>NC_137696.1:77907950-78556283 GCF_964034855.1 Anser brachyrhynchus | reverse complement strand
AGCCAGGACACTCGCTTGCGAGCAGTTGCCCTACTTATGTCTGCTGCCACGAGCCCTCCTGTGCTAGAGCCTTCGGAAGGTCTTTACCCAGATATACTATTCTCGGCATCGCAGGCCAAAAATGGCAAGTAAATCCTTTTCGCCCGTCTTTTTATCAGGGGGAGGAGGAGCAGGTTAAGGGAAAGGGATGTGTGTACACCTGTCAGAGACACTGACAGGCATCCGGCTGCGTAAAACGTGCTTTTCCCTTCTTTCTTTTTCCTGTAAAGAAACGCATAACGTCCCGATCACCCCAAAATAGAAGCGTGCGTTTGTTTAGAAGAGGAATGTGAAACAAAGTGTTGGGGAAGCAGTGAGAAATATGTTTGCAGACGTGATACGAGAAGGCAAAGGAGGAGAGTTGCCTTTGGGTGAACCAGCTCGTGTTTGCAGTGGGCTGTGGATGGCTATAAATGGAGTTGTGCATCATTGTTCCTCTGGGCTGGAGGATTCCTCACTGAAGGGACAGGACCACTGAAGGAAGTAAGGCATCTGGTTGTTGTGTAATGAGAAGCAGGAATGCTCTTAATAATAAACAAACAGGACATTGTATGCCATCATCACAGGATGTCCTTCCTTCAGCCAACATGCTGACTTGGGTCGGAGGAAGAAATGGGGTTCAGGGTCCGCTAATTACTATACCACCCCTCCTTCCACGGCCAGCATGCTCCCAGATCATCCCTTGCCTGTTGCCTTTCACAAGGACCAGTGCTGGTTTTCTTTTTTTCTTTTTATCACACTGCAAAAGAGGTGTCAAGTTTTAAAATGCCGCCTGCTTTGTCTTTCTCTCCCGAGCTTCCCTGTTGTTATGTTGGGAGAGGGAGATTTTATTTAAAGGAAGAAACGGAGGGGTTTTTCCTCATCCCTTTCACAAACGTTGATTAGAAGGAGGGTCTAGAAAGGCATAAAATCAAAACAACGAGACTCCTGGAATGGGCATATCAAAGCTCTGTAATCTCTCAGATTTGACAGTAGGGGCTTTAAATCAGAGTTTCAAACCCTCGCTCTGTAACCTAGAAGGCATTTGGAGGTGCAATTTTTAGAGCATCCTGTATACTTAAAGGCGGGGGGGGGGGGGGGGGGGGGGGGGACGGGGACCTTTGGGGCTGTGAGCTTCAAACAGCACGGGAAAAAAAAATGAATGTCTGGCAATAAAAGGGGTGTCCCCGTGTGGGGAAGGGGTCCCCGCGTGGGGAAGGGGTCCCCGCGTGGGGAAGGGGTCCCCGCGTGGGGAAGGGGTCCCCGCGTGGCAAAAGCAGCGGCGGCGCCCGGCTCTCCCCTGCCGTGCGGTCCTGCTGGCCGGGCAAAAAAAAAAAAAAAAAGAGCAAAAAACCTCCGAAAAAGGGGCAAAAGGAGCAAAGCGATCCGCGTTTGCCCGGCTCGGCGCCGAGGGCTGGGGCTGCAGGTATCGCCCCACCTCCCGCGGGCGGCCGGCGGCGCACCAGCCGGGCGGCTCATTGGGAAGCCGGGGCAGGGAGGGAAGGGGAGCGGGCTGCCGAGAGCTTTGCTGTCGCACTCAGCCCTCCAGTGTTTCCGAGAGGCAAAAGCAGCGAGCGCGGCGGGCAGCACCTGTCTGCGGCGGGAGGAGGAGCGGCAGGGAGCGGAGGCGCTAGGTGTGAGTCAGTCTCCCGGGGACCCAGCGGCTGGAAGGAAGGAGAAATGTTTACTCGGTAGATATGAGCCAGGCTCGCCTCGGACGGTGGGCTTCTGCGGGGAAACGCTCGCCGACTCAGCCCCGGTAAGCAGCGCGATGCCGCCGAGCCGCCGCCGGGCTCGGCCCTTCCCGGACCGGGGGGGACCGGGGGGGACCGGGGGCCGGGGGTCGGCTCCCCGCCGGGACGAGCCCGGTCCCGGCTCCCCGAGCTCGGCGGCGGCTCCCCGGGGATTTTCTCTCGGAGCCCTGCCCGCCTCGGCACGCTGCGAGGCCGCCGGTGCTGTCCCCGGGGGGGCAGCGCCCCCGGCCCCCTCCAGCCCTTGCCCGGCGCCCCCCAGCCCCCGGCTGGGGGCTTTGGGAGCTCCTCGCCCCGCCGTGCCTCCTGCCGGGAATTTGGCTGCCTTTGCCGAGAAGGAGAAAAAAATAATAAAAAAAAAAGGACAGGAAAAGAAGGGAAGAGCTCGCCTGCCCGGCTGCTCGCTGTTCCCGGTGCAGGCACGGAGTTTGGTCCTTTATTTACCTTGCGGATACGGCGTCCTGCTACCTGCCCGGCGCTGTGCGCCCTCGCACAGCTTTTGCCCCGGCCAGAAAGGGGCAGGGGAGGAGGACTGGAAGGAATTTATCTTGCGAGGAATCCTACTCAGTGCTTTGAGCGAGTAATTCTCGGAGGCGCCGTCAAAATCAAAAGGGATACAAGAACTTTTTTACTTTTTTTTTTTCTCTTTTTTTTTTTTTCAATTCCCCCCCCCCGGCTCTTTTTCTTTTCTTTTTTTTTTTTTTTTTTTGGTCCCCGGGAATATGTTGCAGTGCTTTGTGAAGGGCTGTTGCTGCAGTGATGCTGGCAGGATGTCGGCTCTCTCAGCCTCCCATGCCAAAGGATAAGGGGACGTCAGGAGGAGGAGGAGGGGGGGGCCAGGTTGTTTTGAAAGTTGTTTGTGTGTTGAAAGCCGGTGGGAAAGTTCAGGCTTCCCCATTTGGAAAAGGCAAGGCTGGGTTCCGCTCTTCCAACATGCGCTTTCCATTTTTAGCTTCATTCAGACGCAGACAGCAGCTCCTTTCCTCTTCCTCTCCTTGTTTGTGACACTTTTCTGAGGCAGCCTTTCCACAGGCAACTAAGTGGTCTTGCGGCCATGACCCCGCGTTTTCTTCGGCATGGAGTACTTTTTTTTCCTCTGAGGCATTAAGGAGAGGCTCTGAAAAAGGTAAAGCAGTTGTCAGCCTGGGGATTTTTTCCTCTTTTGTTTTCGTTCCCTCCTCGTTATTACCGAGGCTGGCATTTTAAGGCGCTGCTTCAGTCAGAGCAGCTTAGTTTACACTGCTTTTTGGCTATTACTCAACTGTACCAACTATCCTGCGTACGCTTTTAAAGTGTCACAGACTACTGTATTAGTCACGCTGTCTCAACGGAAACCACAACACTGAAGGACAATGAGGATTAAAGGCTGTTTTCTTATTTTCCAGGCTGCTACACAGTGTAGCTCGGACGCTGTGAGTTTCAAGAATCTGGTGAAAGGGAGAGAGTGGACAATGAAAATGGACATGGAGGATGCTGACATGACTCTGTGGACGGAAGCCGATTTTGAAGAGAAGTGCACGTACATTGTAAACGACCACCCATGGGATCCCAGCGCCGACGGAGGCACCCTAACTCAGGCAGAGGCTTCCTTGCCAAGGAACTTGACTTTCAAATACGCATCGAACTGCAAAGAGGTAAGCGGCAATGCTCTGGGGAAGGTTGGAGTCAGACGAGCCAAATCACGGCGCTTTGGAAAGCGTGCGCTCACCCTGGCTTCCACTCTTTAATGCACACACGCACGCACCACCACCACCAACAAATGCTGCCCACCGACTTTTCAGACGGGACCCTCATATTGCTTTTAAGAACCTGCGAACTGGTCATCTGTCCTGTAGTATTTTCATTGGAACTCGCAGCCAGCCTGTCCCTCAAGCCGGGTCTGTACCAATTCGCAAACAGTTAAATTTTCACACAATTTGAGCAGCATCTGAATAAGCATATTTAAACTGTGGGGCAGTTCTCTGTGCCAATTTCTAGACTGCTGTTTGCCAGGACCATTCATTGCCTCTGGCTCAGAGATTAAAGTGCCTCGGTTGTCCAATAAATAGCTTTAAAAAAAAAGTAGAGGGAAAAAAAACAAATTCCTGGAAATGTGTTTAATTATTTCTTTTTGTTTTCCCTTTGGTTATGAAATTGCTTTATTCTTTTCATGAGCTTGCCGTGTTCCCGACTTCCTAAATTCTTAAAAACACCGGCATATCGATTAAGGAAGTGATGGTAGAACTGCTGCAAGTTTGACAGCAGGATGGCCGTAGCTTAAATTAACTTGTGTTTATCTGGGACAGTATCTTCACTGGTAGCTGGCCGTGCGAGTCCGTCCTATCCTCGTCCCTGGAGTGGGTACATTCTTTGTTGTTGTTTCAGAAGGGCTGGAAAGAAATGAGCCCGGATGAGCAATTTGGTTTTGTGTTTACTCCTTCATATAGAGTAGCTATTATAGCTAGGTGTGATGTTCGGCAGGGTAATAACCCAAGGGACAACCCTTCATTTCTCCTTGT
This sequence comes from Anser brachyrhynchus, assembly GCF_964034855.1. Classification (NCBI taxonomy): domain Eukaryota; kingdom Metazoa; phylum Chordata; class Aves; order Anseriformes; family Anatidae; genus Anser; species Anser brachyrhynchus. The sequence goes on along the minus strand of NC_137696.1, from coordinate 78,552,016 downwards.
GCTGAGACTTGTGGTATAGCAGCTATTACCTGTGCTTCTACTTTGGCTAAACACACTGACCACAGAGCTGAAAAGAAGAGGTACACTCATCTGTGCCTATCAAATATTTCCTTCCAGAGCAGGTACTTGTTTAATCCTGCAGACAGAAATAGGGCCGGACCCCCGGCTGGAGGGTATTGGCACCTCGGAATTTAGCTTGGCAGCGCCTCATATGATGCCTGGAAGTATTGCTAAGAGGTTAGAGCTAAATTCCCATGTAAAATCACTCTTCTCTTCACATCTGCCCTGCCCTGCCCCGCAGAACTTGGCAGAGGGAGGACGCGCTCCCAAAAAAAAAAGCGCCAACCTTGTTTTGCCTTTTTGCATCGGGAGACAGGCCTTACTTTTGGGGGGAGAGAAAGCTGCAGCTCCGCGTGCGATGCAGAGCGAGCTCTGGGCTGTCCGGGCAGCCGTCCGGGAACAGGCTGGCTGCTCGGGCTTCTGGCTCTGGTTCTGCTGCCGCGGCGGTGGGTGTCCGAGGAGCTTTCAAAATTCCCAGTGGTGTGTTTGGAAATACCAGTGTGCAATTTCCTCGCACTGTAGCTCAGCTGGCTGAATCAGGGTGGGAGGATTGCTATGATCTCCGTATAGGAGGTGGGGGGAAAGAAAAGTTGTTGAGAGATTCCTACTTCTGCCTTGTCAAGTGTGACCCGTACAGCTCCTTGCTAGTGGGAGTCTGAATATAGGACATCCTCCTTTTGTTCTCCCAAGTTCCCCGTGCTCGTTTATTTGCACCGAGTAGCACCTACCGTCAGGAGCAATAGCAACTTCTGAGCCCTGGCAATTTCTAATATAGCCCTGAAAGAAAGACCCTTTTTCTTTCCTTTTTTCTTTTTTTTTTTTAACGTGAAAGCTCCCATGCTGTAAGTGTATGGACAGGTCACTCGTCTGCTGCTTGTCTGTGGGGTGAGATAGCTGCAAATGGCATAACCCTTTTGTCTTCTTGCAACTCCTGACCTGAAGCGTGATTTTTTTCTATCTGCCTTACAAGTTTGATTTTGTTCAGTGGGATTGGGGCTGGGTGTGTGTTGTGCTTACACACTGGCATTTGTGGGGTCAGAGAGGGAGCCTGATCCTGGTTTTGACCTCATGGAAAACCACTGGTGTCCTGACAGCCCGATAGGGTGGGTTTTTTTCACTCGCAACAGGATGAGGTAAGACTTCGGGGGATGCATGCGTGCGTGTTCGCCAGTGGATTTCAGATGTGAGCTGTCTTCATTGTTAACTTTCGGGGGAACTGTGGCTTCATCTGGCTGAGAGTTTTAAATGCTGAGTCAATTTATTGACAAAAACGTATATAATACATCGCTTGTGAAATGCTAAATGCTGTCATGATTAGATCATGGACTGCTAAGGCTGTCATGATTAGCACAATATCTCCATTTGGAGTAGGAAAAGTACTGCGTGCCTGCCTAGGAGGGAGGAAGTACAACTGCTGTTGTTTGGGGAGGGTTGCATTCTGTGTTTCTTTTCCTTGCATGCTTTGTCAAGCAAGTAGCGCCTCTGTAAAGGTTTACTGAATTTGCAAGGGAGTCCGTGACACATCATACTCTTGTTTATTCTTGGATCTTGATCGGGGATTTTTCTGAAGGACACATTTTTCATTATGAGTTCACAGTATGTGTCAGCATTTTGAAAAATGAATTACTACTGCTTGTAACATTTTAGGCTGCTAGATTTACGTGAAGGCATTTATTTATTTCTATGCGTGAATTATTTATCTTTGCTTCAGTTCTCGCAGTTGACAAAAAATGATGAAACACGGTGCCAAAATCACACTCTAGCAGGCCGTATGTGAATAATCCTTTTCATGTGAACATTTAGAAGCTTTTTTTTTTTTTGGATAATTTTTCCCTTTGGTCTCAGTCCTTAGAGAGCAAACAGCCCTTCTTGACACCAAACGCCAGTTATTCTGCTCTCTTGAAGGCTGTTAGTGCCCCATCCTGGTCCGTGAGTTTGACAGGGAGAAACCTATCTCGGCAAACCCATGACTTGTTGCGTTCCTCTGATAAGGGATGGACGCTGAATTCTGAAGCGGTGATTTGGAACTGTTGCCAAGTGTACCCGTGTGACCTCAGAGACTTGCTCTCGTGCACAGCTTTTATTTTATTTCTTTAATATACAATCAGAGAGGAAGCAGTCTGGAAACATTTCCTCTCATGGCATCCCTTTTAGAAAAGTGCTAGCTGAGTGAAGGGGTTGAATTTATGTGGGCTTATGCAGCTGTAAATCTCATAGTGAAGAAAAATCTGTGTTGTTCCAGGGCACACGATGGCCTGCCCTGATTTACATTTGGAAAATACTGTTAGTTCACAGTGCACTGAAGCCAGTAAGGTTTATTTCACTCTTTTGTTCTTGTTATTTTTAAAGCAATTTATTGGCCCCATTGCAAAACATCCTCCTCTTTCAGAATTCATAGGAGTTGTTGTTTACTTCCAGTGCCCTCACTCCACACAAAGATGTAGGAGTGTTGGTCTCTTAAAGTGCTTTTTAATACCGAATTCAGACTCAGACCCACTCTCTCGTCCGAGAGCTGCGGGCTGGTCGGGATGCGCGCTGCAACCCATGCAACCCACCCCACTGATGAAGACAGATATGCTGAGACGGCAGGGAGGTCAGCGCTGCCCATAAAGCATCCCCTGGAAGGGCTCCCATGGGGTCGGACGAAGCACGGGAGCATCGAAATGTCTCAGCAGGAGGGCTGGTGGCCGGCGCGGCGGCTCGGCCCCCGGCGCTGCATTAGGACCCTGGTCAGTTCCAGGGACGCGGCGGTCCCTGGGCTGGGTGCTCCCTGCCACACAGCCCCCGTGCCCCCACGTACCGGGTTCCTTCCCTGCAGCCCCTCATCAGGGTGCAGCCGCTGTTTCTTCCCACCGTGGGCAGCCCCTTGCCAGCGTGGGTCCCTGCTGTGCATCCCCGTCCCGCAGCACCGGGAGCTGGTGTTAAACGTGGTGATGCTCGGGTTTGATTTAACCTTCGTGGTACAAATGATGTTGTAGTGAAAGGAGAAAAGTGTCAGAGGCCCGCTTGTGGGAGTGCTAAAAGTTTTCAAGTGGCTGTAGCTTGAGGAGAGAGGGGATAAGTGTTTGCAGGTAGAGAAGATGTTGTTCTGCAAATAGCATCGTGCTCCTTTCCTGCGTGGCTCAGGCACGGCACGCTTGCAGAGGCTGCATAAGGGCAGTAGGCTTTTATTTGCGCAGGGAGAGCTCAGGCCACGCTCCTCTGTGGTTCCCTGCCTTGAGACTGTTTCACAAGGTCTCATCAGAGAGGGAGAAATGTGCTGAAGGACACCTGGTGGACACAAGTCTGAAATGCCTCTCTGCGATGGCTTGTCGGCAGCCGGGAGCCAGCTTCCCCTCAGGCTTGATGTGGGGCTCCTTCGCTGCTCTGCCTACAGCCCTCGGCAGCTCTGTACTTCGCGGGCTCCTGTTGAGCAGCCCCCGAAGCCACCACAGTGGGGCAGGAGCCCCTTTTTGCCTGAGCAGGGGGTCTGATGGTGGCGTGGAACCAGCCGCTGATTTGGCACTGATGGTGCCCCTCTCCTGGAGGGTAGCCCTCCTCAAACACAGTGGCTGAGCTCCTGGGGACACAGCAGAGGCCAAGAATCACTGATCAGAAGGCAACCCGTGGTTAAAACTCAGCTGGGCAGCTTTAGACCGGTTTAACAAAGCACCCAGAACATCTTCTGCCAAAACACCCTTCTGATAGGTACGGGGTGAGAAGCTGCCTTCATGTTCTGCCGCACCAGGGGAGAAGCAAACGCTGTATCTAAGGTGGATATCAAAAAGTATCTGCTGTGTCAGAGCCACCAGTGCACAGCGAGTGTTTCAAGTTGACTAGTTCAAGGAGTGACTTCTAGAGATTCTGAGAATTTCATTAAAGTCATTTTAATTAAGGGCAAGATATTTTAAAACCGTGAAAAGAGACTCAGGCTACCTTGCAGTCAAACTGGTAGGGTGTGCTGTAGCTTGGTTGTGAACTTTTCTTGAGAGGCCAGATGGATGTAAATGAAGATATATGGGGAAGATGAGAAGAACATCTGCCTTTTTCAGCTCTCTATGAGAAATGCACAAGCAAGACAAAAATAAAACTGAGCCACTGAGCTTGTTTCAGCTTGTGGTAGGTGTAGGAAAATTTCTGGAAGTCCCTTTTCTCTCTCTTCAGTCCAGATGCACAGATCAATGGAGCATTTAACTACCTCTACTGTTGACGTTATTTTTTTGGTGTGGTGTTCTGAAACACATGTTAAAACACAGACAAGCACAAACAACAACCACACCACATACACCCAGCAATCTGTTTCCGGGTGGATTATCTCCTTGATGCTGTGGCTGTTATTTGTTCCCTTTATTTTGACATCTAACGTGAAATTATGCTGGGCACTAGTTGTTTACTGGGATTTTTAAGCTTAACCAGTACACAGACAAGTATTTCTCTGTCTCTCTTCCTCTCTCACACCGAAGGTGAGACAACAGAAGAAAATGTAGCATGAGAAAATCACAGGGCTCAGCTAATTTGTGAAGTGGTGCCTACAGCCCAAGGTTTTTACTGTCCTTTGCCACGATGGGCTGTTACAAAGAAAATAAAAGCTCACAGAAGTGAGCTATCTGCAGGGTTTGGTGCCTGCTAATCTGCTTTGGTAAGAACCTTGATTCCTTGCTGAGTACAGACAGCAGTAATCCCCATTCTCAGTGTTTATCAACAACCTCTGCTATTACTGTCTTGTTCTGAGATCCCAATGAGTGAAAAGACAATTTTTAAGTGGCAAGATGTGTGAAGGGAACATGATTGATACATTTTGCCATAGAAGTTTTGTTACAATACTGAATTAATGGGCTTTTTACCTTCCTTTTTATCCCCGTCCGAGAAGCAGGATTGATCTTGCAAAGTCTTGGGTTTTTTGGTTTACAGAATTGCTGGTTTTTAAACATTCTTTGGCTATATTAAATTTAAGAAGATTGCTGAGGAACAGAGAGAGACAAAACCAATAACTCAGCAGTGTTTTGCAAAGGGTTACTCTAAGGCACGTTCTTCTGAATAATGATGAATTGCTTCCTGATTTGTGGTCAGTGACTTTTTTTGGTATAATTACTGTCAAGAAGGAAGCTGAACAACTAGAGTACATTTCTTAGACCTAGCATAGTGGAGCATTTTCATCAAAACCCTTACGCCTTTTTGACCAAACCCACTTGACATGTGTTACCGGAACTGCTGCCTCCTTTTTATAAAAGAGGGTGATCTGTGAGTACATGTCCCAAAGCCATTTCGTATTCTGTTTTGTATGCCACCGCTGATGAGAGGATTGTAGGTCTTTTTTTGTTGTTCTCCTTTTAGCTATCAGGAAGGGTACAGAGTGAAAGGGAGCTGGGGGGGGGGGGGGGGGAGGTTTCATTTTGACCTGGAGGGGCAGTCATTCCAATTCCTAACTTACTAGAATAGTTGGCTGTGGTAGCTGTGAAGTGATTGATAGTTCTTGAATATTTTTGTTTGCTGGAACTACACTTTTGGGGGTTGCCTTTGATAGGAAAAATAACTTTTGAAGGTATTTGACAGTCTGTAGATTTCGTTTACCATTTCTTCTTGTAACTTTATTTCCACAAAACAAATTTTTCAGGCTGTATTCATCTTTGTCTTCTATATGCTCGGTAAGATGTTAGTATCTAACAAACCTGCTCATTATCATGTACAATGTGGTTTTTAAGTATATCTGTTTTGCTGAGCTGTCACTAAAAATTTGTTGCATTAGTTGTTTAACCTTCTAACTTCGGGGGGCAGGGGAGAGGAAGGAAAAATTTTCGATTTCTGCTGGCAATGGACTGACCCTGTGCTGCTCTTCTTGTAGGTCACTGGAGTTATAAGCAAAGAGTACATCCCAAAAGGAACGCGCTTTGGACCCCTGGTAGGAGAGATCTATACCAGCGATACGGTTCCCAAGAATGCGAACAGAAAATACTTTTGGCGGGTAAGCAGGAAAAAACAGCACCATGTTGTTGCAGTAAGCAGATCACTAAATGAGTACAGCTGAAAAGCTGGGTCACTTCCTGCTTCAGACCTGCGTGAATGCAGGGGGCAACTTCTGTACACTGCTGCCACGCACAAGCAGAGTGAATGTGGTGAGCTGAGTAAAAGCCTGGCTGTCTTGGATATAGGGGCTCTGTGGGTGGAGAGAGCAGGGGAGATGCCCGGCCCTTCCTGGTTGTGTCCCCTGAAACAAATTGGTGCTTGGTCGGATAAAGAAATAGTTCTGCTGCTGGCTGTAGGGGCAGGTTATTTTGCATTTCTTCACATGAAATGTTCACATGATAGAAAGTCATTCTTGTTTATGCAAATGTTGCTTATACCTAATTTTTCCAGCTATTAAGAAGCTGTGAAAGTACTTGCATAATATGTTTTTTTTCTGGAATCATGGTATATTTTATAGCATTTTTTCCTGGGTGTTGAATAGAACTACTATAACACAGAGGTGGTGATCTTCAGCACGTATCATTCAAGTTGTAGGCTTTTCTAGTATGCTTCAGAAAGCGTTAAAAGAGCAGCCCATGGATCTTAGTGAAGAGAAAATTCATTAATGGCAAACAAACATTAGAGGTGATGCCTAATTCCTACTTTGCATTATAAGCTGGAAGAGAACAACAGCCAACTTGTTTTGGCCTGGGAATTCTGTGCTGGGGAATATGCTCCCAGTTTATCAATTAACATAATCCTCAGTTTCCTTTGCAGACCCATTATTAATTGTTAGAGAACATTCCTTCAGCCCCGTCTTCTCCCATGGATTTGTTTTGCTGCCTTCTAGCCATTTAGGTTGTGTCTAAATCAGTGGATTTGGGAGTACATCCAAGCCTCTGTGCCCAGGTGCCTGCCTGCCGTAGCAACATCCCAACCTCACATCCAGGTGAAACCCAGGGCAAGCACCAGCATTCCCCACACCCCGCTCTTCCTGCCTAATTGCATCATTTTGGTTTTCTCAGATCGTCCTCATGCGATGTAATACAGCATTGCACAGGCAGTAATTTGCATGAGTATTCTTGCAAAGCAGGCAGCTGTTTTCGCATTCGTAAGGCTACGAAAATTTTCTTTTAGCTGAAGTTTTTGGGAGCTTGCGTCTGACGTAGAAAAGGATTGGTGTGCTCCCCTAGCCCTGCCAGTGATACTGCAGACTCTGAGGAGAGGGGCTGCTAGCCATCTTGCTTCATTCATACCTGGCAGCGAGAAAGACGACATCATTTTCGTGATGTGATTTTAAGCCTGAATGCGGGGGGATCCTCAGGAATAATATCCTAGGAGCCATCTAAGCGTCATTAAATTCCCTGTCGTAACCTCTTGACTGATGCACGACACGCTGCTGCACCAGAGATTAATTCTTTCCTAGGGGTCTGAAGCAGGCCTGCGTATGGGAAGGAAAATGTGGGAGATGGCTTCTTGCCGCCTGTCACTGACTGCACACATGCGGGGCTCGCTGGTGGGAGCGGGAAGACCCGCGGCACACGCGGGGGGACGCTCAAGGCAAGCGGGGCTGCCCGGGGCCACCGTCATTTCTGGGAACCGTGCTGTGACTCAGCACATCTGCCCTCGTCTTCCCCAGAAGAGGTGGGAGCCGCTGGGGCGGCGGGGCATACGCCGACCCTCGCCGGGCCCGATCCACCATCTCATCTTATCCCATCCCCAGCTCTGGGGAGCGGCCGGGGCTGGCGTTGAGCGCCACAGCCCCGCGCCGTTCCTGGAAGTTTGCGAGCGGAGCAACCTGAAGGCTCCTCTTGAGACAGCAGAAATTCACCCAGCTCCCTTCCATTTTCTCATAACAAACACACCGCAAAATCTCTCGCAGGCCGCTTTGATGAGGCCACATGTATTTCCCCCTTCTCGGTTTACAGGAAGTTACTCTTAAAGAAAGTGATTCTGGTGTTTACGGCCCGCGTTAAAGGGCAAGGCCGCCTCGTCCCTCTGCGCCCGCGGCTGTCGGGGAGGCGAGGAGAGGGCCCAGCGGACCCCGTCCCAGCGGATCCTGGTGCAGGCACAAAGGCAGGATCAGGCTGCCCAGTGTTTTCCTCCCCGAGATAAGCTGTATCTCTCCTTCCGAAAGGCATTTCCTGCCCAGGGAGGCTCGTCGTGGGGTAGGCTGCTCCCTTCGTTTGGTCATTTATTTGGTGAAACTGGGGAACCCCGTTTCATCCAGCGTGGAGCCACTTCTCCCCGAGAGCAAGGGATGTGTCCTTAACAAACGTTTCTCCTGGAGTTTTTTTTTTTTTTCCTTAATGCTTCTCTTATTTTCCCTTTTTAAGAAAGAATGGCTTCTCCCACTGGTTGGGACTTTCTCCCCCAAGCTGCTGAGCAGCGTTTAGCTCCACATTTTCGTTCCTCTCTGTGGAACAAGCCAGAGCGTGTCCCTCGATAGGAAAAGTGACTTCTCATCGACTGGCCCCTTTCCAGGTCTTCGCTAAGTTATGGCAGGTGAAGTTCATCTCTGCCTCGCCCAGCCTTTCTACAAAAGGGCTACAGTCCAACTATGAGCAAGTGTTGCTTTAGGACTCTGGGGGGGGTGGAGGATGTTTGCATAGTTTAAACCTTTGGGCGGGGGTGGTAGGAAACTGCAAGTACAGAGGCCATAGAAAAAGGCGAGAAAGACTCTGACGTAGCACAGCCAGTCAGTCTTATACACAGGTGACTCAAAGCATTAATGCAAGCACGCACTCAGACCTGCAGTCATTAGCATCACCCACTTGTTCATCACAGCACCAGGAAAAGGACTCTAAGGCAGATTGTTCACGCAGGGAGAGTACTTTGTGTTTCAGATTTTGTGTCTGATTTGTCCACACTAGCCGAGACGCAAAGGCTGAGTAGAAATGGAAAAGGTAGCTGTGTACTTCTTGCCTTTGAATAAGCACTTCTTTTCTTAACACAGGGGATATCATACATGGAATAGGAAGAAACCCAGCTTGAATTCTTACTTCAGAAATATCTGCTCAGTTTTTTTTTTTCTATTAAAAAAAAGCTTATCATTTTTCCACTCTGGACTCTGTGCACACATGTCGTATATTATGCATATATATAATCATAGGCACTTCCTCTCTGTTCCAGATCTATTCAAGTGGTGAGCTTCACCACTTCATTGATGGATTTAACGAGGACAAGAGCAACTGGATGCGTTATGTAAACCCCGGCTACTCCGTTCAGGAACAGAACTTGGCAGCCTGTCAGAATGGAATGAACATCTACTTCTACACTATCAAGCCCATCCCTGCCAACCAAGAGCTGCTTGTGTGGTATTGCCGAGACTTTGCAGAGAGGCTGCACTATCCCTCCTCCAGAGAGCTGACAATGATGAACCTCAGTAAGTGGATTACAGTATAAACAAAGAATGCTAGTAATGTCTCTTCTGCCTGTATGATCTAATAATAAGTTGTATAATTACACAGCTGCATCATCTGTTGTGTCACAGTAGGTAGCTTGGAGTGGAAAAGGGGAATTAAAAAAAAAAAAGAGCACAACAGAATGGATCTCTGTGCGTGTTCAAATGTAAACAGATTATCAAAAATCTCAACAGTTACTTTTTTATAATCTTTGTATTATCTGATGAAATTCTGGACAGACAACCTGAAAATATCCTCTCCCTTCAGAACTGTAGATGTTGGTTCACATGCAGACTTTTAAGTCCAGACCTTGTAGTACATTGGGCAAAAATCTGCTTTGATAGCATATACTGAAGGCTTTCCAGTCATTTTTCCGAAGTGCTGCCCTTACTGTACAAGGAAGTGGCCATGTAACGTGACTGTCTAGGTGTCGACAAAAGATATGTTGACTATATAATGTTCTTCAGGTCTTGTATCTAAGGTTACTTATCTTCTCGGAGAAAACCTCATGTGGTCTTCTCATCTGGTTACTCATTTTTTAAGCTCAGAAAATACTTCTGTCCCCATTTCTTGGCTGCATACTGCAGCTTTCATTTTCTGTTCAAAAATAATAGCAGGGGGGAAGAGGTATTTCCAGGAGTTTATCTCTGGGTTCCGCTGTGGTTTCTGACCATTTCCAGCGTCAGTGCTCTACTCATAGCATTAATCACTGCATAGCATCTCACTCAGAGCCCCTTGAAGAGAGGGACTGATTCCTGCTGACTTCATATCCAATTCTAAGGCTTCCTTGCCTCCTGTTAGCTGCTCTGAGATCCAGCAGAGCATTCTTTTGTCCTTCTGCCAGCACCTACGCTGAAATTTGAAGCAAAAACTGCTAGCAAATTTTTTTATATAAAGGGCTCTTGGCTGTTATTTGGCAACAAATAATGGGTTATAAAGTATCAGTGTTACTTTGGGGGTCATTAGAGCTGAAATGTAACCCTGCATCATGAAAATGACGTCACAGATTGAAATTAAGCAAAAAGACATCTGTCTTCCATGAATGTCTCCCTTTCACCAGGTTTTGGTCTTCCTCTTTCCCTACTAAATGTAACACACTATAGAAGAAAATTTACTTTCTTTTTATAGCAGAGGGAAGGGGAGGAGGGATGTCCTATGCTTCTGTATTCCCTGTTCAAGAAATATCTCACTGATTCTGTCATCTTTGCACATGTGTCATTTTGACACTCGCTGTGTGGTTTTATTTCCTGATATGATGAACTGTTGGCCTTATATTGGGGCTTGCAGGTGGGACAAGTCAACAACATTAAAGGTTCCCATGGACAAGGAGTTTGCAAAGTTCTAGCCAGAGATGTTTGGACACTAGTGGGGTGGCTATACAAATACAGACACAGTTTACTGCATTGGCTGTTACCTTAAGTTACCTTGCAGGAATAGCGAGGAATGTATTTGCAAAATGTCAACAAATTACCCAGTTACTCTTACTCAGGTCAAAACTGGGGCTGACTGGACATGTGCAGAACATCCCATTCTAATAAAAGTAGATTTAATATGTGGATTTGAAGAGACTGGATCTTAAGCAACAATTGTGTAGCTCAGCCTTAACATTAGAAAGGCCACTCTTTCTAGACATTGAGGTTAAAGTATCCCTTCTTCTTTTTGAAGATAATGCTGTTTAAACCACTTAGATATTTTATGTTAACTTCTTCCATGCAAAGAAAATAGCAGTTCAGAAAAATGAGCAACAGTTCTTCAGCTTTTTAAGTATCTTCCACCATTAGCAATAGCTCTCACTTTTTTATCCTTTGACTTTGTGACAAACATGTTCAGGCCTGAGGCCTACAGTTAGGCAAGAAACCCTTCATGTACTGGAAGGACTGAGGATTCTTAATGTTTCAGTTCCCTTTCTTGAAAAATATGGAAAAAAATCCAGAGTTCTCTCAAAGATGCTTATTTGCTGATGGGTCTGTAGCCGCAGCACGGGAGGGGGTGTTTTTCTAGCATTAATACTGGAACCAGATGAGTTTAAAGGAAATGTCAGCACTGTGCAGCTCTCTTCTTCCCCTTCCTCACAGGCCACTTCTAGTTAAATCTAAAATTAGCAAGCATCCCACTGCCTCTTCAACCTCTCTAGTGCGAGTTTGGCCCTGGCCTCCTCGTGCTGCATTCACCTATGACTAAAATGCAGAAAGCTCGTCCCTGAATTGTTAACATCCTGCACTGGCTGCAGACGTGGGGCTTTGCCCCTTCAAAACACCTTAACACAGTCTTTGAGGGCAAGATCAGTGCTCGGGGGGACTCTTCCACCAGCCACCTCCTGAGGAAGGCCTTCTCCAGCTGAAAAAATCAGTGATAATTCAGTGTTTCGAAGTGGCATGGCCTCCCTTGGAGGAGCGGCTGAGCATCACCACCTCTCCCAGCTCCTGGCTTCTGGTTTTGGTGCCCTCTGAAGAAGAGAGGCAAAGCTGAGTCCCACCAGAGAGTGAAGACAGGGCTCCTCCATGCTGGGACACACACTGACGGAAGCGTGGCACAGTGGCACCGCCAGGCCACAACCATGGTGCACTGCTTCTGGCTGTGTCCCTCCTCCATGTCTTGAGGGTGCTGGTGCCCACAGGAGGTTTTAGAGGAGCTGTGCCTTCGCTGGTTACATGAGAGGCCGCCTAGGACACAGACTGATGGAGAACTCCCAGTGTCACCTCAGTTTTACCAACCATAAGCAGGTGCTTTAGGCACCTCAGGGGTTTTGGGATCACAGTCCTGACCTTCAGCACCTCTGATCCTCTCTAAGCACCTGAGCGGAATGGGCCTCTGGGGAAAAATGTATCAGAGAATTTCTCTGGCTTTATTTCCTGTAATTAGTGGCCTCAAAAATGAGAGAACTACCACTTTAGAGCATAAATATATTTACACATCCACATATAACATCTACTTGCCTCTGTAACAGCAAACTTTCAAATTAAAGGTAACTTCTCTAGCGTTAGTTCATTTGCACCGTAGAAGGAAAGCATCCAGATCCAAGACAGCAATTAGGCATGAACTTAGTTACGGGTTTAACCATGTCCTCTGTGTTTTCTTGAATTGAGGCCTTTGACCCAGTCCTTCAGACGCTGAAGCACACACCTACCTGCATGGCCATGATTAGCTCCGAGTGGAGCTACGTAACCTCGAGTAGATGCTAAAGTGCCTGCAAGGGTTGCACAACAGTGGTAGAAGCAAGATCCACTCTGTCCTGGGGGAAGAAACTGAGTCTCATTTCAACACATTCCCTTTTCCTTTCTGCCTGTTTTGAGACTACTCATGTTATTTTCCATCAAGGTTTGAGACCTTCAGACATCGTGATGTTGTGCAGTAAATGGTTTTAAGTGTGATGGGAAGATTTCTGTGTCCTGCTGGCCAAAAAAATTAGTCTTTGTAAATTGTTACGTGTGATTAACATCATTCCAGTGGGCCTTTAGATCAACTTTTTGTCTGTGATAGGCATTTGGATTAATAAACAGACCGAGGAAATTTGCTTAGGGTTCCCCATTATCTAGCATTTCATTCCTACTTATCATAACAGCATTATTTTGGGAAGGAGGGTGGAGAGGGTAACAGTGTTTTTTTATTTCTAAAAACAAAATACAATTGCATTGACTCAGGACATGACTATTTGATAATAATGTTCACGTATTGCAGTCATATGATGCAACTTCCTGCTATTCGTGTCATGTTTGTCTCATCAGTCAAGCACAGGCAGGTGACATCTTATTTTGGTCAAGCTTCAGAAAGAAGTTTGAGTTCAGGGAAGATAATTTGCATATTTAGGAAGCATTTGGCAATTTTTTTGTTTCATGAACCGTTTCAGTGAGGTCTTACCTAATCTTCTGTATTCTGTGAAGGTTAACTTTTTAATGCTTGGTTTTAAAATGTGATCTATTCTTGCTTTCTTTATGCTGGCCCTCATAAATTTGTCGTTAGCTAAAGCACACCCTTCGCTTTCCCTTTTGTTTATGGTCAGTTTCACTTTCTGGTTTTAAAGCTTTTCTGTTTGGGTTGAGAGGAAACATCTGCATTTGTTTAAAACGTGCCTACTGGAACCTTCAAAAGGGCTGAGGAAAATGATTTTTAAATGATATAAAAGGTTGTCTTTGCAAAATCTGAAGTTGACTTAATACTGAGGATTACTTGAAGGCTCCTTTAAAGTCCTTCTTTGAGCAAAATGTTTACAAAGGCATGTCACACTACCTTGGACACATTTAGAAAACAGATGATCAAATTGTAGACTTCTAAATGTTGGTCTCCATTCTCATTTTGAGTGGAAACACTCTTTGTTTTGCCTACTTCACAACTTCGAGGTTCTCTTTCTACTAGCAAAAGAGGTGCTTAATTTAGATCGAAAATGTGAATCGGCATAATTAAGCTTCACCACTCAAAGTGTTCAGTACCATTTCACTCCTGAAATGACTATTGAAATTACTGTCTGCCTACAACCGTTTTTCAAGTTTTTAGAAAAAACAGATCGTTGTTTTTATGAAGCCTTTCTCAGGCTACAGCTAGGAGCTCAAGAAATGAGCAAAACCTACAACGCTGCAGCCGTCTGTGACTGGAACACCCACATTGGAGTGACTTCAGGCAGCCCCTCTGCTCACGTTTTATTAATACTTAAAAGTAACAGGAGTTCTGTCCCTTTTCCTCTCGCACGCACTCACGAATCTCAGATCTGAGCAAATAATCTGTTGACCTCAGTGAGAAGTGGATCAGGCTGCTAAAGAGGCACGTCTGTTGGGTTTTTCCCCCCAGATCAGTAACTTGCAAATGCAACTGCACTATTCTTGTTTTGTCATGAACCTCTTTTCTGTGTGCCTGCCTGACCACAGAAACTAGACAGATCTTGGAAGAGTGTGTGCCTATATTTATTATATATGTGTGTGTTGGGAGGGTGGGAGGGGAGAGAGATGCATGTTAGGAGAGAGACAGAGACATTATGATCAGTAAGAGCTTAAATCTAAAATCACAAGTTAAAAAAAAAACACAACACACAAACATTTATAAGAAATAAATCTCTCTAACTTTGAAGTATGTCTCCTTTAAGAGCAACAAGAAAGGTTGTAAACCTCTCAATCAGTTTCAGCCCTGGTTTAAATCCACGTTCAGCATAAAACATCAGAACGTCTCCCTGGCCGCCGCCGTTACATTTGCTTATTTTACATGGTGCTGACACACTTGTTTATATTTTGATCTCTCTGGTGTTCCCAAGTCTTCCTTGTGCTCAGGTAATAGGGGAAAAAGTCAAGAGGAGATTTAGGGAGCAAAGATAACTTACAAGCTAAAGAGGGTTGTCACAGTTAGACTTGAAAAATAATCTTTAAATATTGTGATTTCTGTCTGCACGTGGAAATGAATAGGAGGGAAAGCTTTGCTGGGCACTTTGAAGGGAAAGAAAGAGCCATTATTTTCAGTCTGCCCAGTGGGGACGTCGAGCGGGCGGCTGCGCACAAAAAGTTGTGTTCTCCATGTGAGCTTCCTCTCTGTCACTCGCGGGCTCGCACCGGCACATCAGGCACGTACGTCCCCACCCTCGGCTCTACCCTTGTGACAGTGAGAGCGAGCCGTTCCTCCAGCTCAGGCGTCTGGGTTTCTCTATCACTTTCCAGCACTGCTGGCACTTCTCCTTCCTCTTCCCCTCCCCCACGATTTATTTTTTTTTTCTGTAAAAAAGAAAAGTGTCAATTTGAGCTTCCTGCTTGACAGACCCCACAGAGAAACCAATACAGGACTGATAAGGTGGTATTTATCTCTTTATTCTGCTGCGAGGCTTCACAAGTCCGCCCCCCCCCCCCCCCCCCCCCCCAGCTTTCAATACTTCCCAATCCCGATACTTCCCGTTGCTGATAGTGTCACTGGGAATGTTTGCTCAGAGATGCTGGTGTGGTGACAGGCAGCTGATAAGAAGGTGTAGATAACGTTATCCACACTGCCGTTGCAGAGCTTCTTAGACCTAGTAGGACCTAGCTGTCATACCCTAAAATCCGAGCAGGCATTTAGAAAATTAGTTACTAGTCCATGGGTACAGACAAAATTGCAAAAGAAAGCAAATGGTTTCTAATGCCAGACAACGACCTGTTGTAGGTTTGCTTGTGAAGTGGCTCTGAATTAAACTTTAACATCAAGAAAAGTAATTGGGGAGCTATCTGCACACTTGTGGGTGTATGTGCTTGCTGTGCGACACACCCTGTATTTTATCATAAATATTTTAACTGGCCATATTTATGTTCAATCGCATTTTGTCGCAACTCGAAAATAGGCAAACTGCCTGCCTATCTCAAACTAAATTTGCTTGCTATAAGGCTGTTTGAAAAAAAAAAAAAAGATGCTACTGTGAAAGCGGGTTGCTGTGAGCAGGAGCATGCTTTTGAAAGCAGCTGTTTTCTTGGATACGTTTAATAAATGGCTGTTTCTTTGCCTTATAGGGTAATGTTGCCAAATGATAGATTCCGTGAGGGTAGTGAATAGTGAAGCAAAGAATCTGCGTTGAAAGCGGCGTGGTCATTGCCTTTTCCCATCTTCCTCACGGGGTTTAGCTGGTCCTCCCAAAAATTAGAAACAACTGTTTCTCACCCCAGTTAGCGAAGTAAGAACAGTCAGTCACAAAAGTAGAAGTTTGGCTAAAGGGCCGCAACGCTTTCAAGTCACATACCTTCGGCATTGACTTGTACCTCCTGATGGAAAACTTTGCACATAAGCTAACCACAAATGCGAAACCTTCTCGTAGTTTTTCCCCTATAATAAAACATCTTACAAGTCGTCATTTCAAGATTATATAACTATTAACTTTGGGAGATTAGATAAAAGCAGAATTCTTTTTCTATCCTTCAGTGTTCTGTTTGTATATTATTATGTCCAGATAACAAGGTAGAGTCTTTGAATACAAATAAACAGTGTATGTGCTGAACAGAGCCAAATGATGATAGCTTCTATTTCTTTCTAAATGCGCGTTTCTTTTTCTTTTTTTCTTTTTAAAGTACATTTCAACTTAAGCTGGAGCCGACCAGTCTTGCTTTCTTTTGCTTTGCTTCAGCATTTTTTTATAAAGTACAGCTGTAAGCAGAGGAGTTTTGCATAGACTGAATGCCACAGAAATCTGCAGTAAATAGTCTGCTTTGTTGTAGATGTTCCTAAGCAGTATATTTAATGAGTAATGATCTGTTTACTGATGGAGAATACCTTCTCTTTGAAGAAGGCTTTCATCCTAGCCAGCCATGGTTTTTTTGGTACTGTAAGTAATTGAACTGGCTGGTGAAGTGACTGCTGCGGTTTGGCAAAAGCTGATTTGTCATGCCTTGTTATTTCAGTAAGGAACATTTCTGGGAGCTTGAGTTCTGTAAAGTCCTTCTGGTAAACCTGTACTGTGAACAAATGCTTGTTACCGCATTTATTAGAAATACAGCTTAAAGAGATATCCAGCAGTGAAGCTAGTCAAATTTAAGGGGAAAGAAAGGTGAAATCAGTTTGCAAAGAAGAGACTATCACTCTGCAAATGAATCATCATCCAGATCTGTACATACTGCTGATGTCCCTGAAATTAACAATGCTTTTTATTAACGCTTCAAACTAGCAGGCATTTCTTTATACAAAAGTTATTTTTTGGGGGAGTTAAATGATTTTTCCTCTCTGAGAGTGGCCCGTCCTTCCCACTAAACTTGTAGGAGTTAGCCTGTGTTTTGAAAAGAGATAATAATGGTGACTTATCTAAATAATCATTATCGTGTCTCTGTATTTCAGCACAAACACACGTTAATCCAAAGCAGCACAGTGCTGATAAAGATGAGCTCTATCAGAAAAGCATCCCAAAGAAGGAGCACAGCGTGAAAGAAATCCTGAAAATGGAATCCAATCCTCCAAAGGGTAAAGACTTCTTCCAGACCAACATTTCACCAGTTACTCCAGAAAAAGACTTGGATGACTTGCGTAAGAACTATAGCCCAGAGAGGTGTTTCTTCCCTCGAGTTGTCTACCCAATCCGACCTCACATTCCAGAAGACTATCTGAAAGCTTCCTTAGCATATGGGATGGACAGACCCAGCTACGTTACTCACTCGCCCATCCAGTCATCTACTACACCAAGTCCTTCTGGGAGGAGCAGCCCAGACCAAAGTTTAAAAAGTTCAAGCCCTCACAGCAGTCCAGGGGTCACAGTCTCACCTCTGGCACCTACGTCCCAGGAGCACAGAGAGTCGTACTCTTACTTGAACGGATCCTACGGCTCAGAGGGCTTGGGGTCTTATCCTGGATATGCACCCCCCAGCCATCTCCCGTCTGCCTTTCTACCGTCCTATAACCCCCACTACCCCAAATTTCTGTTACCTCCATTCAATATGAGCTGTAATAACCTGAGCGCTTTGAACAATATCAATGGCATCAACAATTTCAATCTCTTCCCGCGGATGTATCCTCTCTATGGCAACCTACTCAGCGGAGGTAGCCTTTCTCACCACATGTTGAACCCTGCCACGCTCCCCAGTTCACTGCCCAGCGAAGGAGGCCGTCGTTTGCTGCAGCCTGATCATCCAAGAGACTTCCTCATACCAGCACCTAACAGTGCCTTCTCTATCACAGGCGCTGCTGCCAGCATGAAGGACAAGCCGTGCAGCCCCACCAGCGGGTCACCCACAGCTGGTACAGCAGCCAGTTCAGAACACATAATGCAACCTAAACCTACCTCAGTGGTGTTGGCCGCCACCGGCGGTGAAGAAGCCATGAATCTCATTAAAAGTAAGAGGAATGTGACTGGTTACAAAACCCTCCCATACCCACTGAAGAAGCAGAACGGGAAGATCAAGTACGAATGCAACGTTTGCTCCAAGACCTTTGGCCAGCTCTCCAATCTGAAGGTAGGCAGTGGAAAATAAGGTGCACAAGCCTCCTTGGAAGGCTCTGATTTCTCCCTTTGGGTTCTCTGGGAAAAGCAGGGACAGGCCTCCCGTGTTTGTTGGGCTGTTTATCAGTCTGGGCCTAATACTGCATCTCCCACCAAGAAAGAACGGTTGCAGAGATAATGCCTTGATATTGACGCCACCTAATTAACTAGATAGCAGTGCATCTTGGCAATGGGAGGCTTCTGCTAACTTTAGGAAACATCTGAAAGTGCTTTCATTGTGGGACTGGAAACTGCAAATTGTTAATTGCTTTGTTTCTCCCTAGGTGCACCTCCGAGTACACAGCGGAGAGAGACCATTTAAATGCCAGACCTGCAACAAGGGCTTCACCCAGCTGGCTCACCTCCAGAAGCACTATCTGGTACACACAGGAGAAAAACCCCACGAGTGTCAGGTATGTAACACACCACAGAGACAACTTCCCTTGGAGGCCGAAGGGGTGCCAGGGCTCGTGCCCTCCTTGCCCTGTGTGCACAACCCGCCTGGCGGGCTGCCTGACAAGCTGCCCAGGATTCAAATCCATGCCACAGCTGTTTCCAGCCCCGCTGCTTCAGTGTCTGTGAGACAGCAGAGTTGCCTTTAGCCTGCTAGGGCAGCATCCATCCACCTGATACGGTTTTGCCATCAGCCATACTCGAAATGCTCTTCAGCAATATTTAAATAAAAAAGGTGGGGATTTTTTTTCCCCCGGTGAGAAAGTGTGAAGATATAAAAAGCCGCAGCTTCATCCTGCTGTCTCGTCCTAGGTGTCTGTGATCTAAACACAAAATCCCCTCCCACTCACTCACTGTTTCTCTGCCACCCCCCATTAGGTTTGTCACAAGCGGTTCAGCAGCACCAGCAATCTCAAAACCCACCTGCGGCTCCACTCTGGAGAGAAGCCTTACCAGTGCAAGCTGTGCCCAGCTAAATTCACCCAGTTTGTGCACCTGAAGCTGCACAAGCGTCTCCACACGCGGGAACGTCCCCATAAATGCATCCACTGCCACAAGAGCTACATTCACCTCTGCAGCCTCCAGGTCCATCTGAAGGGCAACTGCCCGGTCGCCCCTGCCTCCGGCCTCTCGATGGAGGACCTGAATCGAATCAATGAGGAGATCGAGAAGTTCGACATCAGTGACAATGCCGACAAGTTGGAAGAAGTGGAGGACAATATCGACTTAACATCGGTTGTGGAGAAGGATATACTGACCATGCTCAGAAGGGAAATGGAAGGAGCTAATCTCAAAGTATCTTTACAGAGGAACCTGGGAAATGGACTTATCTCCTCAGGATGCAACCTTTACGAGTCTTCGGATATGTCAATTATGAAGTTGCCTCACGGTCACCCACTACCTCTGTTACCTGTAAAGGTCAAGCAAGAAACAGTTGAACCAATGGACCCTTAAGACTTTTTGGCAAAGTGATTTTTTTTTATTTATGACTTGGCAAGTCAGGGTGCCTGTAGCAATTGCTTGTACATAGTTTCAATGCTGCAAAGCAATCTTGGCTTACAGTAGTTTCCCTACGCTCTACAGCTGAAAGAAGGAACTCCAAAGTTACTGTTTTCTCAGGGCATAAAAAGAGGCAAAGGACTGTGCATTGCCTCGCCAGTTACTAAAAGACAATCATCTATCCATAATTATTTTTTCAATGATAGTACTTCATAATTTATTATGCAATTTATCATTCTAAAAGCAATAATTAGAAAAATGTTTACAATGACTGGAAAATTCATTGTAATTTTTACTTTAAATGTTTTTATTTTTTGTTTTATGGCCATTCTTTGTAGATATTTTTTCTGCACATCTGTTTTAAGAACCTAAGATTGGGGTTTCAGTAACCGTGTTTTATGTACCAGTGTCTTTTAAACAAATGTGGTTTTTTGCATTGCCAAAGTTGGACATTTGACATACAGAATCCTAGATCAGTTGGTTTGAAAAAAAATGCCGTGTACTTTTATGTGCAAATCACCCCATTGGGATTGAAAAAGAAAAAAAAAGAGTAAGAAAAGGGTAGCAGCAAGCAGAGAAGAAACTGGTTCCCCAGCCTCTCTGAGGATGGGAGAGAGATTCTTCTACCTGCAGCTCTACCCGGAACAGATGTGGCACAGCAAACACCTACCTGCCATGGACAATACCACAGGTTTTTAGAAAACAGCTATAGCCCCACACCTCGTCATGTAACTTTATGACCAAAGGAATGCATCAGCTTAAAGTGGCTCTTCCAAAATTAAATATCACTTACATTCTCCTATTCCAACAGCAGTTTAAAAGCAAACACACCATTATTCTTAATATTCTGCCTAAAAGGAGTCTTTTGGCAGATTTCTTTCTTCTCTCTCTCTCTCTCTTTTTTTTTTTTTTTTTTGTTTTGCCCAGAGCCTTCCAGGGATAAAATAAATAAATAAATAATGGTCAGATTCCCTGAGAATTAAGGGGTTTGGTTTTACTTGTGTTTTCCTCTCCCGCTTTGCCTGGGTAGAAGTGGGGAACAAAGTCCTTTTCTGGCACATACATTTTTTTTCTTTCTTCCTGTACAACTCAGATTTTTCTCAGTATTTGTGTTTGTACATTTTGTGGTTAATTTAATTAAAGAAGAAAAGGGCATTGCAAAGTTGTTGAACAACAATTACCTCAGTACTTGTGTCCAGTGGTGCAGACATTGCTGTTTTATCTAAATGCTTTGCTACTTTAGAGAAGAAACCAAAATGTGCACAGGGAAAGATAGAATGCACGTCCTTTTATCTTTTTGTTTTGCTAAGCCCAAAGATGATATGGTGACATTTGAGGTGTAGCAAAGAACACATGTATATTTATAGATATATTTATACCACTATACTATATATGTATATGTATATATATTTATACCACTTAAGTTGTGAGCCAAACCATGTAATAAAACTTATTTTTCATCTAAGTGTGAAAATCAAATGTTATCCAGTTTTGCATATTACCAGTGACCTCAAAACCAGAAGGTTGTACTAAGGCATTTATCACTTGCAAGTGCACATGCACAGTTGTCCATGTGAAGCCTGAACTTGCAAACGCCTGATGTGAAAGCCATCATTCACACGGGGAGTCTCAGCAAATTCAGTGGGAAATACCATGTTTGCAGGACCGGGGTCTCCTGTCCCCTGCTCTCCTGGCACTGTACACTGGGGGGAAGAGGCGGGTGGTCAGTGAACAAGCAGCCAGAAAACTTAACCAAAAGAACTTGAAAAGAAGCCAAATGCTACCCGTGGGTGGTGTAAGTACAGAACAGAGTGAAGGATAGGCTGAGAGTTAGTGGGGATGAGCCCCTAGTCTCGTCTTGCCCTGCCGTTAACGAGTTGCATGGTCAACTCACGTAAATCTAAGTAGCGTTATTACAGTCTTCCCCGCCAGTTGTATTTTTTTGTCTGTTTATATTCTTATAAATTTTAAGGTCTCCTGCTTCATCAGTCCAGGATTTGGTGATTTTTTTTCCCCATCAAACTATTTTAATGCCTTCTGTTTAAGACAAACAATCTTGACATACACGTCTCTTTACACAGCTTTTGAAGGACTACAGTTCATTACATTTCCACTCCTACAACTTGTGAGGCTGACATCTTTTAAATGTAGCAATAGTTCATAAATATAGTACTTACTTGTAGGATAAACCAAAGTATCACTACTCTGTCACTGGACACACACTTTTCCTATATTTGCCTGTAGTGCTTTCTTGTATTTGATACAAATTTTACAAGAATTTATATGCATCAGCTTTAAGAATTGTTACTTCTCTTTACTGTTTCCCCCTTCCCTTAGAAGTTTTACATGTGAATGTAGCAACAATCAACAGTGTTTTGGGTTTTTTTGTCTCTCTTAAGAAAGACTCTGACCAAAGTTAACAGGCTTTTTACTTTGCTAGAACAACAAACTATCATATGTTTACGTATTGGTTTACATCATTATTTATGTGCAAATTGTCAAATGTAAATTAAATATAAGTGTTCATTGCTTTACTGATGCTTCCCTTGTCTTCAATCTCTCTGCACTGACTGCGTGCACAGCTTCGTTCCAGGGCGCCTTCCCCTCCTAGCCGCAAACACACTCCGCGCTGACGGCGATGATGTCTCCAACAATGCTGACTTCTTGCCTTTGTGGGCTCTGATTTTCCATGATTGAAAGCTGCAGACAACAATGCCAGAGCTAAACACCCTGGTTTGTTAATTATAGTACTCTCTTCAGTTGTAGCCAATACCTTAATACATATATATATATATATATATTTAAAATTTGTCAGTGTTTCTATGGAAATACGTGAATGCTATCTGCCTCTCAGATATATGAATAGGGTTCTCATTTACATTTTTCCAAATGATTGTCATTTCTGGCCTGAAACTGTAACCACTGGGACCACAATGACACACTCAAAATGTCAGCATGAGACCACTTAGCCCTGTATCAGCGTGGTGGGAACAGCATTCAAAACAAATGTGGATCTGTTTTCACTGCAAGTGAGATGCGAATATGAACCAAACCTAGGAGAAGGTCAAGTGTCCTTCTCCCACCCCCACCCCCCCAAAAAAAAAACAAAAAAACCACTCAGACAAGAAGTAACAACATGCTAGGATGCCTCAGAAAGCGAATTCAACATTTGCTACTCCCATCATTTACTGTGAGATCCAAACCAGAAAGGCCATGTGCTGGCCTTCCCTACCTGAACGTTAAAGAAATAATGTGCCGTCTCATATTGAGACACTCAGAGCTGTACGATGCTTTAAAAGTATTTCACTGTCCTCTTAAAATTCATTTAAACATCTGTCTCAAGAATTTGACATCCTGCCAGCGCAGAGCTGTGGAGTTAAGAAAACCAGAGCTCCGTTGTCATAAACGTGCCAAATGCAGCATGTTATATTCCTATATTCGACAGAGCTATTGCTGTAATAATTTTTTAAAAAAACATAGGATAACCGTTACCGCCATAAATCATACTTCATTACTTGGCAAGGCATTCGTTTGCGCTGGAGAGTTATGTCCTGGGGACACTTGTAAGCTTTAGAAGATGTTTAATAAAACACATTACATAAAAAGACAATGCACATTATAGATCGCAGCCTCGCGAGGCCGAGCACTGCTGCTGGTGCAGTTGTTTCTGGCAGACCCACGGCCAGCTAGAAGTCACCAAAGGAGCGTGATGTGACCAGAAAGGTGGGGAGGGGGTCAGAAAAGACAATGGTGACAACGCCGGGATGGCTAACTGCCTGAGCATGAGGAGATTTGGTTGCTCTTGGTTGGTTTTGGTTATTTTTGGATGAGACCCACAAGGCCGCATGCCCCCTGGAGCTGTTGGCTGGGGCAAGTGACCTTGATGTCCACCTCACGGGCATCGTCACCAAAATTTGGGGACCAAGCGTGACGTGGCAGGGAGAGCAGCATGCGCCACTGCTTTGCTAGCCCGTCTGTCTCACATGGGGGACAGGAAAACGACAGCTGAGAGCGTATCAAACGCAGCTTTAAGGAGGATCCCGCCATTCTGGCTGGTTACAAAGCCCAGTAATCCCAAACGTGGGCAATTACGTGAGGTTGAAGAAGAAAACGTGACTCACCCGCGGGGCATGAGCCCGTCCTGCTCCAGTCAGCAGCTGCGGGTACATGGAGTCGTCCCAACACGTGCTGGCACTGCGCTCCTTGCGGGACGGGACCCAGGCCTTTGCTGTTGTTTAGAGGCATGACATTAGAGTGAGGGAAATAGCTTGGGCCGTAATTAAAGGCAGCCAGGAAGCACTTGGCTAATTACTGCGTGAGCCAGGGCTGAGTGGATGTGGTGCGGCCGGGGAATGCGCCCGTCACAGGGCAGGTATCCGGCAAACAGAGGCTGCAATGGGAGCCTCGGAAAAACTTGCCGACCTGTTCCAGGAGGTTGCCAAAAGGTTTCCCTCCAAAATGGCTGTCCCGTCCCTTCCCACACACGGGATCCCTGTCTGGGCCCTGGCACAGCCGTGAAGGCAGGGCTGGGGAGGGCTGGCAGGGGACACACGGCTGCCTCAGCTGGGATGTGTGGAGCACAGATGGAAATTTTGGAGATCTTCGCTGCCAAGTGCTGACCAGCCCTGTCTGGTTCGTGGGACAGCAGAAAAACATAACTTTTCATCAAGGGCTTGATACTTCCCCAGAAAAATGTGAGTTTAGTTTTTCGTAAGATGCTGAAAAAAGGACATCCTACGCACAACACAGCTGCTGCCATTCAGTTCTCACCAGCAGCATGTGGACATGCAAACGGCACAGCTTCACATCCATCGAGGCCATGGTCACAGTAACTGCAGTCTGTAGCTGAATAGGTGATATTTTTGAGCATGCTGCACAACTCTACTGTCTCTCATTTTTAACAGAGGTTGGGGAAGACTGCTCAGCAATTCACAGTGGTGCTGGAAGGGGAAGAGGAGGGGGACCACTGAGGCTCACCGAGCCCTTGCTGCCCAGGTGTGTGTGATGGGCACAAAGCTGTGCTCTTGTCCTGCTCCAGAGCGATCAGAGGCTGATTGCATCCCCACCTTCCCCACAACAGCCTGCAGCATGGGCAAGTGGAATGGCGCTCTGTGCAGGAAAACCCAGTGCAGGGAAGACAGGATGATACTTTCCACCGCCAGACAGCATGGGTTTTACCAGCTTGGGTCATTTGGCTCTACGAACTCCAGCCTGGGCAAAGGCTCGCCTAGGCAAGATCTATGCCCCTGGAGCATTGTCAGTGGCAATGGGGCACATTCAGGGGACAGCACACCCCTCAAAAGAGACACCACTCCCCCTGCCCCGCAAGCTGGAGGCCAGGCAGCTCCGTGCCACGTGGGCGCCGTGGCCGTCCCTCACCTCGCTGGGTGCGCGCGGGGAGATGGTTGGGATGCCGAGCCACTTAGGTGGGTGTGACCAAATAGCCCCATTGAAGGGAGCCAAACCAGTATGACTTCCTTATTGTGCAATGATTAATAAGGGCCTTCAGCTCTTCTTCTTTTTTTTTTTTTTTTTTTTTCTTTTTCCATTAATTGTGACTAGGCAAGTCCTTGATCATTTCCTTATCCCAGTACCAAGTGAGATTCCTTACAGCATTCCAGCCCCAAAGTGGCTGCACTTTGCTGGGGAGTGAAGTGATTCGTCTCACACTGAAACCACGCACGGAGAAATAAAACACTGAAGGTCTCTTCCCCACTTTGCCTGTGCTGAGGGATCAACCATCATGATGTGCCGGAGGGGACACAGCATTGGTGCACCTCCCATATGAGATTACACATTAAGTCCTAACTTAAATGAGCAAAGCAGAGAGGAGCTTTTGGCAGGAAGATGAGCAGGCAGGCAGAAGTCTGTTCAGTACTTTTTGGGTTATAGACTCAGTTCCCAGACTTCTTACATTTTTTTTATGGCAAAACTTTCTGCTTGAGAAGCACCCCTCTGCAATCCGCAGGCAACATTTGCCTTCCCCTGTCCTTAGCCTACCTTGTGCATTCAGGCAGCATTTTTTGAAGGGCAGGTTCTGCACATATTTACGGGGTAATGCAAACAAGACCTGCTCTTTTTGACAAAGCCCTTTGCAGGCACCCTTCCCTCCGCTAGGCCCTTACCAACAAGGGAAGGGTTTGCTTCTGCTGCCTGCGCCGGGGCCGTGTCTGAGGCGGGGACCCACCAGGCTGGGTGGCTCCTTGGAGGGGTTTCGCTGTGCCTGCAACCGGTCACAAAAACAACACAAGCTACAAATGGGGTAGAAACTGTAACCAGGTGTGAAAGGGAGTGAGGATACATGAAAAGTGAAAATTTGCCTTTTTAATAAGCCGTTACAAGTTAGCTGAAGGTTCAGGAGGCAACTCGTGCCGGTGCTTGTAGTCATTCAGAGAGGGCTGAGTGTGTGTGTATGAGTGTGTGCGTGTGTGTTGGTTTTTATTTTATTTTTTTAATGAGACCAAAGGGTGCAGAACGGGGCTCCTTTTCTAACCTGTACTGCAGAAATTTGTGCATGTCTGTAGCTGTGGGTGTTATGTGTTTTCTACTTTGAGTGGTGAGTTTCACTTTGATTCTGCTCTCGAGAGCCGCGGGGACAGTTTGCACTTGCCTTATCAACGCAGAATCCAAAGAGTTTCAGCATGCCCCGGCCTCCTGACACTGCAAACTGAGAAAAAGCGCTTCCAGCACAGCCGAGCGAGCAAGGTGATGGCCAGAGGGCTTTTTCTCACCAGAGCATCCCGACCCGCCACAGCCCCGGCGCTCAGCCCTGCTGGGCAGGGCCATACACCGCCTCCAGAGCCACAGCCTCGGCTGTGAGATGCCCTGGGGGAGCTGAGACAGGGCCTTGGGGCTCTTCTCCTACATCCCCATTGCCCCAAAACCCTGAGCACCTCCTGGGGCCCCTGACACCAATGCCCAGCACTGGGGGTCTGGTGTGGGAGGCGCTTGCCCATCCCTGTCTGCCCCCAGGCTGGATTCCTGGACCAGCCCTGTGTAAGCCTGGCCACAAGCTGCTGGCCAAAATTGTGCCCATGACTGGAGATGGCAGCAAGGGCAGGGCCACGAAGGGTGGAAGGGTGTTTCTTGGCTCTTGGGAAGGGGCTCCAGTTTGGCTCCGGAGACTCGTGGCCTTCACTGTGCTCACCCACGCAGCTGATTTCCAAATTATGTTATCTTCACATCTCTTTACTAAAACACCCATCTTAGACTACACACCAACGTCCATGCTACCCACCCAACCACCCCCAGATGGTTGACCAAGAGGTGCCCCACATCCTCCATCCCTGCACCTCCTCCACAGGGGATCCTGCATGGACATGGCCCCAGAGCTGTGAGGGTTTGTGGCCCCCAAAATCCTGTTCCTCACAGAGAGCAGCAGCCCCTCCATGTCCCCACCAGCTCCTACCCCAGGGCATGCAGCCTACCGCCCTCTGCAGCCCTTCTGGCTTGAATGTGCTGGAAGTGCTGCCCTCAACAGAAGCCCCAGGAGTCTTATCTAGGAGGACGAAGACATGCAGGGTATTTCCCCCAAAATCTGCAGCCATTCTGCAGGAGGTCAGCCCAGCTCCCCTGAGATGTCCCCCACCCCATTTCCTCTCACCCTCCTTTGGTGCCAGGCACCAAAATTTGCTGTGAGGCTTGTTCGTAAAATACTTCAGAGGTTCTCAAATGAAGTTATGACCTACATAGCAGCTCAGAGCGATATGCAGATTTCCTCCCTCCCTCAGATCTGCTTGAGGTTTTCAATCCCCCCCGCAGATACAACATTCAGGAATGACTGTGTCGTTCGCTGCACAGTCACTTTTCTTGCTCGAGCTCAAGAACGAGCCCAGGGCTTGGCACAGAGCAGCCTCTGCAGCACGGATGACCCTGCCCTGGCACACAAGCCCCCGGTCTGCTCCAGGGCACAGGGACGATCCTCATTCTGCTTCAGCTCCTCACACAGAGGCACGCTGGGGAGCTACAGCTGCAGGCTGTGCTGAGGGCTCTTTGGTGACCTTCAAAAACTCAGCTACTTGTCCAAATTAAGGAGGATGAAAAACAAGCGGCCTCCCTGACCACCAAACCCATTCTCCTGAAGCAGCAAGCACCCCTGCAAAATGCTGAAGAACTTCATCAAACATGAATCATAGAATTGTAGCATCACAGACTGGTTTGTGTTGGAATGGACCTTAAAGCCCATCCAGCTCCAACCCCCTGCCATGGGCAGGGACACCTCCCACCAGACCAGGTTGCCCAAAGCCCCGTCCAGCCTGGCCTTGAACACCTCCAGGGATGGGGCATCCACAGCTTCCCTGGACAACCTGTGCCGCTGCCTCAGCACCCTCTGGGTGAAGAATCCTAAATCCCAATTCTCTGCTGCTGCCCTCCTGCTTATGGCCTCCCTCAGCATGTTAGCTACAAATGGAAGGAAGGGAACATCCCAAACCCATGTGGGGTCTGACTCCAAAAATATATTCAGGGATGGACCCAGCCACAGCGTTGAGCTACAGCTTCTCATTTCCCCCTGGTCCTGGAGTATCTGAGTCCAGGAATGCCTGTTGATGCCCTTTCTAATGCATTTATTTTTAAAATTCATTTTTCAATGCAGTTGCAACTCTAACACAGTGATAAACATCTACACAAGGGAATGCAGCCAAGTTTAAGCTTATCGACCAATGGAGATTTAAAGACAGACTATTTTAATCTAGAAATTTCAGTATTTCAAGGCTAAGTTTTGTAGCAAGAGCTCACCCCAGGAGCCAAGACCGCTGGGTTCTGGTTTTGGTACCTTCATTAACTGGCAGCAAGGTCTGGAACAAGTCAGTTGACCTTCCCATAGAACACCCGACTCATTTGTAGAATACGTACAGGGCCTGTGCAAGCTGTGGTGTAGTACTAATATTTGTACCTTGCTTTGAGATCCTCCAATCAGCAGGAGCATGTGTTCTTGTTGTTCATAGAGAGAACAGGTCGCTTATATTGTTATCTGCGATATCGCAGTATTTACAGGTCCTCACTTACGGGCGACGACTGCCCTGAACATAACAAAAACTCTCTCTGCCCCAAGGAGCTTACAAACTAAGCACTATTAAAAACCCGAAAACCACAGCGGCTAGGTGCAGAGCTTAAATTTCCATTTTCTCTCAGCATTTTCCCACGAGGGGATCGCATGTGAGAGCACACAACACAGAGTCAGATCACGCCTGGTTCAGTTGCTCTGGCATGCCATTTGGCAATACAAGAATGACATAAATTAAAGTGAAACCTCTTCACCTCGGCCGAAGTGAAAATGTGAAGAGCGAGGGGGGTGAGGAGGAAGGGGGGATATTGATCTGTATCTACTCAACAGTCAGACCAGTGGTGTGGCAGCAACAAAAGACATGCATTTGCTTTTTCAGTAACTAATAATCTATAGAGAACCATTTCCTTTTCTGCTGTTAAGATAACACATTTGCCACCTCAGCTGCATGCAAATAATTCATGCCTCTGCTTAACTAATTTACCTCTTTGGTAAGGCAGAAGGGAAGAAACCTCCCGCCAGCCTCGGCTGACATGCACACTGAGAAACGAGCCACCTCGCCCAGAACTTTCTGAAATGTTTGCACAGTCAGAGGACAAGCGTCCCAAACACACTGCAGGGCTTCCTGAGGTTCAGGGGGGATTTTTGCTGGTCCTTGGTCCTGCCTTTGACCCACATGTGGGTTGCAGGCTTGAACTGACATTACCCGCAGAGAAGCATTTGGTGTCTCCTCGCACAGCCCACAGCTGGTCAGCAACTTATCCCAGATTTAAGCACAATATAGGAGCTCTCATCTGCTGCCAGGAATATTACACACAATTAAAAGCCTGGGCCCCCAGAAGTGTGCTGAAACTGAGTGGGCCTTCTCTTCACATCATCTGGAAATGAACAGGTATTGGGTTGGACATCTGTCTGCATCTGATGGAAACCTTGCTCTAATCAAAGCACTAATGCTACTTTCACTCGCTTGCACACACATACCCCTCTCTCCACACATTAAAATAACGTATGGCTGCAGTCATAGAATCATCCAGGTTGGAAAAGACCTTCAAGATCACAAAGCCCAGCCATCAACCTGACCTACCAAGTTCCATCCCTAAATCCCGTCCCTTAGTGCCATGCCCACACAGCTCTTAAATACCTCCAGCGATGGGGACCCCACCGCTTCCCTGGGCAGCCCCTTCCAATGCTTGACCACCAATTTCATGAAAAAAATTATTTCTAATACCCAATCTAAACCTCAAATAGTGAGACAGTCAAATATCCTTGGAAGTTCTTCCTGGAAGTCAAATATTCTTTTTGGGTGCCCAGATTTTCAGGGTGTTTTTTCCCAAACAAAGAGTTATCTGAGTATAGCATAGCTCACCCTAACTTCTGGGGTCACTAGGTATGCTCAGGACTTTCATACTGGACACCTAAAATGAGGGACTACCAAATTTAATGGCCTGTGAAAATTTGGGTTTGCCGATGTGCTCTGTGTGATGCACGGCAGCTTTGACCCTGGCCAGTGAAAAATGTGTTTCTGTCAGGCAGCGCCCAGCTCCCTGCCTGAGGTGGCCCCTCTGTTCACCCCACCCCTCGCCATAGAGACAACCACAAAGATGTGGTTTTTACAAATTAGAGCCTCCTTTGGTTTCTGACGGCAAAGGTGGCGGGGAATAGGTAGCACTCGTCCTGTGAAGACCACATCATTACACACATCCATAAGGGTCTGACTCAGCTCTAATTCTGGCTTTTCTCAACCTCCGAGCAGCCAAGCCCAAGGCCTCTGTGCTATTCTAACAGCCTCTCCGGGCAGGCCAACAAAACGCTCTGTGGCTGGCCCGGGGGACGTCAGTGAAACACAGCAGGATTTGAGATTTTCTTTGAATCAAGCAGCCACTGTGTCCCTTTGATGTCCCCAGCCACGGCCTGGCAGAGGGAGGTGGTGAAATGTTACCTTTTCCTTGGAAAACCTTCTGAGCAAGGGGACCCACACGACTGAGGGCAAGGGTGAGATGAAACAATACGAGAAAAAGAAAAAAAAAGACAGTTCTCTTCACAGTCTGTAGATGCAAAATGAAACTATTTTGATAGATTCAGCTCTCCCACTTTGAAAGGCCCAGAGTTTCTCATCTCTGATTTTACTCTTAGACAAGAAATTTCACCCATGACTTGACAAACAATACCATCCACAATGCACTGTGGCTCCTCAGAAGTCTGCTGCCACCCTGCCAAAGCTCATCTGCAGCTTTTTGCTGGGTTGATGTTGCCAAATGACTCCCTTTTTCAGGGCCTTCCTTATTTTGATGTATCTATTTTGCATTGCCAATACTTCCCATGTGGAGCTCATGCTCTTGTTAGCACCTTGACATCTCTATGGCTGGCTGCAGGCAGCCAGGAAAGAAAATGACTGGGCCCACACCAGTAAAGCATGCCCTTTACTGACAAGTGTTCAGCACCAGCTTTGCCACAGATGCTGAGAAAATTGTTAAGCTGCTAATGTAGGCAAGAGTGATTTGCCTTCAGCCTCCTCACAGGGACTCACCTAGGCCAGCACAGGGCAGGTCCTGCTTGGCAGCTTGATTTTGGGCAGTTTTCACCTACAACCCTTGTAGTGGGCATATAAATCAAGATTATTTTACACAGAAGCATTTTAAATGAAGAAAACTGTTTCTAAGCCTGAGCTTGTGAAAGCTCAACCATGTGCTAGGCTTACCAAAGTTAGGTCAAAGGCATAATAATTCTACGTATTGCCTTTGAAAAGATGCAGTGGTTTTGCTCTGCTTTTCAAAAGAACAATGTGGCCACAGAGGTGAAGGAATTGGTAAATGTTTTAGTCTGGCCTGAGCATCTTTCAAGAGGCAGTAGTCTATCTTGATGAAGTTGCAGAGGGCTTCAAAGGAGTGGATGACACTCAGTAGCGTGTATCATACAAGGAAACAACCAAGGATTAAAAATCTATTATTCTGTGATTACTGTATGAATTTTCTTCCTAGTATTATGAATGGTTTCTGCTTCCCTGCTGACAAATTATCTACTAAAATGTTGTCTAAATATATAGCACCTGATCCGCTCACTGTCACCATCATCGCACCCTTTGATTCAGGGGAAATAATAAGATAGGTCAAAAAAGCAGCAGCAGGTGACTGTACCACCTGGGAAATATTTACACCTAATGCGGTGTTTGCTAGAGTTGTTGCTCAGAGGCTTAAGTTGTGTTTTCTGCTTACTTCTCCTTCTCCCTTGAAACAATTTCTTCTTTATCATTTTGATAACATCTTTTTCAGCTTGTGCATTTATATGTGTAGGAGCACATACGCTGCCTGTCTTGCTTCAGCAATAACTAACATACCTCTCTAGAATGATTAAAAAATAAACAGGAATGGGGAAGAAGAAAAACAAAAAACAAGTCCAATGGTTTGGAGACCTTTTGTTCTGGTACACAAACAAATTAAATTGTGTTTGTCTCCTCCCCCTGCTCTAAACACAGAGGGTGGGTTAATAATGAAGAGCACTTCTCTTTTCAAGCTCTCTTGCAGCTTTTAAAACATCGAGAGCAAATGGCAAACTTACCTTTCATCTCCTTTTGAAACTGAAGTTAGGCCTTATTGGTAACAAGTGAAATTAAACTGGTTGTTGCTGTTTAACTTCTCTGTGCTATTTCCTCACATGAATT
Source organism: Anser brachyrhynchus (assembly GCF_964034855.1). NCBI lineage: Eukaryota > Metazoa > Chordata > Aves > Anseriformes > Anatidae > Anser > Anser brachyrhynchus. Next base: position 78,519,617 of record NC_137696.1, on the reverse strand, counting down.
AGTCATGATCAAATCTACTTGGCAGTTGTCCTTACAAAAAACAGAACAGAAAGAAGGGTTAAGCCCTCCCATACAATTTACTCAATAAATTTGTCATACCCCTTATATAGAGTTGTCCCTCCAGTTCTGCCTGTTCCCTAACATATCTGGCAGTTTGAACAATGTTGGCAATATTTGAGCAATTAGGCATTCCAAGTGGAAAGGTTAATAGACGTTACCCTCAAACGCAGGGTGTGTTTTGCCTTGTGCCTTCAACCATCCCTGATGAGCGCTGGTTGCACAACAGCCGTGAGGTAGGAAGGTCTTCCTTCAATTACAAGACGGCCTGGATTGTTTTGGTTTAGTAAAAGGCCAACGCGCCAATGACTAGGAGGGGACGCACCCTGAGTTGCATGCTATCGAGGCAGTTAAGGAGATCACAAAGAGGGAATTTCATTGCTATTAACGCTTTCTGAATGCTAAAGCCTTTGGGCACAATGGCAATGGTGCAAAACCAGGCAAAATAAGACTCACAAAAGACATCCCCTCACAGAGTTAAGAGTTGTACTGGTCGAGATGTGAGGTTTGTTAATCATTTTTCCCTTCTTTTGGTCAAGCAGTGTTGGGATCTCAGTTTCTTTTTTGGCCAGTTCTTGGAGGCAGCTCTTTGTTCGCAGGTCTGAAGGGAAGCTTTGGGCAGGGATGGGCAGGGCTGGAGAAGTCCCGCAGCCTCCTGCCAGGTGGGACCTGCATGACCACAGTCCACCAGAACAAGGAACGAAGCTGCCTCCCGGTCCAACCAGCACAAGGGATGACATCCTCGGCCCAAACTGTGGCTGAGGTTGGAGATAAAGTGCGAGCTGCAGATGACATCCCCGCAGAGGAGCACCGCAGGTCGCGGGGAGGCCAGCAGCCACGGGACTGGCTGCCACAGGCCTCCTCCACCAGCAGGGCACACCCCACGGGCTGCCTGCCTGCCCTGCCCAGCAGGGATGCTTGGCTGCATAGTCAGGACCCAGATTAAGCCAGAAAAAAAAAAAATCTAAGCAGCAGAGAAGGAAGTTTTGCAGGCCACAGCCACCACCCCCCTGGCCTTCACAGGAGGTCAGGAGCGCTGTCAGATGACGGAGGTCAGGTCTGAGATGCCCAGCTGCCTCCTCCTGTGGCACCTGTACAGGTCGCCCTGTCCCAAATGACCTGGCCTGTGCTCAGGTGCTCCTGAGGGACCCAACACATCTCACCGGGGTCTCTCACGTGGCAGCCCCATCTTGGTAGACTGCTGCGAATTGGGCACTCAGCCTCTCCACTTGTGGCTGGCGGTATTTCCCTGGCTGGGTGATGTTGATGTTCATAATGAAGCTTTGGCAGAGAAACAGAGACATGCTGTAACCATTAGCAGACTTTGCATTTAGGATTTATCTCCAAAAAGGACAAAGGATAACTCAGCTTGATTGTTGTTTTTGTGCAAGTTCAGGTCTACACTTTCCATTGTAATATCAGTCTTGGTCTTCACCATTGTCTTCCTCTGACCCAGAAAAACTTGATCATGAAAACAATGTTAGTTAGAAAATAATGGAACTGATAAGTCATTGCAGGCACATGTGTGTCTCATTATACATCAGTTCGGTTTCACTATATATTTTACACTATGTAACATAAATTTCACTATGCACCACAAGTATTTCAATATGTGATAGTCAGAAAGTGGCAGTTTACACTAAAAGTTTCAGTATGTGGTAGGATATTTCAAATACTATAAATTCTCATTTTAAACGAAATGCATTGTGTAGATTAGTAAGAAATGCAGTTGTTTTAGTTTACCCAGTGTGGTTTTCTTTCAGAACAGTATTTAGTACTGCACTGTTCAATTGCCATATTTATTTTTAATGGTTGATTAAGTTAAAATTTGTTAAATCTACACTGTATAGTACTCAGGCAACCTGAGTTCCTTTTCATAGATCTTTTATCTCAACTCAATTCATACCATATTAACAAGCACACTAAATTTACTAATGAACTAAATTTATTAATGAACAAAATAAGCTTCCTCTGTGAAGCTTGTTATTGTCTTGCATTTTTAAATTATTTTTTTTAATGAATTCTCTGATCAAGTAAAATTTGAGGGACCTAAAAGTCCTTGTAAGGGTGAATTGTTTAAGCGTAGCTTTAACAGGTTCACCATTAAACTTCCATTTATTGTAGATGATCATCATTTCAACAGCAAATGCCTTCCCCACTGGTAAAAAGAGGCATTCACCGTGATACTTCTACACCAAAAAGCCCTGTCAAATGTTAGAGTTACCAGGTCATCATGTTTTCACGTGTGGTGTCCTTCAGCACCAGAGGGTACAGACAGCTTTTGAAAACTACTCGCCATGAACCAAGAGCATACCAAAAACAATCACGTGGCTGAGCAGGCCAAAGCATATCTGCAGCAAGGACTTTCTCCTGCAGCCTCCATCAAAGCTATGCTAACACTTCCAGACTGGTGAAGCAAAGCAACGTCCCCACATCCAGTAACTACCATCAGCATGTGCATGAAGAATTTAAACATAGGTCAGTGTTGAATTCTGGCCCATGAGTGACACAGTTACCTCTGTTCTAGCCTCTGCCCCTCAGATATAACCTCACAGATAATTTTCCAGCAGTTTTCAATGGATAGTTGCAAGATGCTAATGGTCCATACTGAGCTCCAGTGTTCAGAAGAACAGGAGGCCTCATCTCCCCCTTCCTGCACTCAGAAGATGACAGTGACCCTGCGCCTATGTGACTCTGAGCAAGCCACCTAAATAGCCACAAGGCCCTGGATTAATTAGAAACTAGGTCTTTTAATGTAACTCCTTGCCCCACTGCAGGCCCAGCAGACCTCGTTGGCTCCCCGCCAAATAGTTCAAGCACCTATTAGCCAAGGAAAAGGTAAAGCGCTTGGGAAGTAACGTGTTGGATTTCAGCCCAACAGTTTCAAATCTCCTAACCCACGAGAGCAGCTTATCTATGTTCGGAGGTCAAAGACCTCAGTAAAACCCTTTTAACAGGTGCTCACTGGCACAAAATCAAATGTCTGGCTCTTCAGATTAGAGCGATTCTCTGGTTTCTTACAAGTGGGGCAAAAGGGGCCATACAAGAGGACGGTGACACATTCCGGCCTGACCTGATTCTGTTTGTGCTAATTTTTTTGGCAAAACACATCACCATGAGTGCTTCTTTAGCTCACAAGAGGTGGAAATGAATGTTTAATGTATACAACTTGGCTACCCTGTGCTGTCTTCCAAAATTTAAAACCAAGACCCCCAGAAACTTCTTATTTATAGCCCATATCTATCATTAGGAAAAAATTCTGCCCCAGATCCACCACAAAGCAAAGCTCATGAGCTACATCCTGTGTTTTTTGGTGACCAGGCTGAAGGAAATGGGCATGGTTGTATCAGATGTAAGGCACAATGAGAGTCCAGGGAACAATGATCACCGCTTGTGTCCCAACCAAGGGGTAGGTGCAAGGGGAAAGCCTGAAACCCTGAACCAAGAAGTTTCCCCTGGTGCCTCCTCAGAGGCGGTCCAAGAGTGGACCTGCTGCCTGACAGAGGTTGCCAGCAAAAACATGGGTCCATCTCTCCATTCAATAGGATATATGGGATTAAAATGCAGTGTTTTTAAGTGTCTTCTTTGCATCATGACAAAACCTGAGCTATTCCTGCTGTTGTTTAAGAAAAGGAGAAGAGACGACAATGCAAGCTTTTCCATATTCTCTTGTGCCCATGTTAGATCTGGGCTGAGATATGTACAAAGCAATGTATTTATGCCCCAGATTCTACTGGCAATACTGCCAACAAAAGCTAAATTACAAGGATTTTCCTGTAGCCAGGTTGCTAGTTGGACAAGTTTTGGAATGAGGGAAATATATTACACATATCTTCCAAGTCCCCTCCTAAGCAGTGTCAGGCTATAATTTTAGCTTACTCTTGTTACTGATCATGTATAATTGCTGTTGAGCCATCCTTTTGCCATCACGAAAGTTACATTATCTAAGCTGTTGCATTACTTTCACTAACTTACTTAATCCAAAGACTTTAGTATTTCTTGACTGCAAAGGCAGAACAGCAACAGAAGTTCATAAGAATATATACCAACTCATTTATTAAATCCAAACCTTCCCACTTGACAAAATTAAGTTTCACTTGTAACCTAAAACGCATGAATTCCGGAAAAGAAATTGCAGCACAGCTTGATGCTCTGTCATGATTTCAGAAGCAGTTGGCATTGGCTTGAGCAGCATAGTTTCATGTGTACTAATAACATTTAACAAAGGACTTTTTCATCTTAGCTGACTGAAGAAGTAGGACCATCTGTAGTGTATAATTAAGCTGTTGAGTTTCCGTTGTTTTGAATTTGACCTACCTTTTTTCCTCTTTACTCAGCTATGGCTGAAGCTAATCTCTCTTCATCAAAATCCTTCTGTTTTGAATCAATGTTCCTCCATCTATGCAAATCTGAGAGAAATGCTCACAACTCCAGCCCTATCCCTGCTAGCTCCTGTGGAACATCTCCACCACCTTCACCTTTGTTATTTGAAGTCAACTTCACATAAACTTGTCACCCAAAAAAACTTAGATCAGCCTCACTTCCTCCAAATTTAGCAGCAAAACATTATCATCAGCATTTAACCTTTCAAAGTGACACCTTAAACAAAAAAAAAAAAAAAAAAAAAAAAAAAGAGCGAGAGAGAGAGAGAAAACTTGATTAAAAGGTTGTCCTGGCATGGGGTTAAAATTTTCCACATCAGCAGCTTCCTGCATTCTTTTCCACTGATTTTCTTCAGATCAGCCTTTCTTCCCTCTTTCAAAGAGAAGAAGTCTTGGTACTTCTTTTAGTTCTGATTCATAACAACTGAAGATTTCAAAAATGTACTGTGGCAAATAATATTCTGCTGATCTTATGGAAGGAAAAAGACCAGCTAGACCAAATCTCATTCATTCATTGCTGCAGGCAAGTCCTTGCTTCTGCCTGATGTTCTCTTCAGGACAGGGGGAGCAGCTTTGCCTCACTGGTGAGATTGCTTAAGAGTTTTGATTGAAAAAAGGCCTCTCCTCAATGTTTGTGCTGTGACTTTTATGCTGCAAGACACAAAACAACTGCTAAATCCAGCATCTGTTCAATTCAGCTTGTGTGGACAGGGAGACATTTTCCTGTCCTGGAACTGGTATTTGCAATGCCATTTAAAAACATGGCAAAACCCTCAGCTTTTGTTTGCAAAATGCTCCACAAATAAAGAGTAAATCCATGGAGGAGACTCCGTGGTCACTTATATCTTAAGCAAGTTTTCCTAATGAAAATAAGCAGCTTGTTGATTTAAAGGAACAACGTGAAAACTCCGCTGCAGTAACACAGTGCATTTTACCTTCTGGACAACTGCACAAAATTAACAAATCACTTGCTTAATACCAGATATCTATGCCTAGATGTCTGTGGGTTTGCATTTCCCATAAGCGTAGGATAATAGTGAGACAGTCAAATTTCACTTTGCCATCAGCAGAACGCAGCAGTCAACAAGAGGGCAGCACAGAGAGGTGTACTTCAACCAGTAGCATATCTAGCCATTTGCATATCTAATCACTTCCTCACATTTGACTTTTTATTTAGTTTTTTAATTTTAATGTTCCATTATTTCCACAGAGACTGTAGATCCAGAGAGTTGGAGAGGAATAGACCAAAGCCAAATAACTTCTTACAAGCTTCAGAGGATGCTGCAGTCCCAGAATGGGTTCAGGAAACACAAGAGCTGGGGAAGGTTTCTGCTGCATGGTGCTTGTGCCTGGGATTAGGCACTGAGGTGCAGCCTTTGGAAAGAACTTTGCTCAAACAGATTAAGCCAACACTGTTCCCAGAGGCAGAAAGGATCCGCACTGCTCAAGACATACCAAATAAGCATACAAGATTAAAAAGTAACAGCACTCTGAATTCATTTCCAACGAGTGCCATCACAGAATGGATTCATACCTTCCCTGGAAATTTGTATTTATCCCTCAACTCCTTCTGTAGAAATAATAATAATAAATAAATAAATAATAATAATAATAATAATAATAATAATAATAATAAACAAACAAAAACCTTCAAAATGAAACTCAGGAATCAACTCAGCTCTGCACCCCAGCTAGGCATGCCCTATAACCTGGGGGGCAGGAGAGGGAAGCAGTGCTGCCTCTTCTGTGTTCAGATAGCAGTACCCCAGAATATATTAAAAGCAATTATTTCCATCTGCCCCGCAGCCTAGAAACCTGAAAATTGTTCTGCTGGAAGAAATCTAATACACCAGTGAGTAAACAGAAGCAGCCTACTGCTTTCTTACGTGAATGATCACAATATTCTGGAGATGCCACATGTGCGCTTCTGCACATTCGCCTACGCCTGGTAGGGTGGATGTTGATTACTGGTCTCCAGACTGGCTGGGTGTCAAGAAGAAGGTGGAACGGTACAGGAAGAGATAAAATGCTGACCCACTGCAGAAATTACTTTTTCTTTTTGGTCTGCATTCAAAAAGTGTTAGACTAGTCACATTTTCCTCTTCTTTTGAGAACGAGCACCTAACACCAACTAAGTACTTGCAGGAAGATAACCACTTAGAGATGGCGAGGTTCTCCATGAAAACAGCCCCCATATGTAATAAAAATAATTTCGGTATACATGTGAGGGACTTCAGCAAGTTGCAAACCTCTATTTTAGTTCTGCAGATGCCACAGTTCAGTCCATAAAATCTCCAGATATTTAGCTGGTCGTTGACAGACTGATCATTGGTCACTGTGGATGACAGCAGAGGTGTGAGCTCTGTGAATGCACCACCACTGCCTCCCACTCCAACACCTCCGACTTTTAAGCCATCCTCCTTTCCACCAGGAGCACAGCACGGGGTGGGGAGGAGAAGGGAAAGGGAAACCAGCTGACAGCATCATTTCTGTAGCTGTTTAAGCTCTATTTGTTAAAACAAAGACTAGTCCAGTCGCTTGGTGATCACTTTACGCAAAACACTCCAGGAAAAACAAAGCTTTATTATCTGAAGGAATAACTTAAATTTTGAACCCTGTGACAATTTTCTTCTTAACCATGAATATGGGACTATGTAGACCAGTTTCTCTGTCTTCCATGGCTTGGTGAATAGCAATAAGTGACATGGAAACCTGGTGCCCATCTCTCCAGATGCAGGCGTAGACTCTGGGTGCACCCACAGTGTCAGTCACGCAAGCTAGGTGGTGTGACCAGCTAACCCTCAGCCGGTGAGACAGCACCATGCACAGAGGATGATCTCCGATCGAGGTATCTAGCAAAGGATGAGTTGCTGGTTTAGCAGGACTAGCAGAATTTTAAATAAAAGATGACATCACACGATTATTTTTAAAACAAAAGAATCTCTATTAGTAGCAAATGCATAAAGCGAAGCTCTCATGTTTGCTGGAAAAGAGATCCTAACTGATGAAAAATCTGCAGTTACTGAGCTTGTCACAGTGTTCACCATACATTTCTCAACAAATGAGAAGTGGATTGGCTAGAAGCAGGCAGGCTAGGCAACCACTCTCCCATTGTTAAAATAATTGGGATGTCTCAAGATTTCCAATTAAGATAACAAAGTAACTATTGTGGTCTGATCTTGTTGAAATATTTTGGGTATTATCTGTTTCTGACGGTCCAAGGAATTCTGTTATTTAGTTCAACAAGAGGCAAAAACAGTAGGTCTGCATGATGAATCCTCGCATAGTCACCCTCTCTGAGTCAGATCAAGGAGAAGCTCTGTCTCAGACTGCAGTGCTCGTCCTCCCCTTCTGATTTATTTAGAACTGTATTTGCCAGACACAGTGTTTTCCAGAAGGGGAAGTACGGTCCAGAATCTAGAATAGTAGGAATGCCACCTTCCCCTTACTCTGTGTACCCACCTTATTGAAACAGTCAAGAAACTCCGAGGCTGCTGCATTGCATTTGTTCAAATTAAACAAGCCAAGAGATTTTTTTAAAATTTTATTTATGAGATGTGAAAAAGTTGCCTTCAACTCTCCAAACCATAGTGCTAAATACCAAAGACACTGTGAAAGGGGCGCCTCTATTATTCAAGAAATATTTGTGTGCTTTTAGTAGATTAATTGCATTTAGCATTTTGGTTAAACACACAAACAAGCACAGCTTTTTGTTGTTGCTTCAAATGAGGCCAGAAAAAGAACAAAAGGCATTCAACTGAACCAATTTAGGTTTATAAACATATTAATTTTAAGAGCGCTATGTGTACACTTACAATGAATTTAAAGCAGTCAACCTTTGCAGTATGATGCCCAGTTTCCCTGTATCCAAATAATCCATAAATCCAGATGCAAGTTGTCACAGACGCTTCTTTGGAGAGCTTGCGAAGTTAAAAGTCCATGTTTCCTATTAATTAATAATTGTTTTCAGCTGTTTTGGCAAGTGATTAAAACAAAGCGTCTGCCTTTAATGTTACAATATAAAAGTTTTCTTCTTTAGAGGCCTAAGCGCCATGTGGGAATTACCTCACTTGCAGAAAGGTGTCAAACTTGATTGCTTGGAACATTTGTGAGCAAATAAGATGAGCTGATATTGTACCTGCCGTTGCAAGGATTTCCGCACAGCGCCCATTAAAATTACCCATTGAGTGCTTTCAGAGGAACATCAGCTGAGGTGATTAAAACGGTACTTTTAATGCTAATGGTGGACCACACTATGGAAGAGTCAGCCCATAAATATACTGCCCAGGCTGTGCATCCTTTAGCAGACTATGCCATCTTGTGAACTTAGTATCACATGCCCTTTACACTACAGGATTTTCCTGATTTCTGCATTAAGCCTGCCGAAGTGGGCTGAACCAGCTCCCTGAAGAACTAACTGCTCTTCCTCCTGGATTTTGGACCGTCCTGCCCAGGTGACTGCCATCCCTTTGCTGCAAGACGCGCATCCTCCAGTGACGTGGGATGCGCCCTCCCAAAACCCCGGTTGCTCAGCCTGTGTGCAGATGGACCTGTGCTCATGTCCTTCCCCTTGCTTCCAGCCTGTCTTTAAAAAACAAGTTATGAATTTAATTCCACATGGCCAAGAAAGTATTAGCAGTAAGGCTGAAATTTCACACATGTATCACTAGATCTGCCAGGCTTCTCTGGGACAATATGGTCTCAAAAGTCGGGCTGGGGACAAAACAGTCTCCTTTTAACCTCACCATCTTTTATCAGAAGATCTTCCACAAAACAAAACAAAACAAAACAGAGCACCTTTTGTTAGCAGTATCGGTCCCATCTTTAGAAGAGGCAGCAAATGCTTCAGGCTTTGAGAAGAACCTTCTGCCGTAAGCAGCGTTTTAGCATCATCTTTTATTCCCAGACTTTTACCAGTTTATTTCTCCAATAAAGCTGGTATCACAGCTCTCCTGGAAGCTGAATTTCCACATCCCTGCAGAGGAAGGACAGCAGATTTCATGGCACAAGCTGACAAACTCTGCTTGCAAAACGGAAGGTACTCACATCATGTATTTCACAGCTGCTTATCTTAGTATCCTCCCAAACAATGGGCAACTTCTTGAGAAATCTGCCTCTTCTGCAGCATCAAGAAGGTTGTGAAAGTGACTGAAAGTGCAGGACTAGATCTCCTCTCTTTCTGTTACACCATGGGAGTTACGGCTAGCTTCTGCTAGCTCTGGTGTTGAGAACTTCTAAGATGTTCTTTTGTTGAAGTAGGATTATTTATTTATTTATTTATTTATTTATTTAGACTAAAAAGCACACAATATATCTTTCCCTGCAAGGTAGGTAATCCGGACAAAGCTGCAGGCTGTGCTGAGCAAGCACGAACACAGCCATGCTCAGGAAGCAAAGTGGCTGGGGAGAGTGTTAGTGATAGGACTTCAGAAGAAGCAGAACCAGGTTTAGGTGAGCTCCCAGTTTGGGGAAGGAGATCTTTCCTTTGGTGCAACACCGTTTCTACATGACCTGAAAGCAGAGGGATACTTCAGCACTCCTGGCAAACAGTGAGCACCAAAACACTGAGCGAAAGGACTAAAGCTGTCACACCGTCTTGTTTCTGTGACCATATTTGCCATTGCAAAATAAACTCGAATCATTCTCAAGAAATACCCAGCCACACCATTCACAACGAATTGTAACTCGCTGCGCATTGAAATTAAATAAAAATCTCAGCCACTGACTTGCTTCACATAATTAGCACCAGTGCTAGTCAAGGAAAAGATCCCTGTCCTAAGGTTACTTCAAATCACGCCGAGAAGCCCGTTTGATGTAAATAACTCAGAAGAAATCCTGAAGGCAAAGGCGAAGGCTCAAAGTCATTACTACAGGGCTACAGAGCACCCAGCAAACCCTCCCCGGCCGGTGCCAGGGGAAGCACCCTGCCCTGGCGGAGCCGCGAGCGACCTGTTAGCCCCAGGAGGGCAGGAGGTAAAAGTGACCCGTCTGGGGGCAGCTCTGCAGGGCTGACGCCCTTGTTTATTATGTGGCAACTGCGGCGCACGCCCATCCGTCCAGGTGTTAAGGATCTCCTCCTCTGATGATGGTACCCACATCCATTCTGGCCTCACAACACGTTGGGATCAAAGCAGAACACCCAAATCTGTTACAGTGCATTCTAATCAAGTATTATAATAATGATGAAGAGCGTGTTTTTGTCCTGCACAGACGACACCTTGCAGCAAAGATTTACCTGCTGATGTTGCAAACTTGATGCCTTTGATTATTTCAGCGTCTTCCAGTGATGAATAAACACCTTTTAAAAAATGAACATATTTTTTTCTTGCACTCTCAAGCCTCCTGATACCATCAAATGATGTTCTGGAATAGCAGCCGCGTGTGGTTTTGAAGCACTGTTAATTGCCTGCAGTGACACAAGCAGGGACCGACTTGGGCGCGGGCAGGGGGTGGGGAGCTGAGCAACGCTTTTGTCGGCCTCTTCCATACGCCACCACATCAGCTCAACGAGGTTTTCTTTTTTGAAAGTTTACAGAGGGCTGATTGCATGAAGACAGCAAAACAAGCGTGAATGTAGGCAGGTAAAAAACTCTGTGGATACTTCCATTTACTTTAGAGCCAGTTTTTAAAGAAAATTGGATTTATACCTCATGTTATCTTGCTGGAAGCTCGTGTGGTTACCCTGACCAAGCCTCTGTTAGAGGTGTGGCTCAAAAACTTGACAGACCTACATTTCAGAAAACCCTGAAAGGATAGCTCAAGAATTAGTCCTCATGCCCAGTAGCTACAGTTCACCTGCTTCATTGTTCAAAGCAACAAAAAAAAAGGACTGCATTATGAAAAATGTGGCATCTCATTTGTCGAGGGGGCAAGAATGCAAGTAGTAGGCTTTAGGGAACCAAAATATTTTCTCCCACACCCACTTCCAAAAGATGCTGAACCCAACGTGATTTATAGAGGCCAGAGGGATGAGTCCTGCTGTGCCTCCCAGGGGAAGCCAGTCACAGCAGAGCCCTTGGGGGCATTCAACTTCAGTAAGGGATGAAATGAAGACCAGGCAGTTCCTCTTATTGGCATATTAAGAAACACAGACACTATATTTCAAGGAATTTTTAAGCTGACCCATTATGTTCTCGCCCCTCTTACCATTGAAATAATTGAATGCATGACCAGAAGTGGGGCATTGCTAATTTCACTAAAAACTGACACTATGATTTCTTAGTGAAGGACAGCAGAGCAATAAATTAAGTTGCTTCTTTAATAGCCATTATGGCTCTTCTACAGTGATTTCTTCAACAGCTGTCAAATGTAAATTTATACGCATTAAAACAAAACTGGCCGGTTTCCATAAGGGAGCAGATCCCCGAGATTGGCAGAGAAACCGCCTGGGTGGTTCAGCAAAAACACGCCTCGGCAGAAAGGTAAAAGTCCTCGTGTGTTTTCCTGTTTAAAGGTGTCAAAATGTAGAGAACAGAAGCGCTAGTGATTAAAAGCAGCGTGTCCTCTTTCTGCTGCTTACATAGCCGGATTATGAATATTTACATCTTCCTGCACAACTAATCCCAATATAATGGAACCTCACTCTGACCAGCAGACTAAACAAAAAATGGCTTGTGACCCAAACCGGTTTTGATAATTTATTACACACGTTGAAAATTCATTCTGCTACTATGTGTGAAATATTCATAAAAGCGTGAAGTGAAGCTTCAGAAGCACGGAACGGGCGCTTTCGTGGCACCATGATGACTCCACCATCCATCCCCTGAACCAAGAAGCATCACCAATGTGTTGGGGAACACTTAACCAATGTCTCAGGGAGCAGCGACCAGGAGCACTCGTGAAACCACATCTACCCTTTGGGCACCATCTCCCGCCCCCTGGCAGCTGAACACGGCCCAGGTCTAGGGCCTGCAGCAGAAGCAGCAGCTCTGAAAGACTTTTTGTAAACGAAGGCCTTCTTAAGCAACAGGCCAAAATAAGGAGGTCAAGCACACCTCCTCAGCTGCATTGCTCAGCCCCGGGAACAAGGCGTGAAAGACGGTGACACTGCAGGTGCCAGACACCGTGCTTCACACATGAAAGCCAGAAGGCCGCGCTCATGGAAAGGAAGGTGCATGGTGGAAGCTGTAAGGTTATGAGTGAGCGAGAAATCTTGGGCGAGACGAAGAATTCAGCCCTGTCATTTCTCTCCCCACCGATTATTTTTCTCTTGAGCCCCACCTTCACTGGTTTTTAATTCTTGTTTCCCTCTCCCCTCCTCCGCAGGTTTCTTTCGCTGTTTTCCTGCGGGGCTACTCAGTTTGTGGTAACCACCAGCAGAAACCAAGTCATGCCTCAGGTGTAGGAGAAGCCGTGAAAGAATGGTCACAGAGTGCTCCAGAGATCGGGGTTTTAGTCACGCTCGCTTTTACAGTTATCGATAACAAACACACAAGGGAGAAAAGAAAACCTGAGAGCAAGGGGTAAGCTCGAGCTAATCTCTGTTCAGCTGAGGTCATGGATTAACTGGAAAAGAAAAAGAGAACCTGCAAATTAACAAAAAAAGTGCTTGCAAAAGCAAGGGACAAAACTCGTACAATAAAATTATCACAGTGGAAAAGATGAACAACCTGCATATAACTTCCTGGGTCACAGCTGCACTTGAGGGCTCAAAGGGCCACTCCCACCGTCTGATCTCGGCCTCTCATTTGCCTTGTACAGGCATGGATAAGCTGTAAAACAAAGGAACACCAGCTTATTTCGCTGATTTTGAAGTGTGGAAAAAATCCAGCGAGGGTGTGTGCACACATGACTGATGGAAATCAAACCTCTGAAGTGCAGATTATTTTAATTAAAGCTAGAAGAGCATGTAAGATGCAAGTTTCAGCCAGACAGTTTCCATTCTGATCTTTAATTCTGTAGTGATGAAAATACGTTTGAGTGCCTCTATCTAGCTCCCACACTGAAAAAATTACAATTTTTTTTTTAATTATTATTATTATTTTTTATTAAATGGCAGTTGGGACACTACTGACCCTAAGCAACGAAAACCCAATTACACACAAAAAGAACATAATGCAAAATAGTACTTGGCTTCTATATATTGTTTGTCACTTGCAAAACCCTCAAGAGATCCCCTAAAGACTTCAAAAAAAGTGTACAGCAGCTTCAGCACTGGGAATCCAGCCCACATCCCTGCTCTCACCCCAGTCTCCTATTCACTGAGCCACACCAGACCCAAAATATCCTATGGCATGTACCTATGGCACGCGTGCACTAAGCCACCAGCAGCTTTGCATTAGGTACACGAGCACTTTCTCCGCCTGTCTTGTGCTTGTAAGTCACCCACCGAAGGCTTCATTCACATCAAAGCAGGTGCAAAAATCCTGTAGCAGGTTTTGTGTTTTTGTAACGAATCGCAAAGCAAACAAGAATGCTATTTCTCTCTTCAAATCACCTCGTGTGTATGACAAGGGCAACTAAACAGGGTGGATGGGGGGTGGACGGGGAGGTTTAGCAAACAATACTATTGATTTTTTTTTTTCCCCTCAGCACAGCTCCGCTTTCTTTGAAGGAGGATCGAACTTCTAGTAGCGGTTACGACGCACATGTGAACTTGCAAAACACAGTCCTACAAGCAATCCTCCAAATTCTGGGAGGCGCAAAATACATCACGTAGCAGTTTTACCCTTTCCACCTTACAATACTCACAATTACCATGAAGACTAAGAATATAATGTGTGTTAGTAACTAGATCACACGTTTGTTCCCACAACGTATTCATTTTATTATATCTGTTGACCTATATTAGTGAAATGATGCAAGGATTAAGGCTTTAAACATCTTCAATGGAAAGTGCTATTTTAAAATCTGACGCATTTTGGCAGTTTCAAGTGCAGTAAAGTAGAGCTCTGCCAACCTCCAGCTTTATCACAACTACCTCTCTCCTACCTCAGCATTTTTATCCAGTATTATTAAAACCATGTGGAAAAACTTCATATAACTGCTGTCTTATACCCATAAAAACCTGAACTACACGGAACTTATCTCCATTTATCTGTTTGCATACCTGTATTTGAAAAAAGTTTTGTATTCTTCTGTGTTCTTCAATCTACCATTTAGAGAAGCTGATGTTTCATTTCACAGTTAAATTCATTACTTGAATCTTGGAGACACGAACGGTGAGGGAAAGAAAGAAAACATCTCACTTTAAACTCCTCTTCTACAAGCAAATTTGATGGTATGACTTAAAAGCACAGAGATCTGAAATCTACTTCTGAGCATTTGAAACTTCACATCTTTTTTACCTCTCTAAGGAGATATTAGTCAGGGTTAGCATGACATTTTGAAATGTCACCATCCCTGTCTCAAAACCAGAAATTTTAGCACACAACAGATACCTACCTGCTTTAATGCAGAAATGCATTCTGTATGTGATACCATATTGTAAAAGCCACTGTGCAAATCACCTCGGGAATCTCCTTCCCATCCAAATAAGCAGGGACTGCTAAAACAGATCTGAATAACGTCATTTTCTCAGTAAACATCTTACAGAGTAATTTCGGTTTTGCTAGAAGGCCAAAGTTTGGAAAAAGCAGTAGCACAAGCCAGAGAGGCACTCAAACTCCACACCCCATCTGTGTGCAACACCAGAACAATGGCACTCACAGGAGCCCTCACAACCACCCCCTCTAGCACAACTTGATTGCATCAATATTAGTATTATGTTGATGCAGATGTTCAGACTGGTTGCATAATTGCATGGAGTACCACGAGTAAATGCATTCTCTATGCTACTGCTGAATTTGCAGGCAAACATCTAGATTGTTTCAAGAGTTTAAAATCATTATTAGACATAACATTCAATCTGAAAAGCACCCACAGAAGGGATTCATCTGTTCTCTTCTTATCAAGCCCCTTGATTTGCTAAACTACCACTGGCAAGCTGTGATATTTGCTCAAAACACTCCCTAAAGCACAGGGTGACTTTTTAGCCCTACAAGTCTTCAAAGAGGGTGCTAACACACTTGTGCAGCTGACATGCGTTTTCCAAAACATCGAAATAAAAAAAAAACAACACAACCCTACCACAAGTTACCATCACTGCCACAGACATGGATTTTCACTCAGATGTCACTCACCATGAAAGGAAATGAAAAAATGCCGTAATTGTGCAGCATATAAACTATACTGGAAGCGATGATCAAGAGTCTTCATCAGCTGATAGATATCTGGCTGTCACGACACAGAACTGAAAGGATTTTTTCAGTCACCGAGTCTCTTGCCATTTTCGTAATTAACCTCACATTGACTTGTTCCACCGCTCCTAAAACCCGTGGTGGTGAAGTAACTGGAAGTAGCTCAGTAGTTTTCCCTTCTGTAAGTTTATTAATGGTTAATTCCTAGTGCATGTTCCTTTGTTTTATTTGTCCTTAAAACTTATTATTTCTTCACATTCCTGCAAGAT
This sequence comes from Anser brachyrhynchus, assembly GCF_964034855.1. Classification (NCBI taxonomy): domain Eukaryota; kingdom Metazoa; phylum Chordata; class Aves; order Anseriformes; family Anatidae; genus Anser; species Anser brachyrhynchus. The sequence continues at coordinate 78,503,732 of NC_137696.1, read as the reverse complement.
TCCCTAATCACACCACTATGTATTCCCAGCAGTATTTGCATTTCTGCCACTAAAGCAGCACTGTCCCTATTCCAGTCTGAATTTATCCTTCTTGCCCATGGGAGCTCAGAACTGCACACAATATCCCACTGGAGAACTACTGCCCCTGCAGACAAATAATTTTCCCCCCTTTTCTGATTTTTCTGTGCTTAATGTGAAACCAGAATTACGTGTGCTTTAGCAGCATAACACAACATTGCATGATTACCTAGTTCTTGCTATGCCTTTTCCAGCAGAAATCCTTATTTGTCCCTATGCGCTGTCTGTATATTCAATTTTGCACCTTTCCTAATTCTTCATTTTTCGCAGTTATCCATCCTTCAAATACCAAGTACAATTTCTTCCCAGTAGTGGCAAGGTCCTCTGATTTTTTCTTTTTACCTGTACAGATTTATTTTCTGTGCTTTTTTTTTTTTGCCAAAGAATTCATGGAAAATAAAAGTAAAATAACCAACTTCTAGCTTTTAATGAAAAGGCATGACTTTGTGTGCTGATTGACAGCATGCTGAGTGACAGTCGGTGGTATCAAAGATCAAAGAAAGCACTGGAAAATTCACTCTTTCTTCATCGAGTATTCAAAAACTGAAGTAGCCATTGCCAAACGTGAAATACAGTGAACAACAAGCTCTGCTTCTTGCTCTAAAATTGTGCTTTAACTGGCTCACTGGATGCGCTTAAATTCTCAAGGTAGAGGAATGTGTGTGTGTGTGTACCTGGTGCTATTCATTAGCATTGAAATAAGTTTAGTGAGCACTATTTCAGTTTCTGAACAATTTAGACCAGATCTGTTTTTTTGTTTTGTTCTTGAAGTTGCAGCATTTCAAAGTGAAGTATTTAATTAAGCCACAATGCACCTCCTGTTGCTATTGTTATTCACCCACTAAGCAGTAGAAAGTATAGAAATGTGATTAGAATCAGGTAGCAAAGACTTCAGTTCATTTTTGTGATGTAGTCCTTTTGTTTAGGCACATCACCTAACCAGCTCTTTAAGCAGCTTTTGCTTCTTAAGTATTAATTAAATGCTTTGTCACCCCATGACAAGAATCCTTATTTAGCTGGAAATAAGGACAGACTCAAACTTTGTTCTATTTTTTTTTAATAAAGTTTAAATAATTTAATAGGAATGAGTATGTTTTAAAGCCAAGCTATTTGTTTGTTTCACGCTAGGCCTTTAAAGTTGGATTTACTAGCAAACAAGGGCCACGAGAAGAGCACTCTCTACTTAAACTGCTGGTGTAACATGCATTAAAATAGCCAGCGACTTACCCCAGTTTACCTTCAAATGAAGGAAACAATCTTTACACTTTTTAATGCACTGCCTCTTATAACATCATCCTGATTAATGGAAAAATTAATTCTACAAAAGACTTTCTTTTCCTCAATATGAAGACTACAAAATATTTGCTCTATCCACTGGCAGGACTTTGAAATTCTCCAGAATATTTAGATGTGCCTGCCTATGAAAGTTTATAAATGCCAATCCAGCACCGTACCAGAAATTCCAAACAGAACTGGAAATTAGAATAATTCAACCAAGTCACCCCCCTATAAGAATATTATATTTCAATTCTGCATAAACACAGATCAGCATGTTTCGTTTCTTTTAAAAGATTCTTCATGACCTGCAGAATACAGCATATGTTTATTTCCCTATTACTTTTTTTTCCCCCTTCCTTAATGCCATTTCCTCATTTACATTTAAAACACTATCTAATCTGTTCTATTGACATTTTTCTGCCCTTTGGGCTTTTCTAGCCTCAGTTCTATCCTCACACAGAGAGATCCCTCCCCCATGCTTCTAAAAGAGTTTTTGTTTGTTTGATTGATTTCCATTTTGTTCTTTTTTCAGCAACAGGTAAGCATCCTCCCATAAAGGGAGAACAGAAAGCAAGCAGAATGAGAATAACAGTGGCAGTTATCGTGACATTTGCAAGCCAAAATTTTAAGTAGGTACTTCAACAGCTACTCTTTTTGACAGAAAAATTTCATGCTTTCTTTATATTTGATAATATTTGACATACTTGATAATATGTCTACTATAAACGTAGTCTCGTGCCACAAACAACCAGAAACTGCAGACAAAGCAACACTGCACACAGTTTGATGAATTCAACATAACACAAAAAATGGTAGGGTCCTAGCAGCAGTAATGGTAAGAAACATTTAGAAAACAAAGCAACCCAGTAACCTAAAAATACATCTACTAAAATAAGTAAAAATCTGTGCAATGAGATTCTAACCTTTCAAATTTCAGATTGATTGCCCAGGGACCACAGTAGAAAACTAAACTCAGATGCAGGGAAGTATTAGCTTGGAAAAGCCTCAGCTTTCCAAAACTCAAAATTATTAAAAAGTAATACATCTGTTCATCATTCTATGATTTAACTGTTTTCTGCTCTATGGGAATAAACAGCAGGATACAATAGTTTGCAACATCCGTTTACTTTTTTTTTTTTTAAACTTTTTAAACTAATGTAAGAAAATATTCTCACAGAAAAAAATTAGATGAAAACAAAGAAATGCCATGACAAATCCTGAGACAAATTATCCCACATCATTGCTAGTCTATGAAAACTGGTTGGAATAATAAACATACTGGAGTATTCAGTGACAGCATACAAATCAAAAGTATTTGTAAATTATTAAGTTGTGCATGTTTTTAAATGACAAAACATGCCACGGGTTTACTTTTAAAATCTCTCACTGCTTGTTATCAAAGTTAAAAGATCATTTGCATACGAATACACATACTGTAAACATGAAATTCTCATTAAGGAAAGATGGGTTTACAGTAATTTGATCTTTTACAAAAAGCTATTGGTAACTAAATCTCTCAGTGTCTAACTTTCTAGAAAATTAAACCAATGTTTCCACTCTCAAAGTTGAAACACTACCGCTTTAGGAAATAGCCCTGTTTATTTGTTAATCAGAAATACAATCGAGTGGCATATTTCCATTTGCTCTTCGGCTGACAGTTTCAGCTTCATTATATTTTACAAGAAAACAGCAGACTTGCAGAGGTCCTGTAAATTCTTTCATATCGCAACTGAAGTTTAATTACAGCGGTGAAGAAAAGCAGCGGTGATGCAAAATAAGATCAGCCCAATTGCCCTTATCTGATGATAGGATCTCTCTTCCTGTTTGGCTTGCAGCAGTGAGGACTTCTTGTTTTGTTTCTTTTTCTTTTTTTTTCCGGTCAGGCTGCCTCTCTCAAGACTGACTGAAGCAAGAAGTTAATGTGTCCTTGTAATTCCAGCTTGAGAATGATCCTCATACCAATATAGCCAAGGTTCAATCAGTAGGTCGGGGAATGATACTAATGTGAAGAAAATTATCTGGATAGCTCATGTGTTCACTTAGCCACTGTATTGGTGTTTCCAGCATCGGCTCAATTCCATGAATCATGATTTGTGTCTTCTTCTCTCCATCTAATTCAAAGAAAAGAGAAACCACTAGTATACCACTCAAAATCCACAAATATTAAACATTTACTTATACTTAATTTACAGTAGATTTAGTTGGTGTTACAGAGTTCAACCTCTAACAGAACGAAAAGCAGGAAATATTGGTATGGAGAAAGCTGAGATTTGTATAATCTAAAACAGAAACTTTGCGTTTAAATAATTCCAAGAAAAAGTTGGGTAAAAATGAAACTTAACGAAAGCACCTCTCTTCTTCATTACTTGCAAGTTTTTTCCTATAGTGATTGCAGCTTGGTGTCAACACAGTTCAGGCATACCCACCTCTCCCAGATATAAGCCATACACATTTTACGCAGACCGTACTTAAGATATTAGGCGTCTTAAAACTTACCAGGGAACTTGTATTTTTAATACTTTACATGCTTTCTGCTGAAAAAGCCAGACTACATGTACTATGTCATACACATATGTAATATTCCTGAAGTAATTTTGTTTTGCTAAGAATAATTTACTAAAGTCTCTAGCGACAGTACTTAGAGTTACTCAGAAGACTGAGTTGGCACCAGCTTTTTCTCACTTAGTTTCATCTCTCGGAAAAGCTATGTTGGTAAATGATTCCCAGTATGACAAGAATATATTCTAAGAATATTTCAATTCTTTTTATTTATATTTGTCCCGGAGGATGCAAGTACTTTGATCCTTTGGTTCAAATGATGGGAACCAGCTAAAGCAGCTGACACAACTGTCACAAAATGTGAACTAAAAAAAAAATAAAATTTATTTCAGAGTCATGATATGAGAAGAGCATTTAGAATATGCTCCAAATAATGGGTGGTTGGGGGAGAAAAGAAAAGCAGTGACCTTTTTCTGTTTTTATACCATACTCTGGCATTCTTGCACGGACCTACCACAGTCAGTGGTCAGAAATATCCCTGCCTTCTCTAACTGGCATTTTTATCCCCCTGCCATCTACAGTACAGAACAAACCACTGTGCTGCCCAAGAGTTGCATGGAAAAGCAGAACCTACGAAGTAGAAGTACCATTACTGGCTCTGTCATTCAGCTCCTCCAGTTATAAAGTAATTCCTATTTTATAAGAGAGGTAAAATCTTGTTTGTGTTTGGTAGCCAAAATGATTTGACAGCTGCCTGAAAAAGTATTTGTATTTTAACTGGCTACCTATGCCAGCACAGCCTACATTATTCTAGGAACAATCATCCCTGAATACGCTGTTGACTTTACACCAGTAATAACTTCCACTGCAGAAGCTGACAGTTGTGTGTCTAAAATACAGCATTAAACATTAGTTACAGGTTACCTACATATAGTATCATATTCTGTACAAGTTCTTGATTAAATATAGAATGCTTGATTCTCTAGATGGCATAGTTATATATGTTATCATGCTAAATTAAGCATAAACGACTGCTGGTTTCTGGTTTTATTGTGGACAGGACAGAAATCACAGCACATCATGTATAATAAATGTCTGGTATTTCCAACCAAACCAGATATTTATTGGGCTGAAAGACTACCACTCAGGAGTTTAAAAGCCAAAAGAAAAGATCTCAGCAACCAAGTTTTTATGCTGAGAAGCTGGCAACATCCAAATATTTTCAATATAAAGTAATTGCCAAAAATATATATTTAACACTTTCAAAATAAAATCAAATTTTGGGATTCCATAAATTGGCCACAAAGTTGATAACAGGTATTTGCATTTCATAATATTAGTTAATTGCCAGAGAGAACTAATTTGCATACAGAGACGGCAGAAAAAATGGTATTAGTTTCCAGATTTCATTTACAGTGACTTTGCCACTGTAAAATGGGGGAAAACCTGCTGAGCTCTGGAGAAAGCTTCAGCAAGAGTTAAGCTATAATCACAGAGCATAGAATTTCATGTTACGTGCCAATATAAGGGATGCATTACTGCAAAATTTGATCATATACCATATATTAAAATTTAAACGTTACTCTGCGTATTCTTTCCTTAAAAACAATTATATTTTTCCACTTCCTTCAGATTCAAATCCTGTCCTTAAATACAACTTGTAATTATTCACACAACTCTTTCATCTGTAAATTTAGTAAGAATGCTCTTATTAATGGGCTGAATGATGGAAACATTAAGAGCATGGTCAGGACAGAGTCCTCAGTTTTCTTCCTTTTCAACAGTGAATCATTTGCAATCACTCTGCACATAGACATTATCTGGTCAGTTTAGTACCTCTAAAGTTTCACCAAAAAATGGCTTCTTTACTACTTTCAAAGATGCACTATAATCTAATGCCAGAATTTTTACAAATTAAAAGAAGATTAAGAGAAAACAAAAGATTAATTTGAAGCCATTCTGTTCATGACAAACGCATATTGGCTATTACACATGTCCTTGTTAACTAATCGATGTGTATGAATAGTTTAGTCTTGGTCCAGATTGTGCTAGCCACTTACATGTACCTGAATGTTTTTAGCAAAAACTTGCACCAAAATGGACTTAAAACTTTAGTATTTGACCATCATTTCCTTGTTACTGTACAAAAAACTTATAAACTCTTTCCTTGACTTCTTCTACTATGTAACAAAATATTTTTGCATGCTTGTACATGTGTGCACTAACTTGATGCCTCTTGCTTTAAAATGAAATGCAGATCATCTGGGTGTCTCCATTCCCCTTTCCCTACCTAGCTGTCCCTCTCTCATACAAATCTTTTATTCTGTTCCTCAGCAAACTGAGAAAGTCTGAGGTCAATGAAGAATTTATGGTGTAATTAAAGTCTACATCTCTGCATTAGTGTTGTTTGTGCCTTAGTATTGCCTCTGAGAAAGCATCATTTCTCCTTAATTCTTTTTTCCCCTTGAGGCTTGACTAAAGAGATCTTAACCACCAATTCTGTATTTACTGTAGCCTTCTTCCACAAAATCTATTGTTTTTACTTCAGTATTCTCCCCTCCTTGGACCATAAACTCTCACTTAAGTTGCATTTACCCAAACTTTCTTCAACTTCCATGTTGTGAATAACTTCCCCATTTTGAATCACACCCAGAGAGCCTCTCCCATAGATGGCTCCTCCATCTTGTGTAACAAAAAACTGTCAATGGCAAATACATTTTAAAAACTGCTGAAAAATACTCATTTTCTCAACGGCCGCCTGCCTAATTAGCACTGACCATTACCAGTCTGATTTAGGTTCTGGTTGACTTGTTAGCTTCTCATGAAAGCTTCATCCACCTGGTTTATATATGTAACAGATCTGCATCATATTTTTCTTTCTGTTACTGTTTGTAGGCTTTTAGGAGTTGTAGATCGCTTTGTATGCATCTTGACGTACAAAGGACTGTCCTCTGCTTCCCTACCCCATATACAAGTTGCTAAACCCAAAATATATTTAAATGAGTGGCAAAAGATTTAAACGACTTAATTACATAGAAGATTAATGCCATGCCATCGGACCAGGCCTATAAAAATTAGAGCTAATTGCTTCGCTCATCTGTACTGCATGGGATTCAGACCTGGTAGGATCATAACTGTCAGTACTCATTTTACAATATGCAGTAATGTAATAGAAAAAAAAAATTCTTAAAAGCAGTAAATTAAAATCTTCTAGTCATCCCACTGACTTTTCTCTTTTTACGTCAAGATAGAACTGGGTTATGTGTTAGGTATCATATGACCTACAGATGGTTTCTTTTATTTTGTTGCAAATTAAGGAAGAAGATGAAGTGAAAATATCGGAAAAATGAAAGCATGGCAATAAATATTTCATAGAAAAATTTACAGTGTGTGTACACAGTAACTATTTAATTTTAGATCAGAATGTTTTTTAGATTACTGAACTGATGTACATGGGATAAATATTGTTTTAGCATTTACAGAAAAGCTTCAAGACAAATTAAGTCACATTCTATCAGAGCGACTGTCAAAGGAGTAACTGATTTTCCTTTGCTTTCCTTGTGAAAATTCACGAATTCAGAAGCCACTATAAGCCCCTGAAAGTCACTAGTGGCAACTGATAAGCAGAGATCATAAGGCTTGTTGGTAAAACTTCACCACGTTCCATCTGCAGAAGGCACATAGGCACATAACTATGGTTACCTGTTGCGTACTAACAGGTTCTTGGGACATTTCAGATCACTTAATTTAGATGCCTTAACTCAAGTGTTGCAACACAAACTAGGTACCTCACCAAGGCTAATAAAGCATGCCATGTCAGAAGTTTTCCAACTCTGTATGGAAAGCGGAGAGAAACTGGCAGCTCAGATGCAAAGGAGAGAAGCAGACGTCTGCCTAAGCACTCCTGATCAGGAAACCACCCTGATCCAGCCAAAGAAAGCACTGGTATAGGACTCTTGCAGATAGGCATCTGCTGGAAGGAAACAGGAGATGGTGGCTGTTGCATTTCAAAAGAGTCCTTGAGAGAGAGGCTCGAAGCGCTCCTCCATCCTGAGGAAGCTTTAAGTCCCCTCTCCCTTCTTTAAGGAGAAAGCCCTAATGCAATATTTGCTTTTGCTGATCCCAAGCTTCCTCTAAAAACTCTTAGGGTTCAATAACGACGGGAAGAGGGAAGGAGGGAAGAAAGTAGACAAAGAAGAATAGAAAATATGCAATCTTCAGAGAAGGTAGGAAGATGTGTAATGTCATGGTAACAAACACAGGGTAAGGTTTTCTGTTTCCTTTAACCACATAAATTATCACTTGCAAACTAAAACACTCAAAATTAGAACACGAGAATTAGCTTATTCAGCATCAATTCAGGTTGCTATACATACCCCTGATGCAATCTAAATACACTTTTTCTACTGAATCATCTTTCTATTTAGAAAGGAAGAAATAAAGATGATAGAGGGAAGAAAAAAAAGATTGCTTCCGAGATGAATTCAAGTGCCCAGGAACTGAACGGTGAGAAGGAACAATTTCTGGCAAAGGTGTGTATTTCAGCCTTTTTTTCACCCACATTAGCACCATAATGCCCACCAATGCTTCAGCTAGAAACTCCTTTTCACCTACCCAAGATCAGCTTCTCTAGCAAACCTACATCACTGTGATACACCACTTAAAATTCCTTAATGGCATGAAACGCCTCTGTTCAGACTTGTGGCCTCTTAGCAAGCACCTGTCAGGGTAATTTAACTGGCTTAAATTCTTTCACTGATAGACATTGCAAGATATTCTGGATTTAGCAAGAATTCCCTAGAATACTTCAGTTCGAATCCTCCATGTGCAAGTCCTCTGCATAGCAAGTCCCAGAACCTGCCTGCAGTCATCAAAATGGACAATGCAGAACCCCCAGCTTCTTATTCAGGGCTGCATTATTTTCTAAATTGGCTTTAGAACCCCAAAAAGGGAAAACAGTAGCCCGTACTTCAAACTAGAAATTCAAATAATGTCTTTCTTGCATGATACTTGGCCACAGGAATACATTGGACAAGGATACTGAAAAGTATAGGGACTAAGAATAAAAAAAGAAAATGTCATGCAGTAGCAGCCCTATGAATAATGTAACAGAATTAGTTCCCAGCATTTTCAGCTGTGAAATGGGCAAAAACATTTGCTTGCTTATCTTCAAAATACATCATAGGTTCTGGATTACATGATACTAATGGTATTCCCACCGATGGGTTATACCACACAGTAGAAAAACTCATCATGTGTTTGTGTTACAAGAAGCAGAGTTCTCCTTTTGTGGCTGTGCTATGGCACTTTCCTTTTCACCTCTCCTGCTCCTCAGATCACCAGGCAGCAGCACAGACCTTTAGGTGCAGGTATCTTGAGCAGCCAGAACACTCCTTGACCATGAGTTTGAAGCTGGTGTCTCAGACATCTCTGAATCTGAAGAGACAGACTGACATCTTAATGGGGAAAGACTTTAATCTCTTTAGCATCTCTTAGGAAATTATTTACAGACAGAAAACCTTCAGTAGTTTGTTTCACACATAGTGGCAACTAAATCCATCACTGACTCTATTTTTAAAACCTAAAGCCAAAACTGAAGGTAAGTCCCTGGCAGGCAAAGGTGAAAATTTCCTTCTGACCACTAGATGTTTGGTTTAGCACAAAGGAGTGCATATGAAACTGTGCACAATGATTTCCAAAAGACTACACTGTTCAGCAAGCAAATAAATCCAAAGCTTCTATGTTTTAACCTGCAATCCCAGGTGGTAAGAAAGAACTGGAGAGTGGTTGGAGTCACCCCTCCTCTCTCTAGGGGAGCCAGGATGGTTACTTTAGGATATACAGAGGCAGCCCCAGACAAGCCTTGTGGTCTAAAGACCTGAAGTACTCCAGTGACTTGTGAACCAGAAGTAGAATATAAATAAACAAGCATTTGATAAGCGTGCTTTACTTTGTGTGCTTTTAAGTAGGTAGCACCTCTTTAAAAACAACAAAAAAAACACACCCAAAACTGCAATACTGGCAGCAAGGGCTCAGTTTGATACAGGGATCTTTCAGCTATTACCACTGAAACTAATGAACAGCATTTAGCTCTTCAACAATAACCTGTTCAAACTGAAAATAACTCCAACATCTGAAATTTAAAGTGCCAATGATTAGACACCATTTACAGCAAAGTAATTGTTTTCATTGCATGTGCTACAAAAATCACATATGCTCATTAAAATCTGTAAACTTAAAAAATAATCTGAGTATTTATTAATATTTTCACATTATTTTTATAACATTTACTTTAGCCAGATATTGTATCTTTTTTTCCTTTATAGCAGACTATTTCTTTGCTCAGCCAGCAAACCTAGATACGGAATGAATTCAACCCGTCTATAAATCAAATATTCATGCTTTGCTTTTCCTAAGTGCCTTTTAAAAATAAATTAGTAGTTAAAACATTATAATTGGACAAAGTTGAAATAAACTCAAATCATTTTGGAACATTTCTGCAATCAATTTCTACCAAGTGCATGTGTAATACCAACCAAAGTACAGAAATATGGTAAGATGTTCAGACTGCACAGCAGCAATGAGCTCAACATAAACATCTCAATTACAAAAAAAGATAATGTTTTAAACAAATCTTACCTTCGCAACTAACAGGTACCCAACACCTATGCAATTTTATGGGGTGAAGACAAAAAAACAGTTGAGGTTGGTCTCAGGGCCAAATGATCAGTGCTCTTTCGAATGAGCTCAGCACAAGTACTTGAAACAGGGAACCCTAAAGGTTTCTTCAGTGATACAAAATATTTAAGCAAGGATAACTTCAAGGTCTAAAGTCACTACACACATTCTATTGAGTAGGGCTTTTTACTTTTAAGACTGTTTAAATAGGAATATATATTTTTTTAACCAATAAAATCTTTGCATCAATTTTCAGGAGCTTCACACTAGTCTATTTCAACCATCACATCAAAGGCTCTTCTTACTCTCTGCAAATGACTTTAATGCAGAAAGGACCCTGCTATTCACAGTAGTAGGTACCATTGCCAGAAGTGACTCATTCCCACAGCAATCTCAACATACTTTCCACTTTGCCTTAATCGTGCATAAGTTAACAAAACCCTTACTCCCTTCCCATCTCCTAATTTTGGGGGGTAATTATCAGTTTAAACAGAAATACAGATGATACGTTGGGTCACAACTGGAAAGATATGCTTTTCAGTAGACTCTGACCAAGAATGAGAAAACGCAAAAAAATCTGAGAAGCCACCTCTAAAATAGCCTAGCCACAACAAAAGGTTCCTTCTGACCTCAAAAATTTAGAGGCTGATGTGTGACACGATGGCACAGCACTGACTTGTCATTCCTGCCAACAAATCCTGCCAGCACTGGGGAAAGCCACTGATGCTGATTCAGGTGAAGAACTCACACACAAAACACACGTTCAATACACTAGTCAGAACAAGCCCTCTTCCTCAAAATTACTCTGTATCTGGAATAAACGTTGTTTCAAACACAAGAAGCATTTTGGAGAAGAACTTCAGTTCCTGGACATAATCCAACTGCCCAGTACAAGTATAAATTAACAGCTGGGTAGATCTTGTTAACCAGCAGCAACCTCTCTCTCATTTTAACCATTGGTAGTAACATGAGTACAATTGCTCAAATTGAAGGTCACAGTCTTTCTAAATACGTTCACAGCTCTGGATATTTTACACAAGTATCTCAGACTGCTTTTAACTATGCCAAGTTCCTGGCCTCGAAGACAGCTAATGGTAAATAAAATCCAATACTGTATTTTATTTTTAAAAAAAATCTCTTTTTAAAAGAACATTAAATTTTAATGGACTTGCTGAACAACCTCATGCAGACAATTTCTAACTCATTATTTTTATTTTGTTCTGCTCCAAAATAAACAGTTCAAAATATCAATCTCTCTCCATTAAGGATTGTTTTGTCATTCACATCATCTGGCTCAATTTCGTCCTTCATGCCTTGATCTTACCAGAGCTCCCCATAAGAACTACGGCATCTTAGTCCAAAAGGACAGAACTGGACCCATACTAACTTCAAAGAAGGCTGTTCTTGCATAGTACCTGACTATAAAAGAGTAACTGTGCAAAACATCTCAAGTATTCCTCCACTGTGACGCTGCCATGAAGTCCACATTCACTGACTTAGAGCTTTAAATGTTTTAAACAGCTATTTCTTTACATAGTTCCAACACAGGCTAGTTGGTTTATCTCTACGCGATCTTGTGGCATAAGCATCCCCTGTTAGAGTTTAGACATTTGTAAGTTAAAGGAGAGGAAACAGTTTCCTTGTCACCGTTATTTGTATGATTACATTCCCTGGATTATATTCTAGCAGTCCTGGCTTTCTCCATCCGCAAAATGAAATTAGTTGAATATACAACATTACCATCTACATTAAGTATCATCAAATACTCCGAACAAACCAAATATTTGGCATCACCCCTATTAATCATTTTCTTTATGCAATTTTTCCTCTCAGCGTCCTGCCATTTTCTACCTCAAGTCAAACCCCAGGTTAGATAGCCACGTTTCTGAAACATAACAATGTGGATTAAGCTAGTCACCCCACACAAATGTTTATTATACTTTAGAGCAGTTATGAAGCATAACTTTAGAAGCAGTTATTTGAAGCATAACACAAGTTATGCTTCAAATATCACAGCAGCCACACAGTATGCAAACAAACTAGAAAACATTTTTCTATTCCATTAAAATGATCTTAGAGAATAAATTCATCCTCAAACACCAGTAAGTTCAGGTTGCACAAGCAGACTATTTTTTTTTTTAAAAAAACTATTCTCCATGCAGTCCAGAACAGTAACAGTAATACTATCTAAGTCGGTCAAGGGGATCTTTCCTTCTGTAGAAGTCCATGCAGTGGAATGGAAAAGCAGTTAGAGTACTGAATTGAAAGCTTAACTTTAATAAAAAAAAATAATAAAACGTTGTGTATTTAATAGAAGCTTTTAAAGGGGATGTTGCAAGTAATTCCAAGCTAATCTATGACAACTCAAAAATGGTTTTCTTGAACCACTAACATGTTAGCATTTAAAAGGTTTTAGAAGACCTGACAGTGACTGAGCCTGAGATGCTTCTCAAACACCTAAGCCCCAAGAAGGGGGAGATATTTTATAAGCGAACCACTGGAAAATATTCTTATATCTTATATTCTTCCTAAGAATGAATCCCACCCTCAGCATCCACACCTCAGCCTTCACATACTCGAGTTCACAACTGAAACTTGATTTTTTTTTTCCTGCAATATGCTTAAGTTTGGCTACGCAGATGTGCACAAAGAAGCAAAGTTCAACATAAGTTGTGTTACTGTCCATTTACCGTACAAAACATTTCTATATACAGGGAACAAACAAGGTGTGCATTAAGAGACAAGCATTTGAATGCATGACAAATTGAGCCCAACTCATCCATAATGTTTTCCATTGTTGAGAGAAAGCCAAACCACTTTTAGGAGTTGTGCAGCTTTTTAAACTGCAGACACATTGACTTATGAGTTAACCCTTACATGTACCATGCCCTTAATTGAGTTTGAGGTTTCCCTTCCCTCTAAACTTTCTACAGCTGACCTTCAGAAATTAAAGCTAGTTCCGTATACAGATGGGGAGCTAAATGTAACCAAGATGGTTCTTGAAAAACGGAAATGGCTGATAAAGATTTTTTTTTCTTTAAAGATTGGTACAAATCAATTTGCTGTAAAAAGACTTCTTGTTGCTAATAGTTCATGGGGATTTTTATAATGTCATTGTTTTCAATAATATGGTTTTCCCAAACAATTAACTATTAAATTCTCTATACAATCATATTATATATTCCCTATGCATATGCACATTCATATACTTTTAAATTTTTTAATGGCATTCTTGAACTTTCAACCTCTACGTTGCTACAAGTTACTATAATTCACATCATGCCTGCAAATATTCTTCAATTCTAGTGATCGTCCATCTTTTATAATGAACTTTTCGGCTACTCAAATGATAAACTATTCCCAGCAAGACAAAGCAAAGGATTGCTGTTGCTGTAAAATAACAGTCAATACAGAAAAGTCCAGTAAGTTCACTTGTTTTCATCAAGCCATAATGATAATTGTTAGTTTATCTGCCCAGTTTAATAAATCAACCTCAGAAGTGGACGTTCAGACATAATTATAGTTTAAAAACATTTGCCTGAGAAGTGATAGGAGATACACACAGATCAGAGATCTAATGGTTGCTATTTTATGTTTTGCACCTTTCACTATTTAACTGGAGAAAAATAAATTGGTTTTGCCTTTTTAATGCTACTTCCAGCAATATTATGATGATGTTTAACAAAGTAAACTTCACAGGCAAAGTAAAAATGAAAATGTAGATGAGCTTTCATCCAATTAACCCAGAAGTACGCACAATTTTGTTCCATGTCTGACAAATTCTTCAACCTCTGCTAAGTTGACCAGTAAAAACCCAGCTAATTGAATCCATCGATGTGAAAAACCACAGGCTCAAGTCTGTACTGCATACATCAAGCTGAAGGATTTCTGCTTCAGCCATGGCGGTAATAGTCAGTGGGGTCAGGTCAAAGAGGGTTAAAGTGAGTCAGGATATAGCCAAAGAAATACATCAAACACTGATTTTAAAAGGGCAATTAATCTTAGACAGAAATGCTTCCTGGGGAATGAGATCTCAATCTTAAGAGCACACTACATGATGTAGCAGTAAAAATGTACATATACAAGCTTACAGAGCTTTCATCCTGTGATCACAAACAGAAGGGGAGTGCTGTTTATCAGAGAAATACAAACCCTTGCTAAAATACTTACATTAGCTTCTTCCGGGCCCTTACTCATTGAAAAATAAATTCTTTAATGAGCAGGCAATATAGTTTGCACACATGAAATATCTTTTTCTGTACACATACTATAAGTTCTTTTGAACAGATAGTAGATTAAAGTATTTAGAGATCTCTAATACAATACAATTAAAGAATTTAGTCTTGAAAAAATTTAGGAAGAGTTGATAAAATAGCAACGGAATACCTGCAGGGCTCTTTACACTGAAGAGTAACTTTTTTAATAAAGTCACAAAATAGCTACCTGTTCAGAGTTTTGATGAAAATTCATTTGTAATATTCAGTTCATTTTAATTTTTCCATACCGAAATACCAGAAACGTTAGCTTCACAGATGATTGTCATATTCTCTTCGTTTTTAGAGAGAGTTTGTCCGGTAACCTAATCTTTTCTTTATAATCCTGAAAAGTGTTTTTCTTTAGAATCCAGAAAGTTTTTCTATTTTAAAGCAAAAAAGTAGTTCCATAAAACATAAAACGCATACATGCAGTATTTGCAAACAGAATTTACTAAGTTAATATCATTAGTAATATTACTAGGAATCATTAGCTATGTGGACAAAACACCGCAGCACACAACCCGGAAATAAGTTACAGCTCACTTTGCTGCACTAGTTTGTGATTTTAAAGAGAGATGGCTCTGCAGCCACCCTTCCATCATCAACATCAAGATCCCCAACATCAAGAGTGGCAGAATAGGATCTATTTTCTTATCTGGTACACATGTAGCTTCTTTGCTTTAATTGCCAGTGAGTAACAGTTTGCATTAAGATACTGGACTTAGTGACACGTCCCATAGTGTAGACACCCACAGCATTTTGCCATGGTAAGTGCGGTGATGATGCCCATCGGGGGAAAAAGGGCAAGGGGCAAAAGAGGCATTCACATCTTCAATGATTAGGGCACCTCTGTCCACATACCAAGCCGCTGCACAAAACTTTGGCCTTTATTTTCTTACAAATATTCTCCAAATCACAAATAAGATAGAAAATACAATTTATCCATTGAATGTAAAGTTACCAACATCTCTGAAGAGCTATTCAAGAAGGGGGCAACCACTATTAACAAGTGCTGCTGAATCCTCATAGAGGACAGTAAGACAGAGTAAATACAGTGTTTATTAGTGGATTACTCATTTTACATTATTAGTAAGGCTACTACTGCTCTCCTTGTTTTTTGTAGGTCTTTTAGTTTTGCAGGTTCTCTTTTCTCCAGCCCCTTAAGATGTTTATCTCCTGTGAAAATCAGGTCATACGTATACGCACAAAGGCAGAATACAAAAAGACCGCAAAAGGCAATCAAGGAAGACAGGAATGATTTTATTCAGCCCCTCATCATAAGGCTACAGTACACAGATCTAACTTAAAGGTATAGATGTAGCTCATGAAATGGACCAGGACACATTCTCTCAACCTTAGGCCAAGTGTTCACAGAACAGCTCATGCCTAATCAGCTAAATTATCTCCCTATCCACAACAGGAAGGACACAGGGAGTGTTGTGATAGGACAAGGGGGAATGGCTTTATGCTAAAAGAGGGCAGATTTAGATTAGACATTAGAAGAAATTCTTCACTCAGAGGGTGGTGAGGCACTGGCACAGGTTGCCCAGAGAAGCTGTGGATGCCCCATCCCTGGAGGTGTTCAAGGCCAGGCTGGATGGGGCTTTGGGCAACCTGGGCTGGTGGGAGGTGTCCCTGCCCAAGGTATGGGGTTTTGGAAATAGATGGTCTGTAAGGTCCCTTCCAAATCAAACCATTCTATTATCTATATAGCTTACTAAGAGTAGGTGCCAGGTTGTTAAACCATGAACACTGATAATTTTTTCTGGGAGAGCATTAATTTGCCTATAGCACAATCATGCCAAAGAACTGCTAACAGTCATACAGTACAAACACCACATGTTCTAGCCCTCTTTTGTTTACTAGTATAAATAAAATTTCGACACCCCAGTGACAAAACCCTGTTGTCACTGTAGTATCCTGGGTTGAGAACTTCATGTTGTAAACCTTTAGAGGCTGACTACTACCTTCTGAGAGCTCTGGTAGACTCATTGAATCTCCAGTTACGCCTTCACCAGTTGTAACTGGTGGTGCACTAAAGGCAGCATGCATTACACAACAAATCAACTTTACCAGGATGATGCCCCTACTGAAAAAGTATTTTTGAGCATTCTCACAGTTTCTATTACGTTTACTGTAATAAAAATAATAAAAAAACTCATAAGTCTATATACTTTGTGTACTTTAGTTGTTGCTGACATGCTTGTTTCTGAAAGCAGGAAAATATGAGAAGCTATGAGAAAGCTTTATTTTCCTCTGTGAAGTTTTTGATGCCTTAGTCTCTCATACCATGTGAACTGTGATCTCCTTCGGGCAAGACAGACTGATTTAGATTAGGGTTCAAAAAAATCCAATTCTTAACTCTGCTACTGACCTCAGTGTGACCAGGTGCAAGCCACATCCCCTTTCTGTGCCTCTAATTTCTCCTTCCTTTTTGTCTCTTCACTCATCTTTTGTCTAAGTGATAAATTCTGTGGGAACACACTGAAATGTCCATACAGTGCATAAAGAACCTGAGGTCTCCTCCTAAAACACAAAAAAATATTCCTTTTAAAACTGGAAATTCATGACAACCAAAACATTTTGTCAAGATATTTTTGATTCCATCAGATTTCCTACTAAAACCCATATGTGTGACAGATTACCGACAAAAGACTTGCCTACTTTCTAGTAATTTTCCCAGTCCGACTGCCTAGATTTTGAGATCCATAGCATTCCAACAGGAATTTGGGGGTAGGACCTCCAAGCTTCCAGGAAACGTAGCTCTAATGCAGCCCACAAAACAGGCTGCTCTGCAATGGTACCACCACTCTTCTGCAGAGAATTCCAGCAGTGCTGGCTTGTAGTTTCCAAACAGAATGAACTCAATTTTGACAAAAAAAAATTCTGCTCTGTGGAGGATTTTACTTTCCCCATTTCATACTACTACTGTTAATAATAGACTTATAAAACTTTGTTGTGCCTGAATAAAGTCATTGGCTTTCTGACAAATTTAAAGAGAATAGTCTGGAGTCTGATACTAATAAAACTTATTGGGTGGCCGACAGAATAAATTTAGCTGAAGCTTAACAAATTTCCAGAGGCTTGTCCGAGAAACGGGATTATTTCCCTATTTGCTGTACCTCTTCCTGCATTCTACTCTTTTGAATGTGCATGCAAGTGCATGCCCAGAAACCACTTCTAAGTCACATTCAACAAGCACATTATTCTTGAGATATTAGAAAAGTTGCTAGATGGAAGAGGAAAGACTAGGAAAGGGGCCGAGAACACGCAAGTTACCAAGCAGATAATCCATGTATGGTTGATTGAGGTAAAGTTGGATCAAACCTTAAAACAAAGTTATACTGTTTCCTGAGAACTTCCATACAAAAGACCACAACCAGTGCCAGACCCCCCCCCTCTTTTATTTTGAGGGCAAGAACATCCTGCAGACAGGGAAGCCCTCCCCAAATATAAGAAGCCACATAAACAGCAGAGCTGCCACAGCGCTAACCCTTAGATTATTTGCACCTTTATACATAGTCATGAGTAATAGCTATTAGTTCTATAACCTCAAGCCAACCTCAGGACTTCCATCCCCTTTGAATCAAAAAGGCCTACTAAATCAAAGGTATGCAATTTTAACACAGAAAAAAAGCCACAAATCTTCCCACTTGAACTTTAAAAAAAACAACTAGGCCAGATAGGTATGGGGAGGTTGTAAGGCAGTGGGGTAAAAAAAAATTAAAAATCAAAACAAAATAGGAGATCAGACAGTTGAAAGGCAGATACAGATGAATAATCTAAACTGACGGCCTGGCTGGGGAAAGAAAACAGGAACAAATAAGTGATTCACACCAACAAGGGGACAGACATGATGACCTCCTCTAACACGGAGAGTGCCACACAAGGAGGTGGAATGGTTTAAATAGCGGTCTGAAGTTCAGCTCTGACCTAATGACTCTCACAGTAGAAAAGACAGTGGACTGGAAGCTAATGGTGAGACAAAAATGGATTAGCAGTAATAAGATTGAGAGCTTCTAAACACCTTTCAGTATGTCTGCACACTACAAGGCCTCTAAGCCTTCACAATACTGTTATACACACGTGGGGAAAGAGAGTAGGCCATTAGAGTAGGCCTAAGACTGAGCAGGACTAGCTATAGTTCTATATTTAGGTGGCCTGGAAAAGTACCTCAACAATGCCACCTCAATAGCACTGAAGAGCAGAAACCAGCCTGCAAACAGCAAAAGCACCCAGACTTATTTATTAGCTAGACATGTGGAGCAAAAACTTCCTAAGTCAGTTCCCAAGAAGCAGCCAGGATCAGGACGCTGCTGTACTGCTCTCCTTGCTTTGCTGCTCCCATGGTCCTGCTAATTCTGACCTCAGACGCTTATTTCACTTCAAATGAAAGGCATTCACACTGCATATGTTTAACTCCTCTATTACACTGTTTGTCACTTGCTTCAAAATTAAGAGCCTACACGGCAAATCTAATCGAAATTCAGTTTTCTGTTTGACTAATTTACTGGAAGTCAGTGCTTAGAAAACGGGGGGGAGAACAAAAACAATTAATATGTAGTCTCTCATACAAAATGCATTAAAAAAAGCCGAGAGTTAATTGAAAACAGTCGATCACTAATTTTACAGTATCATTCAGTACAGCAAGTCTTAAGAGAAAAATCCTGGAAGTCTTTTTGATCCTTGTTTTATTTCTGAAAGAACTAATGACACTGCTGTAGAAAGAGGTCAGTTCACACAGCTTTTCTGAATGAACAACAATGCTGTGAAAACTGGGATTGATTGATAGCCTACTGTTTGCGTCATTATGTCCAAATGTTTACCATTTGGGTCTTCAAGGAAGCATGAGACAAAAATCAAAACAACTCTTACGAAGACTTCAACAACACTGGCAAATTAAAATTGTATCCAGAATTGTTTAGACATGATAGTAATGGAAGAAAACAGTTTCCTTCTGCATTATACAATTTTTATCTTCACATCATGTACGATGTCTAAAGTTTCTGGTGGGGAAGAGGAAAGAGTCTTTCCCTCCCCCAGATTAATTCTGTTTGCTATCATTTTAACCCTTTGCATAGTCATTCTATTAAATTAAATACTGTCTCCTCTTGCAGTTGTTCTGCAGTTAAGATCATACCCTGTACATCCCCTTCCCCTAACAAGATGAGACAATTTTTAACTGAACCCTTGGGAATACTTTTATAGGAACCTTGTAAACATGCAATTTTTTTTTTTGATCGCTATGAGTTATTCACATATTTTTTTGTTGTTTTTTCCTCAATTTGATAAACTCCGTAGTACAGAACTCATGTCACTACTTCTGAAAACAAAGGTCCCTTAATCAGCAGCTGTAAAACCTATAATCATGTCTGAAAATAACAAATAGATAACAATTATATTTATCCAACATAAATGACATTGACACCGTAAACATGGTAGTCCAATCTACCTAATCTCAGTAAGACAGCAGTAAATTAAGGAAAGAGTAGGGAAAAATAACCATGGTTTAATCTCCCTTCAGACAGAGAATTAATTTTGTCATTTGGCTGTACTAGAATATCCATAAATAAAATGCTCTACCATATCAACTGTGTGATCTTATGCCGGATTTGTAGGCAACAACATGGTCTTTATCATCTCTTCCTTACCTGCATACAAACTGCAACTAACCAGTCTAAGAGACCACAGGCAGTATGAAGCTTCATCTCAGCCTCCATAATATACCAAATTTTGTTACGAACAGTAGTAACATTAAAAAAAAGAAAAAAGAAAGCCTGCCTTTCTAGAACTGAAATTGCTGCTGACAGCTCCACTTAACTTCACAAGGACTGTCCAATTAATACAACCACTTTTGTCTGTGCAGGTGGCATCCAGAAGTACAGCAAAAGAAATGAGAAAAATTTACAAGCTGTGGCATGACTAATCAAAATAATCTGATTCTAACCCTGGAGTTTTCATGAATACCCATTCCAAGTAAGTATTCATAAAAAACCAAGCTGAACTAGAAAAGACATCTGTTATGAGCTTAGATTCTGAAAGACATGGTACACAGTCACGAGAAGTAAAACTAGGAAGTTTTTGACTGCTGTCTGGAAAGGATCTTCATGAAATTTTTGGATTATGAAATAGTGGAAGAAAGGGGGGGCACTGGAGTATTTCATTCTGGACTACCCTGTGTAGTTAGGACATTTGATTTCTTGGAAGAAGCTGAAAAAAACAGGAAATCTAAACTGGGAAATGGAAGAATGCTGACAGAGAGAGACAGTCCCCAGGTAAACGTTTTAGGTTTTCATATCCAATAGCACAAAAAAATTGTTGGAAAACTCTAGGAAACTGAAGTAGAAGTATAGATAATTGAACACCACAGGATGTAAGAATGGAAAGCAAAAAGAAAGCAGAATAAAGCAGAACCAACAATGACTAACTACTTCACTGAAGTATCTAAATCTATTCTCATTACATGAACAACTAGGTAGAAACAAAGGCAAAACCAAAAACAAAGCATCCTCCACCCTAATAAGAGATTATCACAACTGAGAACTAAACACAAACAGTTTAATATTCTCAAGTTGCAGAAATTGTGAATATTTACCTCAAAAGACTTGACAAAGTTAAATTGCTTACCTTCTGGTAAGGTTTCCTAATAAGTTCTAGGGAGTCAGTAATTAGTAGTGCAGGAACAGCAACTTAGCACCTTTAAACGTTACCTAGACAACCACAGACCTCCCAAGTTTGATCTCAGTTGAACAGAGCCTTTAGATGAATTTAAGTAAACAATATTTATGGAAATTTAGTAACAAACAAATGGAATAATATAGAGCAGAGTACACATAGCAAAATTTCAGACTGAAGTGTCTTTCTTTTATGACCAGCAACATAACTGATAAATTACAACTTATTATTGCAATAACTAAGAAACAGAAAATGAAGCGTCTTAGATATATTACAGTAGGCTGCAATGGGGAGGAAGAAGAGATTAGCTAATTAATTTGGGGGTTGAGAATATTAACGTCAGTATTTGTTAAACACAACAAGTAGGACTTCATTGCTTCCCAAACTTGTTGTCAACATAGGACGATCAGAATGACAAAGAAAAAACAAAAATCTGAACTAAATAGAATGCATCAATATTAAAGGCAAGGTGATCAATCAACATTTTTGTATAACCAAGGAGCTAAACAGCTGGCAGAAGAGACCCACCTTCCTTAGTCAGTTACCAACTGTCAGAGAGCCACCAAAGAACATGGCCATTAAAAACTCAAACTGAAATTTGGGGATGGCCTCAGGCAAGATGTTTTCGGAAGCAACAGGGCATTAACACTATTGTACAGACGCATGAGTGAGAACTGATGAACCATTCTGATAACCCACACTTAATACAAATGCTGACTAGATCAGAATAGAAGGTGGCTCTCAAAAAATACCTTACTGGAAGAGGGTTAGTGTGTGGTCTGACACTACGTCAATCTCAGTGTAAGAACAGGATGCCAGTCCCAAACTTTCTTCTACCTGATGACTTGGTCTTACGGTTTCTGCTGCCCCACAACCGCAACTGCTGCCTGTGAACCAGCTAAATATGCACCAAGGAAAAAGAAAGACTACTCAACTAATAAGAAAACAATTGATTTAACATATTTGGTGTCTAAATACTCATTTAGACAGAAAAATAGAAAGCATTGCTAGATCAGTTCTAACCTAGTTTTCCAGGAGAAAGGACTGTCCTCCTACTATTGTACTGTGAGGTTAAGGAAGTGTCTTCTCTGAAGGTCTTCTCCACATTGTATTATTTTTAAAGACGTTCGCTACCAGTAAAGGTAGTAGTTCTTTTTCTAGAGGAAAGAGGTATTCTTCAAAGCAGTCTCCTAACATCACCCACCCTGCTTCCTAGCTATTCAGTGTTCTCTTCTCAGCTGCAGAGCTCTGTGGGATGCAGCCTGCTATGAAATAATTGGACAGCTTTCACAAACGAGCATAAGCCATAGGAAAAAACTTATTTTTCTATTTTGAACAGAGTGGAAAATATTCATACTCGTTAAATTGCCAGATTTTAAGTTTTCACACCATATTGTTAGGACACTGTTCATCTTTAGGATACCATATGACTTACTTGCTCACGATATAATTTTGTCTTATTCAACTTACCTATACAGCTTCTATGAAAATTAGTCAGCTGATGTAAAACATGTCATCTTCAGTGTAATAAATTGCATTATATTTGCCTCAAGATCCGGGTTGAAGTGACTTCAACCTCCAGGACTTCAATCAAGGACAACAAGGACTTCAATCCTTCTTTATACCTCCAGAAAAAAAATAAGGATGACTGAAGGCTGGGGAAAGATAGTTAATCTGCTTGAAAATGTAAATAAGTTTTGGCGTCTCAAGTTGAGAATTAAAACAAATCTATCTATACTTGAAACAGTATGCTCAGATGAGAAAAACTAAAAAACCACCAGGGTCAAGCTATTTTACCTGTCCTCCACGAGACAGAGATAAAATGAATAGGATTTTGTCATTGACCTCAAAAATGTGCATATCTAACCTCATTATATTCACAGAAACTGCAGGTAACTACAGTCAACTTAAGGTCATTTTAAAAAGTTTTAAGAAATGCACTGGCTTCTTGGTGCTTGTTCTAATTTGAAGTACTGCTTTTCTTCCCACTTTCTCATCATTACTAGTAATGTGTAAATTGTTTGATAGTGTTTTGACAAATGGGTTACAAACTGCTGTGCTCTCCATGACAGAGATTAAGCTATTTAGCAACCCAGAGGTGTGCACCATACAGCATTAATTAAGTGGGATAATATACACATAATTGAATAAAGGACCAGCTTGAGGAGAGTCAGGGAAGTATGGGTTGGGGATAATAACTGCTCAAGTTTTTATTTTTTAGACAACTTCAACATACAATAAAAGGCTTGAATAAATAGTTTCATAAGCTAATTTAAATAAAATGCAGTATTTAAACAATTACCCACAGCCTGTAACAGTCCAAAGCAATACTGACACGGTATTTTCCAAGTAACATTTTAACTATGAGTGTTTTAATGTCACCATGCAACCTGTTTTACTCCTGACAGTGTTCTAAACATAATGTTTTCAACAGTTGATAATCAATGTGTATATTAAATCCACATACAAATAAATACGTTATTTTCATTGAAATATTTTTTCTCAGCACAGTTGAAAGAGAGACTTAATTACATCCATGTTTCCTAAAGCAAAGACATATAGACACCATGGGTGGTTCTTGAAACCATTCCTTTCCTCTTCTTGTGGTGGTCCTTAAGTATCTGGCAGCAGGAACAGCTCACATATATGGCTACAAATGCTGAGTCTGAAAATCATATATTCTCTGTGTTCCCACGGCACAAAGCTCAGTTACGGATGTCACCATAGACAGGCCATCACCACAATTACCATGAAGCTTCCAGTTGAATGAAAAGTCATTGGAAAAGACAAAACCATAGAGGAAAAAGGGAGAAAAAAAGTACAACAGATGGAGGAAAATGGAAAGAAAGAAAAAAGCTCACAGAGACTGTGTTGCAGTGACAAGAAGATGCAGCTAATGTCACTGATGCACTGATTTACTAAAGAAGAGGGGTTAAAAAAAGTATCAAAAATTATCCAATACTTTTTGAAAATAAGAGTGAGAAAGATTGAAAAATTGCTCCACCAATACCTACTGTCTTCAAAAATATCATTTATTAGATATTACTATATTTTCTTTGTTCACAAGAATCAGGTAGATTCTGAACTTGGATAATACTGAATAAATTCTGAAGATACAGATGTGGAAAAAAGTTTGCCATCGTTTTTTAACATATACTTGACAGCTATGTTATTTTATCACATTACTGTAATGCCTCAACTGGAATAAATTTAAATTATAAATTAAGACAAAACATGTTTACAAGATCAATAATTAGAAAATATCAAAAAAAATCCAAGAAGGACAACGTTTAAATAGTGAAATTTAAACAATCTTGAACACAGGCTATTTTTCTTTCAGAAACTGTTTCATCAAGATTTTCCTGTGGCAAGAGATAGCATTATCTTTTTATAGATCACATATTAAAGTAAAAAAGACATTACAGACAGAAGTATACATTTTTTTGGAGGAAGAGCAGAAAAGTAAGGAGAAGCCTAAAACTTGACTGCAGAGATTGCCTGGCGTTTGTACAGTCAAAGTCCCAGAGCTCTCACTGATTCCAAGTACAAGTGATCAAGCTGTTCAGTAGAGCACTCAAGTTATTCACTATTTTTCTGGTGCTCCCATCTGTAAAATGGGTGGTTTCATAACTCAGCTTGCCT
Organism: Anser brachyrhynchus; assembly: GCF_964034855.1. Taxonomy (NCBI): domain Eukaryota; kingdom Metazoa; phylum Chordata; class Aves; order Anseriformes; family Anatidae; genus Anser; species Anser brachyrhynchus. The sequence goes on along the minus strand of NC_137696.1, from coordinate 78,478,626 downwards.
AGCATCACATAAGAATGAATTCATTAGGAGAGAACTGAATCCAGCTCCCAAGGGCAGTATTCAGCTGCCTTAATCACAATGCTTCCTGAAGTACATTAATTCCCCATCCATCATTGCAACAATCAGAAAAATTATTTTTCACTACACAACCTGGACAATAAGATGTGCCTAGCCTGTTCAGGAAGACAAAATTCTCACAAAAAAAGGTGAGAGGTGATAGAGAATAATTACAAATTGTATAATGATCAATGGGCACGTATGCAGAAATTAAGATTGGACAGGCAGTCCACAATTTTGACAACTCCTAAATTTCAAGGATTCAACTTCAAATGAATATAACTACATTTGAAGGAAAACATTTATGCATAGCACCCACGGTTTCCAAAAATGCTTGCAAAATAAATTCTCATATATCCATGAAGTGGTCAGAAGCCACTCAGCCCTACAATCTCCTCTGCATTTTGAGCTGATGGGGCATGTACCGACAGAGGTAGCCTGTTAATCTCTCGCTGTATCTGTATCAGAGGGAAAATGAGTTGACTGAGTGGGTTTTATGGAGACTGCAGCAGCACAGACATGCTGAGGTTTAGCAGCCTCAGGAGTCGATTCCACCTGCTGGAAACGGGAGAATTTCATCCATGTTATGGGCACTAACATTTCTACAGGTAAAATGCAAAAGTGACACTATGCAGTCTGGTGAGTTAGTGGTTTGAGTGCTTTTTTCTTTCTATTTAATAGCTCAGTGCTGTAGTACAGAATGACCATTTAATATGGTACACGTCACATAAGAATAGTGAATGAGATGAGTAGATTAAGCCACAAGAATAATCAAAGCTCTTTGATCATATACTCTGAGAATGGAAAGACACTAATGGTGACTGGCATATCAGGAGAGAATCCCTAGAAACTGATAAGATACTGCATGAAGGCAAGCACTATGAATATTTTTAGCAGAATGAATTTTAAGATGAGCAGACTGAATGGGACGTACTAAAAGAACTGTGCAGAGCTAAGTCTAAAGGGTGTAAGAGAACAGCAAGAAGCAAGAGTAAGGCCAAGGCTAAAAAAGCCTTAAGGGAATACATAAGACTTACATCAATGAGGATGAATGGCATACTGGAAGAGTCATTGGAGACCGTGTATTACTGGAACGCAGTAAAAGTTGAAGGAAGTTGTAGAGATGATTATCAGAAGTCAGAGGAGCCAGATCAGACTGAACCAAGGTGCATGTAGGAAAAGGAATCTGCTGACTAGACAGAAAAGATCAGCCAGATGAATCAGCCTTTTCTGTTCTTTCCCTTCTTTCTGACCTCATCAGCTACCTTCTCTCAGTGGGCTAAAGTAAGCAGATTGCTGATTATCTCTTAGGTCCTCTCCCTCACTTACTGGCTAAGTTGAATCTCCAGTGAGCAGTGTATGATGGACTGAAGCAGTCAAGCGTAAACCGGTGCTGCTCTTCACACCTCTTTTGCGCACTGACCTTCCCTGTGCATGTTCCTCAGCAGTAAGAATCACATGCACCATCACTATGTTGTCACAGGCATCCAACTTTTCAAGTAATTTTCCATAACTGATCCTTTCTCTGTCATTCTTCAATTTTGCCACAGTTCCATAGTTCAACATCTGACTGCCTATGCACCCTTATCTTCTCGTCCAGCCAGCATGGGACACTCTTCTCAACTTCATTTCAACTTGGTTCTCCAAACAGGTCTCTAGGCCACCTGAATCACGTCACCAGCAAGGCCTCCAGCCCCATTCTTTCACAGATGCCTTATTCAATCTCAGTACACAATCCACTTGAAATGTGCTTCTTTTTCTCCCTCATCCTTTTATTATCTCATAACCCACTTACTCTGTCCAGGTGTTCACAGTTATGTCATGTTCTGGCTTTTGCCCCAATCTCTTTCATCCTACCACATTGTTTATAGCTGCTCTCCCCACCACAGTTAATGACTCCCAGATCTGTCATTTTCTCCCAGACTACTTGTTTAGTCAGTCTGCCTCTCCCTCCACTGGCTCTTTGTATCAGTCTACCTCTGTATCTAAAGTATTCACGTTACTTTCTGCATTTAGCTCAGACAACTTTCCTTCTGCTACCTCCTAGACAGGAACACTCGGAGTGTAAGAGGAACAATCAAATGCAACAACACAAGGCTGTGCCGCAGGAAAAGCTCTGTTGAATCCCAGATAGCTCACACCTGTGTGAAGAATCAAAAGTTACTAAACCCTTCAGTTTGCACGTTGCACAGTAGAATCTTAAGGATCAAAGTAAGCCAAAACTAAGCAGATTTATACAGAAACAGGTACATTCCAATACAAATTTCAAATCCTCCCTCTTAAGTGTAGGAATAGTACCTATTTTAGTTTCTATTCTACCAAGTAATCATTAGTTTTTGCTCCCGCTGAGTAAACAGTAGTTTTTATTTTATCCTGTAACAAAAATGAAACATAGCAAATTTCTATCCTGACACTGAAGGTTGGCGCATTTGTCAACTTCTGCAAAAAAGGCCTACTAATGGGAAGCGTGTAACATGTAACTGGTACTCTTATAAAATCACATTACACTTATTCTTTGAATGAGGTCAGCAATTAGCACTCAGTGATGCCGTTTCTATGCTGTAAATTATACGCTCCCCACCTGCAGGTTTAGCAAATCCACATAAAAATAACAATTCACTATAACCTGGAATAATTTCCGTACACATGCTTATTGAGTTTCTTTCATTTAATTTGTGTTCTTGACTGTCTTCCAAATCAACACGCATTGTCTCTTACCCATATATTTAAATTCACCTTGTATGTTTTCACTAGGGTTTGTAGGATCCTGAAACTTGAGTACTTAAAGATGGTTAAACTTGCTTGTGCCAACATTCAAGTATCTACTTGTATCTCGCTTTATCATTTGGACGGTTAGTTGAAAGTATTACCTAAAATTATGCTCTAAAATTGTTGTTTCAGAAAAAAGGGACACATGGCTAGCAACATTCTACGTTTTTCTTACCTTTTGTTATTTTTGGAAATTGTTTCCACATGTTAACAAGTATTAAACAGGAGTTAAAAATACTTCGATGTTCTAATAGATTTCTGAGGTCACCAGATTTCTTAAAGAAATCCATGACAACTATTTGACCTTGAAATATGCTTGCGTACAGGATTTCATAGATTTTTACAGTGATTTCAAATTCAGTGCTCCATTGTGAAAAGGTGCTGATACTACAGCAGTAAATTCTGTGCCACAATCTTCTCTATAGTACCACATATTTCTCAAAATTAATTGTGATTTACTGACTGAAAATTCACCCATTTATAGGGACTGGTAAGACACAACAGCAAGAACAAGATGGAAAATATTTCATATGAAACAATTTAGATGTCAGTTTACAGAGTACATTGCTTCCAAATTTATCCCACCTAAAAACATGAATCTGTGTTCCAATAGCTGTAATCTTTGAGGCTAATATAAAACCCTCATAGCAATATTTATCTGAATAAGTGCCGATCAACAAATGCTATTCTATGAAATGATATGATGCTATGATGAAATGATTTGTTTCTTGGCACACAGTACTTCTCAGTAACCATACATAAATCTCTTTTCTAGTAAATTTTTAAAGGTCAGACTTCAACGGGAAAAAAGTTTTCTGAAAATATCTTCAATTTAAACTCATTTTAGAGTTAGCCTTATGAAAAGTTTATGCAATATAAAATCAAACAAAACTTAAAATAAAACTGTTGACTTTGCTTTAAAAATATTTGTTAAAATCACAGAAGACAAAATATGGATGTTTTTATTAAGAACAGCACGATGGCAATGGCACACATGCGTTTTAAAGTAAAATTTCCTCAGATTAATTTTTCACGAGTGCCTAAGTACTCAATTTTATCCTCACTGCAGGTGATATATAATTGGCACTATAATGGGCCAAGAAGGAGTGAAATCTGAAACTCTGGTACTGAAACAGAGTTCTGCTTCCCCCAAAAATATTTCAAAATAATATATAACATTTATTTTTATTTTATATATATTACGTATTTATATATATAATATATAAATAATAAATATATATAGATATATGACTGGACAAAAGTTGTTTCTACAGTACCTTCAGGGGTGATAGCACTAGGACACACATCTTTTAGCAGATCTCCCAAAGTATGCAATTGTCCTCCTGAAGCAATTGGTCGAAACAGCTTCTGTATAAAAGGTCTCTCTGTTGTTGCCTGTTTTAATAACAAAATTAGCAAAACCAACAATTTAAAGACCATGCAAATATCTAGTATCATTATCTGAGACAGGCATAATGTAGGACAGAACAGGAGGTTGCAGCAGAAGCAACATCTGGCTTTTTTTTTTTTTTTTTTTTTTAACAATTTCAAGGAAGTCGACACTCCAGTAAACTGTGAAAATCATTTATAAACAGTGTCCTGGAGATGCAAAAGTGTCAAATTATTTATTAAACACTTCTGTTATGGGAATAGAATCTGCTTGAGCAAAGCATTTAAACATTCTTAATTTGAGTAAATATGCAGTGAACACAAACTTCAGAGATCAGCATGTGTCAGTATTTTCCCAAGTCAAATCAATACTGTAACAAACATCCAATACCTTCTCCAACAGTCTGTCTTATTTCAGAAATACATTAAGCACTTTGAACGGCAAACATGTACCTTTACAGCTCGAAATAGGTGATTTTTTTCCAGATTTGTTGAAAAATTCAAGCTATTACAGCCCCAAGAAACAGAGCATAAATTTTAAAAGTTTGTGTTGTGTTTTGACAGATGCAGTTATTAAGAACTGCAGTTATGTTAGGGTAGTCTCTTCTCTGAGTATCTGTTGACCCTAAAGTTGTGTACACAAGGATCTGATACTAAAAGTATAGGAAAAGTTATTTCCTGATAACCTGATCTCTCCTCCCAAACTTGGCACCTCAGCTAGAAAACAGGATTTTAAAACACCATATTCAAACAAAACCAGAATTATTGCTGACAAATTTATACTAGAAAGCAGCTGATGTTGCTGGCATCACAGGTGACTGGCCTCCAGTAAGCTGTACTTCCATCACATACCATCGTAAAGGGAAAAAGCAAGGCAAGTCAGGGCCCACCTCCAAATGTAATTTCCTACCCCTCAAAAGTTGTTCCTGACCTACTGTGGTAATTCAACAATATAAATAAATACAAAATTAACGTTAAAAAGTATTTTATCTTGTGGTGGAGCTTTTGGGGAAAAAAGTAATCATATTAATAAATGTGAAGATTAAAAAAAAGATTTCAATAGAAGTTACAACATGGTCTGTGTTAATTAACTACATGAAAAACCAGAAATAGCGGACTAATGATAACAACTTAATTGTCATTCACCTCTCTGAAACAGCAAGGAAAGGAGTCTTTTTGTAGCAGTGATAAACTACGTCAAAGTAATTGCAGGGGGGACACACAGCTACTTGCTGCTTCTTGCCAGCAGTCTCCATAAATGGAGAAATAATCTTTTTTCCACTTTTCCTTATGAAGACCGATCAGAGGGAGCTGCCTAGCTGCTGGAGTCAATTCTCCATCCTCAGGGTAGCAGAGTATGGACATAAACAGCACTAACGAACCATCCGAACATTTGAGAAATGATGGCAGGCACACAGCCAGCAGGATTCACCTCACACATGAGTTTCTATCGTTTCTGAATTAATTTTTCACACAAGTCTAATCACAGCTCCCAGGTGCTTACCATCTGAAGTAACAGAAGTGGAAATAAGCACCAGAAGGCGGCGGCAAGCAGAGGTGGCTATCATCAGCAGACGCTTAAGGTACGAATTTCCCAGGTGTTTATTCCATTTTCTCTTTTGTTTGTTTTGCTTTTTAATAAATTAGAACTTTTCCTAGTTATAATAATTTAATGCCATACTACAGCAAGAGGGAAAAGTCCAAAAGGTATTTTCTAAAGGATCTCCCACATAGCTGCTGACTGCTGCGAAGTAATACCCCTCAGCTGTTATATTGAAACATTATAGAAAATGAATTCAATTTTATATTTTAAGTGTTGAGCAATGCAGATGTGGTAATGTAAATAAAAATCACTGGTCTCCATCAATGTTAAAATGATAAAAGTAACTGCATGTTAATTGTTTATACAAAGACTGTGGTTCGCATATAATTCTACAGGAAGAATATTACCCCAGCATGCTTACATTTCTTCCCTCCCATATAGCGGATGCTTTATGCGTTCAAAGAGTCAAAAGAAAAGTCCCATCCTACAATCTAGGGTGTTTATAGGAGAACTTCTCGAAGTGCCTTAGTCATACAGCAGCATAAGTCAATCTTAGAAAAAAATCTTACTGTCACCCCTTTTGAAGTGTAGTAGCTAGTAATACAAACCCAACCTGACTACAGCTTTCTACTCTAGTATTTACTGCAACAACACAGCCAACATGAGTAAGCACTTACATAATGTTATATTTTGTACAATATTTGCTTAATCAATCATGCAAAACAGCCTGTAACCTAACCCACAGAGACATCACTGCGTAACTGTCATAATCTATGCCAGGTCTAAAGCGTGTTATTTCTACAGTATCCATTGTTTTTTTTTTTCCAATTAGGATTTTTATAGCTTCAACAGAATACAGTGCTTTTTGTATTTTACAGCCCCAATTTATCTGTGAGCTGTTCAAAAGATGCTGGATGCATTCGAAGGGTGAGTAAATCAGTAATTGTTAATGATAAATCTACAAGGGAAATGCCCTCAGGTATGTAAACATTTTAAGACAATCACCTCGCCCAAAATTTGCAATGCATTTTACACTGATCACATCCATAATTTAGTAACAAATCAACTGTTGATGAAAGCAAATATTCAACTCTTAACACACCTCCTAAGAAGCTGGACTTCTGCATCTGAAACCTATCATTCTTCTATACTACCTACACTGCCCCACAAACCTTGTGCTTTACAGAAACGAAGACTTTTTTTTTTTTTTTTAAAAAGAAAGATTAAAGTGTAACAGTGATAGAAAAGTGGCAGTGAAAACCAAAATTACACCACAGTGAGAAGAAATACATTAGAACTACTTTTGGGGGAATACTCGCATTGAGAAGAGTTATAGGTGAAGTAAAGTTTTAAGAGGACCTTTAAGGCAGTGTAAAACCCCACAAGATCAGAGACAAGCTATATAGTTACATATTGTGTTAGCAATTATAACTTTCTTCACTATCTTCCTGCCAAAAAGAGTATTCAGCTTGCCTGGTCCTTTTCAGAATCAACAGAACATCAAACACTGCATGAAATCCACAATTTAATTAGTCAGACATTTTATACAGGATGCATCTTAAAATGAAAAACATAACTCGTGAACTGCTGGGTTTTAATCTGGAAAAATCACAGAGTTACCACTATTTCCAACTGAAGGAATAGATGCAGTTTTTCTGACTAAATATTCTGCCGCTACTCTAATTGTATTCAAACAAATAAAAGCTACCATACATATTGAACCCACACAATAAAAAAATTCCTTATAATTCCCACATGCACATAAGTTGGCAGCCTAAAATCATAAAACTTTACTTTCTTACACACTCTGTATTTTCAGAAATTGGCCAAGTTCATAGGCTGTACTGCTTTGTAACGAACCACTTTCCACTAAAAAAGATCTGACAGAGTTTATCATTTTGTTTAAATCAATTTGAAGTCTACCAAACTTTCAAATTAGCAATAAGAGTTTGTACAGGGATTCAAATTACTTTATGTAAATGGAAAAGTACAGGAACATTTACTACTCCCTGAAAATAAAATTAATTTAAACAAATTTTATTTTTCAGTCAAAAATACGTTTTAGATATAATTTTCTAACACGTCTTCTGTTTTGTAGAAATGTTCTCAATTAAAAATCTTAATACACAGTGCAAAAGTGGCTAATTTAAAAGATGATAAATTGTTGTAGTCACAGAGCTATCCCATACAGTGCCTGTCTGAATGCAAGATACTGCAAAGGCCCATCTTAAATACTGCCCTTTCACTGGTGCTGAAAACGTTTTTTTCTGCTGGTATTTCTGGGTCTATATTTTGGCTCCTTTTTGCTAGAAGTGCTAGTTCAGAATGATTTTTTTTTGCTTTCTACTGTTAAGACTAAAATGATTGATCCCTTCGTTGTGGAAAAGGCATGAGGAGTATTAATTTAAAACAAACAAAAAACCACCCCAACCAAACAGAAAAAAAAAACACAATTACTTTCTGGAAACTAACCAGGCACTTTATCAGACTGAAAGATTAAATGGAAATGGCATTTAAGCTCAGGTAAGAAAGAGTATGTGTCAGAATCTGAAAGAAATAGTTGTGTGTGTGTAAAAATGCAAGTCCTGAGGACCTAGCCTAAGGTGATGCTCCTGAACTTGCTGTGCCTCTTTTCCCAGGTTTTCTGATTTTAATAATGTTATCTATAGTTGCTTCAACTGCTACATATTTTGACTTTCATTCAGAAGCTAGTCACGGATTAAGAGATGTTACCTAACTCAAACTCATTTCATGTATCCTGATACCTGTGGAATAAGGCCAATAAAAACATTTGACAGGCTTCAGGAAATAAACAGTAATATAAAATAAATTTAAAAAGATATACAACGGAGAGCTTTTACATGCATAAACAGCCATTGTTTCGTGGCCAAAACAAGCCAGCAAGTCAGTCTCTGCAACAAACAGCATCAGTGAGGTAGGAAGGAGAAGAACATTTGAACAGCAAGGCAAATGTTGACTATGATCATCCAGAAAACACAAGCAGGTGACTGACTACATGATAAACAAATCTCACAGTAGATTTAGCCCAACTCCCGGTTATTATTCTGCATTACTGGGATGCCTGTAGGCCACACAAGCTGGTGATCACAGCAGAAAACAGTGATGCTTTATAAGCAAAATTGCTTGTGTGCCTAGATCTCTAATTCTTACCCCTACCTTTCAGTGCTGCTACTCTATGCTTTCTACCTCTAGTCGTGCTCCTTCCTAAATAAAAGTAAATATTAAAAACCAACCATTTGCTTTTGCAATGACCAGTGTAACTCAGATTTAATCGCTCTTATAAGTTAAATTAAATGCTGCAAAATATTTCTGTATAAATAACATGTCAATAGCTATAGCAGTCTTTTTTTCCCTGTTTCCTGTATATTTCTTGTTCATGCAATGTATTAAATATTATGAATATTTTATAATTTATGTTTCATCCCCCATCGCATCTTAAACTTACACTAGGGAGTCATAATAATCTAGTGATACTCATTTTAATTGCTCCCACAACAGAGTAAAAGGGAACATGTCACTAAAAATATCAATATTGCTTAACTGATACTTGTGAGTGATTCTTATTTCATCATTCCCTTAATAAAAGCTTACAAGAAGAGTTAGGCAAACGTGTTGAAGCCAAGATTATCTTAGGCACAGACTTGTTATGTTAAACTACAAATTCTTCATTTCAGTTTCATTTGTAATTTCAAGCTAAAAACACAGCAGACACTGCATTACTTATTAAATTGATTTGTTCTCCTGTGGTCTGATATTACCAACTCATGTTTTTAACCTGAAAATATTTCCAAATTCACAGTTGCTGCTATTTACCAACGTACCTTCTAGTTTATGCTTCTAATTAAACACATTATAAAAGATTTGTGTGTCAGCTGGAGTCTCCATAATATTGCTTCAAAAATTATTTTCAAAAACGATTATACTTTTACTCCTTCAACTATTTTATAAGCAATCACTTTGTGCTTCAATCAGCATAACCCTGAAATGCTTTATTTTCAAAATATGTTATGAAATATACTTCATTAAGACTAGCGACTCAAGCTGCAGCATAACTTGAAATTCATTAAATGGCAAAACACATCAATGAAGTCCATTTTCACTACTACATCATAGTATAATATAGCTATGTACAAACAGTATATTCTAGTAAGCAGCTGCAAACACTTAGTTTTTTAAAATTATGTAAGATAATCCATGCTTGTTACTTAAAAAATAATATTAAAGCTGTGTCCAGTTCCCAAAGAATTCCATAAATGGTCATTTATTAATTTCAACACAAACGACGGAAGTCTTTTCTTAACAATCTACCATTACTCCAGGTGCTGTCTGAGAAGCAGCAGAAGAAAAAAACAAAAACAAAATCTTTGATACTAGAGACATCTAAACCAAAAAATACCTTTTTGATTCTCACATCCTCATTAGATTTTTGGAAAAGTTTGTAAAGTTTGGAGAAAAATAAATATGGAAGGGATATGTTTCTTGCCACTTCACAGCTTGTATGACAGTCAAGTGATCAAAAGCCAAAAATGATTACTATTCCAGGCAAAACAACAATACATTTTTTTTTTTTTTTAATCACCCAAACCAACAACTTTGGCTTTTAAAAATCTGAGTTACACTCAGATTTTTACAGATTTTTTTATACAGAAAACTAAATTTCCTCAGATATATCTATTAAAGCAACTCAAAGCAAGTTACCTGCCAGAAGCAAAATGCAAGATAACTTATATGAAAATTCTGATACAAATCGATCTCTGAAACAGTCACACGGAGACTTTTCAAACTGTTATTACAAAGATTTCCAAAGGAAGAAAGTTTTAATCACTGTAAGTGTAATCCTGTTACAAACCATTTTAACTGACTTTTATCTCTGTTCCTTCCAGGGATTCTGTATAAGCTCTTAAGCTGGAGGCATGCAAATTGTTTCAAGCAAAGCTGTTCTATCACTTACCTCCAAAGGCTTAAGATGAACCAATTCTACTGTGAAAACCAAAAGACTTTCATGGAGTCAAGTTTGTAGCTTTCTTTTTGGCTTTGTCTGTGAGAAGACCCCAAAGTAACCGTTTTCTACTTGCTTAAAACATTCAAGACTACGCGACACTCCAGACTAACCCTTTAAGAGTACGCTTGCAAATCACTACTCTGATGGCAACAGATACACAAAAAGGAAGAAATTTAAATGCTGATAACATTTATCCTACAAGAGTGCTGAAACAAGACATTTCTACAAGCCTGTCCCACTTACAAGAAATGGGAAAACAACTTTTCTAAACTCAAGTCTAATTTACAACTTCAGCTTACGGTTGCCTCTGCCGTTCCAGAGCATAGAATTTCATGCTACGAGCTACTTTCTGATGACAAAATAAGCTTACCTTCAAAGAAACTCAATGCTCAACCAGGATCAAAATGCAACATATTAAAAACCTCTCTTCTAGTTACTTATTAAAAACAACTTTAATGTTATGCTGTTGCTAGAACATATATTTTATCTTTGCCAGTTTCTTTGACAAAATGAATGTATCATTCGCATTGGAAGCATATTAGTACAGTTTGGATTAAAGACATTCTCACAATAAATAGACGCCACAAACTGATTACTGAGTTTCAGGAAGATTTAACCTTCCGTTTCTGTACCAGCTGAGGAATTTACACAATCTTAGTTGCAAATGAGTAACTACTCTCCTCCATTTGCCTCAGCTAGCCTTCATTCTCAACATCCAAGTGGTAGCTTGCAACAGGCATCCACAGAGCCCCTGTAAAACACACTAAATGAAAGATACAACTATTTTCCTCCAAAATAAAAGCGAAAAATAAAAAAAATCAAGTCCTACCATAAGCAGTCAATGATTATATGAAGAACAGGCTAAAGTTAAACTCAGTAAGAAATACCTATACGCACATGCATATGTACACACACTGCAAGCAGCCTCAAAGAACTTGCTCTTCCTGAATCATCTATCAAACCCCATAAATTTACTTTCTTCCCTAAAGCAGCAAGCTGACCCTTGGTTTTCAGCTCAACAAACTAAAGTATGCACAGAAAAAAAAAAAAAAAAGAAAAAGGAAACGATCTATTGTTTTTATCTGCTTGAAATTTGTCACATTTCAAATTTCATCAGCATTTTTTCTGAACTTGTATTATGACACAACATGATAACGTGATTTATCTTTATACTACAATCATAACTCCCCTGTCCCACAATTCAGATCTTCCAAGCTATATAGGACTTCTCCCAGACACCTTGTTGTTTTGTTGCGTACTTTTCTACTTCACTTGCTCTCTAAGTTATTAGGACTGGAACAACACCCACAAAAAAACAAACGACTATTTCTAGTATTTCTTTAAGTAGTCTCTGCAAAAAGCAAACTTCAACTAATACACTTCCTATTTATGGCGTTGGTTTTATTATTTTTGCTTTGAATCAGGCTCATCTGCTTTGTTAGATTTCAAGATTTTGTACTGCCAACCTGCAATGTCACGTCACAGTTGCAAGTGTAACATACATCACATTACAAAATACAGCTAATTAAGATTCTTTGAATTCAAGAGCTAAGTAATGGTTTTCTATGTCCAGAATGCAACTAAAAACCGTAAGATGAAAGGAAGGAGTGCAAACGTGCTCAACATACATCTATCTAGAATTACCAGAAAAACTGACTCACTGACAGGATGTGATAGGGGTTGCAGGACTAGTTGTAAAGTTGACACACAGAATAAATCAAATTACTTGTCCCGTCCCTAATACATTTTTAACAAATTACATATTTTCAGTGGCTGTAAAAATTACAGTATATTCCTGATTACAATCTATAGGAAAAATACATCATTTCTTCCCCCCCCCCTCAAGTTTGTATTAGGATTTCAGCAGTTAAATGGTGAAAAGAAAGCTTTGGTTTCCCTCATGACATTTTTATGGTGATGAACAGGAACTTTAAACTCCCTAAAAGTTTTAAGACGCATGCAACAAAATCAAAGACTTAAACATTTGGGATACGCTTTGTATATACAATTCACACAGTCATAGATATTAGTAGTGCAGAAACTCATCACTAGACTAAAGCTAAAGATAATTCTATGAATACCTGTATGTACACTTTGATACAGTTCTGACATATTTGGATACAACTTTAAAACTTCTTATTCCTAAGTCTTTAAGTGAAATTTTGAAAATAATATAACCTATTAAAAGAATACATACTATGCAGGACATACAAACTTACTAAGTGGATCAACATTTTTTCCCCTCTAAAAGAATGTATCAGAATTACCTCTAAATTGATTTTCTTACCTTTGCATAATTCAAATGATCAAGAAAATATAAACTTGCAGTTAAAATTATAACCTGTAATAATGTCAATAAACTTTTTGAAAATTTTATTATTCTTAAGAACACTCTTAACGTATTTACAACTTGTGTAATACCTTTAATTTTTGAATATTAATGATCATGGTTTTAAAAGCAAGAGCAATTATACAGTGTGTTCCTTTTGTGGAAGTTTAAACTTGTTATGGTCTGTTATGTGGCAAATGTTATGACAGGAATTGTTGCAACTAATAATTATGTCAAAATTGACTAGTATCTTAGCTGAGACTGTAGTTAAATTAAAGCCACAAGTAGAATCATAAACACACCTGAAATAAAGTCAAAATTTTACGTCGTAGGGCATATTACAGTTATGTCTAGAAAACAATATTGAACAGGTTTTGGTCAAGGAACAGGTTAAGGACTATTTTCCTAATAATATGTGGGCAACAATTCATAGCTTCCTTGAAGCCTTTCATTGAACAAAGCGCACGGCATGAAGCAACCGCAGTTCTATCCTTACTTCCTACACAATTAACAATAATTTAGCATTATTACAAACCTACAGAGAAATATGGCAACTATTTAGGTTAATTTTCCCCACACACATTGCTGAGGTCCTTTACTTGCTCATCATTCCAAAAGATGAAAGGATCATTTAAAATACCTCTCTTTTCCATATTATTTAAATTGGCAGCATGCTTCCTTACAAATCCTTTAGAAAAAACTTTACGTAATAGCAACAAAATCAGTTATTACAACCATGAAAACCATTTGAAAGCTCAACTCCTTTCACATGTTCTACTAATCAGAAAAAGATATGACTACTTAGAAGATACCTTTTACCAAACTCAGGTGATACAAAATTTAACGGATTTGCTTAATTTTAACTCAGGATAGAAGACTTAGTTTCCATTTCTATAACACTTTCTAAAGATGCATCATCTTGTTCATACAGTTTCTGTGTTCACTCCGTCTCACTATGCAAAAGAGATGCTCCATTTCCTCAGTCATCCTAGTGGCCCTTTGTTGGACCCTCTCCAGCAGCTCCATGTTTCTCTTACACCGGAGAGCCCATTGCTCCACGTGTGGCCTCACCAGAGCAGAAGGGAAGGATCACCTCTCCCAGCCTGCTGGCAACACTCCTCCTAATGCTGCTCAGGATACCACGTAGCCTTCTTTGTTGCAAGAGCCCATTGCTGAACTTCCTGTATTCTTTGACTTTACAGGTTATTTAGGGGAACCTTTATGTGCAAAGTAACAGAGAATCGTGCGAGATGTTCAGTGATTATATTCTCTTTCAGCTGAAGCAGGTGTTCTCTAAAAAGTTCTCATCGTAGAACCTCAGTCCCACAGGATACACTTGAGTCTACTTAGTGTAAGAGTGGTTGTAAACTGTGTAAATTAGGAAAGGCCCTAACAGAACCACTTTGCTTTAAAACTGTTCTTTCTGAGCAAGTCTGCAGCTGGTTGATAAATTCCATTGCTGTTGGAAAATATGGATTATTTAACATGGAAAATATGGATTATTTAACAGTAATTCTCTGAAACGTGTTTCATGTCCACAAAAAAATCTTTCTGCAAACTACCAAATCACCTATGGAAGAACAAAATTCACTCTTTCTTCAGTAACATAGCAGTAATTAACAAGTGTGAAGAAGCTCCTGTAAGTCTGCAAGATGTCCCCTAATAATTCAAGGGCTGAAGGAGAATCAGCCCTTATCAATACTCACTTGTATCCTGTACAACTCAGAAAAGATTTGTAACCGACTATGCTGTTAAAAACACTGTTCTGAAGTGGCCAGCCCTTTGTTTTTTTTCTGCTGAACAGATGAAGAACTCTCCCTAAGGACCCTCTCCAATCAATGTCAAAAGATAAAGACCACAATAAAACAAAATATGCAGCAAAGATTCGATCTGGGATGCATTCAGTTACAAACCAGACTCTGACAATGCAGTATGTTGTGTACTGACCTGAGAAAACCCTAAGCATTTAGGATTGCCCAAAACCTGGTCTTATTCTTACAGGCAGCAACATAAAAAGGACCGGCTGTAAGAGCTTGTATAGTCCAGTCTTTTTGGTTTAAAGCACTGCTTGGAACTTTAATAGTAGATAAAAACAAGTTCTAAAAGGCCTTCCTCACACAGACCGTACGAACAGACTCATTTATTCCACAGACTTCCATAGAGGAAACATATCTCTCACCAAAGGGAAATGATCAAGATCTCAGAGCTACCTATCAGTAGCAAAGTAGATGAAAAACCCTGAAAAACTCATCTGCAGAGTAAATATATCCAACTAATTGAACCTTGCCAGAGGGGGATGAAAACTTCTAGAACTAAAAGGGGCACATGCTATAGTCCAAAATACTCTTACCTAGAGACAGCAGCTTTGCTTCACAGTGGTCTAAAACCCCAAACTGCTTTGTGTTTTATGGGCACTTTATTGTCAACTGCACTACAATATTTCTGACAGGGAAAGAGCACATCTGTAATGCTACAAAAACTGTGCAGCACGTGTTGTAAGAAAAAGGGAGCAAAGGTTTGAAAAATGATGTTCATCCAGCTGCTTTACAAAAAGGGTTTAAGAAAAAGAGATGCAGTTTGGGATACTGAAATCAAGGTGCAGAATGTCCTAAAAATCATAGGGTTTTTTTTAGGACAAGCACTATCCAAAGCACAAGTCCTGTTACACCTTGTGGGTCATTCTTAGCAAGAGTATACGTATTACCAGAAGTTCCATTACCAGCCCCATACAATAAGTTACAAGAAGTGCCACTCACATTCATGTCAGGATGCCTAACAATCATGGTTGAATACCATTCTGTCTGCAGCTTGGTCCTTCAAACGATCCATAAAGTTTGTTTGTGCAGCTCTACATTCTCTAAACAAATGAATTTGTAGTATTTAACCTTAAGTAAATTGCACCGTTCCTAGAAGGAGAAAGTCAAGACTCAAGAGGGTGATTTCACATACAACAGCCAGCAGGCGACAGTCAATAAGGTCAGAGAGCAACAGAAAGGAAACAGTAGAAGCAGCTCCAAGATACGGTTTTGTTGAGTGCTGAGCAGACAGACCTCTACAAGGAAGCATGGCCTTGAAGTATTAAATCTCCTGCCCAGAAAAGGGCTCATATTTGCAATTAGCAAAATATCTGTAGCATCAGTGACAAAAATTGAATGATAGTGCTTTTCACAGTTGCAGTACTGTGATTTCACATATGCAGAGCTAAGCCTCACATAAAGTAAGCAACTGAGTATTGACTAGCTATGAAGCAAACAACTCTGGAAATGGATTCACATGCACAAAAGCAAATGTTAGATTGTTTGCTTAAGAGCACCGAATAGTACAATACTTCACACAATACTGTCAATCTACTTACAGCATTAAAATCTACAATTCTCCTCAATTTTCCACAATAACAATTAACTAGAAGAAATTCTTCATCAAGCATAGCAAGTTCTCAGACACTTCTGCTTGTTAGTTCATAATGTATTCCTAGAGTATGGTGCCATATCCCAGTTCTCTATGGGTTTGTTCCATTCCACTCTTATCTGTGTACAGCTTACTTCCAGAATTTTGAAAAGTAAAAATAGAAATGTCTGTGCTTTCTGAAGTTTAAAGTGAACACTTTCTGTATTTCCTGATCCTTAATTCTGTGCAAAAGTTATCCTGCCTTTTTTTTTTTTAAAGTAAATTTTACTTTTTTCTTTCTTTAAAGTAAAGGGTAAAAAAAAAGATGGCATACTGACATTGACAAATGTAGAGTTAACTTTCTGCATCATCATTAGGCTCCTAGCTTTATTCCTAAGCAATAGGTACAGCATACACTGCACAGCCACAATAATACTCCTTGAAGATTATGTTCTTCAGCCCTCTGAACCATACATGCTTTTCCCATTTTCTGAATGCAAAGCAGTTCATCAGATTTTTTTTCCCCTGGTATTACTTCATAGTACAAGTGACAATCGTAAAGGAATGTGGCTACAGATTGCAAATTTCAGGAGATAAAATTTCTTCTTGTTATAAAATAAGAACATGATCACATAATTTTAAGTATATAGTGAAAATGGCAAACCAGTTTGTGTTGACAAAAGTGAAACAGAAGTAAAATGATCAGAATTAATGATCATTAAAAAGCAGTAATATACTAAAAAGCATTGCATTTAAATGCTAATACAATAGTAACTCTAAACAGACCTAATTCAACTGCATTACTGCTTCACTTATTGTCTTCATAGCAACCTCTCAATATATTCTATTTTCAAGAATTATTACTCAAAGTTAAGGTGAAGTGCAACTTCTTTATTTTAACTGCATGCATCGTTTAACTTTCATTACAAATTTAGGATGATACATAAATATACAAGCACTATTTTAATAAAACAGTTTAGGGAAATAGAGCCACAACAATTCAAACCTCAGTTTAAATTAGTAGCACGAACATTTACATGAACTTCTTTATTTATGAGTTCATTATCATAAACCAACTCTGAGAAAAGATGACAAATTGAGTTTTATGCAAAACCACTTTGTTAAAAAAGTAACCTACCGATTTAAGATTAGGAAGTGCGTAAGACATTTTGGAAAGATTAAGGCATTTTCAAATCAGAAATACACATTTTTTCCCCTACCAAAAGTGTTAATTATTGCATTACAACTCAAAATGTTATTTTATTTATATTCCACTAACAAAAACATCTATATAATTAGTTAAACAAATTAAATTTATTTACTGTTGGGATGCTATTTATTTCCAACATATCTAGATTCCTCTAAAACCTAAGAATATAGAGTATCTGATAAGAGATTTAAATACCGTCCATTTTTCCCCAATATGAAGAATATATTCCTAATTCCTAAATATTTTTTAAATTACTTATCTAATTCAGAACCCCAAAAAGCTATTTTTCACACAAGCAAAGCTTCTTTATTCTTCGTATACAAACTAAATCTACATTCAACTCAGAAGTATTACTGTAGCTCCTCCTGACAAGCCTGAGCTAGCTTAAAACTATCCAGCTTGGTAACAGTTGAGCCATGGCTCAGGGCAACTGCCCAGATCGAGATTTTATAGCCTCCTCTCTTCTGCATCTCCCTCCTTATGTTCTACACAACTTCTACAATAGCTCTGAAGTAATCAGACTGACAGTTTTACAGACAACTCAGGCACATTTACGTAAACTTTAGGCACATATCTGAAAACAAATGCAGTTTGTAATCTCAAAATTTTTCTTTTACTCTGATTGACAGCCCCCATGTTGCACAGATTCTTAAAGACACAAGGCTGATCCATCAAAGCTTTAAAACTTTCTCATTCACAGAGCTTTGACTTTTGAAGAAATTTAAAACTGGTGAAAATATGATATTGTTTCTTCAGTGCTGAACCATCAGCTATTAAAATAAGTCTCCCCGTGTACTCAGCTGTTGATGAACCAGTGTTGTTTCTTTTCAGCACAGAAATTTTGTCAAGCAGTCTTGTTACACAAATAAACCATCGTTTCACGTTATTTTCGTGCTTACTCAAACTTCATCTTTGTAAAAGAAATTTTTTGAAGAAATAGATCGATTTATTTTCAGCAGATTCTTTACAAAAAGATTACTTTTAAGATATAAAGCTCAGTAAGGTATTACACAGAAGTCTAATCAAGAGACTTTTGTATTAGCCAACAAGATGCTGAAACCTGCTGTGTTGTGTTGCCCTCTTCAGGTTGACAGCAGTTACATTTTCTAGTTCTTCTGCTTGACTAGACATTGCAATTTCACCCTCTGTCACAATTTTTTTCAGATTTGCAGTTTCAAGTAGCAACTAACTTCATCCTACCAACACTTGAAGTATTTTTGATCTAAAGTCCTGCAGAAATAAACTTTACTTACGGCCCCTATTTTGCCCTAACTTCAACACCAATCTTGAGGATTATCAAAATATTAGCTAGTGTTTAAAAAGACTAAAACTTCAGCACTGGTAAGCAAGCTTCGTGATGACAGGCTTAGAGACCTCCACTGATTCACTTTACCAAAGGAAACTGAAGCTACTCGAATTGCTCCTAAGTTAGTGAACATAGAGGTTAGAAAGGCTTTAAAGTGCTGGAAGGCAAAGCAAAATCTAGAAACTGGTGTTGAAGTCAGAGAAATTCAACCTTGAAATGCAATGAGGTTTTTCACTCGAAGAAAAAGATTAAATAATTAGTATAGAAGGACAGATTCATTATTACTTCACTTGAAAACTTTAGAGGTGGGTCCAATATTCTTCCAAAATACTGGTTTTGATCATTTTTTGAGTGCTTGTCATTACATAAGCCAAACTGTGATACTGATTTGTATAATTAATGGCTTTGAACTGATCATTTGAGCTATGCAATTTATGTGGAAATAGGAATAAAAAGTTTTTGCTTGTTTGGAAAGGGCTGTGCTTGGGCTTCCAATTCATTTATAGAGCCAGATATTAATAAGGTCTTTAAGTATTTAATTCCCCCCTCACATCTTGCTATTTTTAGAGGACATGGTAGACATTTAAATCTATTTAGACATCTCAGAGCTGCAATTTTGACACAAAGAGCAAAGTGTTTGATTTAACCAGTGTATTACTAAGTATGGCGAATGTCAGGCACATTACTAAAGCACTTATATCATAACAATTCATCACTGCAAAGTTTAATCACAACACCTTATGGGACTTAAGATAGGAAAAATCTGTTCAAAGTTTAAGCCTACCGCTCAATTAGGTAATAAAAAGAATAACCTAACCAAAATCCTTAGAAAACAGAGGCAAAGGTCATTTCAATATCATACCATGTTCCAGTACCCAAATAAAGGAACAATCAGGCAATCCCAGATTTCCTCTTGGGCTGGCGAGCAGCCAGTAACTAGCCTGCCTTAAGCCAAGTGACAGTTTAGAAAAGCTCAGAAGAACTTGTCATAGTTATTTCATTTTCTTCTGTGATTTTACTCTCAAGAATGAAATGCTATTTCAACTTTACATCCTATATACTTGAAGGACAGACTCCAGAGGGAGAGGGATTGACAAGAAGTGACAGGGAGAGAGCAACCAGGAACAAGTGGGTGAGCACGACTCAGGGAGAGCGCGGGCAGGCTGCCGTGACAGAGAGATCACAACTCAGGGATGAGTACAAACCAGGCACACAACAACAACAAGCGAGACCGAGAGCACTCCCATCTGCAGCATTAGATAGCACACCGTGGTTTACCAGAGTAGTCTCCACCAGCACGTAGAGACTCCTCTCCAGTGTCTGACTAATATGCTCCAGTGCCTGGAGTCAGAGGTCCAACTGCAGGGCAATGAAAACTTCCTGCCACCTACCAGCACATCGGTTGTCCAATTACAAAGTGCAAAACCAACCAGTCTTAAACACGGGGAAGAAGTCCTCAGGTCAAACTACCTATAATACTGTAGAAGAAAAGCAGCACTCAAATGCATAATATACAGAAAACATTAAAAGAGAAAATATTATAAAAGAATAACGTATAATAAAAGAGAGAAATAATAGTAAAGAACAAGTAGAAAAGGCACTTTATTCAATAGCACTATCAGAGAAGAGCTTTTGTGCAAACTCATTTGAAGACAGCAGCTTATACCTCGGAAGCGATGATGTGGGGCACTTTTTTTTTTTTTAAAACACCTTTAAGTAAGAGTGTCACCAAAAAATGACTATTTTAAAGCCATCTCTGGTAGAAAAAATTTCCACCTATGTCAAAGCTTCATCTGGTGCAAGTTCCTTTAGACTACGATAGCTGGTGGTAAAATCTCCAAAATCTCATAGCTAAGTTAAAATTGCATTTGAACTGATCATTGGTGACACTGTCTTTTTCTTCATCTTTTACGGTAGATGCAAGGATTCCAGTCCAATCTTAGCTTCTGCTCTTAAAAAAAAAAAAGAGGTGCTGGACATAAGCTTAAAATTACCTGTGGTTAGTTTAGTTCTGACTTACTCAAGTATTATGTTCATATTTTTGCCACCTCTTTCTCCCCCACATACCATCAGATTTGGATACCACACGAGGTATGATTCATATTATTCTTTAGAAATGTATTTTAATACACAAGCTTTACAAATGAAAGAGCTTTGAAAATATCAGGCCTTCACTGAAAAGCATGTCAGATCATTTTATTGCATGCGTTTTCAGCATGTCTTTTTTAACTGCTGCAAAAACTCGTTTTTCTTAGATACCATTATCTAAGCACATTTCTTTGAAGGAAAACAAACTCATCTGCCTCATACAGCCAAGAAACACAATGCAGGCAGTTCCTTTCACAGATTTTTCTTCTAATATTTTGGGGATAATAGAAGGTGTGGAGAATAAGAGGAGGAACTCTCCCCATTGAAGGCAACGACTACTAAATTCCTGCCACCCACGTGCACAGGTTTATTTATCTACAGAAATGTTATGTGAAAATACATAAGGAATGAAAGCCTAATTATTACAAACCCAGGCTAACCCGATCTTTGGGTATTTATGTACGAATATGCAAGCAACCAATTAGAATGAAAAGCTGATTTTTGCCACCATTAAAAGAATGTAAATGCTGTCGAGGTAAGGGTTAAACACATCTTAAGAGTACTTTTGATTCAGTTATTTCCACACATGCAAGTCTTTCACTAAGTACGGTAAATTTATGTTAAAACTATAGAAATTAGCTCCTTGTTTGGAGTCATAATCTCATTGTTCTCAGAGCTTTCTGAAGTTTTCTCTGAACACCGACTTCTATGATAAGCAGTAACCAGTGCACAAAGCAACAAAGCAAACAAATGCTAGCAACAAAGCAAACAAGAAATGCTAGAAACACCTGCATCCACCTTTTAAAAAAGGGAACATCACTGAAAATATTTAGAAATGTTAAGAACAGCAACGCTGAAAATAATATACACCAACCTTCTCAAAGGTTGTCTCAGCACCATCTCTATTTATGTTTGAGCTTCTGTTCTTAATTAGGCATTTGGGGTTTAAATTACAGCAAGTAAGGGTTTCCAATTGAAAAGGCAACATGAATAAAGATAAGTACTACTGACTAAAGGCATGGATATTACTGTTTTTTAATATTTTTTAAGTAAACTTTATTAGTACGAAATCATGTGATATCACAGAAAATTTCCCCCATGGCTTAGAAGTTCCTACCTTATTCAAACAACAAAATTCCACTTTGCATGCCCATGTATGTGTTTTTTATAAACAGACTTTAAAAAAAAAAAATCTATCAGAGAATAAACAACTTAGTTGTCAAGCAAACAAAATGCTGTGAGTGAACTGCTTTTCCAGATACATCTTTAGATACTTGCACTAACCTTGCCATCTGCTATGATCTCTGACAGAATAACTGACTTCCGTTCTCAATCTAAAGTTTCACTATGACAGTAAATATCTTATATCTAACATTAAAAATTATTTCAGTCCCACAGTAAGATTGTATAGCTTTATATATTTTAATGAGTCATTAAACCTGTTATAAAGCAGTATCACACCACTTAATGCTATGAATAGGAGACTTTTTCATGGTGACAATTGCAAAACTTAAGTGTAAATAGATGAAAATGTTTCAAAGACAGATCAGAGAAGAATTGTTCAATCGATATTCTGCACATGCTTCTAAACATGCTTAGTTCTAAAACGCATCGTGACCATAATGCTATAAAAACTAAAGGGACATCAAAACATTTTAAGGTTTCCAAGGAATGTGCCTCCAAACAGACTACTAAGAAGAACAGCACTGGTGTATTAAATTGGAAAAAATATTCAAAGCTAGTTTGATATTTTAAAGAATACAGTTAGAAGACAAAGGTAGGAATCAGATGCAAGACCTACTCCGATATCTTTTGCCTTGTAATGCCAACAAGAAAAGCAGCCTACACAGTGGTTAAGGGAAAAAGTGTTGTTCTTCAAACGTCTGAGTTAGACTTTTCAAAGCACATTTTGCATTCAAAGCAGTCTCCATATTTAGCAGTTACTTTTAATGACAGAATTTGCATTTTTTATATATTTTCTAACCAGCTTTACCACATTTTCATGTATTACACACTTACGACACAATGAATAGTAATTACCTATTAGAATAAATACAGTCCACCTTGTCTTTACTAATTCATACAAACTTTTACCATATGTTAGAAAAGGGATTGTATAATTCTGAAAAGCCAAGATAATGATATTTGACACCTTAGTAAAACAGTTTGGTAAAATTGGTTTTATTTCATTGTGTCCTACCTGATAAATTCTAAATGGGATGTATCGAAATCCATTATCTTCTGGAGGATACTCCATGAGTTTTCGATTTATAGCCCAAAACTGCTCAAATTTATCTGTGAAGGTAAAAGCAGACTTTGTTACTATTAATAACATATATAATTCTTCAGCTAGAAGAGGTAAGTGAGGCGTGATTAGAACAACATGCAAATGCAAACTTCTTACAAGAATTTAGCCTGTATGAATTTCTTTTCCCCACATTTCTCTTCCCTATTTAGCCTCAAGGCAGAAGTAAGCCATCTGCGTTCTCCTGCGAAAACAGTGATATGGTGACTTACTGAACTGAAAGAGAAAGCAACTTGAAGTCATAACGCATCTCCCCCTGCTAAAGAATTAACAGGCCGTAAATTATGGATTGCATTACCTCAATTAACAGTGCATTCTTCTACACTCTCTGCTACTACTGGTCCACGTTGCCTCACAGCTTGTTAAAAACATCTACAACATCTAACTATTCCTAACTCTAGGTGAATAATAGGTGCAAAGCATAGACGAACTAGAAAGCAGCAGAAAAAGTTCTTGGAGAGTTTATATTTTGATGTGTAAATCTTAAAATAATCTGCAGTGATGTATGATCTAATCAGAAAGTATACTGCCAGTTTCATGACATAGTCTGAAAATAAAAGTTTGTTTGAAAAACAGTTTTGTGTTATTCAAGTAACTAGGTTTGGTAAAACAGCCCAAGACAACACACAATTTCATCCTGTTCAGGCAATACAAGAACTGAATAGATATTGTGCTTAAAATTTATTAAGGACAACACAGGGCCAAAGTAGTAAATGCTTTTACAGAAGCAAATCAATTATTCAAATCAAGAAAACAACCAACAGAAAAAATGACAAAGAAGCATGAAGAGCTATGACAAATAGACTTTCAAGACAAAATACAGTGGATGGTTGAAGGAAGTCACACAGTCTCCGATCCTCTCTCCTCAAAGCAATGTTCAGGTGAGTCTCAGAACAACTGAGGTGTAACTGTTACAGAATTCAGTCACTGTGAAGCAAGGTCAAGTTGAGAAATCTGTTCACTGAACAAAGATAATAATGCAACTGCCGAAAATTAAAAAGAATCAGATTTGCTTCACTTGAGCATAGAGCACAGATGCCTGTCAGTGTGCTAAAAGACATGGTTAACACTTAGTGCAGCTTGTAAGATGCTGTTTTTCCTGACCAAATATGACACAAAGCAGGAATTTCACAAAAACTGTAAACAAACTTCTGCCAGGTATTCTGCAGCAGCATTTCCTGACGTTTATCTCAAAGTATTTCCACACCCTTTTTTCCTGATTAGCAGCAAGCACCTCTGGACAAGTATTTACCTGAACAGCACCACTGCATGGCACCCACCGGACACGGAGCTGCCTGGATGCAGGGTGCTACCCTCGGGCTCACCAGCTGCAGATCTCAGCCAGGGGCAGTGACAACTATGGCCCTGGAGCTGGCCGTACCCAAGCAAACCTGCATTTGGGAACCCCGGATGCAGAGACAGACGTTTACTCATTAAGCGTTTATCACAAAAAACAACTGTATTCTCCTCATGAGCTCTGTCAGTATGAAGGTAAGATCTAGCACACTTCCCTCAGAGCTGGAGACAGTGCTCAGAGAGTGGCTTACAGCTGTCAGTAGAGATTGTGTGGACAGACATCCAAGGGTAGGCATTAATCGATTTACACCACAATTACTACTACTGACAATACTTTACAATTACAGTTCATAAAAATACGTTTGCTGATATACAAAACAATTGAGATCTACTTAAGCTATCGAGCTTCAGCAGACTCTTAAATAACGAAACTAAATACTTGAAGTCCTACCTCAACAAAAATAGATGTTAACTTACTTGTTCAACACTCATGTCACAGTAACTAGTCAAGTTGAATAAACAGCTTATCTTCAAAATTCAACAGAGATGATCAACATAGCTTAAAGATCAGAAGAACAAGAAATTCTGAGCAAGCAACAGGCTTATGGTAAGAACTTAAGAATATTGTCCCTTGTAGTATATATTGCAAACAAGCGCATCTTTAAAGGACAAAAAATTGACCTTAGGCCATACACAGTCAGCCTACTTCTCTTCTTCATTCCAGCCTCTTCACCTCAGAGGAAACCATAGAGGAGATGATGCATAAATACAAGAAACTACCTGAAGATAGGGGTGTTAGAAAGTCCTAAAAGGCATCATAGTGCTTCAAGTTCAGTATATAAATATGGGGGTTCTCACTTTTTACTGATTTTCTTCAAAAAGAATCAGTTTTCAGCCATCACTATTTAAATAGATCATCCCAGAAACGTTCTCTATCCTTTCTCAATTCAAGTTTGAGAAAAAAAATAACACTGCAGCTACAGACAAGGAGAGACTGAGAGCTCTGTTGGGCCTGTTTAGCTCAGAGAAGAGAAGACAGAGGGGATCTTATCAATGTGTAAAAGTATCTGAAGGAAGGATGTCAAGAGGATGAGGCCAGACTCTTTTTCAGATCTGCCCAGCAACAGAACAAGAGGCAACAAACTGAAACCCAGGAAGTTCCAGCTGAATACGAGAAAACATTTCTTTGCTGTGCAAAAGAGCACTGGAACAGGCTGCCGAGGGAGTCTGTGAAGTCCCCTTCCCTGGAGATATTCAAAACCTGGCCGGATGCTATCCTGCACAACGTGCTCAAGGTGGCCCTGCTGGGCAGGGGGGTTGGACCTGATGATCTCCAGAGGTCCCTTCTAATTTCAACCATTCTGTGATTCTGTTATTTAACAAAGATTCAGCTTCTCCCTCTTCAGTCTACTCTTTCAAACCTGCATTAGCATTTAATGCATTGGTATTTTTTCCTACAATGTCTGCATATAATTCAGAAAGTTATGTAATATTTAATATTTCGCCTACTTTCTTTAACATAAAAGCTTTAAGTGTCAGAATCCACAAATACTTCCTCCTCCCTCTATTCCCCCAGCCAGTTGCTGATAATCTTATTTAAGGCAGTCAATTTATCTATTTACAATTATCATATTCTTCTCTGAACACTTGGGCAGTGGTCAAGACAAGCTCATTTTATCAAAATGTTTGAATTTCTAATAGCTTCTATAGTTTCTAAATGTAAGAGCAACAAGTCTATAGCAGTTGAATGATGAACTTGTTGCGTTTTATAATCAAGTATGCTTTGCCAATGCACCTGATATCCAGGACAATGAAAAACCTCTTAGTAAGTTAGCTACATACAATGGAGCCAGACATCTTAAGACATCTCTCCATTGTGGGCATAGCACTATCTGAAGACATCCAAGATAATTTATCCTCATAACCATCTACTGCTGTCCTCCAAACATCCTTCTATCCTTCTATATATGCAGTATTTTTAATGCAGAAGCTGAGTTGGGTGTAAGAAATTATCACAAAATTAAAAAAAAAATTCAGGAAAAGGCTATCCAGTTTGCATACAGATACATAGGAACTAGCAAGAGCTTTTATTAGCATCAGGCTCATCAGCTAAATGCCAGAATTCTAAAGATTCAAAATCCAAATTAGATGCTTAGGCAGAAAACTTAAGATTCAAAGCTTAAAAGCAAACAAACAACAACAAAAAAAAACACTAAAAAACCTCCTCCAAAATCCTCTTGAAAGTATGAGTGAAAGGATTCATTCTCCCATTTTTTTTGTGTCAGTACCTCCTATTTACAGGAAAGAGACTTAAGGAAGCTTTTAACGCTACTAAAGCGATAAGAAAGACTTAAAGACAGAAAGTTACTGGCCGGAAGTTTAACAATCAAAACCAAACTGATTTTTCAAGTCCGTGAACAAGGAAGAGTTCTGTATCTATCAGCAAAAGCACTTGGCACACTCATCTCCCTCCCTTCTGAAAAGGTTGCGCAGTCTATGTGATATCTACACTCCCACAATAGTCAAGTCTGATTACTTTTGCTTTCCATGATCTGTTTTCAAGAAAGTGCTTGACCAATATGTTACAGAGTTTCCATATTAGCAAAAAAAAAAAAAAAACAAACAAAAAAAAAACACAGTACTCCCAAAAGGCAGATGTTCATATCTGAAAAACAATATTTAAATTAAAGGCAATCAAATCTGAACAGAAATATGGCACTAGCGATAGTCGAAAAGCTTTAGATGACTCTAATCATATTTCTTAAACAAGAGCTTTATATACCTTTCCCTAAAGTTATATACAAAAACTTCTCTTGGAGTTTTATGTGAAAGATCAGAAAGTTAATAACCAAATAATGGAAAAGAGATCCAGTTGAAAAATCTCAGCTGTCACTGATATTTATAAATGTTAATTTATTTGAAAAGCAGTCAGTACACATCTAAACACCAGATATTAGTCTTCAGTACTAATGAAACCTACAGAATCTACAAAACGCTTTGAAAATATGTATTAACATATATAGAAATAAGAGGTGACAAAACTGAAAGAACAATGTCATCCGTAACAACAGTCTCAGGACACAAATTCACTTAGTAACAATTTAAATAGAACTCAAAAATTTACAAATAGAGCAAGCTACATATACATTTAGTGTTCAGAAATCTATCACTGAAATTGTTCATGCCTTTAAAAGTTCTCTTTAAAATAGTTTAAGACAGTTACAGGAAAATACTTTGAAACTTGCAGTTTCCTTCATTAAGCAAAATGGGAGATACTTTAAAAGTCATTGAAATTAATCTAAATATGTAACAGTTGCATTAAAAAGCTGTCTGTAACTCCAGTCATAGCTTAAAATACCTTTGTTGTTGTTAACAGACAGTAGCTGCTAAATCTGTTAATATTAAGCAACTTTAAGTAAGGACTAGTCCAGACTGAAATTTCCAAGGATGGGCTTCTTTCTCAGGCTGAGACGTGGGTGCAAGGTTCTTTAGACGATCAGAAAAAAGTCTTCATTAATGTTAATATTTTAGAGTCATTCCTTAAACTCAAGTACTGTCATGCTTCAAATGACAACTTGAACGTGGGTAATTAACACAGAACAACAAATTCTATCTAGAGTAACTTCCAATAAATCAGTGGTCATAGTATATGGCCAGTCAAAATTGAGTTCCTACTGCAGAAAATTAGTCAAAAGAACAAACCTTTGAGATTTATCAGAAGAAAAAATATTAATAATTAGGAATTAATTTGTGTCTGTATTCAATACTAATGCAACTGTTATCAGGATACTGACTCCAGAACTGGATATTTTTCAAAAAGGTTGTGGAGAAGGTTTATTTAACTAACAAAAAGAATTAAATGCAGAAATGAGGGAAAAATTATTCTTTAAATTCAAAAAGGAAATAGTAATTCTGGGCTTTTTTCTTCCAATATCATTTTTAAAAAGTCAAAAAATTGAACAGGTAGGTGCAGTCCTCAGGTTAGCATATATGCATGATTTTTTCTGTACTATTCAGGGCTGCTTATTAAAGCCACCTAGTTGTATAATTTAAAAAATGCTCAGAATTGAGCTGTAGCTCTAATTCCATGCAAACAATACCAATTTACAGCTTACATAAAAGTGTCCAATTCTTGAGTCCAAAAAAAAAAAACCCAAAAACCAGCACTTGTCTATTCTCAGTGGTTCACCACTGTGGAATAACCATATGAACCACAGAAATGATGTGCAGCTAGATGCACTTGGGCAGAACCAACCATAATATTAACAAAGATTCCAACTGATGGACATCACAGGAATCATAGGAAAAATTAGATTGGAAGTGCTTTTGGAGACTGAGCTTTGGAATACAAGCTCCTGTCTAAAATAAAGCTGCCTAAACAAAGTTGAGTGAGTTTGCTCAAGGCCTTATACAGGCAAGTTTTGACTGTCTCCAAGGTTAGAAAGCTCTCTGGCCAATGGGTTCACATTTTTACCACTTTCACTCCCCCTGCTTACGTCCCATCAGAATTTTTCCTGTCGCAACTCAAAACCTTCTCTTCTACTTGTCCAACTCCACTGCCAATGGAGGCATGTCTAAGAGGAGTCAGACTCCATCTCCTCTAAAATTCCTTCCTTTAGGTAGTGGAAAGCTGCTATTAGATCCATCTTCAGCCCCCTCTTCAGGCTAAACAACAGACTCTCATCTAATATAATACTCTCCAGCCCCTAGTCACCCTAGCAGCATCTCTGGACTCTCTTCTGTTTGCCAGCATTTCTTTTCTCCATGGATCCCAAGGTGGACACAGCATTCCCACTGCATCTTTGCTAGTGCTGAGCCAAGGGGAATAATTACTTCACCTTCTGGCTATATTCTGCAGGGGGACGATGGCTAAAGCAGCTCACTGTTTAATCTTCATTTCTGCAACACCATGCTACAGATTAAGTGTATTTTCTACTGATTTGCGCTCTTAAAGACACTGTGTTTAACTGCTACAGCTAGAAAGGAGCCTTCTCAAAATGTAGCATCAATTCAATTTCTGTATGGTTTCCAGAAAGGCCTAGACTCCACATACATATGTAATTCTGCTGACTGATGAGCAATTTTAACCAATTTTATAAAAAGTTAAATTTTGTGCCGTATTCCTCAACCATGAAGCAGCTTTTTTGATATTTTAAATGCTTCAAAACCATCTGCACTATCTAAAAACATTACGTACGGCTGGTTATTCTAATTTCTCAGATATTTAAAGACCTCTCATTAAATGATTTTTGGCCATCTAAACTCACTGTTTTTACTCATACAATAAAAACAGATAATCAAGACCATCAAGGACTTCAGGAAGACCCAGACACACATTAAACTCTTCTTGACAACTACAGTTTAGCGCTGGCCCTAAAGGAACACAATTTGGAATACTGGCATGGCATCCCTAAAACTTAAGATGTTTTTCTTGTTTTCCATTTTACACATTGCCACCATCCAGTTTAAAAAATACGCTTGCTTTTAGACTTTTAGGTTACTTGCATATTTTGACAGATCATGGCATATAATGTCAATCCACCACTGAAGAGGGCAAACAAGCTTACTTGTCTTTTCAGGCTGTCTTCAGACAAGAGTAACTATCAGATACGGAGAGAGAGGAAGTTACTAACTGCTCTGCTTAATGTGACGAAAGCTAGCTACAGAAATGTGAAAATATTCTTCACATCAGAGAAGTAAAGTAACAACACTGAACATGAATTTACACATCTACAGTAGTCATAATTTTGCTGTACAACTGCACAACAGTCATGACTCGAGAAAGCTTCTCCATAGGATGAGTTGC
This sequence comes from Anser brachyrhynchus, assembly GCF_964034855.1. Lineage (NCBI taxonomy): Eukaryota > Metazoa > Chordata > Aves > Anseriformes > Anatidae > Anser > Anser brachyrhynchus. Next base: position 78,448,118 of record NC_137696.1, on the reverse strand, counting down.
CCAGAAATCTTATGCATCCTCCAAATTCTCATTCAGTTGGCACTTTACTATATAACATCACAGAAAAGTAGTAAAGATTGTAAAATTTGAAAGTAAGGAGCAGTAATAGTAAAGTACAGTGGAGTACAAGATTTGTGGAGTATGAGATTCGGGTTTGGCTACCTGGGTCTGTACGTTATCACGTACGTTAATTAAACTAATTCACCCCACCTAGCCTACATGCAGTACAGCACCAGTGTTTACAAGCACAGAACAATCAGGAGAAACTTCCCCATGCACTGTTAACTGTAAATTCTAGTTACAAAAATAGCAAATTTATAAGCCACATTATAAACCGAGATATGGATTAAATCCAAGGAAAAAAAGGGGGGGGATCTCTACCCTAATATTACACAGTTAGGTCTGAGATCAGTGTAATTAATGCATGTACTCTCATGCTGTATTTTTTCATGAGTTTTCAAAGCAAAGTAGTGTTCTAAAGTCAAAGATTCAAAGCACATTGCTTAAGTTTTGCAGGTTAACTTCTGAAAGCTGTATGACAAAGCAGCATTTCATACTTCAGGTTATCTATCAGACCCCAAAAGGCATTTCCTCCCCCTTTTCTTTTATTTTCCACAAAGGAACCACACCTTACCACCATTCTTTTCACTTATTAAACATCCTCCCTAAGAAAAGTTTCACTTTAAGTGCACTGTTTCCTCAACACTACCTCCCTTCATTTCTAGGTCATCGATTTATCTGGAAAAAGTTCAGGGGAAGAAAACCAAGAGGGACTACTTTCTTTCCATTATTCAGATGTGAAAAAGCACACTTTCTACTTAAATTAAGCCTTCTGTGCAGCCTAAAAGCAGGAGATCTCAGTAGGTATCGTGACTTAAGCTAAGAAGAAAGCACTGATGATTATTAAACAAAAAAAACTGTTACCCATTTTTGAAACACATCTCATAGACTGTGTAAAAACCGAGCAGCAGGGCTTATTAGACTTCCCTGGGTTAGTCAAATGGAAAAAGAATCCTGACAATTTTACCTATCTCTAGCCCTCTGCTCCAAATCCAGACAGCCTGCATACTTTACACAGGGTACTCAGGGGCAAAGAAGGTATTATATACAAGAAAATGGAGTGGCGTATCTCTGTATAGCTCTCTAAACTGCTTCGTTTTCCCCCACGGTATTTTTTTCCTGAAATACAGCTTTTCTTGTTAGTGAACCTTTTATTAATGTGTCTGTCACAAAAAGCCATGACTTTACTGGCAGAAAGTAACTTGAATGATTTCACACTGTAAAGCAAAAAACCCTCAACAACTAAAGACAATTATTTTCCAAAATGAAGTCTCCTTTTTAGAGATGGTCTGCTCAGACATTTAGATATACCTTGTGTGTCCTTCAGCATACCTCAGGAAATGGCATCCTTTGAAGGGGGGGGATGCTACGAAGAAAGCAGGAGGCATTTTAAAAAAAAGTTCTACATCACTGGCAAGTAAAATAGCATTTTCATGGGTGTTTTGGGTGTGTTAGAATCACAATACTGCACCCTTATCTGCGTGCATCGTTGGGTTAGTCATTTCTGCTGAAAGGGTAACAAGCCAGTAAACACTACAGAACTAACACTGAAGTCTGTGACAAGCCACTATCAGAAAAAGCAAAAACACACCACCTCCTCCCAAAAATCCCAGGGAAAGCCTTGGATTCATTCTGCCAGTCCAACCTGTCTGAATCCAGTCAGATTTATTAGCCCTAGCTCAGCACCAACACAGACTTGGGCAGATTTTGTGCAGAGCTCTGTGAACACATTTAACCCAGCTTTATCAGGTTGCATAATATGAACACCTTCACCATTTGGGGTATGTCACGCTCCCTTAACTCCAGAATAACTAGGTATTGACCATAATTCTAAGAAAAAAAGATGCACACCACGAAAGTGTTAATGACCAGCCCAGGAACGTAATGACTTTTTCAAAAATCCTCTTAACTAATACACACATTTTAAAAGCTCAGAGTTGTTTCATCTTTCTTCAGTTAAACAAATTTCTGCAAACATAAGGACAGATATTCCTGTTTTGGTAGAGATAAAGGGAAGAAGAAAGAAAGATGGCTTTGTGATTTAAAAACTGATGGCTTGTTCACTCATTCTCTTGTTAAATTCCTGAAGATTTTCTAAGTACATATTGCCTAATTTAAGTTTCAAGTGACCAGTTACGATGACAGATTTGTTCTGCTACCAATGCACGTGTATCTTGTATTAAGAACAGCATCAGTACTACCAGTTTCCTACAAAGAGGATAAACATGCATATCAAACCTGACCAGGTTATGCAAAACAAAAAAGATATTGATAATGTATGACAGTATCACTCCTTGGAAAAACAGTTCTAAACAGGAACGTGATAACCTAGAAAAACATGATTTCTGCCCCTAAAAAACAGAGGCCTGTTTTAAATGCAAGATTGAGAAAGAAATGAAAGAAAACACAGGCCTTATTCTGTCACTAAGGTGAGAAAAAAAGATCACAAATTAAAAGACTAAATATTGCATATTCTGAATGTTTATAGGATTTTTCTCCTTTAATAAGAACAGTTCAATATGGCCATTTAAATTTTGGTAAGCCCTACAGTATGAGTAAGCATTACATTCTTTTTCCATAATATTTGCAGTAAAATAATGACTTCATTATATTTTATAATACATAAAGAAGCCTTAAAAGTGGTCATGAGTTTTTACTGTTTATTTCCTCCACTCATGTATCTGAAATACCAAATCTAGTCTTCACCAGATATAAAGGACGCCTGTGAAAACTTCAGGGTATAGTTGCTTGTCTCTCCACATCTGATGAAAAGCAGCTGTGCTGAACCTAAAAACCTTCCTTCCTTTATCAGAACTATTATATGCTGAAGTTATAGACATTAATTCTTTGAACCATGCAAAAAATACAGCTCTCCCTCTAAAAACAGAGGAAATTTCATGTTTGATCCCGAGTCATCGCTAGGCCTAGTCTTAATGTTTCAAAGCAGAGAGCCTTTATTTTTCCACCACAAAAGGCAAGAAGAAAAAACCACCCACTTGAAAATCCTCTTTATCCACGATAAAAACAGCCATAACGCTATTATAGCAAGAACAGTAGTAACATTTTCCATCAGTTCTGACCAAAGAACATTAACAATTCTGACAAAGGAGCGGAGGACAGTATAGCTACATACCCTGCTTTATTGCTTCCCTACCACATTCAGGCATCCACAATGCTGATCAAAATTAGGACAGCACCGATGTACCCATCCCAAAGAAGTGGTCTGGTTATGAAATAGATATTATGGACGAAAATCAACTAACAACACCAGAGCAACCTGGTCTAGTGGGAGGTGTCCCTATCCATGGCATGGGGGTTGGAGCTGGGTGGTCTTTAAGGTCCCTTCCAGCCCAAACCATTCTGTGATTCTATGAACTGAAGTTTGAGGAACAAGCAAAACCACAGCACAAACAATAGGCAGAAAAGTGTATTTATATGCCTGATTTCATAGAAGATCAATACAAAACCAGAAACAGTGGGAGGAGGGATATAAAGGGTTTTATGAATACTTATCAGCTGTTACCAGCACAAGATTTTCCCTTGTCACAGCCCTTCCCCTATAAGGCATCTATAGGCAACTGAAAAGCTTTTCATGCTACCTGCTCAAGTACTTCCTTCTCCTCAGAGATATTTTTATCAAATTATACTTGTAATTAGTAGTTACATTTCTCCAAACAAGCAAAAATGATTTTTCCCCAAAGCGAGTTTAATACTAAAGTAACGAATGGTTTGGATCGGAAGGGACCTTAAGGATCAACTAGTTCCAACCCCATAAGTAGTACCATAATTCATTAAACTGAAATAACACTTCCTTTATTTGAGAACTGAAGAAAATTGTTTGAAGTTTGAGAGGAAAAAAAAGCCTGCAGATGTATCATTACTTCCAAGGCAGTTATCGCAAATGCTACTTTCTTTTCTTTTTTGTGGTCATTCATTCTTGTTTCACAAAGAGCTTTAAAATTATTACATCTCAAACGAAAGCCTATAAAAACATACTGAAAGATACACCATGCTTAAAAAGAATTTTCTTGGTTTCACAAGCTTTTCTTGTTTCTCTTTTATGAAGAGCTGAGAAATTAAAATTAGCATTTGAAAGTATTCAAAAGATTGTTTAAACTTCACATTTAGGTGTCAGATTCCACAGGTGCGATTTCTCATTAAATACAGTGAAACCTTCCTGAAATCAACCATGCCAGGCAGCCTCTGTTCTTAACCAAAAATTCTTTTTGCCTAGAACTGAAGAAACAATCAGCTAAAAGATAGAGCCTCAGATGAGTACAGAAAGAACACATTACAGACCTGTTCTCTTACCTTACATATTGAGGGTATGCATTAGAGGTTCTATAATTTCTGCTTAAGTAAAAAAAAAAACCTGAACTCATACCATTTCTTTGTGTAGTCATCTGTTCTGCCGCTAACATAATTCACTCACACGTTAGATGTCTTGCAGTTTTAATTGTAACAAACATTAATAAAAAGAGCACATGTAGTGCACTCCTGGAAACATGAATATCAGGACTAAGTCGCGGGGCTTCATTTCCCAATAAAGCTAATTATTTTCAATATAGAAAACAAAATTATGCTGACACAACATTTTGTTTCTCTCAAACTAAACTGCTTACAAGACTAATACTATTAAAGCAGAACACAGTTTTCTTGCAAAATTATTAAAAACACAGTTTAAATTGATTTGTAACAATGTAAGCTTTAGGGAAACATCTCCCTTTACAAGGATTCTGGCTCCTGGTGGACCAGAACTCCATTATTTACTGTTAATTCACAAGAGTGGATGTATTGTCAGTCAGTTTGCTGACTAATGATCTATACAAAACAATCCCTCCAGCAGTCCAACTAAGTATTTTGAATTGAACCAGATAAAATGCAAATTTGTATCCAGTAAATTTTGTATATTTACTGCATCCCTCTAAATCTTACCAGTCAAATATCAAATAAAGATAATCTCTCAATTTATAATTCTAATTAAGTCAATTAGAGACCAGAGTTTCTAATAAACACTCAGCCTTCAAAATTATTACAGGAGTAATAATTCATTACCATTAAAGGCAGCACTGCTTAACAACAAAAAAGAAATAGAAAACCCACATATTCATTAAATAAGCACACTAAACCCAAACTCATGTGACATTTCATGTCTAAAGCAAATATATGCCTCAAGTCTTCTTGCATTCAGAGCTTCTCCTGTTCTGTTTAATTTTCCTTATAAACACATGGGAAGAGTTTAATTTTAACTGTTTTGTATCTTAACAGAGTTAAACATCTTCACACTTATAGCTTCCATAAGATAAAACTACCAGTACAACAACTCAGGAGATCAGGAAACCACATTTTCATATGTTACCACCCTTTCCAGCTAGCAGTTTCTGAAATATTTACATAGCTTTTCAACTTATATGCCACTAAGAACTATGACAAGTACAAATAGACAGGGAAAACAAAAAAAGGTTATGTTTTGCATTACAATGCCCTCTGTTCAATGGAAGAACATTTTAACATTCTGTTCTGAATTATATCGCTGATTTTTCCAAGTCAATTCTGATCTATGCAAGATCGTTGCAAAAGCAACAGTAATACCAGGAATAAAAAATTAAATTTGGCGTGGGTGGAGGGAGTAAAGTTATTAATCTACTAGGCAAATTTTGAAAGTCTGTGTGTATTGTCTACCAGTGACAATCCTTAAACATAAACTAGAGGAGACGACCTTTTTTTCTTTTAGAGTCTAAGATAGTTCATGGTGAACACCACTTACACCCCAGGTGTCTACCATATAGAGACTACTAGTTGCACAGAAGTACAATAAACAGTGTTATGTTTTATTGCTGTTTTTGTTTTGTTAAAACAGAGTCATGACCCAACTCAAGGAAACTGAATATCTCAAGCTACATTTGGATTATCACATTACTGATTTATTTTTTTTAGTTTAAAAAAAAAAAAAGAGCTCTTTTCCATGACATTACTTAAACTGGTATCGTGACGAAAATTATTAGCATGCTAGTCCTAAATATAATTAATATTTGATGCAGTGTATTACCATTCTGTAATCCCATCCACAGTTGTTTATGATCCTTTTTTTGCATCTCATTGATGACTTGACTTTTGTGCTTTAAAGCATCTGCTTCTTTTATGCAAGCCATAAAATGAGCTTCAATCACATCCTTAGAATGGCAGTGTAGAAGATCCTTTTCTGGAAAATTCTACAAAGAGAAAGATCAAGAGAAATAAATATATCATGGACCTTAGAAGATGAGGAATAAAAGATTATTTAAACCTGGTTTATATTTATACAACAGAAGCACACTGGGATCTTCTGCTTATTAAAGATAACATCCATTCTCTCATGGATGAAAAGAAATGTTGTGCAGTGAAAAATGTTCTAAAAAAATTAAAGTTGAACAATTTTCTATAAAACCAGAAGTTACTCTAAATCACTCAACCTCAACTCGATAAATACGTTTAAATACATCAGTGGGTATATTTAGGCCCTTACCTCCCAAATTCAGGAAATGAAGAGTTTTTAACATGCTTTCAAGTGCACATTCTACTCTCTAGCAATTCCTATCAACTCTCATTGAAAGTTTAACGCACATTTTTATGTAGGTCTTTGAAAAATATTTCCTCCAATTATCATCATGCACATACAAGAATTACAGCATATATGCCATTTACAAACATTTTTCCTCAAAGATGCTGGAAATCCTTGTCAACTCCAGTTTTACCCAACACATATGTCTATTGCTACATCATGTGATGTGACTCCATATCCATTTTATTTAATTACAATTGGTGCACTACAGGCAACATTGCAGATGTTGAATTAGCATTCCTGAGGCAACTTTTTTCTCAGTAAATGCTAACTACCTTTCCTAATTCATTTATTAGGAAACTATAGTACTAAATCTTGTTCAGGTACAAAACAGATCCCTTTGGATATTAACTAATATCATGGTGTTGATATACTGTAGAGTTGTTCTTTCCCTGATTTTTCTTTTATTGACAGTATCAATTGCCATCCTATAATACAGGCATTCAGTATCACAAATTCGCCGTCTTTAGTTTTCAAGTGTCTAAAAACCCATCTTGTTTTATCCCTTCCTTATTCATCCCCTTTTCATAGCTGCTTATGACTGTGCCAAACAGCACAAACCCCCAGAACCAAATCAGAGTGGCATCATTAGTACTCCCCTTTGTAACATGGGCTTGCCACATACTTTTATACTTTATTTCTCATCTGTTATTGCACAAGAGGACCTTTTCTCTTAACCCAGTACAAATTGGCTATTTAGAAAAGTTTTTCTGAGGCCTATCAAAACCTTTTTAAAAATACATATAATGGGGTATTTTTCAAAGGCTTTTACAACACAGTTAACAAGTCGCAATAGGAGCAATATATTGCTGGAGAAACCCATACCTTCCCTCCTCCACAAAAATCAGGAAAAAAAAGAAAGACTGCTTCAGACTATGGGAACTCAAAATATCTAAAAACTACTAACAGCTGGCAATATGAAAGAGTTGGGAATGGCCTTACTTGAAGGGAATTCTGAAGGACCAGAACAATAGCTGCCCCTTCATTAGGTTATTGAATAGAGTTAGGAATTAAATAATGGAATTTCATAATCACAAGATAATCACATAATCATAAGATTGGAAGGGATCTCTGGAGGCCATCTGGTCCAACCCCCTGCTCAAGCAGGGACACCCAGAGCTGCTTGCCCAAGACCAGTTCTGTAGCTCTCCACAACCTCTCTGGGCAACCTGTTCCAGTGCTCAGTCACCCTCACAACAAAGAATTGTTTCCTGATGTTCAGAGAGAACCCCTTGTGTTCCAGTTTGTGCCCGTTGCCTGTTGCACAGGGCACCATTGCCAAGAACATGGCTCCATCCTCCTTGCATCGTCCCATCAGGTATTTACAAGCATTGATAAGATTACCTCCCCACCCAAGTCTTCTCTTCTCTAGGCTGAACATTTCATACAGTGGCTTCTCTTTATGATAGCAAACCCAGACTCTGGAATCAAAAGGATGAATTATCTTGCAAAAACAGGAATGTAATGGGAAAAGAAGACTGCCAATACCTTTTTCCTTGAAAGTATACACAGGCTGCTGCCTGACTTGCAGAAGGGGTGCTATTGTTACCTAGGACTAATGGACACAGTTGACTAGAAATCTAAGGATGTAGATAAAGCTCGTTTCTTATATGAGGATGACACATAAAGCCATTAAAGAGGACAGAAAAGAAAGAAAAGCTCTTTCCAGAGCAGAGCTCACTCCCTTTCTCTCCTACAAAGCTGAGTATTTAAGCATATTGGGTTCCAAGATGAATGGAACACATTACTGGGATTGTTAGTTGCCAGCTGACATCTGTAAAAGCCTGTAAAATACTTTTAGAAGTTTAACTAACTTGCTCAAATAAAGTAAATGCTGGTAACAAATCCAGAGAAAAAAAAATAACAGTCAGAAATAGTACACTTTAAGATCAAACAAGTTCTTTATGTGGTAAAATTTAAAGCAAGACACTGGCATCCCTCAAAAAAAGATAAAACAATGAATGTACCTAAAGCCAAGTAATACAGGAACCTAGAAGCTGACTTTCAGTTTAAAAATTAAAGTTTAGCCAACTTTGAGAAAACAACAAATATAAGAACTATTTTGTTACACGTCTCTAAGTGTTGAACTGCAGGTTTGTTTTTATTTTTGTTTTTTTGTTTTATTTTTTAAATATACGAGTTTTTCTATCAACATGCTGACTTTCCTCCAACAAATTTCAAATGACAGAGAATGTCACTCCTTGGGAGTGTGTTCCAGAGAACACACACAGTGTGGTCTGCAGAATAGCAAGGAGATACCTGAAACTTATCACAACTAGCTAAGCTAGAGGAAAGTAGTACAAAGGTATAGGATCATTCGTTTTCCCTGCTTCTAAAGGATAACCCACTAGAAGACTAGAAAACATTCTTATGATTTCAGTGCTGTCTCTTTCCTGTAGAGGAAAAATACTGGCACATTTCTATTCAGTTTTATGAGTAGAAGCTGAAAAAACTGAGCGTAGAAACTCCAACTCAGAAAACACTGCTACATCTATTTAGGGACAGCAAACTATTTCACCCACATGAGACTACCAACAAAAAATATGGCATCCCCACTGATACGAATTAGGACACAGAGGAAAAAAAATGTATTTAAATATATAACACATGCTCTTTTTTTTTTTTTGTTTGTTTTTGAATTCTACTTGCCTATTTGGGAAATAGAAGTGAAATGTAAACAACTTGACTCAGCTCCCTGAAGAAAGAGACAACTGTAAGCAAGCTGGTAGCCACCCCTGGCTATGCAAGGATGAGATCTGCAAAAAGTTTTAACAGATCCCATAGGCAGCTTTAATTCAAGTATTCTCATTACTGATGTCCTACTCCCTCCATGTTCAGTATCTTTAAGAGAAAAGTTATTAAGGGTTGACTGGGATTTTCTTAGAAAGCTGAAGTGGTTTTGCTTCACGTATCAGTAGACATTTACAGCATAAATTTAGTCATAAAGAAGAAAGTATCATCTGTACAGACAGGAGCACTATGTAACTTCTCACATAAAACTGTTCCAAAAACATAGCAGGTAATTTCAACAGTCTGGTTTCATAACTCCATTCCACCCAAACTTATGTATCAGTTCTAGTTCACGAAACACCTGTTTATACTGTGACAGTAAGCATTAGGGTAATTTTACAGAAAATTACACCAATAATATGGTATTAAAGACCATAAGAAACATATCCAGCAGCAGGGGAAGCATCCATGTGTTTGTGTTTAGTTACCCCTCAGTAGCCTTTTCTTTTCTAAAAGAAAAACAACGTATACTTCTGGCTTTCACAATGTCTCCCAGCAGCTCCACAATTTATTTATGTAATACATGGAAAAGCACTTACTTCCTTTTCACTCCATCTGACCCTACTGTGAACTAAGAAAACCAAGAAAGGAAGACAGCTGATGTTGTACAAAACCAGATGGGAGTCTCTTGTCCTCTACATCAGGTCACGCATGGAGAAGCAGGGGTCAGCAGGTAAGGGTTTCAGCAGAGGAAAAATCTTAGCCTTTCACCTGGCATATCTGATTTCCCTCCTCCTATAGCACTAGCATCTCCAGAGAAGTTCATCACCTCCTGCCAAGTGCCCAAAATCTGGAGAGCTGGCTAGCCTGCTGAGAACAGGAACAGTGCTAAGCATGCTGCAGGGTTCCATGAGATGAACTTAACAGGAAGGGATAAAGTTTCCCTCTTTCCCACAAAGCCACACCTCAGTAACAAAAGCAACTTCCCAGACTACGTCTTCTCACGATTCTCACGGACCTTAGCACTCTGCTCAAGTTCATTCATCTATGACTATTTAAGGCAACTACATTTCAACTTCATACTAGAGATATAAATGAATGCTGTTTTGCACAAATGAATGTTTTATTGCATACCAGAAGTAGATATGAATAAATTGCTTCCTAAGTACAAACAATAATTGCGTTCTTTATTTGGACTGCATATCATACCCATGAGGAAAATCATAGGTTTCTGTCAACTTTCAAAACTCTGCTGAACAAAAAAGTTTGTCATCTTTTCTTGTCATGTCTTTAACTTTAAACAAATAAAACTGATAGGAAGGCAAAAAGTTAAAAAACACTCTTTACTGATGTTCTTGAGCTATCTGTTGTTGACTGTATACTTTTGTAAAAGGAAGGAGAAAGCCATGACAGCAAAAATTAAAGCCTAGAAAAATCTAATACTATTTAATAAAGTTAAATAAAATATATGTCTCTTTGAAGAGTAACTAAACACAAATGAAAAGAATAATCCAGGTAGCAATCCCACACCTAAACTATTTAAACTGTAAGAATTTATAACACATGAAAATGTCTTTAACATTTTGACATACTTTGATACATTTCAATTTTGTTTTCGTTTTAAGCATTAAGGTGGGTTAATTTAAATAAACTTTCAAATTACATCAAAAACAGGAAGAGAGATTAAGCAGGTGCTTAATGCAAGGTGTTATATATTTTTAAAAACTAAATTACATCAGCTTTTAAAATAACACTTCCTTAGCAGTACACTATTTCTGTTGATCTTTAACGTACACCTTTGAGACAAACTTAAATTAGCTGATGTCTTGGCAAACAGCAATATAGGGACATTTAAGGTCAGTTTACATTACTACATGAAACTGAAAATCACTGTGGTGGTGCAATTTATTTCTCAAGACGGCTCTGCTTTGGTACGGCAACATTTTCTTGTCGCAGTTTATCTTCCAGAGCTCCCAGAACGTGCAACAATCAAATCACAATCTGTGAAACTAGCCACCCTGCAGTTTCTTCAAAACAGTTTGAAAGTTTCTTCATCTCACCTCTTTGGCACGTATCAGAAGTCTAGCAATTATAATGGTTCCAAAAACATCCCCGTCTTCAGATTCATTAACTCACTCATTTTTAAGTTTCAACACATAAAAGCACATATTATAAGAACACATACTTCCAAAAAGAATCAGACTACTCCTGTTTGCAAGATTTTTCCTGAAACGCCTTCAATAGAGGAACAGTTTGAACAAGAACATTCAGCATAACTGCTTCCCAGTATGCTTTTCATTTCATCTCAAATCTCACACAGTGAAGCTTGTTAACCTAGTGTTTTCTTTTGGATCAGTTTTCCTATTGCATTTTCTCTATAGTACAACAAAAAGAATAACGTTTCACAGTTAGATACCGTGATTTCTGCTTGTGGTTTTGACTTCAAAACATACCTGACATCACCTTCTCAATGCATGTCAGAGAAAGAATACCGCACCAGATCTAACCCTGCACAAGTACTCTTCTGAGCAAAGATCAGTAGTGCTATTAAGTCATACCTAATGGTTTTACAATGTGTAATCAAAGCAATGTCACACGACCAAAAATTTCACTCAGTTCTCTAAAGGGGACACACATGAAGTACAACTTCAAAGAATGATAGCACTCACTGACTTCAAGGATTTCTGCAGTATCTCACATCTACGCTAATGTGCCTAAAGGGATGAGCACTTCTCAATCTCCTGAATCTTGAGTCAACTTGAGATGATTGAATTAAAAACGTTATGGCAAGTTCTTCCCTTTTATCAACTCAACCGTACCGACAATCTCATAACTTATCTTGAAAAACTATTTTGGATTCTCAGATCATAATAGAATCATTTTCAAAAGAAGGTAATTTGAAGGCATATACAGTCTCAGGGAAAATAGGTGGAGATTTACAAAAAATTAGATGATTCCTAAAGAATGCACACTCTCCTCTTCAAAAAGTCCTACCATCTTCCTCCTTGTAAAATAAGAATAATTATGAAACTTTTTCCTAGTTTTCAATTCTCATGTAATCTTATGCTCAATTAATCTTAAACTAAGGTGTATTTCAATTTTACCTTGAAATGCACTGTGATGTTCCAAGGAAGGGCTGTATTTGATGCATGGAGATCAAAGAGCAAACCAATCGGGTAATGCCTAGAAAATGAAAAGGTATTAAATTAAATGCACAGCTTTTATATTTATTCTACATATAACAGTTTGCTTGCCTGCTTTTACATAACTTAATTAACTGTTTTCCTCCTAGACTTAACATGTACTATTATTCAGAAAAATTATACAGGCAGGTATAACTGACTTACAGTTTACAGCAGAATCAAGCCTGGAATTCACAAAGTATCTAAACCAGTGATCTCTAAGCTGTGCCCACAAAACACTGCTAGCTTTGCAACAGCATAACCAGCCTACAGTTGCTCTGCAGAATCCTTCAAAACAGTATTTTCAATCATAATGCTCAACAAGAGCAGGACTAGTTGGTCTGACAGAGAAGCTGACATGTTCAGACGCTGTAAAGACATGAGAAGTTTATACCATACTGACTTTTAACATTTCTACCCTCTCCCACCTGCCTGATGTCATCACAGAGGATAAGCATTAGAATTTTAAAATGACATGTGTAGAAGGGCTAAAAAGTGGGTTGATCAAGATGATCTCTTCACCTTCACTAACCTATCAAATTACGGAGATGAAAAACATTAATTACAGTTTGTTTGGTTTTATTTTTTCCTATTTCAGTGGTGTTCTGAACTAAAGGACAAATACAAAGAAGCTGCTCCCTCCAAATGTAAATTTTTATCTTCTAATGAATTTCAAGGGGACAGAGTCTCCAGCAATGTAAGTCACGTATATTACATACACAAAGCTTCCAAAGGCATCTTAAAAAGCTCCATTATCTTTCAAAAAGTCTTAAACTGAAAAAGCCTTTAGTTTTTTGATCCTACAAAGAGATAAGCACACACTTAGCTATAAACTCAGTAGGTCCACTGAATTAAATAGGACTGAACATGGAACGCAGAGCCAGGCAAGAATATAAGATTCAAAAATCCATAAAAACAGTAACAGAGAGGGTATTGCTCTGAAAGCACCTGTGTTGAGCTGATTTCCTGAGTCGCTAAACCCTCACACAAACAGTGCTTTAATACCCTCTACTGGTGAGATCAAAAACTACGACAAAGACACTTAACAGCAAAATTAAAAAAAAAAAAATAACGGCATGATTCTCGTACTTATTCATTCAGAACTTTTTAAGAGAATAGGAGAGTATATCAAAAAAGGATCTATAACTGTCTTCCCCTTACAATGGGCAAAAGAATACAAACAATGCGTATCCACATTTATCCAGACTCAGTGCTAGCGCTCAAGGACATTTTACTACTAACTGTCAATCCTGTCTTAAGTTCTTCCGCAGGGTTTCAGCTAGAGTGGTTTTCCAGGTGAACTACTTAATGAAAGTCAGATTTTCTTTGACAATTAGATTTACATGAAAAATAACTTTCAATTTACACAACAAAATAGCTACAAAAAAGACACCAAACCGTTTTTGGCCTACATTTGTATCTTCCACCCAGCACAGATTACAAAATAAAGTTAATGTACTCAAGCTTTCCTCACTAAAATGCTTGTGTTTTGCACAGCTGATATGCTTTTTATTTTGAATGAGGCAAGTGCTAAATTCTCTTTGCGCCACAGCTGAACACATGAGATTCATGATGACAGTAGACCAGGAGAGAAATCACTTTCTATTCGGAAGTGTAGCCTTCCATTAAGCGTAAGGTTCACAGCACGAGTAAAGCAGTCCTGACAGGTAAGACTTCCCCTGGTACAGAACTCCAGTTCATGCTGGCATTTAATCTGAAGCCAAGAGAAGCCTTAAGTAATGCCTTACAGTACATAATGCTGTATTTCACTTACTTTTGATATATAGTTACAAGCATTTTTTTAAGAGTCTGGAAACAATAGCACTCCATATAATACCAAAACTATTTTTTTTAATATATATCCTTCATCATAAAATGTTTTCTTAACCAGAAGAGAGGATTAAGGGAAGCACAAAGAGGAAAATTGGGAATAGAAGAGGAAATGTCTATTTGTAGATATGATGAAAAAGAGTAACATTCCCTCACCCTGTTCTTAAGAGCACATCTACCTTGTGCCAAGGGCCAGTATTCCCTCATTACGTCTTGCTTCCAGTGGTACTGCTTCAATGCTGTTTCTGAACTTGTATTTGAAAAATATTCACTATAATTAAAGAAACATGCAAGTGCTTTCTAGAACCTACAGTAACCAAGAAAATTTAAAAATAATAATCCACAAACCCAGGCCTTTAAAGACTTGCCTCTGCCAAAGAAAACCGAAAATAAACAGGACAGCAGCTAAAGGAAACATCCAGCCCACAAAGGTAATATTAGAAAAACAAACAACCCAACCAACTAAACTGTTGAAATCAAACTGGTGTTAACTGAAGTGGAAGCCAGGCAGACTGTCTGTAACTTTCTCAGAGGTAAAATGGAGGAAATAACAAAGAGAAAACGTCTAAGAGACCACAAGTCTTGTTTAAAGAAAAGAATTGATGGAATAATGATTGGTTCTGCAAAGTATTCAATCTATAAATGTATAACAGCACTGACTTCCAGCCACTGTCAATTTATTACTGCTTTTGTTATTACACAGAAGGTGGTTTCAAGGTGTGAGAGGTGCCCTGGAAAACACAGCTTCAAGAACATAAAAACCTTCTGAAAGCGATAGATGGGTAGTAAGGACAATGAATGACTACTCCTCTAAAAACTTCCTTCTGGACCCAGGACAATATTTACAGGAATACAGAGTATGACAGCATGAGTTGGCAGGTTGTTTTCATACCAGAATAATTTTTCGTGGTAATTCAGTAAGATTTGCATCACACGAACTGATAAAATCCAGGACAAAACCAAAAACCAGATATCCTATGCTCCAGAACTGGGGTATTATATGTATCAAGAGCCCCCCATCTTGTGTTTGGGTATTTCTGTGAACTAACGTGTATGTCATTGAGGGAAACAATGCCTGCATAGAAAAATAAATATTCTCACCGTGTTCTTTAGCACTCAGTAAGAAACACACACTTCTATGCAAACTCTACCGTTTTCAAACAACATTCCAGCTATTCCTTATCAAACGTTGCTTTGGCCTTTTGTCTTCAGGCAATTCCTGACCAGGCAGGGTCAAACACCCGTTCAGTTGGTGCTAGAGAGACACCCATGCAACTGCCAGGCCTAGAGCACAATTCACAGAAAGGGTGACAGACACTCTGCTGAAGTCATGCGCAAGTGCTCAAGGATGGTAATACAGCACAGGATGCCCTCCCCCAGCACCCACTGAAGAAACTACCTCTATCAGAGGCCTCCACTCAGGCTGAGCTCCTGGGGAAACATGCAGCTCCCCAGGTCTCAAGCTGCCAGGAGTGCTTGGGACCTCTCCTGAGGGCTGGGGCAAGCAAAGGTGATGTCCCTGCCCACAGGAAGCATGTGTTGATGGAGGAGCTGTCACCCATCTGAGCTGCAAGAAGAGGCCAGTGGACTGGGAAGATGAAAGATTGATGGCATCTTCACCAAGGCCTTGCAGAGGTAAGAGCCTGTACTCCCATCTGCACAGAAGATGAGTCATTGGAGTGGTGAATGGAGACTAACAACGTTGGGAAAATCAGAGGCCTGATTTTCCTCTTGCAAGAAAATCCAGGCTCCTTCTCCACCTGCTGTTGCAGACAAGGGGCTGGAAGCTCCGAAGGAAGGATCAGAGTGACCTGAACATCACATCCACAATGAAAGGAAGCAGTGATAGTGTTTAGAGACTCCCTCCAACAGTGGATGGAGCCCCACCTCCATCTGCCAACCTCACTTGCTGTCTGGGGAGGCTTATCTGAAACTTTTTGACAAGCAGAGTCTAGCTCTTTCCCATCTTGGGAGACCTCCATCAGCACACACGAACCCATCTTCCCCTACCCCTAACAACTTCGGTGCAAGGTCCCAGGCACCCCCTGCAACTCCGGGACTGGAGAGCAGCACCCTCTTCCAGTAGTTTGTTCTGAGTGCTTCAGAGAATGAAGTTGAAACTGTTTCAGACTTATTCCAGACTCGCTGCAAAACAGAAGAGCTGCAGCTAGAAAGACATGCGCTATATCCCAGCTAGGTATGAAACAGCACAGATTTCAAGAAGTATGACCATATGGTGTAAACCAAGCAATTGAAATAAGAAACGCTACAATCAAGTTCTGTTGGATTCTGAATGCAGAAATTAAAGAAATCAAGCGTTAATGACCTGCTATTTTTTCTCTACAAACTACTAACTCAATCTAATTCTCCATTCTGATATTTCTGTCTTCCATGGAATAAACTTCAGCTACTCATGGGATTACCACATTCTAAAAGAACGGTTTGCAGATAAAATTTTCCTGAGGAAAGCAACTCTACAGGAATCAGTGGAGCTGCTCCTGGCAGCATATGCTTATTTTTAAATGATCACAGCATAGGAGATAATAATGATATTATTTTCACTTCAACATTCCTTTAGTTTACTAACTCTACCTAATTCTAAATTTACCAATTATATTCTTATTCTATAATTATATTCCATAACTGCAATTATTATTATTTTTTAATTAAATTATCCTGGTACCTGAAAACATGAAAACACAGAGCTAATTTTGGCTGAAATAAAAAGCCTCTCTTTCCTGTTGCAGACAGCTTCAGTGAAAATTTTTAAGGTTACCTGTCATTACCTACCTAAGGTTATGAACATGCCGGGACCAACTTGGTACCTTGCTGTTAGACAGTAACCATCACAACTCAAGATTACTTATGGAACCCAAAGAAACCAATTATTGTTAAATTCCAGACATTTTACAAAGATGTCTAAAGCTGGTTTTACCAGCCAGTTATGAAAATGTGAAAAAAGCTAGTTTTTATGCTTTTCTGAAAGAAACAACAAAACAACACTTTTTCAAGGTTTACAGTAGTTTAGTTTCAAAGAAACAAAAGACTAGCAGGAAATTCCTGCACCACCAAGTCTAAACGCACTAACGATGTAATAACGCTTGCTAATCACAAGATAACTCACACTAAATTCATGTAGAAATTAAAAAAAAATAAATCAGTTTTAATCTTTTCTACCCAATTTCAAGAAGCTAGAACAGTCACTGTTAGTTCTCTTTCCTATTATGATACAGGAAATGAAAAGAGATTCAAAATACTAAGTACTTGCTGGAGAACTGACAGTGTGTGTACAGAGCCCAGCCAACACTGCAGCTCTCAGAATGTTTTCTTCAGAACTTGTAGCAGAAATAGGAAAAAAAAATCTGACGCACAGTAGTTATAAAAACTAATTACATTAAACAACAGCAGTCTGGTTTTCTAGCTCTTCAGAAAGGGACATATTTCTTATAGACAACACAACAGAACAAAAATAGAATTAACAGCAATTATTTCAATAAAGCTAAACAGACAAGAGCCTATGCATCAGCATGATTTTTATCTGTTTTAAAGCACAAGCACTCGTCACACCAGTGAAAAGTGAAGCTTACACATTTTATCTGTAAGCAGAAAATCCTATTTGTATTCAGACTCCAGAAATAATACTTTTGTGTTAGCATGTGTCTTAAGAATGCAGAATAAGCTAAACAAAGATTTCTTTGGTGATTCTACAGCAAGAAATAGTAAAGCCAAAAATGCAGCTGTTTCATGTTACGGTAACAACCAGAACAAAATCCAAAATCAACAGGTGCAGCACCCCCTCTGTCTTTATATATACAGTTAAGTACAAGCAGAATAATTAAAAGTATGTTTGGGGGAAAAAATGAAGAATGTTTAATGTTGAACAACGTTTTTCCTACCTTTCTCCTCCTTTGCCTTCTTTGAAACCCATTGAAGTGGTTAGCTCAGGGAAAGTGCTGACACTGTGCTAAACTTGATACCTCTTTACAAAATAAATTGAGTAAAGGTACAAAGTTAAACTCACCACTTCAGTGGTGTACCTTCATATTCAAACCATATTTCATTAATTTCTTCTTGTCTCATAACTTTCTGAAAATGTTTCTTCACTTTGTCTGTTACCAGTGTCAAGTAGCTTATTCTTGGCAAAAGCAACTGAAAGAAAAAAAACACAGATGCTTTAAGTATACATAAAATTTACTAAATTAGTAAGTCTGTAACAAGTACTCATTTTCATAACCAAAATTCAGTCAGCATTTTTCCCTTTTCAAAAAGTTTCTGTTGTTCGTATTACCACCATTATATTGCTTTTACTTTCTTTCAAAAGAATCTAATTCAGCAAATTAATAGAACACAGCCTTCAGTTTTAAAAGGTGAACAACCTTTATAAATACAGTGAAGTCATTTACACACACACGAGAATTGTTCAGTACCTCAAAGACCTGAGTGACAATAATCTTACACTTTATTAAGTTAATTCTACAGGTCTACAGCGATAGTTCCTGAAGCAACATAATCCAGGCAACTGTGATCAAAACCAAGTATTTTTGGTAATAAATCTATGTTATTTCTGGGATATATTTGCAGTTAAATTAATACTGATATATTCTGATAAGACAGACCCATTTGGACTGCTACAAAACCAGGTTTTCAGCATGCTGCGGATGGCACAGCCATACAGGAATGGATAAATCCATTATTAAAACATTAGTGATTGCAATAGTATTTGAAATAAGCCTTCAAACTGCATAGCCAACTTCCTTTGTAAAATATTTAAATCCAGTCTGAAGCGTGGAAGAACAACTTAGTTTCTATTTCAACATAATCAGAGATCACAAACAGTAATTAAACAGCATTTCATTGAATCTAACAGAACGCTGCCAACATTCCCGATGTGCCTACTTGAAGCACAAAACCCAAGTTAATTGGATTAAAAGGGACCACTTGTTTTTCAGAGATGCTGAGCATTTTTTGCCAAGGTGTGGATGCCCCATCCCTGGAGGTGTTCAAGGCCAGGCTGGATGGGGCCTTGGCCAACCTGATCTAGTGGGTGGTGTCCCTGCCTATGGCAGGGGGGTTGGAGTTAAATGATCTTTAAGGTCCCTTCCAACCCAAGACATTCCGTAATTCTATGATTTGCAGCACCTTCTGAACTCTCGGTGCCCCTACCAAAGGGGTATACTGATAGTGTTTAGATCAGTACTTAAATACTTTCAACATTATCTCAACAGTGCATTTTTGTCCATCTTTTTAAATCACATGCCTAATTTATGTCAACTGAAAGTAATACAGCTAGCAATTTTTAGTGCCAATCATCATGAGATTTCATAGTGTTCTCAAACTACAAATATCCCTTTGCAGCTTAAGTCTTCAGAACGGTATTCTTTTGGGGGCTTTTTTGGTCTTCCCACCTCTTCTACTTTAGTCTTCCCCTTCCGTAGAAGACGATAGAACTGGATTCTTTCACATTTTTCTAGCTTTAATTATCCTAGAGATTTAAAAGCATATTAGATCAGTTAAAAAAACTTTAAAACCATAAATTTAAAGACATCTTCATTTTGTTACCCCTTTTAATATCCCTTTGCCACTAATTGTGGCAGTTTTTACCAGTATGGACTTGGTAAAAGACATCAGTGGACACAAAACATTTTTCTTCAAAATCCTGTAATCTTTAAAGGCATTTACTGAGTATTTCCAGAGGAAAGATACTAAAAATATTTAGGAAAAAAAACTTCATATATGTAACAACACGCTGGGCTTCAGTCAATCTCTCCAACAGCCAAATCACGCTAAATCCTTTACGGAGGCCTCTATATAGAAACTGGAATTCTGCATAACTGTTTACTTCCTAGATTATTGTAAGCTTTTCCAACACTTTAGCCACATGACGGCAGCCTTCCTTTCAGGCAAAGTCATGTTCACCAGAATGACATCTCTTCCACAAATTCTTTCGCTGCTCCCCCATGGACTCCTAAGCCAGTCCATGAAGGTCAACAAGCCCACACCCCTTCACCCTTTGATTATGCTACAGCAATATTTCTGGATGCTGGGCATGAATGGCCATGGTTCAGTGATAAGGTAAATCTCAGTATAGGGCTGTAAAACCTAATGCATTAAAAACAACACGTGATCTCATGACAAGAGATGTTAACTCAAATTAAGCTCGCTCCACTAGGTCAGATTTGCTTAATTGCTTTTTTAGCATATGTGTGACAAATAACCTTGCATGAGCAGACTTCCTGCTAAAGGCTAGAATAAAGCTATGAAAACCAAACACATCCAACTCACATCACATTGCAAGCAATGTAACAACTGCAATTTGAGTGTGAGACTGATACATCACTACATAATACGCTAAAAGACAGGATGCTCAGAGCAAGTTAAGTGACCTTATAGTACTGTATAGTACTGCATAAGTACAGTACTGCATAGACAAATATGCAGACAAGGTAGCATCAAAATAAAGTTTCTAATGAATAGACTGTAGGTTTAGCATAGAGAATCAACAGACAGCAACATAAATAGCACACAATAGAAAACATCTAATAGGAAAATGCATGATAACACATAGGGAATTAAACAGAAGAGAATCCTTGTTCTGATTCGAGTCGTCTAGCAATCGACCCTGCCACGCTGCCTGCTGATCAGTAGCAGACTGGTATAACACTTGCCACTCACTGTGCTGTATAACGCATATGAATGGAAAACCCTGCTTCCAGTTGAGCTTTGTGGCTCAGAGGGTCTAAAAATGTCTTGTCCTATAGAAGGGATCGACTTTTAAGAAGCCTGAAGGGAATTCTAAAGTAGTGGGTAAATTCCTTAAGCGTGCGTAAGGATTCCCAAAATGTTAAGTGAGGCTCGGTGCCTTACTCTCCTCGCAAGTCTTCTCCTACTTGGTATAAAAACAAAAAGCTGGTGTGAACTCCTTTGAAGTACAGTACATGGTGTGAATCTGAGCTGATGTTCATGACCTGTCAGGATCAGGCTGAGGATTGTAACAGTAATGAAGACTGAATAAAAAGATCACTCCGTGCCAACAATTAAAATGTAGCATTTGAGAACATGAAAAAACCTAAAATTCATACTCGTATCTTAATTCAAAAGTCAGTGGCCCTGACCAACAGAATTATTTAGTGCCTTTTAAAATAAACGATAAATTACTAGATCTTGATTACAACCAAGACACAACAACAATCAGTTGCTTTTGATTATGATTTCTAACCTTATTTTGGAAAGGAGTTGTGAAAAACATGCATGTAATTTATATACACCCAGCTTAACTCCAAATAAAAACGCAAAACTGTTGAGGGGAAAAAAAGCAATCTGAAATAATAAGATGAGAACTCATCATCTTAAGAAAAGAAAAATCTTCAAAAACGTGACAAGACAAAATGAAACCCACTAGTTTACTACATGCTATCTCCCCAGTTGTACAAGCTGCAACACCTTCCTTTTGCACACTAGGTATTGCTACAGCATTTAATCATAATAACAGGAATATTGTCCACAGAAGTTAAATAACATGCAAGGAATTCTAATGCCTAAGTAAATGCTTGGAAAATATTCTTCATGTAAAAACAGTACCTCCCCAACTATCTTCCTGGGTTTTGCTGCAGAAGGAAACACTTTTTTACATGCAAAACACTGTAAAATCACAACTCCAATTTAACAGGAACTGGACTGGTTTGATCACCAATGCATGCAGGATAAAAGAAACAAAGCATGCTAGCCCAGAATGGCTTCATATTGCTGTTACAGACTTCTTAATAAAACAATTCTTTTGCCACTGGAAAGAGTAAAGAGTGACCCAGCAGAGGCTGTCCCTGGGGCAGAGTACCCTTACTGCCTTCTGTGGTAATTTCGTTCCTTACACCTGATCAATTTCAGCCAATGAGTACTTTATTTCTTGCACACTTAAAGAACTCCCTGCAGATACCTATCTGGCAGGAACAGCAGTGTTTGACTTGAGCTGCTTAGTCTTGATGTCATTACTTTCCAAAATGGATCGTTTTAAATGAGCTCTGCTATCCCTACGCAATGCCATACTGTGTTGTAAGCACGTCTCATTCCTGTGCTGTTCTAATGTATCTAGCAGCCAAGGGTCTCCTACCACACCACTCAAACTGAAATCGATCACGCAGATTCTAGTTTATTTTTCTAACCTCTCTCCCTATGCCTTCCCTTGCTTTCACAAAGCAAGTTTCTCAGAACAGAAGTTTTCTTCCTCTTAACTTCATGATGCCAGAATTTCCTCCCTGTTCATGGAAAGCAATCCGGAACACAGCGGTTTTATCTACTTCAATAAATACTGATAAGATGAGATGTATGAAGTAGAACGACTGGTGTCAAGGGCTGGGAACGTTCACTACATATGCTTTTTGTTTGTTTTCCATTTCAATTCAGCTCCAGTTTGATTCCATACACTGACCACCCATTAGCAGCTGGAACACATTGATCGCAGGCCCAAAGTACATCTTCTGCTTCAGCAGCACGGGAAAAAGACTCAGCTTGTGCGCTCCAAGACAGATGCGTGATACAAACCTTGGCAGAGTAAGTGGAAATAACAAAGGCTTGCTTACAAACACACTCCAGATCCAAACTAGAACATTAATGCAGATGCACACTGAAACTACAAGAACTCAATCCAGATATAAAACCTTGATTGCTATTCAACCTTTTACTATTATTCATCTTTGGTCCCTTCAAGCAGCAAAACTTCAACTATCAGCTCCAACATGACCTGCAAGAGGGAAAATCTAACATTTAAGAATTCTGACCTATGAATAACCAGGTTTTGCAAAAAGAGAGAATTAAGCCCTGAGATTTTCTGTGCACACTTTAAGAGGAGCAAGTAAAAGAAACACTACCATCTTAAATCTATCTTCTAGGCTTCGAAAGTTGGCCTCACTGTGAAGATAACATGGCTTCAGGGTTTTCATGCTGATGTTAAACAGATTAAGATTGCATGTCTCTGAACTCAGGCTTGTGTTTTTTATGTAACTCTTACACACTATGCACATATGTATTTTAAAATATATATATTTTATAGAAGTTAGATCAGAGACTTCTAGCCAGTTCAGAAGCATTGGGCAATAGGTCAAGCACACAACATAAAAGTACTTCCGCTTCACCAGTGGTGAATTTAAGGCATAGAGAGCTGAACACTATCATCACTGAACGAAAAGCATTAATGCTTTATTAAGTTACTAAAAACCACACAAAGCACACAGGGAAATCAGAAACCAAAGATGCTATTAATTCAACACTATTCTATCCAGTAATATCTTCCAAAAAGCATAAAATATGACAAGATTCAAGGATTTCAGAATCACTTAAATTCTTAGCATAAGTTTCTTCCTCTCACATACTTGGTACTTTTTAAACTTAAGTTTCTCTGAAACAGCCAATACTGTCTACTAACCAAATGTCTGTAAAGTGCAGAAAGGATGAAAACTGCATAGCATGCTATAAATCAACATCCACGTGATTACAGAAAGCATTTCAATTTACAGCTCAAATCCACCCATCACCCTTGTCTGCATCATCAGCTTACCAAGCGCTGTATTGGTAAGACATCTGAGCTGCCTCTCCTACTACATTTCTCATAGCTGCTAGCATTTACAGAGAAGAAAATGAGTAGAAGTCATCCACAAGCAGAGGAAATTCATAAAGAACACTGGCTGCAGTATTTATGCTACTTGCCTCGACAATTTTATAGTGTAGACAGGCAACATACAAGCTCTATCCCTTCTTCTGAAGGATCTCTAAGAAGATACAAACTCACCATGAGTGTACACACAGCCTTTGCTTTTTGCTTATTTGTTGACTTTTTCGTAAATGTTTTTAAGCCTTAGTTATCTGTTGTAACGTAAACTCACTGGTGAAACAAACTTAAAATTTTGAACCTGCTCTGAAGAGAGGTGACTCACACAGCGTGGCAATAAGGTACATCCAAAAGGTACCAGGAATAAGAAAATAAAAATCCACAAATCTAGCAGCACGCATGATGAGATTAAACAAAACAAACACACGTATGGGATCAGAGCATCCACGCTGCCGTTGTTATACTCACATAGTAAGGCTCAGCTTCCCTTTCGGTTATCTCATCCTGATACAGCGTGAAGCAGGTTGGTATTCGGCCAAACCACACATCTCGAAGCACGTCTTTGTCATCTGTCATTCTTCCAAGGAGTAGTGAAGCACATGTAGATCGAGTTCGTTTCTTCGGCTGGAACTGTAACCCCATCCCCCCCCCAAAAGAAACCGGTCAGCACTGCTGCAAGCAAAACACACCTCGTTATAGGTTCTCCTGTAAGTATGAGCTCTCGTGTCACTACGTTATGTGCGTGTTCGCGTAGAAAACCACAGAATACAAACAGTTGGAGGGGACCCCCGAGGATCACCGCGTCCAACCCCCGTTTCCCCACAGGGCCACCCCAAGACCAGCCCAGGAGCGAACACCCATCTCCCACACCTGCCCCGCGCCGTGCCCTGACGGGGAGGCCCTCTCCCTCCGCCGCCCCATAGCCACAGCGGGGGGCCGAGCAGCCCCACGCCCGGCGGGGCACGGAGCCGCCTCAGGGCGGCCATCCCCCCCCAGGAGGCCCCGCCCGGGCCCCGCGGCCGTTAGGAGCGGCGCGGCCGTTACCTGCGGGCCGCCCCGCGCCGGAGCTGCGGCGCCAGGCAGGAACCCAGGCGCGGCCCCGCCCACCCGCGCATGCGCCGCCCGCCCGCGCGGCTCCGGCGCGGCGCCGCTTCCGCCCGGCTTTGGGCGGCCCCCACGCTCCGGGCCGGAACCCGGCGCGGCCGCTGAAGCTGAGGGGGGAGGCGGGCGGCGGGCGGGCCGGGGAGTGCTGCGCTGCCTCATGGCCGGCAGGTGTCAGGCAGCGGCTGCTGCTGTTGGAGGCGTTCCGCGGAAATAAGGCGCTTTGGTTCCCCGTGTCTTATTTTTTCTCCTCAAGGACTGGTGTTTTTATGAGCGTATTTCATTCTGATTCATATTTTTTATTGATAAAAAATAACATTCTGAACATGAGCCCGTAGTGGTTTCACTCGGGTGGGCAGCCAAGTTACACCTTAGCTGCTCTCTCACTCACCTTCCTCAAAGGAATAAGGGGGAGAAAATACGATGGAAAGTGCTCAAGGGTTGAGATAAGGATAGGGAGATCATTTAACAATTATTGTCATGGGCAAAACATTCAGAATAGGGAGATAATACAATTTATTGCCTATTACTAACAGGCTAGAGAAGTGAGAAACAAAGCAAAGAAACAAACCACCTTCCCCATATCCACCCTCTTGCACCACCTCCCCCTGAGTAGTGCAGGGGAACAGGGGAATGGGGGCTGCGGTCAGTCCCTGAGGTTTCGTCTCTGCCACTCCTTCACAGTCACTCCCTGCCCCTGCTCCACGTGGGGTCCCTCCAACGCGATGCCGTCCTTCCCAAACTGAGCCTGCAGGGGCTGGCCACAGGCCACAGCTCTTCAAGAACTGCTCCCACATGGCTCCGTACCACGGGGTCCATCCCCCAGGAGCAAACTGCTCCAGCACGGGTCCCCCACGGGCGGCAGCTCCCCCCAGACCCCCTGCTCCTGCGTGGGCTCCTCTCCACGGGCTGCAGCTCCGGCCCGGGGCCTGCTCCTGCGGGGGCTCTCCATGGGCCGCAGCCTCCTCCAGGCCACCTCCACCTGCTCCACCGGGGGCTCCTCCACGGGCTGCAGCGTGGAGATCTGCTCCGTGTGGGACCCATGGGCTGCAGGGGGACAGCCTGCTCCACCAGGGGCCTCTCCACAGGCCGCAGGGGAACTTAGGCCGCATGCCTGGAGCACCTCCCGCCCTCCTGCTGCACTGACCTGGGGGTCTGCAGGGCTGGTTCTCACTCCTCTCTCTCTCTCAGCTGCTGTTCCCCAGCAGTTTTTTTTCCCCTTTCTTCAGTCTGCTCTCACAGAGGTGCAAACAACATTGCTTATTGGCTTAGCTCTTGCCAGTGGTGGGGCCCTTACCTAACATGGGGAAGCAGCTGGATTCTTCTCGAAAAAGCCACCCCTATGGCCCCCCGCTATCAAAACCTTGCCACGTAAACCCACTACAGAGCCCTATTACGAATTATCAGAGGAGGAAATAACATCATCTTTGTCAACAGCCTCTAAGCAAAATGTTTAGCCATGGTACTTCTGTGCTTCAGGACATACCCAGTGAAACTTTCTGTACCTGTGGTTCTATGAGGGTTCTTATGAGATCCAGGCCTAGGACACATTAATTCAAAAAACGGGTAAACCCAAGGAGTAAAACTGAAGTAAACTTTGTGTTTGGCATGGTCTACCCCAAAGCACAGGGAAAGATGGCACATAGTTTGTGCCGTGTCGCAAAGGCTCTCAAGGGAGAAGTCACACGCAGAGCTGCCTGGCAGCAGGAGCAAGAACAGTGATGGAGACTCCCCTACACTCCTAAATACAGACAAGTTTCACTTGCCCTGGGTATGGGCTATGGGCAGCACCTCTGAAGGGCATTGCTCACGCTGAGGGGACGGAAGGGCAGGAGTTTCTCTGGCAGCATTCCTCATGCGTTCAGAACAGTTCAGCTAGCATCGATGGTGTGGAAGCAGCTGTCTTGGAATGGTGGAAGTTTCTGGATGCAGGAGGCTCCTTCCACGAAGATCTCTCCAGAACTGATCACACAGTCACAAAAGCGTCCCCCAAGCCTCGGTCATTGCTATGGGCTTTTCTACAGATTTCTGCAACGGCCTCCTCTCTGCTGGTACTGGTCCACTGAAACCAGTCTCCTGAGGGTGTGTTGACTACTGGAGCTGCTGTGAGATGCCAACAAAAGAAAGAAAGCTTGCCCTGGTTATGAGTAATAAAAATATTTTACACATATGGATTTTCCTACAGGAAATCAAGGAGAACCACGTTTATTTTTTGCCCTTTGCTCCTCAGGGTTCTTCTATATGAAAGGAATTTTTTGGTAGGGCCAAAGGGTTTGACTGATCACTGTGGCATCATCACTAAAGCTAATGCCAGCTGAAACTGAAAAGAAAATGGCCCCAAAACATCCACTGACACAACCGCTCCCACTCATTTTTTCTCACGAGCAGGAAGTCTGCCAGTACTGCTATTAGCAGTAATACTGACGGCAAGCACATCCTGAGCATGTGGCCTGTGCTGCCCGTTCCTTGCACTTATCTCCTGACACCATACTTAACCTCTACTGCTACCTGCTCTTGAAGCATACCATTGGCCAGCTGGACTGTGTAATCAGCATCCTGTTGATTACTAATGACAATTACCAAATAGATTAAACATTTACTTTTGTATTATTCCCTCATGTTGAATATATGGAACGTAGGCACCTGACTCAGGCATATGGATTCCACTCTATAGGCTGAAAACTGAACACCATCAAAGTGCCCAAATCTTTTGCTGGATCTACATACAAGATATTAAGTAGAGAATGAAACGCAGTAAGTCCTAAAGTGTGATAACTTGCTATTTAAAGTATCTTGCTATTTAACCTTCCTAGCAAACTGCTGCTGTAGTTACCAGACACAGATGCAGCAGGAGACACTGTAAAATCTGTATGAGATTATAAAGGCAACAGTTTCATAGGCAAATGCTGCTTTGCTACTGGGGAAATGAACCTGGCTGTAGACAAATGCATGAGATACAGTGTAACTATTGAAAAAACAAACCTTCAGTGAATGCTAACTTTAATATAATGACTATAAATAATGAACATTAAAAATAATAGCTAAGATGGAATGTCAAAAGAGGTACAATAAAAAAGGAATCACCTCCTTTGTCATATTGTTTCCCAGGTTATTATCTAACGCTTCGCATTGCATCATCACTCAGCAGAATGGACCAGCCTGAGTTGGAGGGGGAAGAGATTCCCAGAGCTCAACATATTTCCAATTCCAGAGATCCTCAAGCAGTATTTCCCTATTTTAAACTTCATCATCAGACAACACATGGTGAGTCATTGCCTAATGGCAGCTGAACCAAAACACCTGTCAGCGAGTACGTATGGAATGTGAAGATGCTCGTAAAGGGCAAGATGATAATTAAAGATGCATTAATTCTAACAAAAATAAGAGAAATGGAACAGATGCTATACATACTTGTGGGTAGTTATGTTTTTGTGTAATGGTAGTGGAGATGAATATCTGTAAACAGAATCACCGTGTAATTTAGGTTGGAAAGGATGTGTGGAGTCCTCTCCTGACCTCTAGACCAACACCCTTTCTTGAAGCAGGGCTAGCTGCAAAGTTAGATCATGCTGGGGAAGACAAGTAACACCAACATTTGGTTAATGAAAAGTTACCTGAAATAAAAGGTGAAAAAGTATTACCATGTATATTTCATTGTAAGTGGCATAACTGACATTCATTGCTTTGATCAAATGGAACAAATTTAATGTTGGTTTTATAGAATTGATATTTTATGGCACCTACATAAACACAAAGTAAGAATTGAGTTGGAGTCGATGATCCTTGTGGGTACTTTCCAACTCAGGATATTCTATGATCACTCATACCTCGATCGTTCTATGATCATTCATACCTAGAACGAAGAAATCTGGCAGATTGACCAAAATTTCCTTTTATTCAGGCCTGTGTCCTCTTTGTGTAACATCCTGACTCCATTAATGTCAAAACTCCCAAAGATAGGTGAATTCTTACTTATTGCAGTGTTGCTTTATTAGGAACTGGTCAGCAGTTGCTGTTATTTTTTTCCTTCGTTTCTCTAACAGTTTTCAATAGCAAGCAAAACATACTTTGTTTTCATCTCCTAGCTATTGTCTTTTGAGTATGTGAATGAAAACAGATTGTGAGAATAATTATGTGTGCCTTTTAACATGCAACAGTGAGTAAGCGTCAAATGAAACTCATAATG
Source organism: Anser brachyrhynchus (assembly GCF_964034855.1). Lineage (NCBI taxonomy): Eukaryota > Metazoa > Chordata > Aves > Anseriformes > Anatidae > Anser > Anser brachyrhynchus. Next base: position 78,418,830 of record NC_137696.1, on the reverse strand, counting down.
CTGCTATTTATATCTAGCTAAATAGTTCATTGTTGCTTAGTCACAGTGAAGAATTAATTTGATTAATTACATGAGAAGCTGATTCACTCAGCCAAGACCTGTCTGAAAATATTACAAGACAGAAGTACCAGGTCTAATGGCACATAATGTTTTCCAGATGATTTCAGTTGATATGCTTGTGGAAGTAAAAAGTCACTCTTACCTGTATATATTTCTCCTTTCATGCCCTCTTCACCTACTAATGTTTGCCTTCTATAACATGAATATTTTTGGAAATATTCTAGACTGTTTTAAAACTCCTTGTCTAAATCACTGAACTGTGCTGACAGCTCTCTTAGTTTTACCTCGCAGTGTTAATTCTGTTTTAATTCAATTATTTCCTGTTTCAATTCTATCTTGAAATTCGTAAATTGTATTTCAGACTATCAAAGTAATCTGTTATTGCTAAGACAAGTGACTGGATATTAGAAACTCCTAGTTCTATGTTTGCTGGTTTTTATTCACCTTGAACAAAATTTCTTGTGTTTGCTGCTTTGTAGTAGCCCCGTTAAGGCATCTTGGTCTTAGTGAGGAGCAGGAAAATAAAATTTTAAAAGTTTGTACAGTATGTATGGATGGATATTCCTTATTAGCATAGATCAGATCAGAAGCTTTCTTTTTTAGCTATAAATAATGCCAACAGACATTTGTTCACTTAGATTTTAACCTTTCTACTTAACTAAATAGCACCTAGTCTGTCAAGTATTGTCATTTATCAGGAGGAGTTCCTTGTATTCAAAAGGTACTAGAACGATGGTTTCTGGTGATTCCCACTTGTTTTCTGCTGGGAAGACTGAAACAAATAGAAGTTAGTGGCTTTGTCAGTACTATTTCAGTATGTGACAGGATTGGCTCCATCTATGTTTGATACATAAATACAGCCATTTATGACCCAGGATCACCACTATCTTAGTGCTGAATCATAGCATGTCCAGGAAGTAAAACAAAAATTCTGGAGGATAATATAATAATATAATAATCCTGTGCTGTCTGGCTACTTGAACAGTCTTTAGGTTGTCTTTTATTGTTTGTTTTTTGTTTGTTTGTTTGTTTGTTTGTTTGTTTTTGGAGGGGGTGGCAAGAAGATATTTCACCTTTAATCTGAATGGAAACCTGTTAATTTTGTTGGAATGTCAGCTTCCAAGATAAAGGTGATCTGCTCATAAGTACAACAAAGCCACTAAGCACCCACAAGTCATTTAGGACTCAAGAATTCCCAGAACTGCTGTTTATCAACAGGTAATCTCGTATACTTTGGTAAAACTACCTACTGTATAGCTTTATATTGAAGTCCTTCAAATAAGAATTTCATTCCTTTTCTCTGCTGCATTATTTAATTTGAAGCATCTGAGTTAGATGCTGTTATTCACAGATATTCATTACAATCTAATCTATTGGCTAATTTATGAAGTGACATGCTATTGCAATAAAGTGTCAAATATCATATGGGTTCGTGAATAACAGAGTGCTAAGTGTAGCATAGGTACAGTAGGCCAGCCGTCATGCTGATACAAGTCACTGAAGCTTCAGAAAATTCATTTTCTATTCCCACTAGACCTAATGATGTGTGCCTATTACATCTGACTATAACTGTTTAGAACAGTGCTTTTTCTTAGTTTTCTGAGAGAAAATACTGCTCATTCATACAGGATTTATCCATTCCAGACAAATTTGTTTTTTTATGGTATGACTGGGTGATCATCAGTGGTTTTACCCAGGGAAAGAATTTTTCTCAGTGATTCCAAATTTACTTTGATTATTTCATAGTAATAAAGTCTTGAAAACTCCAGTTCTGAAGCTCTCATATATCTTTGTTTCTCCATTAATGAAATGAATAAGGTTGTTTATATTTACAAAGACTTTTAGTGAATTCGAAATCAGTATTGTTTGTGAATTCTTCTCTTTTTCTCTCTGTTGTATTGGCAAAACATTTGCTTTATGAGCTAGCTGTTAAATCACTCTGATTTCTGAGGAAAAACATAAGCAAACAGTGAATATAAAATAGGAGGATGGTGTTAGTGTTGATGTGGGAAAAATAAATGACCTGAAGTCTGTCGGATTCCTTAGCAAGTGTAATTACCAGTGGCCTCACCAGTGCTGTCTGGAGAGGAACAACCACTGCCCTTGACTTACTGGCTGTGCCATGCCTAATGCAGCCCAGTACATGCTTGGCCTTCATGGGTGCCTGGGTGCACTTGTAACCCACAAGCAGCTTATTGACACCCAGACCCCTGTATGGATGAGTGGGGTTACTCTGTCCTAGGTGTAGGAGTTCATATTTGCCTCCGTTAAACTTCATGGGTTTTCTGCTGGCTCATTCCTCTCATGTGCTGGGATCCTTGTGAAGAGCTGCCCAACCCTCCCGCGTATCAACCCCCTCCACCCTGCCACCCCTTTCAGTTTATACCCTCTGAAAATGCAACAACTTTACATTCCAGTCCATTGTCCAGGTTGATGGTGAGAATATTAAATGGCACTGGCCCTAGTATCGATGCTGGAGGAATACCACTGGTAACCAGCTTCCAGTTAAAATCTGAACCATTAACAACTACTCTGAGCTCAGCAGTCCAGCCCGTTTTTCATCCATTTCACATCTCAGTTTGGCTATTACTATACTATGAAAAGCTGAGTTGAAAGTCTTCCTTCAGATAAACTACATCCGTAATTCTCCTTTCATCCACAGAGATAAGCTATTTCATCATAGAAGGCGATCAGATCGATAAGGATGATTTGACCTTGATAAGTCTGTGTTGGCTGATTCCAGTCATCCTTTTGTGTCTCATGTGCCTGAAACAGGGGGAATTCATTCCGTAAGTCTCCCAGGAGCTGACCAGGTTGTAGTAACCCAGGTCTTCCTTCTTGGCTTTTTAAAATAATGATGTAATGGTTTGCCTTTTACTGGGAACTGGGAACTTCCCCCAGTTGCCACAGTCTTTCAAAGATGATAAAGAGGAGCCTTGCAAAGACATCAGCCTTCTCAGCTTCTGTGGATGTATCTCATCTGGTCACCTGTCCAATATTACTTAAATTCTCCCTAACTTAATCCTCCTATACAGTGGGTAGCAGCTCATTGCCCTACTTGGTACTAGGCACAGAGACCTGGCATTGCCAGTAAAAAGCAAGGCAAAGGAGGCATTAAGTACTTCAGCTTTTTCCAGGGGTTTGTGACTAGGTCCTTTTTCTCTAGCTTGCCTGCACTATTTAGCAGTGACCTTACATTTTCTTTCATCTTTCTTTTGAGTCTGCTTACCTGTAGAAGCCCTTCTTGTTGCCTTTCACATTCTCTGTTTTTAATCCCAGCTCTGTGTGGCTTTCCTAATTTGACTCTTGCATGCCTAGGTGATGCTGCTAAATTTCCGGGTACCCTGTCCCTGCTTCTACTTTCTGTATACTTCCTTCCTGTGTCTGAGCTCAGCTAAAAGTTCCCTCTTCAGCCAGCCTGTCCTCCTGCTATATCTTCACATCTTATTGTGCAATCATAATGGACAATTCTCAGGCTTCAAAGAGGTTTTATTTGCAGATCAGCTCTAGTGGGCTCCTTTTTCTTTCAAGGCAGGCTCCCCAGGGATTCCTACCTACCTGTTTCCTGACCACTCTGAAGTCCACTCTTCTGAAGTCCAGGTCTTTAATCTGCTGCGTACCTTCCTCACTCCCCTTAGCATCTTAAATTCAACCTGTTTCTCCACTTCTTCTTAGGCTTTGATCCCATATCCTGATGAACTTACTTAAAAGCTTTTCTCAGTAGATTAGGAAGCCTTTTGGGAAAGATGCTCTTGCTTCTCTTTCTCACACAGGTGTCATCACTCTCCAGGAGTCCTCATTCCCCAAGTCAGTCCATGGTCATAGATGCCAAAGGCCCTGCCTGTGACACCAGGCAAACGCCCAGGCTTTGATCTGCAGGATACATCCTCTCCTCCTGAGGCCAGCTCCTTGACTGGTTGGATCAAAAAGACCACCACCGCCGTCCCACAGCTTTACCACAGCTCCTCAAGCACAGCAGTCAGTGCTGATCTGCTCAGGGTCTCTTGTGGCAGCAATGCTTGTGCCCAGCTGGGTGAAGAGAAATTAATATTAATCCAAAGACCTCATCAATCCTTCTCCAGTGTCCCACATCTGGGCCCAGGCACCCTGTGGGTCTGACCTACAAATGGGTGCTTTGGCCCCTGAAGAAGGGAGTCGCAGCCACTGTTACCCATTGCTCTGCCCTTATGGGGCTGTTACAGTCAGTTTGCAATTTGTGTTGGATACCCCTAGAATTCCCCATAAACTTCTTTATTTTTACCTCTTCCCCAACAACTTTCTATCCCGTGTAAATTATTTCACTGTGCTTCTACTTATCGTAGCACATCAATAAATATTTTAAAAAAGGCCAATCTTATTGGAGATGTTTGAGGAACTCCATTGTTTGTTTGAGTTCTTATTGATTACTGAGTGGTTATTCTTACTTCCTATCGGTTTATGACAGCTCTTTTTTTGTCTCAACCTGTAACTATATAGTTTCATTGATAGCCTACTGGGAAGGGCATAGTTACAAAGTCTGAATAAATTTCAGCTTACTCATTCTCCTTCATCTACTTTTTTGTAGACCAGCTAGTAGATAACTCCCTAATTATTGTTTATTAATGGCAGAACTTCCCCGACCTGCATTCTCACAGTCACTCTCAGCACTTGTTTTAAATATTACATCCATATTCTCTGGGATCACAGTTGATTATCATGGGAAAAACAAACGCTGATGAGCAGCTCTGCCACTTCACCCCTCTATTCCCTGGGACTCCCGATAACTGGTGTGCTTCATCAGGCTGTTTCAACACATCCTCTTTTTGATAACTTTAATGGAACAGTGCAAGATTTAGACTGATCTGAGAAGAGTACAGAGCTGACAGCTGATGATTTCACAAGGTCTCCATACAAATGAAAGGGTTTTTTAACATACAAGGACCGGGAGGAAGAAGTGACTGTGCAAACATAACTATGAACAGAGAGTTTCAATTTCCTAGTAATTCTCCTGTATTATCTGTGGATATATAGGAACAGTTATGCTTTTAATTACAATTGGTCAGCTTAATATTTAATTGCAGATTCTTTAGCACCTAACTAGGTTACAGAAGACTGGATAGTTCTTGGATTTGTCACACAACACTCATTTCCCTTAACAATTTAATCAGCTATGCTTACGCTTCAATCTTTAGCATTTTGGTTTTAGACTGTAAATTACTGAAGATAGGGACCTACCTTCCTGCATGCTTGCACATTTCCCAGCTCATCTGTTAGTCACTACAAATAATAATAAATAACTGGTAATTACGTATTTAATTTCCAGGGATGCTAAGAAAGCAACGTACATGGAATCTATATAAAATAAGTCATTTTAAATTTCATGGTAGCTTCTGCCTCACTTAAAAGCTAAAACAGAAAGGTCATATCCTAACTTAAGCCATGCTGGTTAACACATTTCTGTGAAAAAAATGAAGAAGATATGATAGAATAGCACTGCTGATTTAGTCAAATTTAAATAAAAAATATTCTCTGGGGTGACAGGTTTCCAAATTATTTTGAACTTAGAGAATAATTAAAATATGTATATGAGGATGCAAAATGAGAACACACGATCTAGCCTTGCTTTTCAGCAACCAACATAATGTAGCAGTACTCTAATTAGGGAAAAACTAGAAAGAAAAAGAAACAGAGCTACAAAATATTAACCTGGGAATACATACATTTCAGCAAAGTTATGCCTACTCAGGAAAACATGGACACATCTTGACATTATGCAGTAAATCAACAATTTGCTGGTATTGTATTCCTACTGCCTCCCTAATATGTTAATTTTGGTATTTTGTAATTGAATTGATTTACAGTCTTAGTAGTATACCTTTAAATTACATGATTACAGGAAAGCAGAGTGATAGAATGATTATTATTATTATTTATTTATTTTTAATCAAACTCTAGGGGAGCCCGGGGCCCCGATGCACTGAGCAGCACAATACTGCCAATCAGTGGCACCCTGCCCTCTTGTGAAGCAGCATCTCCCACCGCCCATTCAGTTTCTAAGATGAGAAAGAAAGATATAATTTGACACAACATGGGGTGTTCTTTCCTCTGAAAAACATCCACAGCATTTGTTTCAGTCTAGTTTCAGAGTTTGTTTTTTCATAGCTGTTTTATCTCTGCCTGTCACAGTTTCAGGAAGGAATGACTACTTATTGAAAAACCTCAGATACCAAACAAATGCCATAGTGAATCAATGTTGACATTAAAGCGGAAGGTATGAAAAACATAGCATACATACAGTGTTTTACATATTTCAGTGCTCAGCCAGAGAAAAGGCACAGAATCTCTATGTAAATTCTTTATGCAAACTGGCAAGTCTAGAGATTGAAAGCTTTGAATAAAATGTGAGCTGAAAAACATACAGGGGAAAAATCAGTCTCTTACAGGGGAGCAGAAGCACACAATAATTGGATACTTAGAGCAAGGCTGGAGTGAGATACATGTGCTGTCTTGGCGTTATACTTGACACAGCACTTCAATGAAATGTGGTTTTCATTAAGAGAAAATAGCACTGGATTATCATTAACAGAGCCAGTAAAGCACTTAGAAAGTAACAGAAGAAAACCACTCAAAGAAAAGTTTTCTGTGGGACATTTTTTTTCTGTGAACTGATTGGAGAAGGAATGAAAACTACTACCATGTTTGTGTTAGTAAGAATTAATGTCCTACACCGGTAATTCCTGAACATTTCATCACTGAAATCTATTTGGCTATCTGCCTGGACTCATGGGCTGTACCTAGTTGGCATTAAAATCAGAGTACTCTCACTGTTAGGATCATGATGGGAGCATTATGTGGAGGTAGTAACTCATGCAGTAGTAGTTAACTTCTGCAATAAAATTAAAAAAAAAAAAAAAAGCACAAACAATCCCACCACAACCAAAAACCAGGATGGCTGTGGATAGCACTGTAAAACCTCATGTTGTAGTTAAAGATGACAGGCTACACCTTGGCCATGTTGGAGGACAGTTCTAATGGGTAACCACTGAAGTTATCCAACCCCGTGAACTACATATTGACTTAATTTGTCTCCCTCCGTTGGGTTGTAGGATTCTAATGCAAAATCCTCTTTAAAGGCCCAGAGATGGGTTGAGGGACTCTTGTCTGAGTAGCTGTGAGGAGGTGCGTGGATAGCAGGTTGGGCTATATGACATCTTCCATCTTCGTGAAAATATATGCAAATCAAAGGCTCAGATAAATGCTTGCACTTTACAGCACTGATAAGAATAAGAAAACATGAATATCAAATTGAATAATTGATTATGCTAATTTTTCATTGCAAATTCTACATCCTTTTATCTGTTGTGGACTACATTGTTTGAGGAATAAAAATCTTACTTTATCGGTGGGTACCAGTGGGTTTGGCAGAACTATCATTGAATACCTGGATTACAAATTAAGTCCAAGCTACAAGAGGAATAAACATAATGGGTGAAATCTTGAACCTGTCTAAGGGCCACAGGAGTTTTGGCCTTGATCTAGTTAATAACTAGCACCCAAGAAAAGGGCACGTCATGCTTTCGACAAAGGCACCAGCTCACAGATGGAGTTGAATGCCAAACATCACCACTTGGGCCATGAGGGGAACTAGACACCTTGAAAAGGGATTGAAACCACCCAACACACAAAGTTAAAGGACTATCTGAAGTCTTCATGCAAGTAAGAAGAAATTCAAAGCACGAGGTTGTGCAAATTCATCCCCACTCCAAAACTTCACTCAGAGCTTGAGGTGTCTCCACCTGCTTCAGCTCCAGAGCCTGTATGCTCGCCTGTGTGCCCCCATGGCAATCCAGCCATATGGCCACCGGACAGAGCAGGATAAACCATGGCAGCTGGCACAGCAGTAACGTTTACTAACAGAATATTGCCCTTTGAGCCTGGCAGATGTTTTGCCCCACCTATCAGGCACATAATGCAATGCCTAAAACTCTTCTTAGCTCCTAAACTTACTTCTTGATTGAAGCTGAAATGACTGGGTCTTGCTTCCAGATTCCCCAGTCCCTTGGTCTCTGCCTACTATTTTTCAGAGCCCTTCCCAGTAACATGGACTTGCTGACATTTATGGGTTTTGTCCTGCTGTTTGTTTTAAGGGTCTCCCGGCTTCTCTGACCTCCTACCTACTGCTGTGGCTGCAGTTCTGGCTGGGCTGCCCCTGAGCTAATTGAGTTCCTAGCCTTGGCTTTCCCTGGTCATAATATTTAGTTGCATTTTCCATTTCTGGTTCCAGGCTGTCTTTAACCACGAGGAATGATCACTCACATCCCACCATGCCTTATAATTTACTGAGGATATGTAACTATGCCTTTTCTTTCAAGCTATGAAGAGGGACTCACTCCTTCTCTTCTTAAGTGTAGCCAGGGAACCTCTAGTCATGTTGGGCCAGAAAGAAAAACAGCAGTGCTAACATGACTGTGAGGTAGAACCGTGGTATGACTGTGAGGCATCCACCTTGTAGGCAGGATATTCCTGAATTAGGGCCCCTATTTCTGCATCATACCTTGGACAGCCAGTGAACTCTCTCAAAAAAAAAAAAAAGGAAGCTGGCATGACATTTTGTACAAAGCCTGGTGTTACTATGTTCACAAGACCTACATTTGCAAACCACAGGGAGTTCCTGCGGAGCTTTAGGCCAAGCAATACCTGGTTTTTAGCTCCTTGTCAGACTTAGGCAAGAGCCAGCCACCAAACTCTCAGTCTTGTGAAGTCTGAGGCAGTTCTGGGCATGGGAAGAGGTGAGTCCCTAAGTACCTGGGGCGCTTTCAAGACAAACAGGGAGGCACTTCTGGAATTTAGGTGCCCTTAGGGTGAGGTGTCAAATGAATGTGGGATTTCAGGACCATAGTTTGGGGCTTGTGTGTTTTATGTGGGACCCTGGGTGCTTTATTGCTCTTTTATCTGCAGCTCCAAAGTGTGGGAAGTCAAACACACTCTTCATATGTTCTGACAGTGAGTTATCTGAATCTCAAATGCTAGCTTGCAGGTACTGTTTCTGGAGGAATTTTCAAACCTCTGTTGTACTGGAAGAGAAGGTAAAATATTTGGTGACAAAGTTGATGGCAGTCCTTTCCTATTAGTATATACATATACAATAACTTAAATGTAAACTTTACAAACAAAAATGTGTTCTTCTATAATTTGCTTGTGGGATTTAGATTGGTTTGGTTGTTTTGTTGTTGTTGTTGTTTTTAATACATTGTGTCATACATTGGATCACCTTTATATTAGAAAAATGTTTCTGCTTTGAAATAATAAAATAAGAAGAACAATAATTTGAATAAATACCACTATCTTATCTTGGGCACTATTTAAACTCTGTAACAGCTTTGCAGATTTTGAGTCTGTATTTGTCTGATTCTCATTACAAAATTACCATCCTTGTCGTTCTGGTTGTTGTTGTTTTTTGTAAATCTCACATGCTGTGTGCTGTCAAGCTAGATGGATATTGAATACGTTAAGCCTAATCTAGATATCCGATCATCTTCTTTTTCACCATGTTGGAATGAAACCAAACAGGAGAAGGCTCGGTTGCTTAATATCTTTCTATGATACGAATTACTATGAACTGTTGCAAAACTGAGTGGGTTCAGATAAAAACTAGACTGACTTGTTCTGTTACATATGTCAAGACTGCTGACATAAACACGATCATCATTTAAAGTTTCCTAAATGGCTGGCTAATTCTAATGAATTTCTATCTTAACTAATGGTATTTAAAACGTCTTTCCTGAAAGAAGAAGTCCGTATCTTCTGCGTGAGTCTAGGAACAAGTAGTACAAGTACTGGCCCTCCACAAATCTCTTTGGATTGAGATCAGGTGTTCTGATACTGCCACATCTAACACTCAGACTTAATTTTGGCCAAACTTTGAACAAGTATCAACCAAATCCCCTTCATCTACTTTTGTGTATTAGGATATTGCAGTTTATGTTAGCACTGTAGCACAAATGCTGGAGACCTCAAAGTTGATGTTGCAGGCTTCTCTCTTCCATTTGTCACTCCAGAGGGATGCTGAACTCTGTAGGGTGGGAAAAACATACTATGTGGTGCTAATGTTGATCCTAAACCTGCTGAGATGATCTGAAAGGATTTAAAAAGATGTGTGCTTTGCACTCTTCTTTTTCTCTGCTCTGTGATTTAAACTGTATGTTTTCAGGTCATATAAATCTTTTTGTTGAGGAATGAAGCAGCACAAGTCTGCTGAACATACCTTCGGCCATCTGGTGTGCCAAGAACTGAGGGTCATCAGCTGCTGCCCACCATTGTAAGGTGGATGCAGTGTGCTCTGTGTCCACCCTGGTGGGTCATAGCGTGCCCATCTGCAGGCTGGCTGCTTGAGCAGCTCCTGCTGACTTCCTTCTCCCAGCGGGTGCAGTGGCAGAGAGAGGAGAAACCGGGGCTGAATGGCCCAGGCTTCTTTCTCCCCAGCGCTGCTTAGCTGAAATGGCCCACCAGCACTGATGTATTCACCCTTGCTCAGCAAACCAGAGCTCCTGCTTTGTTCCTAGGCATCCACCAAGGACAGCACATTACCTGCCACCAGCTCTCCTGTCTCCATCCTTGGAGATAATTAATACACAGCTAGATGTGGTCCTGAGCAACTGGTCTGCCCTTGCTTGAGCAGGGGGGCTGGGCAACGTCCCTTCCCACCCCACCCATTCTGTGGTTCAGTGATGTCCCTACGTACTCAAATTGCTTTGCTAAAATGGGCAATTTTTCTCGATCCCTTATGTATTTCCTGAGGGCACAACAGTCCACCTTTCTGGTTCTGCCAATTTTGTTATGACACATATCATATAATATTCATCAACTTATTTTAATTTGGGGAAAAAACACTTTCTTCATATATTAGTCTGTTTAGTTAACCACTAGCCGAGTCAATTATATGCAATTCAGGAAAATAACTGATTTTACCCCCAAAACAAGTGTATTTATTTGCCTAAAACAGTAGTCTACGTGGGCTGCTCAGCCAAACTTTTCCTGTATTTTGTTTTCCAAGCCTTGTTCAAGGGTTGTCCAAGCCTTCTCCTCCTGCTGTGAAGATCTCAGCATTAGGGGACGGCCACCTCAGCGTACCTACTGTGGGTCAGTTATCACCCGATTACGGCCGTTTCTTCACAGTGACCGTAAAGCTTTCCCAGCACACGGACTCTTTACATTTCCAGCAGCTCGGGGCGGACAGCTATGACCTGAGCGTCCCAGCAGCTGGAAGCGAAACGGGAACGAAGGAACCCCCCTCGCTGTTTTACCGCCCCTCTGCTCTGCAGGCACAGGCGGGCACGTCTTTTAGGGTGTAGGGCAGACTATCGGGGCGTAGGGCGTGCAGAGGGAAGCCTCCAAAGCGAAGCTGGAGGTGCCTGGCAGCGGGACGATGCCCCCCCCGGCGCCCCCCGGGCACGGCCGGCAGGCGGGCAGGGCCGCCCCCTTCCTGCGGGCTCGGCGGCGGGGAGGGACCGGGCGGCGATCGCCTTATTACCCGCATACCCGGAGCCGGGCGGCAGCCACCGTCCGTCCATGCCCGCGGAGAGCCCGCCGCTTCCTCCTCCCCCTCCTCCTCCTCTTCCTCCTCCCCCCCCCGCCCCGCTCTGCCCTCGGTGCCGGCGGCCGGGCCCCCCCCCCCGGGACGCCCAGCCCGGCATGGCACGGCGCGGCCGCTTGCAGCGCCTCTTCGGCCGGGGCCAGCAGGACGAGCCCGAGCCCCAGCCCCAGCCCCAGCCCGAGGGGGCGGCCGCCGCCGTGGCCGAGCGGCGCCCCGCGTTCCCCCCGTGGCGCCCGAGGAGGAGGAGGAGGAAGGAGCCGCCGCCGGAGCCGCCGCGGTAAGGGGCGGGGGGGGACCCTGACCCCCGGGGGGGGACGAAGAGCAGGGATGTAACAGGCACCCTGCGCCCCTAGCGCGGCGGGGAGGGAGGGAGGGAGGAGGCAAGGAGGCTTCCCAGCCCCGAGCAGCCTCGCAGAGCGCAGCCGGAGTGCCCTCCTGGCTTCCCGCAGCGGTGGACCTGCCCTGCCCTCGCTTTTTTGGGGCTGTGGGGAAGGAGGGAGGAAAGGGCTCGGCGCCGCTTTTCGGCGGTAGCAGCACCCGCACCGGCGTCCCCCGGGCGATGACCGTGAGGATGCAGGTGTTCCCCCGGGTGCCTGCAGCCTGCGGCGCCGCGCTGGGGCCGGGGGGGGGCCGGGCAGCACTGCCTGGCTTTTGGGGAAGGCAGCTCCCAGCTGGGCACGGGCGACTCGGGCTTTTGCCTCAAGGACTTGGCTTGGCTGGTGCCCCTCGGATTTGAGCGGCGAGACCCGGGCAATGAGAAGGTGTCAGTGCCATCCGGACTTTAGAAAAGCACACTGTTAAGTTTTTGGTCTCTCTGGTGTTTGGTTCAGACTGGGAAGCCTCTAAATTGCTGAAGTTCTGTGTGGGCTTTTGTTATTGTTTATATTTATATAGTAGTTCTACAGAAAATTACAGTATTTGCCTAAAATGGACTTCACATAGATGGGCAGACTAAAGTACAGTCTAATGATGCTTGCATTTGGTATAGAAATGTGCTCTTGAGAATTGTAAACACCAACATCTTTTATGATGGAAAAAAAAAAAAGTGAGTTTATGTTCACATATGTATAGAAAAATAATGTGAAGTCTGCTTTTCAGCCGGGAAAGGATGTATCTCACAGTGCCATTGAGTGGCCAGGCTCAGGGTGGTGCTGCAGGTGGCCTCAACCAGGAACAGACCCCTCTTCTGCCTTCCAAAAGCTGGATAAGACAGAAAGCAGAGTAATCTGTTATCATCAGAGGATCGCAGTGTAACTCAGGCTGAAGTGAACCCCGAGCAGGGTCGGCTCTGAGTTCAGACCCAGTTTGCTCAGGACCATGTCCAGTGGAGTTCTGAAATCTTCCTGGAGCGCAGGGAGGGTGGGCAGCCGCTCTGCACGAGCCGTGTCGCTGCCTACATGTGAGAAGGTTTCTCCTGGTACAAGGGTGGAACGTCTCTTCGCGCAGTTTACGGCCTCTCCTGCTGCCGGGCACCACTGCAGAGCCTCATGGCTCTTCTTGGTGACCCCTCATGGTACTGGCAGGCAGCTGCTGGGTCCCCTCCGAGGTCACCTCTCCTGAGGCTGAACCAGCCTTGCTCCCCCAGCCTCTTCTCTCACCATAAGTGCTCCGTCCGGGCCCCCTGCATCTTGGGGCCCAATGTTGAACTCATCCCAGTTTATCAACATCTGTTTTGTGCTGAGGGGGCCCAAAGCTGAACAGACTATCTAGATGTGGTCAAATGCATGGTGAGAAAAAGGGAAAAAGTCCTTCATCTAGGTGCCAGTTCCTTGTCCTTCCGGATGTCTTGCTAGCTCTGTAGTGCCAAACCAAACCAGAAATGCTGTACAGGCTTTGGGATTCAGTTGTTACACCTGAAAAAACTGGAAGGTGTTTTTGCTGCATAATATTATTATCAATTTCTGTGCTAAAAACACGAGTGAAATCTATTAACTGCAAGGCTTCTGAAATGATGGGTTTGTAACTCTCATTATGAAATAACTGTTTTCCTGCTTTTTGGACAGGGAACCAATCCTTCCATTATTGGTAACAGGTTGGGCTTGCACTTCAGCACATGGAAATACATGTTTATCTTAACATCACTACCTGCAGTTGGTCATCTTCAGGGAGTACAAGCTTCTCTTGTTTATGTAGCTTTTTACCATCGTCTTTTTTTTTTTTTAAATGGAATAAAGAAAGCCTAACCAGCCAAAAATACACAGCCAAAAATGCTCAATGCATTTTTTTTCTTCATAATGAAGATTATAGTGACATTTCTGAAATGACTTTGTTTGAAGTATTTTATTTTTTTATTATGTGAATGGTAGGGTGTAATACATGGTTGGAAGAATGCTATATAGAACAAATAAAAGTAGACTTTTAACAGTGAAGATTTTGAAAAATTGAGGTGCTTAATGGCCACCTTCTGGTAGGAGGGAGACATAGATTGGCAAGTAACTAGCATGAAAGCCGGCTGTTTGAAGACACCTATCTAAATGGTACTCCAGTTCAAGAACTATCCGATGAGCTCTCATGCTGTTTTTTTGAGGTAGCCAATACTTTTCCTTGCTGTTAGATTACTTATCTTGAAGAACAGTAGCCAGTATGGCATAAAAATGTCTTACCATAAAACAATAAGCAAGCAGCTCAACTCCTTTCAACTTGAGGCTACAAGTGTGCATTCTTATACCTCAGTGAATCTTGTGGTATACTGCTTTTGTTCATGGGTGTCTGCAGATGAAATCCCCAGGTCTCTTTGCAGCAAAAGCTGGTAGAGTCTCTTTCCCAGAGATAATAGTTACGAACTGGAGCCTCTAAACAGAAGAAGCAGTGGTGAAAGAGAAGAATGGGAAAGAATGACAGTTGTTACCATGCCTTGAAAAACTGCAGCATATAAAGAAACCTGATTTTGCTTGGTCCCCTGGAAGTCATAAAGTCTGTGATTTCCAAACATCAGGTTACAGAGCTGTTGTGTCATGGACCTTGAATGATCTTCACCAAAGAGCAGCTATAAAAATGAAGACAATGACTTAGATTTGAACTTTGAAGGAGGAAGTTGGATACAGGAGGACAAAGAAAATTGTCTATCTTTGGGGTGTGATTGTTTAGCAGCCTTTCTCACAACGTATACTACACTAAGAATCTGGAGCTTTTGGTATTTGATGGTCGAGACCAGACATGTTACTTCAGTCCAGTGTTGGGTTGGCTAATACACAAATCACATAAAGCTAGATTCTTGCCAAAAATATGTCAATGTCAAAACATTTTTGCGACTTACTACTTCCTCAGTTTGAAGAATCACTGGTAGTTGTCAGCCTTGGTATTGAGAATGCTAGGACTAAATATGTCTAATGCTAAGATGTGAAGGCAAAAAAACCTCTATGACCGTTATTCTACAATGATTTGGCAGGGAGACAATAATGAATTAGGGTTCACTAATAGCATAAAAATAAGCAAAGGGAAACTTGGTATTAGGCTACATCCAAGGATAGTTAGACTGTGGAATAATTAGATGCTATCTCAGGGAGGAACACACATGTTCAGGAGAAGGATGAAGAAATGTTGTGTTGCAGGAGGAGAAAGTGGTGGTGGAACCATAACCTTCATTGACTTCTGTGTTAGAAGAACTGAGGAAATCATGCTTCACAGCCCATATGTAACATGATGTTTTGCAGAAAGATTGCGAACAAATGTTTCACTCAATTAAAAACTGCTTGCAATACCACAGAACATTAGTAGCTTGATTGATTGACAAAAGCAGAATGTAGAAAACTGTCATGCAGTCAGCTGCGTTAAATAGAAAATATGAACTTTTGATTCAATATACTTTGTCTATGTGTGTAACTTTACTTTTATGAGTTGTCTGGTTGAAAGAAAAATGCAATCGTTCACCTCTGTTCTTTGCAGGATTGAATATGGATGTCTAGAAGGGTTGCTGGTTGCACTTTGTGGGAGATGGAAATGAAAAAGGGTAATTATGTTTGCAGTATAGTTCTTGGTAATCTGTACTGTAAGCATAATGCCTTAGGTATAAAGATTTATTAGTCTTGTTTTATTCAGGAAAGAAGTTCTGCTAAACTATCATGATCAAATAATTAAATGTAGAATATTTTTGCTCAAAATTTTATCTACAGTGTGACCTAATGAAGATATCATTGCTTATTAAACAAATACATTTCTATAAAGGTACTAAGATAAGAGGGGTGGCGTGCTGAAATGCTCACTTTTGTTTGCATTCTCAAGAAGTGAAAAATAGTGTTCTGTGAAACCGTACCGAATGACATCTGTGCCAAGGAAGTAATAAGCTGACTTTCCTGCATGAGGTAACATGGACTGCTGTTTCTGTGCCATGGATTTTGCAGTTTTGGTGACTGTGAAAACACCATTGTGAAGAAGAGTGCTCTCCTTTTCATTTTGTCACTTTAAAAACCAAATGCCAGTCTAAAAAATCTGAACCAGTGAGAATGCTAGTGGCTCCCTGGTCATCCTGCTTGGGTGGCAGTGAAAGGTTACATCCTGGTAGAGAAAAGTGGGATCTCATTCCTGACTTCTGTTTCAGAAAAATCGCTCACTTTCTTTGTTCAGGTGAAATGAGTCAATGGGCTCATGCCATTCACAAAGCAAAGAATATTCCTAATTTTTTGAGTGCTTCTATGTTTGCTGCATGTATATTCTGGAGGGACAGCGTACTCTTCTGTATTCAGGTGACCCTGATCCATAGTAGCGCCGAGTACCACTGAGGCAATATGAGCTCTGTCCTGAAGAAATAAATGTCTATTAAAACAAGGACTGTTCTGAAAAATCAGGTTCTAGCTTTCTCAAACCAGGTGCCAGTTGTGACACCTTTGGTTTTAGTGTGTCAGATGCACTCTTTGAAATGAAGACAAATAAAAATATAAAGATGTTTTGAGAAATTGTTGGGAAATTAAACACGTTTATGAAATGTTTATGAAAATGTCAAATGTTTATGAAAAGCATCCAGGAAGATCCACTAAAAAAAAGTTCATATTGAATGCATCTAGTTGGCACATAATAATTCATGGAGTGCTAAAAGCAGTATTAAATATTGAGTGCATTCCTATTCAGTGAGTACCGTTTGTATAAACCACCAACAGTTTTCATGCTCTGCTCTTTCCTAATATTGCTGAATTGTCTCCTTTTCTTTTTGTCATGTTCCCTTGTTCCTACAACTGTCCATCCCATCTATCCCTCCCTTTTTGACCTCTTGAGATTTGCATCAAGCAATTCAGCCTTCTTTCTCCAGTGGCTTCCAGCTTGCATTGAGCATTCGGAAGAGTGATAGTTTATTGTACTTGAGATGGCCTCAGGACATTTGCTGGACAACATTTGTAGATAGAAGTGTTATCTGTAGATCAGCTGGTATAATCAGAAAAATTAGACAAGCTTTCTGGCACAGAAGAGCAGACCTGAAGAAATGGATTATTTTATTCTCTTAACATGCTGTTTTTGCTGAATTTATGGAAATAACACATTAGAAAGAAAAAAAAATCAAAATGCAGTATTTTACATGCTGCTAAATAATGCCTTTGAACAACAACAACAAAAAAAGGAACTAATTTATTCAGAATGTAAGAAAATCTGTTTGAAAGAGCTGTGATTTTCTTATGATGACGTTTTCCATCATTTTTGGTGATCCTAAATACCAGGGGTAAGTAAAATTAATATCTGTTATTGAAACGGTGAATATAATTAGTTTGACTTACTTCATATACAAATACAAGATGGCAGCCACATCCTCTAATTTCGGATATCTACATCTGAACTGGTTACTCCCTTTATAATCAGGGAGGACAAATAGGCATGTCTGGTGTGCAATTCATCTTACCCTAGGGTGAGCGTCTGAAACAGGCTAAATGAATTGCAGCTTAGAAATTCCAGGTTTTCCTCATTGGCTTTAAAAGGCACCTGAAGGTCATGGCTCCAACGTCTGAATTTGGACAGCTGAATGCCATCTGTGTTACCTGGTAAGGAGGAGTCCACAAACTGATAGCTCCGTGCAGGGTGTTACAGTGTGGAGTCAGTCATGAGCTTCAAAAGCTGTGTTCTTATCTTTACTGTGCAACCTTAAGGCACCTTCTCTCCTTGCGAGCAATCTCCTGATGAAGATGCTTTTTCCACATAACTTCTGTGTTTTCAGTTGATTCTGGCTAGGAGTTTTCAAGTGTCTTTAAGGAAACGCAGTTGATCCCTGCTTCTGCTGTGTTTCCTAGGTAAAGCTGGGCAAGTCATGGGAAAGTTGTGGAAACAAACCTTTCACAGATGACTGTGGAGAGAACAGGGGAAGCAGAGAGAGGGAGGAGGAAACTCCTTGACCCAGGGTCTGATTTGCAAAATTTTAGCCAAAATGGCAATGTTTAGGAACTGTTAAGGCTGCTGGAAATAGAACATAATGGGGAGGATTGGGAACTGTTAACAGTAGTTAGCTCTTCTGTTAGCAGCTTGCATTTTAAAATAGAATAAAAACATGAGGAGCTGTTCTATGATCAGAACTTCCCATGCATATGAAAAATCCCTTCCCTTTAGCTTTCAAAGCAAACATAAAAAATACAATGGCAAAATACATATCATGTAGCAGATAACAATGTATCTTTGTACATACTATTCTTATTTTAGTCACTTCTTACACCTTGCTGACTTTCTACTGTACAGTTTTCTTTCTCACGCATGTTTGTTCATGCAGCCACGTACTGTGAGCTAACTCAATCTATCATCAAATATTTCATCATTCAATGCTACCTCAAGACAAGAAGGGAAAGACGAGTAAAGATTGATCAACATAAGGGAATATTCTTTTCCTTTGGTGCCATCTGAAAAAAAAAAGTATTTAATTAATTTAAAGAAAAGAAACTATCATCTTCTATATATCCTTCATTCCCAAGTGTGCAAAATTCCTGTCATTTTTCATTAGCCTCACTTTGGAACTGTACTTGGAAATTCTGAAATGAAAATGAAATAATATTAGTTCAGTAAGATAGAACTTTTGGGTAAGTGAATCCTTTAGTCATCTAGGTTTTACAGTTGTAAAGTTGACCAAATTAAGTTTTTAAAAGAATGTCCTGAACTATGCAAATCTGTAAAACAGATGTGTTTGATGAATTCCCCAATCTCATGTTTCAGGTAAAGCCCAATACCAGAAGCACAACTGCTAGTTTGACAAGAGTCTGTTTTTCCTCAATAGTGATTCTTTATGTTAATTACAGAGTTCCTTCTACCATTAGAGTAACTCCGTAAGTACTTTGAGAATTGAAGGAAGGCTGAGGGGCCATAGTGCATCTTATAACTGACCTTTTATAGTTGCCATTTCATGTTTGTAAGCTACTGTTATATTATCTCGAGTGGACTGCTGTTGTTGCCGCAGCTGTAATAGTGCTGTTGAGACAAGGCTGTGCATCAGGAATGCTGCCCAATTCCTTGGAAATCTATGAGGATCTGTGCCCCAGCTCACAGAGCTTGATCAGGCCAAGCAGAATTAGCCAAGCAGAAAAAGTTTTAAGTCGCATGACCTGGCGGAAACCATCATTTTCAATTTGTTCCTTCTGCTGTGGCCAGGAGCAGGTGCCACAACACATGCTCTCAGGCCTCATGCAAAGTCAAAGGTGACTTCTAATTAATGCTAAGAGAGGTGGAGAGAACCTCCAGTGGAAGCTTTTGTGTTACTTATGAGGAGAGGCTGCTCTTCAGGAAGTGAGGGAGTTTGATGTTCTTTCCTGGTAAGAAACTAGCAGAACACTTTCCTCATTATATAATAAATACAAAATAGATTGATTTCAGTTGAAAGAAACCTCTGGAGTTAATCTTGTCCAACTCTGCTGAAGGTAGAGCCAGCTTCAAAGTTAGCTTGTGATCTGAAGTTAGAGGGAGTTGCTCAGGGTTTTGTCTAGTCAAGTGTTGACTAGGGTCTGAGACTCCATAACTTCCCTGTGAAGACTGTGAAATTTTTTCCTCAGTTCTAATCAAAATTTTTCATGTTGTACTTTATATCCATCTCCTCTCGGTCTGTCCCTGTGCACCTCCAAGGAGAAATTGCCTCCTATTAGGTAGCCAGTCTTAACTTTTGCCCATGCATCTAAACATCTTGGTGATTCTTCTCTATATTCACTGCATTTTGTCAACACTTTTCTTGTACTGGACATATGCAGGTAGCCTGCATTGTCACAAGGGCCTACTGTGGATAATGTCTGGTAATAGAGTATTGTGAAAACTATGGGCGTGCAGATACTTGGCACTGAGAAGTACAAGAGAATTCCAAGTGTCATTGTAAACCTGAGGGTTTTGAAGAGGGAGTGTCTAGTTTCTTATTCTTTGACTCCCAGAAGAGTTTACAGATCTGCTTGTTTGTTTGTTTTGGTTTCCATCATTGTAATTCCTTGAAACCATCAGCTGGAATTTCACAGTGGACATTCCACAGCAGTCGTGGAGGCACTCTGTGATGAGCAATGCTGACATGTTTTCCTACCCTTGGCTGAGAATCTTGCCATTCACAAAGCATTTAAAAAGTAACCTGTAATTCTTCTGACAGGATGTATATTTAGAATTTCGGAACAGTAAAGCATGTTTGGCATAAAACCAAACCGTGTGAATAATAATAAAGAAAAATCTATACCATTATAGGGCCACATTTGTCTCTAAGGAGGGTGTTTTAATGATTCACCCATTATTACCGATTGCAGATAAAGTACAAATAATTCATACTGCATGGTGTAGGGGAGACACCTGTAGATACTTGCTGAAACTTACCTGTTGATGCTGAAGCATCTCTGTGACTTCCTTTAGCTATGTCCAAAAGCTGAAGCAAATAGGGAAGCAAATAGAACTGGAAATGAAAGGAAACCTACCTACCAATGTTATACTTTTTCTGTTTGAAGAATGTTTCTGTACTTGGCAAAGAGAAATTGTTGAGTTTGTGTTTTACAGCTATGTTTGAACGTAGCAGTGTAGATTCTTCAGTGGAACTGCTGAAATGGCAGCCCTTGTGCTACTTTTGTTGTAGCCTCAGTATTCTTACCTGCACAGACTAGGTTGCAGAAGGAGGTGTGGATTTGTGCATATGCAGTCTTTCTGGGTTAAAGCGGCCTAGGAGTGCCCTCTGTGAAAGCAACACAGATTCAAGACCTATGAGGAGCGGCTGAGGTCCCTTGGTTTGTTCAGCCCAGAGCAGAGCAGGCTGAGGGGAGGCCTCATGGCGGCCTGCAGCTCCCTCACGAGGGGAGCGGAGGGGCAGGCGCTGAGCTCTGCTCTCTGGGGACAGCGACAGGACCCGAGGGAACGGCATGGAGCTGGGACAGGGGAGGGTCAGGCTGGGGGTTAGGGAAAGGATCTGCACCCATAGGGTGGTCGGGCACTGGGACAGGCTCCCCAGGGCAGTGGTCACGGCACCGAGCCTGATGGAGTTCAAGCAGCGTTTGGACAACACTCTCAGACACATGGGCTGGTTTTCGCGTGGTCCTGTGTGGAGCCAGGAGCTGGAATTGATGATCCTTGTAGGTCTCTTCCAGCTCAGGATATTCTGTAATTGTATGACATAGATCTGTTCTTACACTATTACATCCTGTAAAGAGGCAGGTTGTTTATTGATCGGTTGGCTGCTTGGTTGTTTTTTGCAGCACTGAGAATAAGCCCATGTATTCAGACTCCAAGGTCAAGTGTGCAGGCACAGCACCACGCTTACGAACATAGTGACATGGCCTGCAAACCAGACCTGCTTTTCACCTGGCTGTCTTAAACCTGGATGCATTGAAGACATGTCTGTCTGACCCCACCTCAGACATGGTTTCTTAGTTAACCTCATGGGATTCATGTGATTTGAGGCTGGACTCAAGTTATTCAATGGGAGGCAGCCTTGTCTGTCTTCAGTTTATGTACTAAGAAATCTTTTTCTCACACCTTTTGTCTGTGTTGTTAGTTTCCTGTCTGATCTCTCCCAGGCTTGGGTTGTGTGTTTATCAAATGTCTGGCATAATGGGGTCAGATTTTGACTATGGCTTCTATATGCAAATAGTGAGTAACAGCAGAAAAGACCAAAAAACAGTTGGCACCTTTCAAAAGCTCTGAATGAATACATATCATTTGAAATTTCAGAATGGAATGCATCAGGCTTTATAGTCCTTGTGTAATTTAAAGGGTGTGTTTGAGGTGAAGAGATAAAAAAGAGGCTGAGAGGCCCATAAAAGTTCCACAGGGGTGTATCTGAAACACAGTATAGGTGACAGTCCTGTGGATGATAAGTCTGTTCTTGTGAGGTTGTCTGCCTGGTTCCCAATGAATAGCTTGATCCCCATTCCTGTCACGTTTGGCAGAAACTAATAGTCAGGACTTCAGGGAGGCTCTTACCACCTGTATTTGGGATCAAACCTGCTGATGTTGTCAGGAAAATGCATGTCTCTAGGAAGTACTAACAAATCTGCATCGTGGAGGTTGCTTTCCTGTGTTGCTCTGTTGGTACAGCAGAAATCCAAAGGCAGTCACAGTAGTGCTATTATTCATGGGAGTCTACCTCGTTGTTTGCACTATCTTACGCCATGTATCTGTGGCTTGGAGCGACTGGTAATTGAACTAACCAGTTCTTTAATACGATCTAGATGATATCTTTCTTATTTGGGACAAACAAAAAAATTTATAAAACCTTTGAGGTGAGGTAGAGGTAATAGTTTTAATATTGAATTTTTAGTATTTTTACGAGGTAAGATTATGAGTAAGCCAAATTTTGAGGGAGACATTTCACGTTTTCACTATATTGAGTTAAGAAATGAAAAAAAAAATTGATAGAGATAAGACAGTACTCTCTACTGGCTTGTTACAGTTAACATAATGAAAAAATCTGAAGCCAAAATGCATTTTTTTCTGCCAAGATACCGGACTTCTCATGTCAACTTTCAAGAAGTATTTGTTAGTGCAAGCATACTATGTTTGGATCAAAGCATACTTTAGAAAATGTCTAACTTTTATAAACTTCGGTTCAAAACAAGTAAGAGTCATCCCAAAGAACTTTTACATGTGTGCCAGTGTGATAAGACTGTCTCATAAATCATAAAAAAGTAGAAAATCAGCACATAGTTCATAAAGTAACTTCTTCGTAAAAATAAATCTAGTCAGGTGACTGTCTTTTCTGTTATTCAAAAAATCTCATTTTTTTTTCCTGTAAATACTCAATACAATGTGATAGTAAGACTAATTTGAAAACATGAGCAGAGTGACCTCAATTGTAAAAATGTATTAGCTTGTGAAATTGTGTAATAATTTCACCCTGAGCATTTTTAGAAGTCCTCTGCATCCTAAATTAATCTTCTTTAAATTGAACATCTATTTTTTCTTCCCACTTTGTCACACTGTGCTCAGAAGCTGTGCATGAGACTGTCTGAAGCAGGCAGGGTGCTCGCACTGAGGAATGTCCCACTGGCTGCTAAACCAGTGGGGCAGCATTAGAGGGATTAATAATAGCTCCACGCAGGTATTCAAGCACTGATTGCACGTTGCACGGATGCTTGGTGTGACTGCTGGGAAGGAACTGAACAGGAAGTTTCCAAAAAAAATTCGGCAGCTTTACATTCTCAAATTCTGTATCTAAATGAGTTCTAGCAATTTCAAATATTGAGCATAACAGTATTTATTTGATGACAGTGTAGTGTCACCTGATTAAAGCGTTTTTTTTGGTTTAGTTTTGTGATGGGTATACATGTTTGAGCATTATGCAAATTTCTTTTAAAGGTATGAAATACAGTTAGTCCACGAGGGGTTCTTTTTTTTGCTGTTGGAAAGATATCTAAATCACCTCTCACTGCCAGCTGCTGTTTGTCTACTTTGTCTTCCTAGGTTTCTTCAACAATTGTTTCTTTGCAATAGTTTTTATCTTTTTATGAAATATGATAATGGCGATTCCTTAATATCACTACAGTTGTAAGTGACTAACTTGCTATATTCTACAGTGGGTTTTTATTGGTTTTGTTTTTTAAAGAAGAAGAAGAAACCTCTGTATAGCTGTTTGGACATGTCTAATCTTTTTTTCAGTTAGATGAGAGTTACTTGCCAACTTCTGGCATATTTCCGTGCTGTAATGGTGTTAAACAACGTCTCCCCCCCCCACCATGTTGTTGCTGTTGTCTGCAGAAGTAGTTCCTTCCTTGCATCCATCTTAAAGCAAGTCCTTTACAATCTGAAGAATCCATATTTTGATTATCCTTTGGTTTGTGGTTTGTAAGATTTATCAAAATCCAAAAATTCTCTACTCCCACTGTTCCTTATTACAGTTCATGGAATTGCTTTTCTTCCAGTAATGGATTGAATGTGCTTTTCCAGTTGAATTTGAATCCCCCAGTCATTACCCTGGGACTGCTGCCAAAACGACAAAATATTATCATGTATTCATTTCTTCCCACACTCAGAAGTATCAGCTCTGGCTTTGTTCCATAAAAATTACAGAGTTGTTTAACATTTTTTTTCCAATTGCGCACCTTTGTAACTAAGACAGATGGATTTCTCTTTCATCAGTAATGCTACTTATTTTTACCAACATACAACTCCTTCAGTTCTTCTTCTGGATTGTTTCCCAGGCTGTCCACCATCTGATCTATTTCTCATAATTTTGAAATACATTTTTGTCTACTTCCAGAAGACTTACCAATGTATAGTCTATATTGTAGCACAGGTGTACGGTAGAGTTACTGAATATAAATCTATAAAGTGGAAATGAATTTTATATGCAACACTATAGGCAAAAGTGTAGTACTCATGTTCATTCTAAGGTATGCGTTTTGGTTTAATGACTGTATTTTCTTACTGGCAAGATGTCCCTTACACTTGAAGATTATTATAAATAATTTTTGCTGCTGATTACAAATGAGATGTCCTTGTCATCTAGTGAAGCAGATGTCACCAGCCACGTGCTGGCAACAGCAGGCCATGGTGTGTGTGGAAGTCATATGCTTACTTTGTTGCTTTGAAAAGCAATCAGGGTGTGATTCTCCAAGGGTAGATTGTGTTGTTTGGTGCTTTTACGGGCCAGGGGAATACTGCATCTAGTGCTTGAGTCATTCTTACCTTAAGAGTTTTGAACCCTTTTCCAAGTGGCATCTTACCCAGTTTATAGGAAGAACACCTCTTCCTATAAAGAAGATATATAATAAAATATGAAAAAAACAAAACAAAACAAAAAAACAACCCACAACTATACATCTTCAATCATGTTTTCCATATTTCTGAGGCAGTACAATGTTCAGCTCTCCTTTGATCTCTCTGTGGGCATATTCATCTCTCACATTAAGTTGTAGTATTGTTGGTAGTGTTAGTATATTCCTTTGCTTTAAATTCACTTTCTGTGATGGCCTGGATGCCTATTAAAAAAATAAAAATCCCACACCGAGTTACTTCTTAACACTAAACTTTATTTTATAATGTAAGGAGAGTGAGGGAAAAGAGCTGTGAAATAAAGCATATTGACTGTCATGAACTTTAATACTAAGTGGATACTGAAAGGTAGACAGGCTTATTTGATTCAGCAGTTCTTATCCTTCCTTTCAGTCACTTCTCAGCCTTGGTGCAAGCTTCTCATTCTCAGGGATCTTTTGTCTTCAGTGTTCAATGATTTCTATCAGCCTGGGCCCATTGGTTTAGGTCCCTTGTGACAGATTTTACACAGCTGAAGAAGGATGCATGAATAATTTAGGTAGTGATCAGGGGCATCTGGAGGAGTAGCAGACACCTCCCAAAACTATAACTGTGAATATTTTCCAGTAGTGCTCACGCAGCTTCTGATGTCAGTGACCTGCTTCCAAGGAACCTGGGTGAGGAAGAGGTGCTGTGGCACTGCCAGCGCCTTCTGCTTCTCTCCCAGAGCTGGACCACAGTCGAATGATGATAACGAAACAGGTTGGACACTGACCCTCACTGTGGCATTTTGTTATCAGGCCCTTGTTACCAGTACCAGTGCTGGCACAACCCAAGGTGCCTGTGTATATTTGATGGAGAATGCGAGATACTTCAGGGCATCTGAGCATCTGGGAGCACTGACTAATGATCCAGGAACCTGAAACTGCTTTGCTGTTTCATTCAGGGCATTCAGTTCGCGTGATGTCCGTGCTAACTTTGGCATTAAGGCTATCACTGCGAAGGAAGGGTGTTCCCTTTTTCTATGACTCCTCACCATTTGTAGGAATCTAGGAGGATGTGATGCTTCTCATCCTGTTTCCCCAAGCTTTTATAATTAGCCATCGTACCTTGTCTCTCACGCAGTGCAGGTAGACCTTGTAAAATCGAATCAGACCACTCCCGTCAGTAATGGAGAGCAGGCTCAGAAGAGCCACGGGGGTGGCAATCTACCTTCTGTGATTTCCTGCTGGAGGGCTGGAACTCCTCTCCTGTGAAGAAAGGCTGAGAAAGTCCAGTTTATTTAGCCTAGAGA
Source organism: Anser brachyrhynchus (assembly GCF_964034855.1). Classification (NCBI taxonomy): domain Eukaryota; kingdom Metazoa; phylum Chordata; class Aves; order Anseriformes; family Anatidae; genus Anser; species Anser brachyrhynchus. The sequence goes on along the minus strand of NC_137696.1, from coordinate 78,392,806 downwards.
AGAGAAGGCTTTTACAGGACTTTATAGTGGCCTTCTGGTACCTAAAGGGGGCCTACAGGAAAGATGTGGAGGGACTCTTGGTCAGGGAGTGTGGTGACAGGACAAGGGGGAATGGTCTTAGCAAAATAAAAGGGTAGGTTTAGATTAGGTATAAGGAAGGAGTTTTTCACTAGAAGAACTAGAGGCCCATCTGAGAAGCTGTGGATGCCCCATCCCTGGAGGTGTTCAAGACCAGGCTGGATGGGGCTTTGGGCAACCTGGTCTGGTGGGAGCTGTCCCTGCCCATGGCAGGGGGGTGGAACTGGGTGGGCTTTAAGGCCCTGTCCAACCCAAACCAGTCTGCAATTCTTTGAAGGGTTAGAGCTTCATTTTTGGAAAAATGTTGAAGTCTGCTTTATGACTTCTCATTTCCAACTCTGACTGTAAATATTCTCTGTCCTTGCTGAAGTGAGTGGGTGCTGGAAGGAAAATATGGTTTCTGAGACAGTGTAGGGATGCAGGGCATTTGTGGTGGACAGCGTGGCGCAGTGAGGGAACCTTCAGCCCCACATGCACCCAGGAGCAGTCCCCAGGGCAAGAAGATGTTTGTAAGACAGGGTTTGAGTTCACAGGTCTTAGAAACCCTGTTCCCACCTCATCCTCTCAAGATGAAGTGGTTGCCAGTAGATGACTGCCATGCAAATGACAAGATTTTAGAGAGCTAATGTCTAAGACATGATGGAGTAGCAACGTATCACCACATCAAAGAGCCAGCCAGTATTGTTGGAAGTTCAGCAAACAGCCTTGGGAATGGTGTCTGCCAATGAACAAATGACCTCTGGATAATGGATTTGTCAAACTGACCAAGGCTGCCAGAGCTCCGGAAGTAGTGCCTCCAGCACGGTTAGAAACTGTATTTATCTTATTTAAGAGTTCCAAAGGACAGTTTTATAGTTTCACAGTCATAAAACACTACATGGTTTCTCAGGGCATCCAAAACTGGTGGTATATTCAGCAAAACAGTCCTTTAAGTCTCCCTTCTACTTTCCACCTCTGAGTTGACTGTTTATTCCTTTGTAATTATTCATTTGTATGCCAGTGGACAATCACAAATAAAGGAAATGATTTTTTTTAGCATGTGTTATGTAGCTCTCCAGAAGATAAGTTGTCCATATGCACCTTCTGCAACCATTTTTTCTACAGATAGTCCAACTTGGGCTTGCATGCTCATGAGGAGAGTGAAATTTTGGGCATGCTCTGACCTTTATGACATTGGTGCAAAGAACATTAAGCTACATACGGAGAACATCAAGCACATAGGTACTGCTACAACAAGCTCATCAAGTCTCAGTATTTATAGTGCATGCACTTGCATTTGAGTATGCTTATGGCCAGTACTGATTTAGCTCAGGTAGCTTCTTTTTTGCTGTGTAGAAGAGTCACACGGGATGGAATTAAAACAACATTTTTGCTTTAAGTGAAAGAAATAGTGCAACACGATAGGACAGTAAATTATAAATGGATCAATGTAAGTTTATGCATGATGACCAAAAAATACTATACATTTCACAAATAGGCCTCTGAACACATGGACTCTCCTGGGGACAGACTACCTGTGAAGGAATCCTAATCCCAGCCCCACAGAAATTATTTCACTCTGTGGTGGGTTGACCGTTTCCAGCGATTAAGCATCCACCAGCTGCTTTCTCAGTATCCCCACAGCAGGATGGGGGAGAAAATTGGAAAAGCAATAGTGAGAAAAAACCATCTGGGTCAAGATAAAGATAGTTTAATAAGCAAAGGAAAAGGAAAAAAAAAAAAAAAAAACCACCAAGTAATGCATAATCAGTCACTCAGCAACACCTACCAGCATACAGATGCCCAGCCAATCTTTGAGTAAGGATTGCTTTGGGAAGACACCCCCATCACCACAAACACACAGTTTTTATTGCTGAGCATGGCATTACATGGCATTGATTATCCCTTTGGTGAGGTGGGGGCAACCATCCCACCCGTGTCCCCTCCCAGCCTCTTGCCCACCCCATCCTACTTGCTGTGGGGACAGCACGAGAAGCAGAGGAAGCCTGGGTGCTGCGCAAGCTCTTTCCAGCAACAGCTAAAATGACGGTGCGTTATCAACACTTCTTTGGTCACAAATCCAAAACACAGCACCATATGGTGCTGCAAAGAAAATTAACTCTGTCTCAATCAGGATGCACTCTTAGGTGCTTATCCATAGTTAGTGATTTTTTGTCCTCTTACAAAAAAAAAATCCTTATTTATTATATCCATTTGTGGATTGTCTTACTAAAGTCATGACTGGACTGAAAGGTTGGTGGAAGCACCAGTGATTAGATGCATGATGAGATTTATGCACATACGTAGCTCATAAGACAGAAAAATAGAATAGCTGTAACCTGAAGATCAGAAAGGTCTCTGTGAAATAACCCAAGTTATCAAAGGAAGGGTGAAAACATTAATCTCTTCTTTATCAATATGATAAACAGTGTTGTTTTATACATGTTTAAAACCCATACAGAATCTTTAATGAAAAAAATCACCAAATTATTCAAGGAAATATAAGGCATTTTATTTATTTTATTTTATTTTATTTTATTTTATTTTATTTTATTTTATTTTATTTTATTTTATTTTATTAAGGGAAGAATACATGACATTCTCTTTTGAGAGCTCTGGAAATGAACTGCTTAGGGTGCATATGAGGTCAAATGCTGCAGCTTAGTTTTAGAAAAGTCCTGGATAATTTTTGCAGATTAGAACATTTGTAGTTAGTAAGTTTACAATAAGAAAAAATAAATCCTAGACTTCAGGGCTTAATAAGATAGCCTACTAAAGACAGGAAATACTATTTTTGCCCAGTATTTACTCTGTTGAGTAATTATGTAGAGGAGATTTTCCCCTACTTTATTTACAAAATAAATTAAATATGGTCTTTATAATGCTTTATTGAAATGCAGTTTTGCTCACCTAGTATTATTTCAATCTCTTTAACTGTTTCTTGTGGAATTGTTACTTTTGTTCCTTGCAGAGAGTGTAGACTTTTTATTTTTTGAAGATTTTATGGTGACTTTATATGTTTGTGGTTACTAGTGCATTGCATGTAAACATGAATTTGAACGCAATGCCATGTCCAAACAAAGAACTTTATGAACATTTTGTGACATTGCCTGCTGTCCTGCATCATTACTTTTCCGGTAATGGAGCGGTATCATTGATACATCTGTTACTGTGGAGGTTACTGGAAATGCCATCAGGGTTGGGTGCCTGTCACTCCTGTCTTTTTGATCTTCATCCAAAAGACCATAGAGGTACATATGTTATGTTATATCTTGGATGACTCCCAGGAGCTTGCTCACATCCTATCAGTTGGCTTTGATGTTTGCACCTGCAGTTACCCGGTATTGATGCCACAAGTCTTCCCTGTCAGACGTTGGGTCTTGGTGGTTATAAATCTGATAACGCGGTTGCTGTTCTGAAAGTGTTAGTATAATTGCAGACTTTTCAGCGTAATTGTGTCACCTCCCTTCCAGCTTATTGGATATACCTGCCTTTTAGGACAGGGCCTACCACTTTGAGACTCTGAAGATTCTCAGCATAGCCGCAGTGCAAATAATGATAGATCTTACCTTCTACATCCTTTTTTTGGTCTTTAAGACAGGATTACATTGTATTGACTAATATTTGGGTCAAAGTTTTTAGATGGTGTCTGCACAGCACGTATGCAACAGAATAACAAATCTCAAAAGCTTGACCAGTACAAGGATTTTTGTAATGTTTATACAAATTCATTTTTCCTGAAACCACTTTCCACTTCCTACAAGAGTAAGAAATGCATGGTTAAAACATGGTTCGAGGAGACCTTCTATTCATTGCTGAAAAAGTTCTCACCCTCTTTTATTTTTCCTTTCTTAAAGTATGTTCCTCATCTCTTATACCTTCTGAAGTGTTTTACTTCTTCCGCTCTGATTTCTGTATGTCTCATATGCCTGGAACAGTCTTGTTATTTTCATCTGCTAATAATCTTCTCGTCTCCCTAAGTCTCTTTACAAATGTGCTTATTTTGGTTAGCTGTCCACCTCTTCTTTTATGCCGCTCCACTGTCCTTTAATCTAGACCAAATTACAATTTAATAATGCAGGTGAGGGCTGGGGAGGAGAGGTTTCAAAAGTTAGCTGTAAAGCAAAACCCTTCAGTCATCTTGCATCTTCTGTTATTGTGGTCTATGGTTCAGTCTGTTCAGGCTTTGCAGGGCGCTTGTTTGTGTCCTTGGACTTGTGTACAGAGTGAGGCGCAGAAATACCGCTGTGTACAGCTTGCGAAAAGAGAGGTGGACTGAAGCTGCTCGTTAATGAGAGCTCTGTGGCTTTCTGTGAGGGACGAGCAGAGCCTTTTAGCCAAAGCAGTTTTATAAGTGCCTGCCAAGGTGTCTATGGCAAAACTACTTCTTGAGCCAGCTCTTGAATATTTGCATAGCAAAGTCTTAAAAAGGAATGACCAAGGACATAGAATTAAGCTAAAACAACACAAGAGTAACATAATCAGGTTGTTCTGCCCCTTTTCTTCCTGCATTTATCTATTAGTTGAGGTTTTCAATCTTTTCTTCTGTATTAATGACACTAACTGCTTTTACTGATTTGTGTTCTGCCAATTAACACACACAGGTGTTTGGCTATACCTTGGCTATATGTTGGCTATACCTTTTATTTTAGGAGTCTGACATTGCATTTTAACATCTTACGTGACTGCTGATGAAATATCAGTACTGGGAGGATAAAAGATATTTGGGGTAATACTTAAACTATTCGGGCCAATGTGGTAAGTAAATAAACTTTTCATGAAAGAGCTGGTTCAGTAGTGAGATGGGTATGTAAAATGAAAGTTGTTCTAGATTTTTGTGTTGAAATTCATAACATTTGATTAGTGTTTATTGCCTCCATTTTCATTAGCTCTTGTGACACATCTTTAAGGGAGGAGGGTATTAGGCACACTTGTGTAGGTTATTTTGTGCAGCTGGACATTACCCCAGAGACCATTCCCTGGGAATGATAGGGTCGTATTTACAGGTCCAGCCACTGCTGTTCTGAAGTTCCTAAAAATGTCATTGCACATGTTAATTAGTGAGACTGAGTTACTAAAATGATGTTGAACTAGCTTTAATTAGTGAAACCAACACCCCAGTGTCCTCTTGTTTCTGTAGCTACTGTTTTTTCCCATTAATTAATGGAAACATTAATAGCAAATGATGGTTCATTAACTTTTTTTATGAGAAAGATTTGTAATTAACAGATTTACAGACCAGGATGCAATGCTGCCTTTTTATGAAAATAGAGTACAGATCAAGTCTTTAAGTAATGTCATTTCTTTATGATGCTTCAGCAAAATCGTGTAATTTTATAATTTAGTGACTTACAACATGTAAACTAATAAAATGATCTCTTTATCTGGAAAATAAATTTCAAATATTTAGTAATTGCTTCTCATCCTGAGTTGCCTCCTCCTCCTGATCTTTGGCTTCTTTGAAGTATTATCTTATATGAAGACAGAAATAAATATGGTTCAGCATAATGGATAATGAATATCTCTTGACAGAGATTTCACAGCCCGTATCTTTGCAGGGAGAAGCTTTGCAGCCCCAAAGGTCTGCTGCCAGGTTAACTATGTTTTCAAATGTGTGTTTACTGTACAGAGCAGCCTGGGGCAGACTTTCAGAATGCTTGAAGGACTGAGTTTGGAAACTTGAGCCCAAAGACTGTGAAATTGTCATCTGTTTCATTGCATGTGTAATATGATAAAAACGTGACCACTTGCTTTTTTTTGCCCTTGCATAACCTATTCTAGTAATCGCGTTGATTACTTCAGTTGTTTCCTGTTGCTCTCTTTTGGAGGATGGATTACCTACGGTATTAAAAGAAATCTACGGCTCCTTCAGTTGTGAGAAGGACGTTTACAAAAGGAAGTATTTATCTTACACTTTGAAAAATCATCAGGAGCCAATAAAGGACTGTCCATTGGGACTGTCCCTGCAGTCTAAAACCCGGTACCAAAAATGTTTTCCTCCCAAATCCAGAGGATTTATGTGTGGGAGATGGTAATTTCTTTATCCCTTATGAAGATGTTGCCCCAACTGGGTCACAAATGACAAGATAAATGCCTTGTTAAACTGGTTCTAGACCTTAGAGCGTTGAAAGTAGGCAAATACAGAAATTAAAATAGAAGGTTTTAGCAGGTAACTACAGAGTTGCTGGCAGATGACTCTGTAGTAAGCTATTGTAAATAGGACATCCTAGATGATTTAAGTCAGTCTTTGAACTGGCTCCAGGATGACTTGTATTTCATGTATAAAGTCCAAGACTCATAATACATTTGTACCAAGTGATGCTTTAGGATAAAGTTTAATGTGTGAACTATTTTAAAATTAAAATGTGATTGAAATTGTCGTAGAATTATTTGGCGTGATTTCAGATGTTTACTTAATTACTCTTTGTACTCAACTGTCAATTAGACATCTTTGGCAGCATAAGACCTAGATCCAAACTGAGGTACATAAGCCTATTGAGACAGTAGGGTGGTATAAAGCCCTTCTCTTCCAAAGGAATACTAGAAACATTGTCGTGTGGTGCTTTTGTTTGTTAGTTTTTAAATGACTACGTGATCTTTTCAAGACTACAAGCATCAGGAGCTCACACACTGAAAGCACATAAAGCATCAGAATCACTGAGGTAGTATGCAGGCTCACTTGAACAATATAGTTTGTCACCTAGCACCCTGCCAAAATAATTTATTTTGTGATGACAGAGAACTGAAGCATGACACTTACTGAGACACGAAAATTACTTCCTTCAGCAAACGCCGTGGAGGTTACTGCTGCTAGGTACAGACCAGGTCAGGTAGACACGTTAAGAATACGTGATGGTATAACCCGCAGGCTAGTAAGAGAGCAAGTTCACTCCCTTAAGTTTTTCTTCTTAATTCAGCTTCAAGCACAATTTTAGTAATGTTATAATTTTATGGATGACATCCTTAGTCAAAGATAAGCAGGACTACATCTAAATTTGCTTGTCACGTGGAGAGGGAGCTTTCATTAGTAGTAGACTTGACTGAATTAGAAGAGTAGGTGTGGCTGAGAGTTAATGCTTACGGTGGACGAATCAGACTTGTTTTCACTCAGAAATGCATATGTGTTGAGATAGCCACCTCTGCTCTGACTAAGAGACAAGATATGGGCATTTCTTTTATGGTGCTGTAGCCACAGATCAGTGCAGGAGATAGAAATTACAAAAAAATCGTCTTTGCTTCCTCAAAGTTAAAAACTGAGGGTTTTCATAGGATTTTTCCTTTGATATAGTGACCTCATTGTAAGAAGACATTGTTGTCATTGAGTACAAGGAGCCTCTGCCTGCTTTCCTGTGGTCAGGACCGCTTGGCAGGCTCCATCCCAGACATTTAATATAATTAACTTGAAGGTGTTTCCTGCTCAGGAGGTATTTAAGCAGCCTAGGATGAACAAGCAATGAGGCTGGAGGATGAGCTGTCTGTAACCAATAGTTGAAGGTGTCATCATCTAGTTACCTAGGAGAGAGCTGTTAATGAAGCAGTATTAACTGTACTGAATTGTAACAAAATGCTCACAATTTTAAATAGCAAAGATTTGCACAACATTAACTGGGCTGTCAATGTCCTGATTAAAAAAATATTCTCTCTAGATTGTCTGCACCTCCTTTCCCAGGATCTGCTTGTTCTCATTTGTCTCTCTTCTGTTTTTTACATCCCTTCTTTTACCTTCCCTCATTGCCTGCGACGTGACTTTTGATAACTTTTGTGGAAAAGAGAAGGAAGTGAAAGATGGGAGTGATAAGTAGGTTTGACAAGAGGCAAAAACGCTGTCAGGAGAGAACTAGACATTCCTCAAAAAATGAAGCAAAACAAAGTCTGAAACCAAAGTCTGTGATCTTCTGACTGTAGCATTAGGATGCAGAGATGCAGGCAGGCTGCCTTGCAGCAAGCTTGTATCCTGAAGTCTGCTGCTTCTTGCTGTATAAGTTAGTCCTTTCTACAAAGCCAATAAAACTTCAAAGAAGCACTTGGTAATGTAAATCTGTATGATATCTGAGCTGGCAGAAAGCCTCTTCCATGTGGGGGTATGAAGAGAGCCCATCCACATCTATGTATTTATTTTGATGTGCAACTTTTGAGAATTTAAATATATGCACTCATTGCTCTTAAAAATAAAAATGAAGAGCAGTGATGATCATCTGTCAGGCTACAGAATGTACTGTGAAATGGATAGCATCTCATTTTGGTGCTGTGCTCAAGTTTGTGACAAAACCACTTCTTATGCTGCATCTGTGGCCACGATTGATATGCCTTGCTTGTGCTTTTCACCTTCTCCATTGTTCTCCTGTCTAAAGGCTTAGTAATTTCTGAGATTTCCCTAAACTACTTTTGGTAAAAGTAGCTTTTAAAGTAAACTTAAAAGGGTATGAAAGTAGATTTTAAAAAGTTGTATCTTAAAATATGTCTGTGTTAAAGCATTTTAAAATTGTTTCCATAAATACAACTGTAAGCACACGTCTTCTAGACTGTCTACTCAAAGACATGAGAGTCACAGATGTAGCCTGTTCAACACATTCATAAATTGTGATTGAGTATTATCATCCTATTACCTTAAATTGCAATTCCAACTTCAGTCAGTTGTCAGCATAGAAATATGCAGAGAATTTGAGTGGGGCTAATCAGTGATTTCTCAAACCAAAATTTTTAAATGTTCAGATTTATATTAAAATATCTGCAGGTGCTTGTTTTTAGGCAGGTGAGAAAATCCAGATTAGTATCTTTTGCAATGAAGTTATCATTATTTGAAACCTGAAATTATACAGTCCCTTATTAAGTATGGAAACAGCAAAACATCTCACATCACATGAGATGACTTACCCAAGTATGACTTTATATATATATTAGTTATTTCCAAATATATCATTTTAGTTCAGTGTTCCACTCCTGGCATCAAAGGACAGTTGGTCATCCATTTTTCTTCCTTTCTACTTAAAGCTCAGTAAAATTTTAATGACCAAATTTCAAAGCTAAATCCCCAAGTCTACATTCTTAACTGGCACCTCTGTTTATAGTGACACTTTAAATATATATATATACTTTTATATATATATATATATATATATATTCTGTAATATGTTAGGAACTGTTTTCTAGTTTTCTTACATGTTTAGATTGCTGATATTCAGAAATGACATAATAAACTCTCACATCAAGGCTACTTGTAATCACAAATCCCCATTGAATGTAAGCCCCTGTGTGATTTTCTGAGCAAAATGTGGCTCAGCTCTTTGCTGCCAAAAGCCTGAGTTTCAATTAGACTTAGCATAATTGATGAGAATGTAAAAGGGCTGGTCCCACACTGGTTGGTTGCCTTTGTTCTAGACAGTGGGCTAATTTCAGCTCATGAAATCAGCTTAGGAGAGTTTTAGGAGAGTTCCTTTGCTGTAATTGCAGGGTGTGGTTTATGAAGAATTTGATGAATAGATAAATTGATGAGTTTATGCAGCACTAGCCAAATCTTGCTTGTCCTGCATGCATCTTGTTGGCTTTGTCCTGATCCTTGCTCTCTCTTGTGGGACAGCTGGGGCTGGGATCTGGGGCCTGAGGGGGCAGGAGAAGCTAGAGTAGGGCTGAGGCAAAGAGCTGGGCTGCTCTATGGTGGGGTAATCCTCCGGGGCCTCATGCAGGAATCTTGCTGGAAGGGCAGCCCTCAGCCCAGTGCTGTGGTCGCTTCTGTGCGGCAGGATGCGGCCGTGCCGCAGGATGGTGTGTTACGGTGTGTGCTTGCCAGGCTGTGCCTCCCTGCTTCCCTGTACCCATCCTGCGCAGGCTTTCCTGCAGCTGGCCCCTGGGAACTTGAGAGGCCTGTTCTGGTGTCTCATCCCTGTTTCATCCCTTCTCGTGGACAGAATATTTTTCTTTTAAGAATTAAAGACTTTCCTGCTGTTGCAGTGGCACTGCAGTTAGAAATAAATTGTACTTTTCAAAGTGGAACTTTAGTCTAAAGAAGGTTACTAGATGCACACAGCTTTCAAGAGCAAAGACTTTGCTAATTTTTTTTCCAACTATCACTTTGAACCAAATGCTAATACTCACATAAAAGAGCAAGGGAAAAAATGTTGCAAGCATGAATCTATGTTCAGAAGTATTTTCACATTCCTAAAATTGTAAATACTGCTCCATATCTCTCAATGGAGTTACAGGAAAGCAGCAAAATTACGTGGTAACATGATATTTCTGTTCATCAAGTCATGGTGAGTCAATGTGAACAAAGAAAAGCATCATGTGTTTAAAGACATGAGTGATGCTGGCTTTCCATCTCCTCAAACAGCTTCATCTGGTTCTTTGAGCTTCTTACTATATAAAATGAGATACTACCTTTGTTTGGCAAGTGAATGTGATGATTATTGTTTATACAATGCTTTAAAGCTAGACTAGAATATGAATATCAAGATTAGCTCTGTGCTCAGTGAGACACTCTAGTGCAGCATGGTTACAAATAGTGTCTGGGGCTGAGGATGTCAGTACCGTGTATTTGTTTATTGCCACCCAAGTTTGACTTTGCTGGGGGGGGGTGTCTCTGGATGCTATCACAATGCCAGACATGATTTATGTTATATTAATACACAGCAAAAAAGATCATTATGTAGCTTTTTTTATCATATCTGTCAGTTAAATTATGTCAGACATTCAAAAGTTCCCAATGCTTACACATATTCAAGAAATCAAGTTTTCGCCATGAGGTTATTTTATACAGTTTCATATTCCCAAAAATGGTGAGTAGAAAAAATACAATGGAAAACTTCAGAAATATTTTGCAAAGTCAGTTTTTAATAATAAACTTTATCAGTCTTGCAAACATGGCTACATATGTGGAGCTGGTGTAATGTCAAGACTTGGCTGTGGAATGAGAGGAGTGGTTATCACAGGCAACACGGATTTGTTGGGGCAAATCTGGCATACATGCAGAGGTGCCACCCAGTGGCCAGATGGCAATAATGAGCTTTTCTGACTAAGTAAAAAAAAAAAAGTCGATGAAGGAGAGCATCTTACAATAATATTTTAAATAATTTGTTTGGATTTTTTTTTTACACTTAATGGTTGGCACATAAACAACAGGGGTTCCAGTTTCTTGAAAAGGAGTAACTGACAAAGTTTGCTTAATGGCCGTCAAATTACAGAATAAAAAAGAGCTTCAGTTAATTCAAATAATTTCCAAGTAATCAAATGACAAAATATGTCTTTGAAACCTCATTTTAGAAATTGTGTTAGTATGTTCAAGTACTTTTGTACCAAACCAAGGTGCTATTTGTGTTGTTTTGGTTAGTTTTTTTTTTTCCTATGCAAACAAGAGCTAGAATTACAACTAAAGAAAGGTGAATGTCTGTGGTAGGTGTAAACTGAAATTTATGATGCATTTCCTTGTAGTGACATTCATATAGAATGATACTGTGGAGAGTAGATGTAAAAAGGGAAAAAGTAGAGTTGCTGTAAGATATTTATGATACCAGCAAGATATAAAATGAAAACTATTACAATGATGAAATTCCTTAGTTGATATTGTGAGAAGACAAAAGAGTGAAACAGTGATGAGCATGTGGTATGGAGCTGATGTGGATTCATGAAGATTTTAAACAGCTATATAATGGCTGGGTTTCTGGTGTGGCTAAAAGCATTCTTCGCTAAGTTTTCAGATTATCTGGAAGATAACTTTGTAATTGAGATGAAGCTATTCTCAGTCTCAAGTGTTTGTATTGGGTTTATTTTCAGTCAATAGAGGTGGGAAAGAAGATAGATACCTTTAAGCATAATAAATAACTGCAATAATTTCTGGGACAGCTGGGCTTTTTGATCTTGTAAAGCAGAAAAAAGTCACTTGGAATAAGAAACCTAAAGCTGCTTGGATTCAGTGTATTAAAGATTTGGCTACAGAGCTACACTGTGTATCTGTATTAGGACTCAGAAAAACATGTTTTGAAGGACTAATGAATGTAGTATTCCCAATTGCATGTTGTTTGAAGCACAAGAAAGCCAGAAGCTTGAAACCGTTTCATCTCGTGGAGTTGCTCAGAGCTTCAACAAACTGCCAAATGCAAACAAATATACTTAATAACCTGAAATTAATATATTGTACTGGGAAAACAGTAGGGCTGAGAAAACAAATACACATAGGTCTGGCAGTGGACAACAAGTATGACAAGTTTGTGGTGTTGCAGTGGCTCAGAAAAGTCTCTGTGCAGTCTTTGTGTGTGCAAATGTATCGTGGAACAAAGCAAAGAGAGAGCAGACCTGCTGTTTGGGATTTTTGCTATGGCTGGAACCGGGATGTTGTGTCCAGCTTTGGACACATCTTTGCAAGAGAGATGTTGTCAGAAGGAAACAGAGAGGAGAACACAGTAATTCCTTTACAAAAGGGAAGATTATGCTAAATAATGACTGAGTGAGAGATATAGCTGAAGACTGCAAATATTTAAATGGTGTGAATTTGCCAAACAAAGAAATGAATTATTTAGGCTGTCATAATAAGGCAGAATGGAGTAACTATAACAAAGGGTACTTTTAGGTGAGGTATTAACCCTATTATTAAGGTGTATGACAAGACGCTTCTAAGTAACCCAGTAGGAATACATCTGCCGTGACAAGATGTGACCTAAGGTGATTGAAACAGACTTTGTATCTCTACCATCAAGAAAGGTGGAGGCAGAAATGTAAAGCTTGATTCAGCTGTGAATCTGAGATCCGGCCATTAGATGGCAGGGTTCAGGTATGAGAGGGCGGGTGCCTGTTCATCTGCTGTCAGTGTCACACCTCAGGGCCACTAATCAGTCCCAGCAGCTGGAATTTGGAGGTGCTCAGTTTTCCTTTAAAAATCACACCCACATAGCCCATCACTCATAGGACCACTGAGTCCCATGCACGTGTCCTGTCAGGATGCGAGTGTGTGAGTAGGGAGGCGCAAGAGGTGCTACGTTACCCGAGCGTGACAAAACCACTTCATACGGGAGCTGAAGTCAGCTGGAGTCTGAACAGTGCTGTAGTGGAGGGAAAAGAAGAAGCTATAACCAGGGATACAATAATGGGAATGCTGAGGCAGTGGGAAGAGATGATGTAAATACAGGAGCTTGCTACGGACTGTTGAGGAAGTCCACATACAGGTTTTGTGGAAAAGATGACAGAAGAAATAACAAGCTTTGTATGGAAAACTTCAGCCCAGAGCAGGCTGTTTGAAATGCTCAAAATATATTAAAAGTGTAACTACAGCAACTCAAATAATGTGCAATAAAAAAAACTTGTTTAAAATAGTCTGCACTGCTAAAGGATCTGCCGCAGGGAGCGATCCTTATATATGCATCCACACCTCTCCAGATTACACGCCTCTAGAGTGAACTGGCTGTGTTTGTGCTGCATAACACTTGACCTGGGCCTGATGCCCCTGTGGCTCTGCGACCATAATTATATTTTTGTGGCTTCAGTTCAAAGTGTCTGAGGTAATGTGAGGGCTGCTTTGCTGCCTGCAAGACTGGTGTTTTTATAACATTATGCCGAAGGTATGCTGCATGGTGTGGGGTGTGGTGTGGGGCACACTGGGGGTGTCTGAGGGCAGGAGGCTAGCTGGGGTGGTGTAGGGCAGGAGGAGCCAAAGCTGCCATAGCCCCATCCCTGCTCTGCCATCCCTCGGGCAGTCCATCCTCAGAGCTGCGCTTGGGCTCCTCCTCGGAGGGAAGAACTTGGTTTCCTCCAGAGAGCCCAGGCACAAAGTGGTGCATGTGCAGTATGGCTGACAAGGGGACCAGGACCAGGGAGTGAACCAGGGAGGTAAATTACTTGGCAGTGTAGGTAGACCCATCGTAGTCAAGAGCAAATATATTGGTGGGTGAGCGGGGGGAAAGCCTCCTACTGCTCTTAATGCTGTTCTGTGTTTTGCAGTAAATCTTTAGCACAGAGGTTTTACTGATCAGATTGATATTTGCTGGTCCCAAAGAAAAAAATTAAGTGCTGATATGGCATGGGAGGTGGGAGACTGGGCAGAGGATCTGAATAAACAAACAGAATATCTTTCTGTTTTAATCAAGTTGTTCTTGCTCATACATGCATTCTCTTTTTTAAAGCATGATCTCATCCCGTGTAAAAGTGTTGATTGAAAATGAGAATTAATATTCAAGAATCATCTACAGGGTACAGACTGAAGACTGCTCTAAAAAACAGCAGACTGTAGATGGATATCTGGGCTGAATATGATAGATGATGAGGGAAGCCATGGCTGTAAAATTATAAGGCTGTCAGTTTAGTAAGCATGATTAATTTAAAACATATGGCAATCTCCTCTTTTCTACTTTTTGCTTGTGAGTTTTGTTTATTGTTTCTAACATGGTTTATTTGTGCATTTTTGTCTTCAGGTTAATTCCCTTCAAAATACTTGTCTTAATATTTTAAGATTAATTTTTAAGACAATTACTAGAATATCATTGTGTCACTATGAGGGACTTAGGCATGGACAAGAAAGAGTGATAAGTCTATGGTGTGTCGTCTGTATCATAAAAAGTTCACTTCCCAGTTTAATGGTTTATGATTACTCTTCCAGTCAGTAGTTCTGCTGCGAGCGAGCATCTCTGTACTGGTGAGGAGAAGACTTTTCTACCTACAAAGCTTCTCCATCCTCACTCTCTATTCAAAAGCTTGGTAATTTCTAAGACCTTCTCTCTGCTCTTCCTTTTGCTTCACTGTAGAATTTGTTATTATTTTCATTAGCTACGTGAAAACACGCCAGACAGTCATTGCTGTGGAAACATATTCTGAGTGTTTTTGACATAATTAGTTGCACCATTTAGTAGCCAAACATATAACAAACAATAAACTACTCAGTCTATCATAAATATTCAACCCACCATTTCTCCTGATGTAAAAATTCTTACCTCCACAGACAACCTCTCTCCAAGTGCCTCAGACGACTGATGGGCCTTGCAAAATGTCTGGGAGGGTTTCATAACATTCCTAGCGTGTTGCAAACACTCTTTACCCCCAGGCCTGCCGGGCTTTGAACGAGTGGGTATGGTTACACAAACAAGTTAAGAGTGAGGAAAGCAAGGGTGTGGATTTGCAGTGCGTCAGCTGCCCCACGGTAACTGTCCACCAGCCTGCCCTCACCCCACGGTGAGTGTCTCGGCAGATCGGGGTGAGCTTCTTTGCATTTAGGCCGGAACACAAGAATTTACACGGGCAGTTACCGCAGACTTCACAGCCGGCTTGCCCCGTGGCAGCTTGCTTGCGTGCCCATGCCTTGAGGCAGGAAGCGTACTGCAGAGCTGTCCTGGAAAATTGCCTTCTGCTCTAAATTAAAGCTTTTGGGAGGCTCTTGTGAGCTCAGCTATCAGTAGATTGTTGCAAGGATAGACCTGAAATCGTGTAGAAATTTAAAGATCTGCTATCCCGTTTGGAAATCTGAAGTGCCACTGTTGGCTGTTTGACAGCGCGTTGTCTTTGGGTTGAAACTTCTTGTGCTGCTTTTGTCAGCTCCGTTTTTCAGCCTGAAATTGCATCCTTTAAAAGAAAGGTATCTGAAAGAAATGGTATTGCTCCACCATGCTCTGAAAGCAGTGACATGCTGGCTACTGCACCGCACACTTGGTGGTACCCTGAGGTCAAATGGTGTCTCAGGACCTGATGGCCCATCCTCTGGCCCTCGGGCTCCAGGAGCAGGTGGCCAGGAGCAGGTGGCCAGGAGCAGGCCCATGGGGGTAAGGTTTCAGAGGGGCCTCTTGGGTGGCCCAGCCTCCAATGCTGGAAGTGAGCCAGCGGGAGCCTCCCAAATTTCTGGCACAGCCCCCTTCCACAGCAGACATGGGGGATTCCGAAAGACCTCATTAGTTCCTACCCAGGAAGTGTTTTCTCCCACAGCTTGTCTTCCTCCTTTTGGCATTTTGATGTGCAAGATGGAGGCATGTTGTTTTCTGACATGTACGTTATGTAGCTCTTGGGGTGCAGAAGCTTGACACTGGCTGAGCAGCACCATAGCAAATGGCGGCCTCTTGCCGCCATTTCATGCCACCTCAGCGCTTAGCTGCGCTTTCACCTGCTTCCCATGTTGTCCTGCATTTTCCTCCTCCTTAGCTAGTCTTCAACCAAGAACCTTCCCAACCTCCTGCCCATACTGCGTCACTTGTTCCACTGCTCTGATAAAATCATAGAATCATAGAATCATTAAGGTTGGAAGAGACCTTCAAGATCATCTGGTCCAACCATCACCCTACTACCAATGTCACCCACTAAACCATGTCCCTAAGCACCAAGTCCAACCTATCTTTGAACACCCCCAGGGACGGTGACGCCACCACCTCCCCAGGCAACCTGTTCCAATGCCTGACTGCTCTTTCTGAGAAGAAATGTTTCCTAATTTCCAACCTAAACCTCCCCTGGCACAACTTGAGGCCATTCCCTCTAGTCCTATCGCTAGTTATCTGTGAGAAGAGGCTTACCCCCAGCTCCCCACACCTTTCTTTCAGGTAGTTGTAGAGAGCAATGAGGTCTCCCCTGAGCAGCCTCCTCTTCTCCAGACTAAACACCCCCAGTTCCCTCAGCCGCTCCTCACAGGACTTGTGTTCCAGGCCCCTCGCCAGCTTCGTAGCCCTCCTCTGGACACGCTCCAGGACCTTGATGTCCTTCTTTTAGTGAGGGGCCCAAAGCTGAACACAGCACTCGAGGTGCGGCCTCACCAGAGCTGAGTACAGGGGGACAATCACCTCCCTGGTCCTGCTGGCCATGACATTTGTTCATGAAGTGTATGTAAGCCAAAATAATAAAGGAACAGCACTTAACGCTTTCATAGTTTCTCATTTAACCTATACTGTTTCCTATGTGAAGTTTTATTCCAGAGAGGCAGAAATGGCTATGCATTAGTTTTCTAGTGTTGATGTAGTTCATGTAGTGTTGCTCATTTGCTTGGCAGCAGTATTGTTGCATGGAAGCAAGCTAGGGAAAATCACTTGGTCACCAAGCTGATAGTCCTCAGCGTGCTGTTGTTCCCTTGAGCTACAGAAGCTTCCGGTATACATATTTGATGAGGAAGGATGTAACAGAATCTTTCAGTATTAGATGAGCAGCTGGTTAACGTGACAATTGAATTATCTCATCTACAATTTATGTGGAACCACCCCAAAGCAGCCTCCATTGGCAGAGGCTGTATAGACGACAGGCAGAAAATGAAAAACCAGATGGACAGCTTAAAGTCAGCTGTGGCTTGGAGAAGGTAACCAGCCACTGTGAGCTGTGCAGTTTCTTCCTTAAAAATAGGTAAATAAACAAAATAATTGCACATGTTTATTGGGGTATGTGTTAAAATGTCAAAACATTTTCACCACAATTATGCAATAAACTGAACACCTCTCTAAATAAGCCTGAGGCTTCTCTGCTCCCTTATTTACTCTTTGAAAACAGTATGACAATCAGGTAGAAAAACTAAATTTGCAACTAGAGCTGTACAAACAGCTGGATTTAGGACTTTGATGAGTCTGGAGGAAAAGCCTATGAGAAAGGGAGTTTTGATCTAACTGAAATGAAAAACACATGTATTTTATGGACAAAACAAACAAAAACATTTTGATACTTTTTTTTTTTTGTCTGAAGACAATTTGCTGAGGTTATTTTATACCTAAAAATCTGTCAGTGTTTCAAACTGGGGTGAGTTCAGTGGAAGGACACCGATACAGTCGGGGTGTGCCTGTAAGGTTACACTTGCCCTATGAGGAGAGGATGGAGGATTGAGGCTCATTCAGCCTGGGGGAAGAGGCAGCTTTGGGGAGGTGAGGAGGAACCTGGAGGCCCCATGACACCTGGGAGGTCACCAGGAAGACGGAGACAGACTCTCCACAGTGGTGCATGGTGGGAGGATAAGAGACATCAGGCAAAAATTGAGAAAAGAGAGATTCAGACTGGACATAAGGGAAAGCATTTTCACTGTTGCCCGAAGAGATTGTGATGTCTCTGTTCTTGTAAACTTTCAAGACTGTTTAAAGCCCTGAGCAACCTGGCTTGATCCCATAGCTGACCCTGCTTCAGGCAGCAGGTTGAACCAGAAAGAAACCTCTTGGGGGCCCTTCCAACCTGAATTATCATATGATCCATGCAAAAATGCAGTCTGATTTTGAAATAAAAATATCAAAATACATCCATTAAAAAAGATGAATTTTAACTAACCGTTGACTCATCTAAAGGACTAAATATATAAAATGCCATTTTAAATCAAAATTTTTAATGAAACCGTATCTTCAGAGAATTCTGTATTCTTGCTGCTTTGTTTTTTTCAGATGGTGAAATGCAAGACAAGTTAAAAAGATAAGTTGTCAGTGGTTGGTTTTTACTTGTTTCTTTCTCACTTATGAGGAGACCAAATGAACTTTTCTACATTCTTTGCATTCCGAATTTCAAAACTGACACTGAAAAAAAAATAAGCAAAAAAAGATACTGTCATTGTGGCAGTATC
This sequence comes from Anser brachyrhynchus, assembly GCF_964034855.1. NCBI lineage: Eukaryota > Metazoa > Chordata > Aves > Anseriformes > Anatidae > Anser > Anser brachyrhynchus. The sequence goes on along the minus strand of NC_137696.1, from coordinate 78,374,277 downwards.
TTTCCAATAAATGACCTTCTGTTTCGTCAATTCAACTGATTCTTTATTGAGACTGCTTCAAGAAGGAAGGTCAGCAGAATGTGTGATGTAATGTGGAACTATAAACCCCAAATGTTGTAATCTGCTGTGTCTGTAGAGGTGGAGTGTCATAAGATAATAGGACTAATTTTTCTGCCGTGTGGCTCTGATGTGGTTACCTTGCTGAATATTGTAATCAGTTTCATTTGGTTTTGTATCAGGAAAAAACTGACAAGTTAGAGTTTCAGATAGCTGAAGCAGCTGGGATGAATTAATATCTAAATAAAACCAGTGAGTAGTATGGCCAAAAAAAAAAAAAGAAAAAAAAAGCTATACACTTCAGAAGTACTGGAGGCCCAAAACTACTACAACAGGAGAAAACAGCTTAGTGTGTTTTGTCAAGAAATACAATAGATACTAGCTCAGACTTTATTTCAGTAGGATGTATTAATTGGACAATGTTTACTCTCCTTTCAGGTACTATGATATATCAGGCAGACGCTATACTGTACAAGAAAACCAACTACCATCAGTAATCTGTCCACATGCTTATGTTATTCCAGCGATATCAATGTCTACTGCCTCATTACCAGCAGCACTTAGAAAGGTAAGAGACTACTAAGGATCTGTTTACATAAAGCATGTGTATACATATATATATATATATATAATAAAAAGGACAACTAACCTGAAAACAGAATTTAACACTAGGTATAATTGTAATCCTCCTTTGAAAGACCTATGTTTGAAGTACTGGAAATTTTTCAAATGAATATCATATACGGAAATAAGGAAGGTACATAATGACTATAGCTGGCAAGAACAGCCAACAAAGGAAATGGCTCGAGGAGATCTTCCACAAGCTTTCACAAACCATATGCCTTTTTCCTTTTGTTCATAAAATATATATAAGCCAAATAATAAAGGAACAGCACTTACGCTTTCATAGTTTCTCACTTAACTTGTACTGTTTCCCATGTAAAGTTTTATTCCAGAGAAGGAGAAATGGCTATGCATTAGTTTTCTAGTGTTGATGTAGTTCATGTAGTGTTACTCATTTGCTTGGCAGCAGTATTGTTGCATGGAAGCAAGCTAGGGAAAATGCTAATTACTTCTGTTCTAATGTGAGAACTTCATTGCAGATTGCAGACAAGGTTGTGCAATGCCATTCTTGTCTTTATTTTAATCTTACCATGGAGAGAGAAATACTTTTTTTTCCACTTCAACAAAAGTGCAGTAATTGTAAAAGCTGATTTTTTTCTTGGTTGTGGAACTAATATTCATCTGAGTATATATGATGAGAACCTAAAATATTTTGTCTTTAAAACAAATAAATATCTTGTCTAGTCTGGTCAAGCCTGGAAATCTCATCTAATAATTTGTGTATGAAGCCTTTGGAAAAGGCTCATTGGTCTTTAATTGAATAGACAAGTAATGTAAACCCCAAACATCCCTTGTGGTCTCATTCAGCATCTTGTTTCCACTGATACTGTGGAAACACGCCCGTGAACAGAGCACAGTTCTTCACAGTTATGTAACTGCAAAATGCTGCCGTACTGTAAATGGGATGAAATTTCTATTACAGTAGAAGCCGAGGACTTAGCTTTCCAATAGAACAAATTTCTGTTCACAGTGTCACTGTCTTTGATGGACATGTGTATTAACTCCTTGCAAGGAATTCTCACAAAGGTCGGGTTTAAATACAAAAAATCAAGGAAATTAATTTTCTTTTAATTAATTAATTTCCTTTTTCATAGGAATCAGGGTGGAGAACGAGAGAGAGAGAGAGAGAAAATTCAGCAGTTCTTTTGTATTGGGATAATCTGGTATTGTGTATAATAATGTAGAGTCACTGATGATGACAGATGAATTATGGGGATTGGGCTTTAATGAAACCCTGTCTTCCCTCAGCACTTCTTGTGGGAGAGTGGTAGAAAACTGCATGACACAGAGCATAAGCTGTTTGCACCAGACTCCTCTTTGTTGCTTTCCTCTCTACAGAAATCTGTTCATAAGCCTTTTAAAGGTGAATGTACTAAAAAGAGTCTTGCAGACTAATTTACACAGCCTAATTTGTATTATCCTCTGTTTTTGCCTAATTTAAGTTATTCCCTTTACCTCAGATAATTAAGACCTGACTCTAGCAATGACTTAAACAGACAAGCTCTCCTGCATTCTTTTAGTAATTAAACAGTCTTCCTAAGAAACTTTGCTTATCTGTCTCTGGAGCTCGTTTACTTTTATTTTTTTTCTGAAAAAAAAAATGTATATATTGCTGTTTTCCCTTTTCTTTTAGTAGTAGTGATCGCTAAATGACAAAGTTCACTTTCACCTAAATTCCCTTCCGCTCAGCCAGTTCATGCCTACTAGTCAGCAGAAGATCTAAAATAGCCACTCCCTTAATAGTTTTCTTCACCTTCTGAAGAAAAAGCTGTCCCCAGCATATTCCAAGAACTTGTTGGACTGTCTCTGTCGTGTATTTCTTTTCCAGCAGAAAAAAAATAAAATTAATTCCAAGAAGTAATTAAAGCTGTCAGGTTCTGTCCTTTTGGATGCTTCCTTTGCTTGATCAAAAAACAGTCTTCTCTCCACCCAATTAACTAGTGTATAATAAACTTCTATCATAATATACCCTGTTTTTCACCTTTCATCTTCTTCCAGAGTTGTTTAACAAATCTTCATCTTACCCATTCTAGTTCTTCACAGCAACTTTTCTTGATATACAATGCACCTTTCTTCCTCTCTTCTTTTTACTTAACTTTCATAAACAGTGGTGGTAAAGCAGTAGAAACTAAAAAATGTTTAAATTCACTTGTTTGATAGTGTTGCATTGCCAAAATTGCAAGGATAAAATATTTTGTCTCACTACATCCTTTTTCAAAAAAAAAGCTACGTCATTCTATATCAATATTGTTCTCTCATCAAATACCTTTGATGCCGATTCAGATGAATTTCTAGTTCTGTACAAAGATTTCCACCGTTTTTTCCCTTTGCAAGGCAGTCTGGAATATATCACATTGTTTTATAGTAAGCTTCTGATTTGAACAACTGAAAATAACAGCTATATAACAATCAAGAACATTTTTTTCAGTGCGCTTATTAAATATGTAAATACCATATATTCATTAAATCATTGGGGGCAACTAGATCTATGAGAAATCAATAAATTATAAAAAATAAAAAATATATTTTATTTTCTTGACTCTTCCAGTGCTTTCTAATATGCAAAACATTTGTTTTAAAGAAATTAAGTTTAGCAGTTTGTCTTTTGTTATTTTGGCAAATAAAAGTTTGTTAACACTATTAAACACTTAAAAGCAAAACAGAAACAACAACAAAAACAGCCAAAACATTTGTAGATGTTAGTTCTGCAAAGTACTCTTTATCTAGATTTATAAAATACAGCTTACTCCTTTCATTTATCCAAGTAATGCATTCTGTACTTGGTTATGTTTGCACAATCAAGTTTTGCTCAGAGGATCTATATAGGAGGAATATTTTATGTCTTTGAGTTTGTCTGTAAATGAAGGAAAACAGCTTGATTAGATTCCTGTTTATGTTTGAGTGTCTGTGCAGATCCACACTGAAGATTATTTGAGCTGTCATATTGCCTATACTACGTGAAGGAGACAGTTATGGCCATGATTTTATGACAGGTTTTTTATATATTTTTAAGGCTGTTCAAATTCATAAAGCAACGTGGTCAGTGCTCTTACTATGGATGAAGAAGCAACTTCCTGAATGTTTGTTGCATTCGGTTCTCTTCAAATAAATAATAATTCAATTTGAGGACTAAAACACAGATAAATGTGTATTTTGTAGTCATACAGTTTCAATAGGGATAAAATGGATGCCAATACAAATAGAGGAGTCCTACTTGCAATATGGCAAACTCAAATGACCTTAAATTATGTAGTTTACAGACAGTTTACAGGCTTTAAGCTGATAGGTTCCTGATAGGAAATGTATTTGCTTCTGTAAAGAACAATTTTAAATTTAGATCGCCTTCTGCTGATAGTAAAATGAGTGAATGTAAATAATGTTTTATTCCTTCATTATTTGTACATTTCCTCTTCACTAGGAGCAATGATGACAAAAAATCTAGACTTTCAAACTTCTTGCAGGATATTTAGGTCTAAACAGTTTTTTTCTAACAGTCCCATACGTGTGCTCTAACACTGGCTCTCCTCTTACATCAAGATGTCGATTAGTCATTTTTTGAGTCCTATAACCAGGTATCTGCGTAAAGGTTTCTCAGGATTCTCCATCTAGATAAGAGTTCTCACACCTACTTGCTACCTGAACACAGCCACTGCCTTTCACACAAAGATTCAGTCCTATGACATGAATATTTAACTAAGAAAACTGGGTGGAGTACTTCTAACACCCAGGTGTGGCTATGGAAGCCCATTTTGATTCTGTGTCAAATTACTGGATTAAATGAGTTTATTCTATCACTGCCTTTGCCATATTCCTGAGACAGCAGATATACAGATCCAAAAGTCCTCCTGCTCTTTAACTCGTTTTACAAGATGATAAGCTAGTCAAGGTCTAGGATATTTTCAGTTTGGGATTCTTCATCTACTTTTTCAATTTCATTTCTGCCTTGCTCAGAGTAACGTGAGCAATCCAGCCCAGGTCCTCATAGTGTTTCTCCTTACAGTGCTTTATTTTCTCAAGAAATAACAAAACTGCCAGTTATAAATTGTGCAAGCAAAGCATTTTATACTGCCGCTTGATAAACGTCCAGTACCAAGTAAGTGAGAAAGCAGGTGAAGAGTAGGACAACAGAATTATCAGTCTGCAGATAGGTGAGAGGAGCCTGCCCTGAGGAGAGCAAGTTTTTGCCTTAAGGTTCACCACAGTTTTCAACAGATACGGCCTTTCAGTGGTTAACCAATCTCCTCCCAAAATTTCAGACAGAAAGAAGAAAAGGAATCCTTCTTCAGCCTGGAATCAAAAAGCTAAACAAAATCCTATAGCCAAAGTCCTACCAGTGAGTCATGCAGGGGCCGAGAGTATTTGCTTTTGTATGTTTTCTAGATGAGAACAAAAAAAATCAAGAAAGCACACAACCTACTTTGTGCAAACGCTTGGGAAAAGGGAAGGGGAAGTTACATGACATTTTAGGATTTTCTTCCTTTGAGCTGAAGGGCAGGTACAGCAAGGCAGTTACTAAGGAGGAGACTGGAAGGTGGGGGGGTGGGCTTGCTCTTGGTTTTGTTTTGTTCTCTTTTAAAATCTGGATAGGTCCTCAACTGTTTGGAATAAGCTATACCTTCCTAGCGGAGTAAATGTTGCAGCAGGACAAAGTTTGTTTGTATTACCAAAACAAAGAAAAAAAAAACGCCATCAGGGAAAATATTCTGCTCAGTGTTGTGCTGGATGTCAGAATTCTTGCTGGAGTTTCTATCAGCTTAATTACATTTATGTCCAACTGTTGTGTCAAGTAATGTACTTTAATTGTATTTTTTGTGTGTGTTTGTTTGTTTTCTCCTTCCTCTTCTTCAGTATAACCGTTGTGTTCTCTACCTTGTTGAACTCCTGTCATTCCTAGTGTGGGCAATATAGCAGGGGTCACTAAATCTGGGTTTCACGCCTCACTAGTACTGTGTGTTCAGTGCAGATAATTCATTGCTGCCACATGATGCTTCCAGTCACCCTCCTCCCGACGGGTGTGACTTATTTCCTTGAAATAATGGCACTTTCTATCTCCAAGGCTTAACGAGTTGAATCATATTCCTCTTTTTTCCACCCCTGTTACTAGGAAGATAGGTACAAAATCCCATGACAATCTCCACATAATATTCTTCAACAAAAAGCTGGCATTTACTTACTCCCTTTTCAAATAATCATGCTTGTACTTACTCCAGTAGGGCTACTTTTTAAACATGATGCTCCCCAATGTCATTCCGGCAGAGAAGAGAGTAGCCTCCCATGTTTTAAATTTTAAAGCATAACTTTTAACCTCTGTAAATAACCAGATTTGTCTCTGACAGCCACCTGCATGCAGTGGGCCTCTAAGGCACTAATTTATGGGAAACCTGGAGAAATAAATTTCTGTGCTTTAAGTGAACCAAAAATACAGCAATAGAGATTTTTATAGGCTAGAGTAGATATAAGAATTTTATTTATATTTTTATATACATAGATGGATTTATATATATTTGCATGTATGTATGGCTTTATTAAAATTTGGGGGAAGTTTTCCATGAGCCATGGATTTGGGATCACCCTCCTGATGTATTTATATGAATTGAAGCGAACAGTGTACAGAGAGAATGGAAAAAGATCAAATGTGATGAAGCATGGATCACATGAGAGTTCTCTTGACAAAATTTAGAATGGCTACATTATTCATTGTCTGTGTGGCTTATAATATGGATTTTAATAGGATGTTATTGTGCTGGCTGCCCAGCACATAATTCCTTATTGTGGTCAAAAAGTCTAGGAAAACATGAGAAAGTTATAATAGTTCATCTGAGTTGCTTTTTTTTTTTTCCTTTTATCCTATCTATGTAATTTGTACCTATTCTTAGGCTTCAACCATACTGTTGTTTGGGCAAGAAAGTGATGTTAATAGGGAAAGAGCACTGAAGTCTTTGCTTTGAAATTCATGGAGGAAAAAAAAAAAAAAAAGTAATCAAATTTTCAAACCAAACCAGTTGAGTAGGGTGGAGAGATGTGGGAAGGGAAAAAGAATGCCTCATTTTGTCCTAGCCCTGCCAGCATTTCTTATATGGTTGACAAAGGATTTATACTACACTTGGCAAATATTTAATTTGCTCTGTCTGTTGTTTAAACTTTTAAAGTTTTTATAGGATGCTTAGCTCTGAGTCATGCTATGTTTTGCAATAGTTCGAGATGATTAATACTGAAATATTCTTTCAGAATGATTTAGTTGATAAATATGCAATTCATAATTAAAAAACCAACAACACAACAACCAATAAGAAACAAAATGTAAATAATACTGAAGTCATCATGGAAGCCAGAACGTACAGAACTGGGACAGAATTTAAAAGGTGACCACTTAAGTCACACCGATGTCTCCCACAGACACCGGTGCTCAGAGAAGCCACTGTATCTTAAATTACTTTTCAACAGTATTTGGTGAGTAGTGTCATAAACCAGTAACCCAAAATGATCTGGTAAAGTGTTAAGATCAACAAAGGACTGCAGGGAGAGTAACTTGGAGATAGGTTCTGTCAGTAGGCTTTCCATTAAGAGAATATTTAAGAGCACGGTCTACAGATGTAATAGCAGTGTTGACTAACATGAGTATATCTGACAGAAAAGGATGCTCAGTGTCATGTAGACAAGGCAAAACTGGCCCCAGCATGTACCGACAGCCATTATGTAATACCACCTGCTAGCAAGAACCCACATGTTGTCCTTTTCTTCCTAAATAGGATGTTGGCCAGGTCTTCCTAAAGAACAGTGCTAAGTAGCTGAGGAAGACTGAACTACGTTTTTGTTAATTTTTTCAGCTTAAATAACTTATGGTACTGTCTTTTAATATAAATATTTCTTAGCATTCACACTAAAAACTAGAGAAGTAGCAAAGCCCCTGTACACTTCTCATAGCGCATGGGTACCAGTGTACCTGTAGGACAGCAGGACAGTCACCTGCAGCTGTAAGTCAACACTGGCGATGTTTCACAGGCTGGCGGAACTCAGATATCATGTCTGCAATAAAGAAAAAAAAGATAAACATTATGAATCTGTGTACATTAGGCACTTTTGCTTCTGATGATTGCACTTCATTGCTTTATCTGTGTCTGTGCTTTGTCAGGGCCTAAGTAAGAGAGGGAGAGGGCACAACAGGGATACCAGAGAGGAGAGAAAGAAAGGATGGAACCAAAGAACGCCCAAACCAAAGTAACAGTAATTACTTGTTTGTAGATTAAATTCATAGCAGATAGGAAAGATATCAAAACCAAAGCAGGAGTGTTCAGAAGATGCAGTAAGCTGCTGCGCTTCTCTAGGACTCTACCAATGGGGTCTTAATGCAGATCTGATTTATTTTGTCTCTGGTTAGAAGAACTACTGTGGTAATTGCATCCCCAGAAATGTAAGCCATGCATACTAGAATTTTCCGTCAAGCATGATTGATGTGAGGTATACAAGAGAGTTAAGAATTACTGAGTTAAGTGTATCCATAATAATACATGCCTTTGGTTAATCATCATTCTGCCTAGATTTCCCAGGACACAGCAACCATAGATAGCACTGCAGCAGAGAGCCCTTGATACAAAACTATGGTTCTTTCACAGAAAAAATGACTAGGTGCCCTCTATTCAAGTGTATTTATTAATAATGAAGGCAGAGGAATCCAGCAGTCAGTTATATGTGTTCAGTCATATGTACTGTGTAGGGAGAGACCAAAATTCTGAGAATTCCAGATATCAAAATGCTTGGACACCAGGTGCGCTACAAAACTATCTGATTATTATGAATTGGCTTTGTAACACAGCACACTGAAGACTTGCTCATCCTTTTATCTTCCAAAACCTCTTGAAATTTAGAGGTAATTAGAGCACAAGAGAGGTTCTCAGCTATCTGTGACAGAAGCTCTCTGAGCATTGCTCAACGCCAATTACTTCTCTGCTTAATAAAATACCGTTCTGCTGACTAGACGGATGGCATCATTGCAATTTCCTTGTCATTCCACTTTTTTCCATATTCCCAGCTTGTTATACCTTTTATCCCCATTTGAACCACAAATTCATTCCTGTATTAACTTTAAAAGGTTTTGATTTTGCTATTTGCAACCTGGCTTAAGACACCAGCTCTCTTATTTCCTAAAAATAACCTCTAGGTTATGTCCAGTTCTTGCAGCTGGTTGAGAGAGTCCTTGAAAACATCTTACATGCAGTTTAAAAGAAAAAAACATTAACATGTATCAGACAACATACATTTATTTACTCTAGGCTGGCAACTTAAGACAGATGTCACTGAGAGCACTCTCCTTCCAAACACTTAAAACACATCTGCCTTGAAACAAGAGAATTATAAAGAATCCATGTCCAACTTCACGTTAGAGTTGCATCACACATAGTCTTTGTGTTGAGCTACGCTAGGAATTTAATTTCATTTTAGTTATTACACGCTCCATGTGATGCTGTGAAGAAATTTAGGAGATGCAATGGGTGAAAATGTGTTAGAGATGGTTAGCGACTGCTTAAAAGGCAGCCACACGAGCAGTCATCCAGAATGTCTGATAGTGCTGAGTTCTTCAGAACCGAAGCACTGAATAATATGCAGCCTGTCCCTAAGCAGTGAGCCATTCATGCCTTGCAAAGCAGTGAGGAGGTCTGTCGTCAGTGATCAAATATGGACCGTGCGTAATGAGCCTGGTAATGGTGACGCGGGAGCACACGCTGGGCAGTCCAGCGTTATCAGTGGGCACCGTTTATCTACCCCACCTTCGTGTATCATCATGCCAAACACCCAGCTGGGTAGCATTTCAACATCCCACTGGCGTTGCTCATGCTACCATGTAAGTCTTTGTTAGGATGACACCAGGCGCTTTTCCACCTTCTTCCCAAAGGGCATACTCCTCCCTTTTCTCTCCCTCGGTAAGTACAGTCCTGTGAAGTTGCTGTTTGTATCACTGGGAGTTTGTCTCCGGCCTCCATGCGAGGCTATTGTGTAGTGATCCGTGCGGAGAGCTGCAGACTGCTTTGCATCATGCTTTTCTTGTACCACTTCCACACTTGTGCAATGTGTTGGAAAGGTTTTCGGGACCTTGGCAGCCAGCTGTGCTCTCTCTCAGGGTGTAACCGTATTTCCATTTTGCCATGGTACGTGATCAGGTGGCTCAGCATATCCACAGCACACCTGTGCACCCTCAGATCTGCAAAGATTGCAACACAAAGCTTTTAGTAAGAGTTCACTCCTCCTGACCAGGCTTTTGCTCTTTTATACTCTATATAGTGTATGGGACAACTAGGAAAGTGTGTGCATGTACATAAATGATACATGTGTAATTTACTGCTCTGCAGTTCCAACTGCAGTATAATAATGGGTTTGCACAGGGCAGTCACGAAAAACTTCATCTTTCTGGTTTTATTGTCCTGAGAACCGAATTACAGTGAATATGCTGGAATGCTTCTTCACTTATCCCTTTAAAACAAGCACTCAGTCTGCCATAGCTCGAGATCTGCGAGTGGAAAGAGTGATCCACTTTAATAAAGAATTGCCTAATCTGTTTCAGTGAGAATTAGAGATTTAAAAATAATTCTATTCCTACAAACTAGCTTTGTTCAGATAATTTTCAAAAGCAGAGTGGGTTACATTTCAACAGATAAGTTTTGAGTTTGTTGTGGTTGCAAACAGTATCTAAAAATTTAAATAGAATATAATGTTTTACTCTACAAACGTTGCTTTTTACAATGGGACATGACAAGGTAATTTCCTCTAAATTACACCTTATGACATGCAAGCAAAAGTACAACCTCTTTCCTTTTCCCATCTTCACCTCCCCCCATTTTTTTCTTCTCATTTTACCTATTTATTTCTAAAGTATATTTGCTGAAAAAGAGTATTGTCTAGGAGGAATATAGGGATTGAAGAGCCTAGCTGTTGAGAAGTTTGAAAAATCTGAACAAACTACATGGTAAATGTTTAGAAACCAGTATTTAGATAAAAAGGACATCCAGATCTGTTTACATTTTGGTATTTCTTCTCGAGAAACTTGTGATTTTTAGAAGGCTTATCAGTGGTAGTTCTGAATATGCACCTCCCTTCTTCTCCAGAGGAGTTTTGATTATTTTGCTTCTGGGAATGCTGAGGGTCTGGTTTTTTCGTTGGCATGTAGGACTTAATTTTGAACGTATAAGTTTACGGCTCCTGGAGGTGGAAAAAAAAAAAAAAAAAACAGGAAAGAAAAAAAAAAAAAACAACTTTCCAAACATGAGAAAGGTATATACATTTTGTGTCCTATTTTTTCTAAGCAGCTGCCCAGCGACAGAGCAGCTCACCCTGCCTGTTGCTGGCTGCTGTTCAGAAGAGACTCATCAGGCTCCTCGTGTGGCTGGCTGGGAAAGCCCGAGTTGCAGCAGAGACAGAAGCTGGAGTCACTTGCAGACAAAAAGGTTAGGTAGCTGGGGGAAGCTGCACGGCGTAGCAGAGATTTCTCTTCCCACCCCTTCCCAGCCAGCTGCCAGGAAGGCGTAGGAGGGGAGTGGTGGAGTAGGAACAGGAGAGAACACACACGCTCCTTGTTTCTGTGGACAGGAAGCACTTGCAGCCTCCCAGGTTTTCACCAGGCTGTCCCAGGTGCCTCCTGTGGCCTCAGGCACTGAGGAACAGCGGAGTGGGCTCGTGCAAAGTGGTCCTCCCAGAGCTGCTAAGGGAGCAGTGCTTTTACCAGATGTTATTTAGAAAGGTTCTCAGTCAGTTTGGGCCGCACACAGTAACTCTGGTAGTTAAAACTGTATTTGCTTAACCCTCCTGCTTTTAATGGTTAACTCAAAAAGTGCCTCTTCGTAATGCCTCTTTGTTCTAAGCCACAGGCACCAATGCAGTCCCAGAGCGTGCTGGATTGGCCAGTGTCCAAACTAATATCTTTATGCAGAAATTGAAGTGTGGAATCAATAATCCTGTGTATTTCTTGACATTTCCTGGAAACGTTGGTATTTGTGACCTGCAGAGCTTAAATTAGCTTGATGCAATTCCCTATTACATTATTCTTAATCAAAAAATACACATGCACCTGATTTTTTTTTCCTCTTTATAAGAATACCAGGTAGGAATTTGAACACTCATCCAATTATCCACTGGTAATACCAGTGAGATTCAAATGCAGCTGTAGGTACATCTCTTTATCAGTTAACATTTAGTAGTCTGTGTGCACAGTAGGTTAATGCAGCATGTCTGTAATAACAGATCCATAATAGCAGGAAAACACGCATCTCCCTTTTTCTTCAGAAGTAATAATATATCTATTTTCTGGACAGGTACATATTGTTTATTTTAATGTTTTATATAATAATTACATCTGTTTGGAGCCTAATATAAACATACCTAAGAATATAAGTGCATTTCATTATAAAGTTCTCTTAGAAGTTTCTGTTGCTTAGTGGTAAATATTAAGTGATACTGATATAATCGTGGGATTAAGAGCAAAGAGTTTGCAAGAGTATTCCACTTGATTTAATTTTTGCCCACTGCAGGGAACCAGTGGGTCCTGAGTCACTCCTATCTTCTCTGTACTGGTTTTATAAAGTTTACTGTAATTAATAATAAGGCAATTCTCTGTGACAATTATTATAATAATTAGTTTGAGGGAATTCTGGGAGCCTCAGGTGAACACTGTTATTTAGAATAAACACTAAATTATAACATTTATAACATTGTAATTCAAATGTAAAATGAGATGTCCGGCCACTTTTATGAAGTCAGGATAAGGTATTTTAGTAATAATAGTTCCCTGTAGTTAATACTCTTCATCTGTGCAAGATGAAAACTCTGTACATCAAAGAAGTTATCAAGGGATGTAAACACTTCTTACGTTTTAGAAGAGGCCTCTTTGAAGCACATAGACTATCAAGCCCAGATTTTCCAAAGCACCTGCTGCACTGGCTGCCTTCATACTGGGGGGTTGACTTGAGACACAATTCAGTTGAAAGGTTCTGTTTGTTTAAAGATCCCAAATGGTACCCTGGGATAATTTGTAATGGAAGTTACGTTGCATGATTTTTATCTATTTAATGAGACTGTCTGTGGAGAAGAGAGATTCTATTAATTTCACATTTAAATACACTTTGATTAAATATTGTCATTTTTCATCCTCCTGGATCGTTTTCAGTCGTAAACATACACACAGTGACTTTTTCCTATTTCAGGACCGTCACATCTACTTCCCAAAGCAAGCATGCCAAACATGCGGTTCTCTTTGTTGTTAGCTTTATGAAATTTGGGCTTGGTCAGATTAGCAGTCCAATTTGCAGTCCAATTTGTCTTTATTCTTTTGCAGTTTTACAGCCTTGCAATAACAAAGCAGCGCTTAGTAGGACAGCTTTCTGTCTCTTGCCCTGTGTGCCTCTGACAGCCTGTTTTCTACAGTGCCTGAGCTGGGGAAAAACGTTGTGATGCTAGCAAAAGGACTTTCAGTTTCCTAGGTATTGTTTCAGTCCATTTCACACAGTGAAAGGAACACCATTTTTCCAAGTTCCACATGACATCACAAGTTATCTTTAGGTATTCAGGACTAGTGCCAGTGAAGGACTAAAACACTTGGGTGTTTTACTTAAACTACTCCTAGGCGTATTTTCCCTAGACTGAATTAGAACTGCAAGGATTTAGCTTTCCTACATAGTGCAAGCAGAGAGTGAGCCACCCTAAATCCTTCATCTGTTGAGCACTCAGGGCTAGCTAACAGCAGGTTGAGCATGGGAGTGCATTAGATGCAGAATCGCATTGAGATGCCTATGCTAGCCCAGGAGGAGCCAGCTCAGTTAGCCAGCGCAGGGTGGCCACATCAGTGCAGTGTTTGGCAAAGGCTAATAATATCTGTGGCTCCTTAGGATTACTTCCTCTTTGCCCAATAATCATTTAATGTAAAAATGTATAAACTCTCCTGAGAAAGTGTTTTCAGTGTGCCTGATTTCAGAATCACACACATACACAGAATGGCCGAGGTAGGAAGAGACCTCTGGAGGCCACCTGCTCCAAGCCCCTGCTCAAGCAGGGACACCCAGAGCCGCTTGCCCAAGACCACGTCCAGTTTTGTAGGTCTCCAGGACCTTTCTAGGACTCCCTTTCTGGGAATACACATCAACTTTACTCTGTGCTTAGCAAAGAAATCCAGACTGCTACTTAAAATGCCTTTTCTTTGATTAGCAAGATACAGAATGGAAAACATAGTGAGTTGTCACTTGTGCATTTTTAGCTGACCTAACTTGCGGGTTTTTGACCGACTGTAAGCTTGGTGGCACTAGTGAAAACTGCAGGGTTTTTTTTGTCATTTTTAAAAAGTAGCTGACTTTTGGTTGCCCATAGAATTTACTGATACTTTTATGAGGTTCTTGTACATGCCCTGAAATGTTGCAAAGCTTGTTCAAATGCCATGTACTTTCAGAACTGTGAAGCTCCTACTGACAGCAACAATTTTACATGAAAGCAAAGGGAAGAGATCAAGAGCAGCATTTGATGGTGCTTAAGAAAGAACTGATTTCCAGACATTCATAGCTTAGTCTGTCACACAGACACGCTTAGATGTGGAGCAAAAGAAACCCGTTTCCTATCTCCAGTAATTACACATAAATAGTTAATCTATAAAGAATTGGGAAGTGTTACGGTGAGCTATCGGTCTAAATTAGACAGTTTATGTTAAACCCATACTTACCAACAAACTATTTAGAGTTAGTGACAAGATACCGTGCCTTCTCACAAAACAGGAGAAAGGGACCTACAGTGAATGCAAAAACATTTACACATCAGATTCATTATCTTTCTGAACTACATTCAGAATTAAGAAACAAAAGGAAATGGGTTGTATTTATTAGTTGTGTCTTCTGGTTCCAGAGACCAAAGAGACTTCCAAGCCACTGTCTCTTCCCCTCCAAAATGCTTTCGCCATTTGTCCTCTATTGTTTAACAGACAGGCACTTTCAAGTTCCTGTATCTTAAAATGAAACACAGATAATATAGGTTTATTTTCACTCTTTACCTCAAAAGAGGTGATGTCTTTCTGAGTCTTTAGACTGATTATCTAATGGTACAGCTCTGACCCAGCACCAAGGCTAGAAATGCTGAGAGCAAAGATGTGAGGTTAACTAATATCAAGCTTTCTCACCTTCTCCTACATTCAAACACGGAGAATTACTACTACTATAATTTATGTTAATGCTATTTTTTTTGCATATAATTTTATTTCTGGATGCCTTCCAAGTTCAGGAAAGTTTAAATGTTCTCTCAGTTCTTTAATGTTGAATGATTCCTGCTTGTACTTTTGGTGCTGCTTGTTTTCTGCTTTTTCAAATCCCTTCTTAGCTTCATTTTTTCTTGATACCCTAGAAAAATGCAAAATTAATATACCAGCTCAGGAAGGTGGAGAACCAGGGTTGCCTGTATAAATCAATCTCTTGAATCTGTATAAAGGCAGAAGTGATTTTCTTTTTCTTTAGCCATCTTAAATGTGGATGAGAAAACTTGAATCAAGCTTGTGAGAACCAACGTGTGTGGTATATTTTTCCTGGTGTTGCATATCTACATTCTAGTATTGCATGTTAATTAATGCATGTGAGGCTTTTGCCCAACACTAACTTCAGAGCTCTTCGCAACAGGTTCTCTGCGTCTGTTGAGGAGCTTGCTGAAGGACTTGCTGCCACCCCTCTGCAGCTCTTCTTACTATCCTCTAATTGAGTCCCTTTCATAGCTATAATTTGTCTGCCAAATGACTTATCAGTTGGAAAGACTCATTTCAGACACTACTTCCTTTTTTGCTTGTTTTTAACTGAGTGCTGCCAGAAGAAAGAAGGGGTTAAAGCGTGGGAGGATTGCTGAGAAAAAAAAAGGGTTTGGTTAATGACACACAGGACTGCATCTCACACACCATAGTTTGTTTATTCTTCTGTAAACAGCAAAAAGAATTATCACCATCATGGTAAGGCGAACGGTACTCTTCTTTTTTCCCTTAAACCCCACTAGAAATCTTTGGGTTCCTACACGATTAATTTTTTAAAATCATGAAATCAATTTGATCTCCAATATTTTTATAGAGTGTCTCTTTAAATAACAGATGCTGCTGTTGACAGAAGGGGAGGGGGTAAGGATTTTTGTGTATGGAAATAACTAGCTTTGGGGAAGAGGAGATGGGAACAGGCATGTCTTTTCTGACAAGCCTGTCTGTTGTTTTTTTTTTTTTTTTATCAAATTCCTTTCCTAAATACTGATGTAAGGATCTGTTCAATTTTTATTTGTGTTTCTTTGCCTTTGCTGAGCTTTGTAGAAGTATTTCTATTTATTTGATTTTGCATGATTTGCTTCTTTCAGGCTTACTGTTTGTTGTTGTTGTTCTTCTAAATCACTCCTTTTGGCACCTAAGAAATAATACCGGACTTACACTTATATTTATGCTTCCTGAGCTGAGTATTTTCTTTCAAAAAATCAGTTAAATCTATAGGCTCAATTCTCATTAATTAATAATTCTCATTATTCTGTATGCTGTTACAAAATGGTCAATTTTTACGTTTGAACTAAAAATGTAGTTATACACTGAAAAAATAAATTGGAAATAGGTCCTGTTCTCTTGATTACATGAACTGCTTTGCTAAAACTTCCTTAGTGGAAAATAGGATACATAAATAGTTTGTGGGAAAATATGACTATTAGGAAAAATTCTGTTCATTTCACTTCACTCTGCTCAACAGTCTTGTATTTATCGCTCCTTGGTTTTTCAGATAAGTTCCCCAATCAATTTAACTACGTTCCCTTTATACAGAGCTCAGGTAAAAGTGAAACTGTTTAAAATCCAGCTATTGCTGTTTCTATCCTATATAAGCATACCAGTCAAAGAGCTGGAAGAGGGAGGGAGTAAATTCCATGCTCAGATGGACTTGTTAAATTTACAGTGCATTTCTTTCTCTGCCTCTGAGGAGGAAACTGTCAACCTCAAATCTGATACATTAAAAGAAATTCTAAAAATGTTTAGTGTGTGTGTGCCAAACTTTTGTTACATGGAGGAAGGCAATGTGTGGGTTAGAGGAACATAGTCTTACTTTTAAAGAAAGTAAGCTTTCTTCTGTGGCGTTGTGAAGGGTCAGCATAAACCGGGAAAAATATTTTACTGAACTGAAGTAACTCAAATCTAGTTTACTGATGGTAAGGTAACTGGTTAAGAGTAGAAATCACTTAGGTTAACTTGAAATAAATTGCTTTCTTTTTTTTCCCCTCAGTAAATTAAAAAAAAAAAATCAGATCAAATGCTTTGTTATTTTTTTCCCATGCGTTTTATATAGGAACACAAGCAAAAGCAGCAAGCTTTTATTTCTGTCTACAGCTCCCTCTCTCAGTAGTTAGGGCACTCACCTGGGAAGTGGGAGAGTGGCATGAAATCTTCTCTCTGTAGGACTGGAAGCAGGGAATTGACTGGATCTTGTGCTGCTCAGACTTTTCTCCCTTAGCTTTTATTTGTACAGACTTCTTTCCAATTTTCCTCCTACTACTTTCATAGCACATTGTGCTAGCAATACTCCAGCAGAATTTTCAGCCTAACGAAGCCTGGCGCTGCAAGCATTGAATATTTGAGTCTCAGTCACTGTGCAGAATGCTAGAGCCTGAAGAGTTATAGCTTATTTATTTAAATGTTTTTGGCTAATGCACTTCTTGGGGTATCACATGACTGCTAGAAGTCAGGCTTTCTGTTTCTCATGATTGTGAGAATTATGACATTATGATTTGAAGAGATCCCAAATTCCTGGCATTCCAATACGAAATTGGAAGGCTCGTACATTGTTAGAATTGTTCAATATAGAAGGCTATCTAAAGTTTGCACGTTAATTGAAATCTAGTTATGTATGGTCTTCTAGTGAACAACAGAGGTCAAACCTACTTTTCACTAAATATTGTTTGTTGCTTTTTTTCCTACTGAAAGTGAACATACACTAGCAAACGCACGTTTAATTTGCAGAACTGTTCACACTATGTATTTCCACCTATTAGCTACCACAGAATTTCTAATGACTAGTAAAAATACTTTTTTTTTTTCAGTAACACATGCTCTAAGAAGTGTTTTCAGTCATATTCAATTGACTCAGATGAACTAATCTGACAAACTAACAACCAATTGATCCCTCAAGACACAGCCTGAAGTTCTGATTCAACAAATCAGTCAAAGTTGCTTATGCTTTCTATCCGTTGGAGACCAGCAAAGCACATGTTTAATTACTTTGTTAAATTAGGGGTTTGGTTGTGGCAGCTTACATTAGCTAATGAGAAAAAATAACCAGCCCAAAACAGAGGAAATATTTTGATGCTAACATAAACAGGTATGAATATAAATACAAACAAGATTTACATTTCTTGGTTAAGAAGAAGGCATTTTGCTTTCAGATTAGAACAGAGCTTTAAAGATTCATGCAGTATACTTGAAACACCTTCCTGCATTCTGTCCAAGGAAAGAGTAGGCAACTCCTCTCTCTCTCTCTCTCTCTCTCTCTCTCTCTCTCTCCTTTTTTAAAAAGTTGCCACTGCCAAAGCCTTTGATCAGGGATTTCTGAAATGGCTAATTTCTCAAGGTTAAGAATGCTTAAGCTGAAACACATTGAAGAAGCCTGTTCAGCAGCGAAAGGATACTTCTTGCCCTCTGAAAATCAAGTATTTGTTTGCTCTGTTCTGTCAGGTTGGGCCCCATGTTCTCGCATCTTGAGAACCCTGGTCTCTGTGCCCTCTTGCACTGGCAATACTGGCTCATCTACATTTATCTCAGTTAAAATACAAGCTCTTCAGGGCAAGTGCCTGGCCTTTTATGTGTTTTGAAAGAGCTGTATATAATTAAAGTACTTTGTATGAAGAAATTACTTCAAAACAGTTTACATAGGGCAGCTATTTCAAGATCAAGCAAAAATTTCTAGCCTCGTTCCCTGAGGAAACAAGGCTTATGTGACTGGACTGGCTGGCTGTCCCTCCTCCCTTCCATCCAACACCTTTTGAACTTGTTGGACAGTTTAAAGTACGTTTGAAAGGGGGAGACGTCTCAAAGATAATTAAGTTCCCATGGACTTTATGAAAATCAACTGCTGGGAAGCAAGAAATCCAGATCCACAGTTCAAATAACTAATTTTTTCCAAGTGTAATCTTGCAAACCCAAAGGTTGACTGCAAGTGTAATGACTGTCAGGTTGATAATGCAATCCCAACTAATTTAGAGGACTGGCAACTATTATTCAGTCAAATATTAAGATGCAGATTGACACCATAATAAAGTTAAATTTCCCCTATTTTGGTATTTTAGCAGTTTTGAATATGACTAACGTAGTGCATCCTCCTCACACTTGCAATTACTATGAATTTTCAGACAGTATTACTCATTGCTTATTGGCTTGCGTTAAGTGTTTGTGCAAATTTCACATTATTACTGTTTTTTAGCTAGCAATGTTCATTACTGTCTCTTTATACCTTCTCTATAATTAGCTAGTACTGGCAATACATACGTAGAGTCAAGAAATTAGATAGTAATTGGGCTGCATTACTCATGATAGTTGTATCAGATATAGGGAAATTTGTAGTTGTTTTTGTTATCACAAAAGCACTTTAACTGTCTGAGCTGTATGAAGTTTATGCAGTCCTTGACATTCCTCTTGGAGTGTTTTGGGTCTACTGGTTTAAAGAAATTAATGAAGGGACAAACGACACGAAATTTTCTCATTTGCGGATTATTTCATCAACTCTAAACACACACACAAAAACAAATTAGGAGAAACAAACATGAAGTCGGGGTTATGTTCATTGACTTGGCTATTTGACAGGCACTGGGGACAAGACCTTTACGTGCAGACTCAAGATGTTGTTGCTGGTACACTTGCTTACCAGTTGTATGAGCAAAACGCTTAAGAAAGGTGGGCAAAGACAGAGGGTCACAGGTATTTTTGTTTGGTTGCAGTATGATATGCTAACTATACATATGAATTTCCTCGTTTGAGGTTTTCTGCATTTTTTCATGTGCTTGGGCAAGCTTAGTTGCTGCACATCGCTTCGCCAGTAGTAGATCGGGGCTCCCCAGGAACCGAGACCACGTTTCATAACTCCCGCTTGGAGGAGTTTTTATTCGAGGCCAGTCGTTGGCCTGCTGATGATGCAAAAATAAATAACCTGCTGCTTTTTCACCCGGAGGAGGAAGCGTAAAAAACGCCCGGTTTCTTCAGTAGCCGGAGGCCCAGACTAGCTGTGGGCGGTTGACCTGTTGTCTCCGCCGCCCCCGCGCGGGGCCCTCAGAAGCGCCCGCGTGAGAGCGGCGTGGTCCTTCCTGTCGAGGCTGTTCCACTTCACAGAAGTCATTAAGCCTTAATTAGAAGACGACTAGTTCAGCCCTCGTTAAACATTCAATACTAATTGAGCGCCCGGGGAGAGCGCCGGCACCACGAGGCCGCGGAGTCACTCTCACGCCGCCCAGGCCGGGGCCACCCCCGCCACCACCCCCTGCAGCCCGGCCCCCGGCGCTCCGGGCTCGGCCGCCCTCAGGTGTCCCTTCCCCCGGCCCGGCTCGGCTCAGGCGCTCGGCAGCGCCCCGCCGCGAAGGCTGAGCGCCGTGCCCGGCCAGGTGGAGCCGCTGCCCGCGGCGTAGGGGCGGGCCGGGCCGGGGCGGGCCGGGGCGAGGCGAGGCGGAGCGGAGCGGAGCGGGCAGACGGCCGGCGCCGGGCTAGCGGCGCGGCGTGGGGCAGCAGCGCCGGGCCGGGCGGTGAGTGGCGGGGCTCGGCTCAACGAGGCCAGGCGCCCGCCTCGGAGCCGGGCGACGAAGGGGAGAAGCGGCCGGGGCAGAGCTGCGAGCGGGTGAAGCCTCCCGAGGCTCCGTGCCGGGGCGGGGAAGGGCGGCGGCAGCCGGGGGGGAGCCCTCCCTGCTAACACCGGGTGTGGAGGGCGCTGAGGGGCGGCTGGGAGGTGCTGGGGCAGCCCGGGCACGGGGCAGGAGGCACGGCCGGCCCCTGCTGCAAGGGTTCTCCAGATCCCTGCTTGGGGATGCGCGGCTCGAAAGGCGGTGCTGGTCGCGGCGGCGTTTAAAAAGTGCTAATGTATTAAAATGCAAATGCCCCTGTGTGCTCGGCTCGGCTGTTGCGTGTTTCCTGTTTACCGCGTTAATTAGAAGTTGTAAGGGGAAACTTCGCCGAGAGAAATGCAGGGCAGCGTTTGACCCAGTAATGCGCGTTGAGTGATGCAGTGACTTTTATTGTTTTCGGCTTTCTAACCCAAAACACAAACCAAATGCGTACAGGACTTCATTAAGGAAAAACGAAAAAAATGTAACGCGGCTTACACCTTTGAAACTCCTCTCTGTAAGCAGAAGCCTCAGATCTAACAGCCAACGTGGAGAGAAAAGTTAAGCTCCCCGCTCTTTTTCCGACACGTAGAACTTTGACCAAGCGTTTTGTGTCCCAAATCCTGCAAACTCAGAGATGCTTTCCTCTGTTACTTTGCATGTTATTAATTAAATTGTGCGTTAGTTTGAGATCTGGGACATATAACGCTGGTGTTGTAAGGCAAGGTGAGCACACCTGTAAACAAGCACAGGCTAAAACCTACCAAATCTTGGGATTCTAACTGTTCTTGAGTTGTCTTGTTTGTTTTGAGAACTCATATTTTTCAGTAAGCAGTTAGGATTTTTTCTTGTTTGTTTTGCTTTCCCATTTATCATATCCTTTTAATTTCAAGGTGGTATTAACACAAACATACTTATTAGAGAAACGCGTTTGGCATTAACCAAATGTTTTGTTTGTTTGTTTTTATAGTCCACCTCACAATTTCCAGATTGTTCGAGAGAAGAGCACAAAAAGAAACCGGTTTTGGAAAGACTTGGAAATCTGTTTGGTACAGGGAAAAGGAAAAATGTCAAAAGTTCGTTAGATCACACGTCACATTGGAAAGGGGAGAGGTTGGTTTTGCCTCACAAAGTGCAGCCAATATACTGTAGACATATAAAAGAAGGACCTGAAGCTCTTTCAGTACAGAAGCAAGTGAGAAACGGGAGTGGCGTCTCTGAGACACAGGAATATAATTTCGGTGGGGAAGTAGGATCTCCGTATCACGATACGATTTCAGAATGGAGTGGTAGAGGAGTCTCTTCTGACAGCGAGTGGTCGCCAGATTGGAGCAGCAGCAGTGAAACCATTAAAAACTCTTTCTTTGAGAGTAGCCTGAATGTGGAAGCGTTGGAACCAGAGAAGGAGTCTGTCACAGATATAAATAATTCCACAACTCCAGATTTTATAAAAAGCTTGAGGAATTTGTCTAGTGAAGATTTAGAAAAGAGTATCTTAAGCCACAAGCAGCTAGTGAACACGTGGGTGTCTGAGGAGCCTGGGCATGCAACGCCAAAGGATTTGCCATACAAGCTGGAAACTGTGGCAAGTGAACGCCCACATTCTGCTAGAGTGCTAACAGTTGATATCTATCTTAGAAAAACAGACGAACTCCTTAATGAACCTGTGACTGTTATATCAGAAGAAAGTTGTGGTGATTCAGACACAATGGATAAGAAATATGCTAATAAAAGATCTGGAAAAAGAAGAAAATCTCAGTCATCTAGTGATATTCCAAATGGAGAGAGAAACCAGACTGAGAATACTGCAAGAGAAGATTCCGTTTTTGAGGATGATGTCCCTTCTGAGGTGTTTTCAGACAAGGTTATAAACTCGGAAAGAAAACTGAAGTCTCCTCAACAGACTCCTGAAAGGAATTCCTTTTCCCCAGGTAATAACCCGGACCTAAAAGTTGTATCTTCTCACAAAGGCACATCCAAAAACGAAACTGACAAAGCTAAACAGCAGATCTCAACCACGACCCCCACAAGAAGAAGATCATATAAAAAGAACCAGTTGGATGCTGTTCCCACTTCCCCTACTGGTTTGAAGAGTCAGATAAAAGATTATTCCTCAAAAAGGCAACCTTTAGCATCAACGGAGAGTACCCCAATGACAAAAAGAACTTCAGTGGAAAAGGGAACTACACCTGGGGCTTTTGGGGAAGACAGCTTGGAGTCTCCTAAAGCTTCTTTGGCCGATAAGACAGAAAACAATGCCTTCGCATCTGCTGAAGGCAGAAATGAAACCAAGACAGGAAAGCATGGTAATGATTCTGATGGAAGAGCTTTCTCGCGTACCGATGGGATTAAAAATGGAGACCTATGTATGTCAGCTGAGAGACAGACAAGTTCTGATTTAGACAGCTTGAAGCTGAAGAGTTTGGATGCTTCCAAAATAGTCACGACAAAAATTAGCCTGTAAGTAACATAAACTACAGTTTACCTTCTCACTGTAGCAGTAATTTTGCCTATATTTGTATTTAAGATTGCATAGGAGCACTGGCTATGTATTTGCTATCTAGGTTATTTTCAACTAATTAAAAACTGGGGTTTGTTTGTTTGTTTGTTTTGGATTGTATTTACAGTTACCACTTAACAAACACTGTAATATGCATGTGTTAGAAAAATAATTCTTTCATGTAGAGGCAGTTTATGTCAGTTTTGTTATATGGAATAATGTAATAAGCATAAAAGCTGTTCTGTCGTCATTGTTGCCCCTTTTGTTGCTCGGATTAGCTCAGCTCTCATTGGCCTTAATGTGGTTTTGCTGTTTCCAGTCAACTGAGGATCCGGTTGAAGATTTTGTACATTAAAATCCCCAAATTAGGAATGTGTTCAGGTTATGCTTTGAAGCAGCAGCAGGTCTGCTCAGCTGTTATTTTAAGAAGAAACGTAGGATGCAATGTAGAACTTACTTGGTACTTCAAATGATACGGTAAATCCTACTCCAGAAATTTGAATACTTATGACAGCGACTAAATGGATGTGCAGGTTGAAGCACGTAAATTCTTACGCATGGGCATAACATCAGGTATTTGCAGAATTATGCATCTGTTAGTTTGCAGAATTTGGTTTTAAAGAGGTTGTCCTCTGTCAAGCAGATGTGATCTGCGCTTTCCTTAGTGTTACAGAAAGGCGGATGTGTTTGTTGCTTGTGCTGTTATCAAGTCTGATTCCAGCTATTGATTTCCTGGGTTCATTATAGTTTGGTTCTACGGTGAATCATCTTACTGCATTTGTTATTTCTGTTGTTTGACTTTCATGGGTACGTAATAGCAGGATTGCTGTCCTCTCTCTGCTGTATTGATTTGTAGGTCCTGTCAGAGTCTACCTGAGGGACACTGAGTGTTCAGAATCGTCTTCCTCTTGTGTTAGAGGGTCAGGAGAGTTCAATGTTAGAGCTTAAGAAGCACACAGGCTTCCAGTTGTGCTTCTCACATCTGCGAAGTATAGAAACTTTAGGAAAAATAGGAACATATTCTTTGCACAATTTGTGAAACCCTACATCTATTTTGCTCCTTTTTAACTGAATCAAAACCACCTCATTCTAATGGTTTAATTGTGGTATTTTTGTGCATGGTGATGCTTTGCCATCTGGCAGCAGAGACCACAAATCTTAATCTCTGAAGTTGTGTATCTTTACAGCTTTGAAGGAAAGTAGCCCGCATATTTTTCTCTTTGTGTCACTGTCATTAGTGCTGATAAAGTTACCAGTGCTCGCATAGCTGTATTTTGTTTTTCTGGGTATCTGCGTGGCTTGCTGTACAGGGAATTATCTTCTGCTGTGCTCTTAAGGTACTAGACGAGTACCCCTTCTGACAGCTTTCGTTCTGATGAACAAACAGCCTGTTGTGTTTCACCTGGTGTTGTGGGCTGTGTGGCGCTTGGTGCCCTGACTTCAGCTGCTGCTACAAGAACTTTAGCCCAGGGTGGGGACTGCCCTGGTGCTTCAAGGTTCCTGATGCGCCCGATAGATACTATTGCACAGTACCTGGCAGTTTCTTTAGCCAGAGGAATTGATACGGCCCAATTACCCGGTGTAATTTGTGGTCATTGCTGAGAACACGTGAACTAGAAACCTGGATGTGAACTAAACTGCTATAAAATGGGAAAGGAAAAGTGTAATGATACCATTACTAGAAGGTTTGTTTGTGTTCTCTTCTTACTGCTTTGAACTAGAGAACAGCTGCTCTTTCCATTTTTAAAGGTTAAAAATTACCCTGAGATCCTCCATACCTTTTCAGTTTGAAAAACACTGATTTACTCAGAGACTCATTTGACTCCTATAAAATGGAATAACCAAAGTAGTTTTCACTTAAAATAAAAATTCATAATGTCTGTTACTGATGACATTGTGCCAGTTCTGGGCATCAAGATACTTTAGGGACATTCTCAAAAGAAGTTGGTTTTGCCGGTTCTCTGCAAGCAGTGATAGCATTTTCTCTTTTCTCCTTTTATGTCTGTGTAAAGTGGGACTTGGAAGTCACAGGATGCTTTGCTTTTAGCTTTTGAAAGCAGAATTTACCAGGCCTGAGATTAAACTTAGGTTTGTGTTACCTCTTATTCAGCACATAAAACCTCAGGCAGTAGTTACTTTGATGTGCTTCACGAAATTCTTGGCTTTAGTTGTCATATTTGATTTTCAGACATGTTTTTTTAGTTGCCTTTGTGGCTATGCCCACTTGCTGAATTATTCTGCTCTGTTAACATGCCATTTTTCTTTGCTTGCCTCAGTCTGATGTTCTGGCATCAGTTACATGCTTGACAAGGTCGTTTGGACAGAAAGCTTCAGATATGAGTCACCTTCCGTTTCTGACTGTGTTAGAAGAGGGTTAACTGCTTGCTTCCACAGGTAAACTGCAAGGTATAGCCTAAGAGAAGGACATTGGTATTTCTCTTGTTCTTGCTTGTTCCTGGCTAGCAAACAGTTTGCAGATCAGCAATGGGTAGCAGCGATCAGCCACACCAGGAGGTGTGTGTGTAGGAGTGTTTGTACCATTACTTGAATCCATCTCTCGGTGTTTTCCCCCCGTACTAGATGGGAGACTTAGAGGCTACTCAATCAGCTTGCCCTCCTTCTAAACAGGCTTGGAAGTTGAGAGATGCATCCTTCAGCTGTATTGTAAATCAGCGTTGTTCAGCGTGGGAAGAGGTGTAATGAAAGGCTTAGCCACACGAGGCCAGCGCTGCTGGATGGGGCTCCGAGGCTGAGCTTTCCACTGCTCTTCGGGCTCAGCTGTTTGTCTGCTGCTGTGCAGAAATACTGACGCGTAAAGTACAGGCTGCCGAAGCGGTTGTTAGTGTAAATTTGCAAAGCTCGAAAGTATACCTTTGAGGTGTCAGCTGCTCGTCTCCAGAAGTTGTAGGTGCGGCTGATAACTATCAGTGTTAACCGTTGCACTTGTTTGTGTCAAGGCGTACAAGGAAAGAAGGATTTCATTAGGAAGATGCGTGTTGTTTCGTTGAAACACGTGTATTGGTGCAAGTGACGGGCTGACAAAAGGATGGTGTGGGAATGAGGCTGTTCAGATCCCCAGGCTGTTAGTGACACCCCTTGAAGTACAGGCAGAAGGAAAGGAGAAGTACCACCGTCGTGTAGTGTGTTGTTCGGCAGGTGAAGGTGAAGCCTGGACTGGCAGGCTTAAGCGTAGTCTGGCAGAAGCACAGCCAGGAGGTCGAAGGAGAAGGGGTTTGGTGCTCGTGCGGCTGAATCTGGGCCATGTTGAGGAGCGCTGCCTTCTCTCCCCTTCCAAATCTGTTCCCCAGGCACAAGAGAGATGATGGCAAACTGGAACAATCCTGGTGGCGGGCTGCTGGGAAGGTGGTGGCACTGCGGTATACCATGTGAGGAGAAGCTGGAGCATTTCGGTTTGTTCAGTCGGGAGAAGGATATGGGTACCATACTCTGCCGTCATCTCTACCTATCTCCACAGGCATCAGGAAGGCAGAGCAGCTTCTTCTCTGGCATGCACTGAAGGGACAGTGGCCGTGGTTGCAAGTTGCAACAATGCTCTTTCAGTGGGATACCAGGCAAAAATAGTTCAGAGGGGCTGGCCTGCTGCAGTGCTCCTCTAGTGAGTTTGGGAAGTACCCGTCATGGGAGATACTCAGAACTTGGTCAGACAAAGCCATCGGTAGCCTTGAAGCTGCCCCTGCTTGGAGCGGGAAGCTGGACTAGATGACCTCTAGAGGTCCCTTTCTCGTACACGTTTTCA
Source organism: Anser brachyrhynchus (assembly GCF_964034855.1). Taxonomy (NCBI): domain Eukaryota; kingdom Metazoa; phylum Chordata; class Aves; order Anseriformes; family Anatidae; genus Anser; species Anser brachyrhynchus. The sequence continues at coordinate 78,347,524 of NC_137696.1, read as the reverse complement.
GAAAAGAAAAAACCACCATAAATTACTTTAACTTTTAAAAGTTTAGGGAAAAACAGTTGTATTGGAAATGAAACTTAGGGTCTAAATATCTCAAATTTTATCTTGTGTGATAGCTTCTTCCCCACCTTCCTCTTCTCAGAAGGAGGACTTCAGTTTTCCAAGTGGTTTTTATTAGCTTCTGTTTGAGGTATGGCAGGTCAGTCACTTTGTAAGTTTGCTCTTTCCTGTTTTATTGGTCTCGTGTTCTTCATGGGAGCCTGCCAGCTGGAGCAGGCTGGTAGCTACAGTGAGCACTGTCAGGAAGTCTTCTAAAATACCTGGAGATTGTAACAGTTGCTTTCTGTGTAGTTTCTTAGGCAGCTCGTTTTGGGTTCGTCCTGGTGTGGTGGTAAGTTTGTTCCTTGTGCTTTTCCCAAGAAAAGAAGCTTGTGCAATGGTAGGGTTTATTTCTTGCTTGGGCTGCGTTTCTCAAAAAAGAGGAGAAAGGAGTATTTCTGGTACTATTTTTTTTTTTTGTGTTAATTCACTTGTACCTCCCTACTTCATTAGGCTAAAGAGCCGTCTGGCAGCTCCATGAACAGTTTGTCCTGGAAAAAAGGAACAAAACGCATGAATACCAGAATCATTGATAGAGCTTATCAGGCCCCTGCAAGCTGATTTTTAATAATCTCCCACTGTTTTTACTTTTGTTTCTGCATATCCTCTTGCTGCTGAATGCCTCCAGTTTCCTTTTTGGAGAGCAGCTCTGGCTTTGAGGTGACAGTGGGCTGCTTGGCACTCCTTGTATCGGGCTGATAAATTTTGAAGACATGTCCTGCTTTTTCACAGCTGCTCATATTGTTCCTGCAGCAGCAGGTGACGCAGACAAATGCAATGCTTTTTCCTGGATCTAGGTATTCAGATGAAGGAGGTTTAAAACGGTCACCCGTGCATCAGCAGCCTTCTGCCATAGCATGCAAGTACTTTGCGCTGTGCTCTCATTTTCCAGCCACTCTGGTGGAGAAGTCTCTACAAGTGTTTCCCAATTCAATTCTTGTAAATTCAGCAGGGTTAGTTTACACAATTTAAATTGTTAGCTGACTTTACCTGAAGGAAATGGGAGAGTCCTCACATGTGGTGTTGGCTTAGCCAAATAGTGCTGAGCACCTGCAGTGGATCGGGGACTATGATCTTTTCCACCAGCAATAATGAATCCGGAAGAGGTCTTTCACCTTGATTTAAGGTTGCTTCTGCAGGACAAGGGCTGCAAAGAATCTGAGCAGATGTCTTCAAAACTTGTTGGAGAGGTATATTCAAATGTTAACCAACTCATTATCACCTTAATGAATTGGGATTTGTTTCCTAAGCTCTGTAGGGAATTGCATGTGTATAATTTATTCTGCCTATTCACTATTAAATTTTAATGTCTGTCAGTCATAAGTAGTTCTCTGCCTCATTTGCAGATGCTGTAGGCTGCTGTGTTTCTGTTTTACAGAGCATTAAAGTATTAGGTGCGTGTTTGAAAAGTATTCTTATTTAGCGTCTAATTTATTTTTGCTGTTGTTCACGTAGCTGCTCCTTTTTAAATTCCTTTTGAGATACCGAAATTTAAACTGAATGTGACTATGGAAAAAATCATTATAATGCTGCATTTTATTGTTTTAAAAGCTGTTAAAAGTCTTTTCAAGATTGCTGAAACATATAACTATATCACTTTGCTTCCTGTAGTCCAGCCAAGCCGAAGAACGTAGAACTGAATTTTAAAGCGCCTACAAATCAAGACAGTTTAGAAAGTGAGCAGGATACTCTTGAAAAACCAGTTAATAAAACTAATAGCAGCATTGCCAACAAAATCTCCTTGTTTGAAAATAAATGCGCTAACCAGAGCCAGAGGCCTCCTGACATCTCTGCTTCAAAAAATAGTACTGTACCAAGCACATTTGTTGGCAGAGCAAAGCTGAAATTTGGAAAACAACCTAAGGAAAGTGAATTGCCTGATAAAACGTTAAATAAGCAAAACAGTCGCCAGAAGATATTTGAGAATGGCACATCAGAGAAAGAAAGCACTGTGGAATTAAAAGGCAAAAATGAAGAAGTCTCTGCATCTCATGAGGATGTTGGGAAGGCAACAGAACTTAAAGTCAAGGCTGCAATATCCCTTTTTAACCAAAGTAGCAAAATTGATGCTAGCGGTGTCTCTCTGAAGCATCTTGATCCAGAATTAACCACAGCTAAAAAAGAAAGTTCACCTTTTAAACTGTCTTTGCTCTCACCTGTTAAAAGTGAAAGCGCTCAAGACAATTCCTCTCAGAGAAATAACACAAGCTCAGAATTCCCCAGAAATGAAGAAAAGGTGCTGTCAGACACAGAGGTTTTATCACCTAGCAGTGATGATAAATGTCCTCTACAATCTCCTCAGGTTTCTAAATCAGAACCTCAGAAGATGGAAAATGGAGATAAAAAGGCAAAGCCTGGAGATTTGAGCTTTGAGGCACTGCAGCAAGATGACAGCAGTCTAGGTAATATATTGGTGTCAGAGCACAACAACGATGCACAAATGAGTCCAGGCAAAACTTACAATGGCTCTGCTGAAGATGATAGTATTTTTGATTCCCCAACTGACATGAAGAAGTTTGCTGAAACAATAAAAAATTTAGACAGCTCGGTTTGTTTACCACAGAAGAAGAAAAGGTCGAAGCTTCCCAAGTCCCCAGCACCCCACTTTGCAATGCCTCCAATTCATGAAGACAACTTAGAGAAAGTATTTGATCCTAGTGTGTTTACCTTTGGGTTGGGACTGAGAAGGGAAAAAACACAGGATCTGTTACCAACCCAACAGATTAAAATGCAAAGTTTGGAAACGATAGCCAGAGTGAGGCCCAAGCGTGCATCGACAGAGCAGAGTATAATATTTAAAGCCCTGCAGTCATGTAATAGGGATGAACCTGCCTTTACTCAGGAAATAAATGGAAAAGAGATCAATGATGGTACAGATGGTGAAGTTAAGAGATCCCGTCTTGAAAAAAGCTCACTCTTCTCAAGCTTGCTGTCATCTACATCTAAAGAAAAGTTCCTTAATCCTTCCGTGACTTCAGTAAATAACACAACAGCTTTTACAGCTGAGTCCTCAGGGGTGCCTTCTTTACAACAGGATGTTCCTGGGCCCTTCAGCATGTCTCAAAAATCGGAGGTAATAAAGATCATTCATGAAATGCACCCGTGTAAGATTCTGTTTAGCCGCTGGATAGCTGTTAATTTTGATTTTGCAATTCAGTGTCTTTCAGATATGAAGTTTCCAAGTTATGTGGAGAAGTACATGCAACCAGATAGCACAAAAAAAGAACTAAGCTTACCAATGCCTAACTATGGGAACCCTGAGAAAAGTTTTTCCAGCTGGTTAGGGACAAGCAGATATGAATCAAATGTCCCCACTGGTTTATTAGATGTGGATGTAAGTATCGTGTCATTTAAAGTCTGTCTGTAAAGCTACCAACTTTTATATTTTCTGTAGACAATGTCTGTAGGTCGTTTTTGTTTTGTTTCCCTTTTTAGTGGGATAGGCATAGATTATAGCTAGACAGAATGAGCACGGGTATAGTAGCAGTTTTATTTGATGTTTGCTACACATGAAAACGAGGTGCATGTGATAGCATCTGTTAACACAATTATGTTTCTTTGTGGTGCCCTTATTCTGAGACTCTTCACAAGTATAAATTGTCTATTTTTTATCGTAAATTGCTAGAATGCTTTCTGCAAACTTCAGAAAACTTCTATCTACTTCTTTTGGCACTAATTCCTCTGTTCCTTCAGTAAGACGTTCAGTCATTGCACCGTTAAATGAGTAATAGAGCAAACTTTCTCAGTCTATCCTTTCTGCTCCCAGTATTCCCATACACTTGGTAGAAGATATATATTCTACAGGAGTAATTTAAGAATTGAATAGTAGTGCTTGTTGAAAGTGCTGCTACAATGGAGGGATGCCCCTTGGTCTGACTCTGAGCATCAGTTCGTCATGAGTAGAGGCAGACCTGCATTCTCCCTCAGAGGCAACTTTACCCTAACGTGGGATAACTGGTTTCTATCTTCAGAATTATGAATCAACATGCTATAGTATTCACTGGTTTTGCGGATGTTGGTCATTGCTGTTGCCTAAGAGGAAAAGTATGATGAGGAGATTGAGGAACCATGGGAAGAAATATGTTCTCCAAAGTTTAATAGTGATATTAATGTGATTTGTGGAATTGAAGTAGCATATTATAAGCTTGAGAAGTGCTTTCCTAAAGCAAATGAGTATCTGCTGTTACAGTTCTACTAAAATGCATGGGGAAGTAGAAATAAATTCTTCCTTTTTTGCCTTGCAGATAGAAATCAGCCATACTTCCTTGCAGTTTTGAGGATGTAGATTTTCTGTCACGAGAAGTTTTTAGTTAATGTGGGGGTTTAAGTTAGGGGGTTTACTTGCAGTGGCTTATGCGGCCAGTTAAAAAGGGGTTCCTACTCTGGATGGTGCTGCTAGGATTTCAAAACCTGAATTTGAAACTAAATGACTAATACTGATATTTTGTCACTTAAATTGTTGTCCCAGAGTGAGTTGCAATATTTCATTAGAATATGGAGGCCTGATGTGGCAAGGGTGTGTATCCACACATAGGACTGCTCTTGGGAAAAACCCATTAGGCTCTGTAGGGTTTCAGGACTTCTGCAGCACAGTTGCTGACTCTGAAGTGTCTTGCTCAACTTACACAGGAGTCGAAAATGTTTGGATGATGTGTGCCTACTGCACATCTTCCACTGACTAAGATGATGGTGATGAAGAGGCTAAAGGGTAGTGTGAAGGAAAAAAGTAAGGGCAGCCTAAAACAATGACTCTGGCGTTCCTTAAAACACAGAGCGAGTTCTAACTGGAATTGAAGCACAGGCTGAAAAACCAGTCGTGCTTCAACTTGTCTTGATGATGCCTACAAAAATCTGATGGCGGTTAGGAGCTCTGTCCTGGGACCGCTGCCTTGCCCTGCATGGTGGCTGAAATGTTCTTGTTAATTCCCTGCACGTGTTGCTGGTTATCTTAGGCTGTAAGCTCTTTGGGGGGCAGGATCTCTCTCTCCATTTGTATGAATATTGTCTAGCAGAGCAGGACCCCGTCCAAGAGTGAGCACTCCAGTCTTTGCTAGAAAACTGGACACATAATTGGAACCCTTTATTTATTTGTTTTGAGATCACATGATACAACCACAACTTTTTCCTTATATTCTGTATCGTATAGTTCACCACCAATGAAAAACTGTTGTTTTAGATTTTGTATACCTGAATGCGTTTTATTTGTTCTCAGCATTTTTAGTCTATCACATTGCATAGAGCCTCATACTTTTTGAAGAATACTTACCTTGCAACTCTTGTCTGAAGCTTCCGGAATATATAGAAAACTGATATAAAGGATTTTAAAACATTTCAAATCTGAGATTACTTGTCTCCAGTGAAATGATAATTCAGAGTTTATTTAAAAAAATTAAGAAGTGTGTAATTCATAGTAATATATAGCTCTTCAGAAGGAAGGAATTGAAGCAGGAAGTAGGTGTAGGTGAAGTGTTATCAACTTTTTACTGTTCAGAATAATTTTTATTTTGTTGCACTAACTTATTTTAATAGCTGAGCATCTTTATTGAATAGGTTTATGGTTTGTTTTGTATTCGTGACTTTTCTCTCCTTGCTGTCTGTTAGGCACTTTCAAGAAATGGACAAACTAAAATCAATCCCAGACCTGGAAAGGTAAGATCAATTTTATGATCTTCACTGTTCCTCTCTTTATTTAAAAGCATACCAAGATAGAATTATGTTATTGGTTTTGTTTTGTTTCAAACACAGTTGGTGATATACTGTGAATCAGACTATCAAGAGAATGGTATTGAAGTTTTCCATGACGTTGTGGATTGCAGTTCTTGGGTTCTGTCACCAACAATTTTAGTTAAAGTCGTCAGAGGATGGTAAGAGATAAATTTTAATTCTTTATCATTGATCTGTCCAAAAATCCTTTGGAACAGTACAAGTAGTAATTCATAATAGGGCTACTTTGCAGATGGCAACGTAACGTAGACACATTTGAAAAGTAAATGTGGTATTTATTTTTCCTCCTGCAATAAGAAGTTCTGTGGTAGCTAACTGTGCTGATAATTGGATCTAGTGTTACCATCTGGAGGAGTGCAGCATTTTACCCTGGTGGAATGAAAAGAGAGATCCTGTTCAGCTTTGCTGCCCTTTGACTCCTCTCTCCTTTAGGGGTTCCTGGGTAGTATTTGAATTGATGTAAAAGGCTAGCAAAGGATTTTAAAGGTTTTGATGTGGGATTGGGCTGTGTTAATCTGGATGCAGAAGTTGAATTCCCTGTGCAAAGGTACGAAATGAAGCTGTAAAATAACAGACTATTTCTCTGGTGAGTCCAGAGGGATTTTTTTCTAAAAGCTAGTTTGTATGAGAGTAATTCAAAACAAGTTCATCTCCTACTTTCTCTGCAGCATTAAAGAACAGTCATTACTGGCGTGGATGATAGCATGGCAAGTTAAGTTGTGACCAGGCTATAATACAGTCAAACAGCAGGTTCTCAAAAGGGATGATCCAATAGAAAGCTGGAGAAACAAGGGCCAGCTGCAGTAGGAGATACTTATTAGGAAGCATGCTGATTTCTGAACGAAAGTCTTTTGGTCTGTGTGAACCAGGACTCTCTTCTTGCCCAGCATGGTTTTCAGTTTCACTAAGGAGCTGTTTTTATTTCTTTTTTCCTCACCTGCAACTGAGAGCTCTAGGGGAGTGTTTTATATTTGCAGATGGATATAGTTGTTTTTTTATCTAATTAGCTATTGAAACCTGCAGCTAAAAATGAAGTTGTACTTGTCTTCTGAACAGTCTTATCATCCTTCTGCACATCTATACCAGCCTGTGTAGAACTCCAGGCTGCTGTTCACAGGATTCAAGTATCTTGTCTGTTTATACATGACACAGCAGTCTGCAGTGTCAACATTTTCTGACCTACAAATTGGTTCTGATTAATATCTCATGCAAAAGTCTGGTATACATAGACAGCACTCCTGCTGCCCCAGATCATCAGTTTAAAGAGGGTGGAGGAGGAGTTTTTGATGAAATTACAAAGTCAGCAGTAGGCATCTTTGTTTTTATCATTGCTTTTAAAAATATCACAGAGACCAGAAGTGACTTGCATCAGCAGTGTTGGGTCATTTAGCTGTATTGGGGTGGCATGGAGGGTCTAGAAATAATACTGCTTGTGAAAAAAAAAAGTTATTAAATGGGAGCATGATTTTGGAAATCGCACTTGGTATAATGACATGAGATTTTATTTTTTTTATTTTAAGCTGGATACTCTATGAGAAACCAAATTTTGAAGGCCCCTCTGTTCCTCTGGAAGAAGGAGAGCTGGAACTCTCAGATGTCTGGGGTGCAAGTACTTCTGAAGAGCAAAATGAATGCAAATCTCTAAAGCCTGTGGTGATTGGTTCAATACGACATGTTGTTAAGGCAAGTAATGTAATTAAAGAAAATCTTATATAAAGAGAGAAGTTTTTTTTGGTGAAGTTTTATACTGATATAAAAATTCAGTCTTCGAGGTTGAATTTCTTGTGTAATCACAAAATAAATGAGGGTGGATGGGGGTGGTGGTTGTTGTTGTTTTGTTTGTTTAGTAATAGAGATTCTGGTAAAACTAACTAGAAGGACACATCGGGAAGAAAGCAGTGTTGTTCATTAGAATAGCCTCCAAAATGCTACGGAAACTTAATATACAGTATATGCTTTTTAGCTTGGTAGGAAAAGGTTTTTAGAAAATTATCAGTAATTCCACAGACTTCTAATTTCAGAAGCATGTGTGAGGGATTTTTGCTCATGTTTTTCTTAGTGTATTTACCAAACTTACACCCAACACAAAACTTTAGTGTTAAACACCCACAAAGCTTTTTTGATATCAAAAAATACACGTATATGCACAAACTAACCAGGGAGTTTCACACATGGTGGAGCAGCCTTCCTACATGCACTTTTAACCTACCAGTAAGTATGTTTGCAGGTCGCCAAAGTAAGCATGAGCTATAAAGGTATTTGACTAGGAAAGAAAAAAGGAGGAATATGCATTGCTTGTAATTACAATTCTTGTTTAGATTAATTATTTTCAAGAATGGTGTTATGTTAGGTTTCAATTTGCTAGAGGAGGTACTAAGTGGTGAAAGAAGGTACATTCCTGCCTAGATGGCAGAAGGTAAACAATGTACATGTTGGTTAAAAGGTTGACTGACTGCTGTCATTGTCCAAACAGAGACAGGCAACTGGCCTAGTTTTCCTTTTATGACACGTATCTGATAATAGCCGTAATTGACAAGAGGGGAAACGATTTAAAACAAACAGGAGTTACAAAACTGATTTAGTTATCCACATTAATTACAGAAATCACAGCACAGATGAAGTGATTATTGCGATCTTCTTCATTTTGTCAGGATTACAGGGTCAGCCGAATTGATTTGTACACAGAACCTGAAGGGCTAGGAATTGTGACTTCCTTTTTTGACGACACCGAAGAAACAGGGGTGTTTGGCACCACGCAGAAGACTTGTTCTATCAAAGTACACTGGGGCATGTAAGTGCATAGTTCTGTGTGAACGTGTACTGCTATGAAAGGAATTGGTTTTAAACCACAGGTTACACCTATCAGATGTTCAAGCAGGCTATATTTATTCCAGTCATATATTTTGGTATTTTTTGTTGACAGTAACGTTAGTACATCATTGTAATGCTTCGCTCTTGGAGAGGCTGACCTCTGAAAATGTTTTGTGTTAGAGACAGTTTTTCCTTTATTTGCATGGAGTAAAAAAAAATAGTTGTAGTAAAGGAATAAGTTTTTCTCTGCTGCTCTTTCTCATTCAGGCAAACTTATAAGAAATGAGAGGAGGGAGATGAAATGAAATGATAAAATCATCTTTTCTACTTGCTTCCATCTCTAAACTTGAACTCATTGTACTAAAAGAATTTAAGCTGTTATGTTATAAGGTATAGTGTCAAGTGTGGACTCAAGAAAGCATCCTTTCATTTCACGGTGCTTTTTAATTAGTGTTTTTATAGTGATGATTAAGAATGCATGTTATATCACCTGAAAACATCTAGCCATGTAAATCAGGAGTGTAATGTGTACCATGAACTAAGCAAGCTTTTATGTTAAAAAGAGACCTCTAAAAACAATCCAGCTACAGCAGAAATGGCAATTTTGATAACTTAATAAGTAAACCTGTAAATCAGTACTGAAAATATCCATCAAAGTGGCATGGGCAAACCTATGCAGGAAAGGTAGATTTCTTTCAGAAAAAGTGAGAGAGTGGAACCACTTTCAGTAATCTTAGGTCCTGCAGAGCATTTTACTAGTTGTGTTACGTTGGTAATGTAATGTAATTTATAATTTATAATGTAATTTATATATTTTGTATGTGTGTGTATATATATATATATAAATAATATATATATATATACATAATGTATTTATAATGTAATTTACTAGGTGTAAACATTGGTTGCTACTTGTCGGCTGTGTCATGTTTGGGCTCTGGTAGCATTTGCCTTTCTGCAGATGTTTTATTTAACTATTGAAAATTGTCTAACTAAAGACAAATATTACAAATTGCTGCAGAGATGTATTTAAATACGCACCATGATGGATGAGGCATTTTAGTTATCAGATAAAATATATTTATCTAATTAATTTTTTACATCTTGATTTAAGAGAAAAAAAAAGAAGCACTCAGGTATGTAGGAAAACTTTAAGATGTTCATATAATTGGTTCTCTGGCAGAAGTTTGTGTTGAACTGCAAGCAAATTACGATCTGATTTTATTGCTCTTGGCATATATGTTATTTGGAGGTTGGTTATCAATTGATTTCATCTACCTCTCAGCCTTTCATCTATCTGTCAAGTTTATTTCTGATTTTTATATCAGTGTGAGAGTATTTTTTGTACTGAATCTGTGTAAACTCTTAAAGTCTTAATTTCTCTCTGTTGCATTTGGCTGTCTTGAGGGAAAGAAGACTAGTATTTCAATCAGGAAACGAAATAGTTGGAAAATGATCTCTCAGGTACTAGCCCATTAGTCCAGTGTAGCAAAATGTCATTTCTGCCAATTGCTTGCATGAGAAATTCAGTAAATTGCAAAACGCAGAAAAGCAGCAGCAAGCTTTCTTTCCCTTACTTTACAAGCATGACATAGTTCACTGCACTGGCAGTTGAGGCAGGCTTTGATTCTGAGTCATTTTGCCATGTGGGTGTGGTTGTATCTTAAGGTTTCCCAGTGTGCGTGCTTAATTATTGTTTATTAAAAGCTGCCAACAAAAATGAGGCAATGTGCCATTATCTTCTGATTGTACTCTCTCCTTGGTCTCCCATGTGTTTAAATTCTTGCAGTGAAGCTGAGGGCTTACTGAGCAGGGGGCAACTGTGAAGCACATAATGCATCTAGTATTTGGCTATAGATGCAAATAAAATTAAAGTCCTTTGTTGCTTGGAACCATATGTCTGCAATGAAACTATGCTAACTGATGCCAGTTAACATCAGCTCAGAACAGGCCTTAAGTGATTACTAGTTAAAAAACCTGTGAAAAACTTCTGTTGCTGTCCCATTCAGTAGTTTGGAAAATGGTGTCTTTCAAAGCAGACTTAAAAGTGGGTACAAACCATAAGGAAGCAGATTTCTAAGAAGTCGGTGTTTTTTGTTTTTTTGTTTGTTTGTTTGTTTGTTTTTTACATATTAGTTAGTAACAAAAGTTTAGAGTTATGTATCGAGCAGATTTTGCAATAAATCCAAGTCTAGGGTAGCAGAGATCTTTCAACTTCTAGAAAATTTATTCCGAGTATTTTAAAGCTATTCTAAAAATAATACACAGTAACTTTTAAATCGTGAAACTTCAATCTAAAACTGATGTTGCTCCCAGATAAGACAGAGTCAAATTCTTAACTGCCTGTTCATTGTATTATTTTTTTTTTTAGCCTGTTCAAACGAAACATGCATTGTCAGTGGTTCCTGCACAGACACAAACAGAAGTTTGCCAGTAGATCAGCTTGTAGTTGGGAATTTTGGTGGTAAAGACAAAGAAACAAAGTTTTTTTAGGGGTACAATGATATTTTTTCTGAAGTAAACAGTTCGTCTTGTTCTTTACTGTTCAGAAATGTTTTTGTTTTATTTTAATTTTTGCTTTCCACTCCTCCCCTACTTTAGATGGCTAATTTATGAAGAACCTGGTTTCCAGGGAGTCCCTTTAATGCTGGAGCCTGGTGAATATCCTAATTTGGCTTTCTGGGAGAAGAAAGAAGCCTATATTAGGTCCATGAGGCCCTTGAAAATGGTAAAATGTTGTTATTACTTGCAAGCTACATCACCTTTTGTGTGTTAGAAATAGTGTGTTAAGATGACTAAATTTCTCAAGACTCACAGAAATGTAAGTCTTTAAAAAACAAACACTTCAGCCTATTAAAATTCTTGAACTTTTAACATCTGATTGCATCTATTTCTGCTTTTAATCTTCTTGTTCTCCATTTGTGGCCTACAAAAAAGATTTCATCCTAATTCCAGCTTCTTGTGAAGAGTTGATGACAACTTGGTATAGGTGACTACTTATTTTTCTCTCTTTTTTTCTTCCCTTGCCAACAGGGTGGTCGCAAAGTTGAAAGTGCTGGAGAGCCAAAGGTAAAAATCAGTATTCATTTGATTGTTGAAAGGTATATTATCCATATACACATGAACTACATGTGGGTGGATAAATCTGTCTTGATTGTGTACTGACTACTGAGGTCTTAGCGGCTGGTCATGCTGCATGTGACCACACCATGAAACTGTAATTTCTGTCAAATTTTTGCATCTATCACATATACATGACAGTATTAACAGCTGTCTGGATAATGCTGACAAGTAGTGAACATTTAATCCCCAACGTTACGTGTCTAAGGGAAGATGTCTTAAAAAGAGACCCCATTACTTAGTTTCATCATCTTGCCTTCTTCCTCTAGGCACCCATACTAAAAGAAACTGACTGTTGTCAGAATTTACCATGCTCTGCAGCTTTTCTTTTACTTCCTTTCTGTGACAGGTAGTCATTTATGAGAAGCCTTTCTTTGAAGGAAGACATGTGGAAGTAGAATCAGAGATCTTTATGCTCAATGACAAGGAATCAGAAGAAAAGACAAGTCTTCCGCTTACATCAGTGGGATCCATGAAAGTACTGGGAGGAATGTAAGTGTGGGAAACCACCAGCAATATTTCTCCTTCAGCTGAAGTGGTAACTCCGTAGATTGGATTTTGCAGTGGATAAATTCAGTACCTGTTTACTTTTTTGTCTTCCTATTATTTTTTTAGGGAGGGGTCTGGGTTAAATTTGCAAATATTCACAACAGTGGCTGCATTCTGGACTATACTTTGTCACCCTGATTTCACGGTTGTGAGAGAAGGGGTAGAAAGGCTGCCAAGCTGACAGAGCAGCCTAAGTCAGCTAACTTCCCTCACTCCTGTTGTAGTGCCGTTTCCATGATTAACTGTTTTAAACCTCAGGTGTGGATTAGTTACAGAATTTCATTTGGCTTTGGTTGGCAAAGGATATAAGGTCTCTCAAATTAACTTGAAGTTCTTTATCATAACAAGCCAGGAAAGGTGTGGTGTGGTTTTTTTTTTTTTTGTGCCTTGTCTCTCTACCAGAGTGGTCAACATAATGTCACTCTTCACTTTTTTGTTTTACCTCTGGGAAGTCTAGCAAGTGTTTTTATTGGACTTTTTTTCCCTGTTTGAAAGGATTATGTAATTATATTAATGTCAATGGAAAAAGTATTTAGGAGACTCCTATATATGTAAAGGAAGAGAGGAAAAGAAAAGAACAAATTTCACAGATCTTTCTGTTCCCTGAAAAGACATAGTGGCAATTGTCCATTTTCACACACAGACTCTGTTGTTGTTGTTGTTTAGCTGGGTTGCTTATGAGAAGCCTGGGTTTGAAGGCCATCAGTATTTGCTGGAAGAAGGAGCGTATCGGGATTGGACGGACTGGGGTGGCTATGATGAAGAGTTGCAGTCACTGCGACCTGTTGTTGGCGTAAGTTCCAAGAACATGTAGTAGAGATCTCCTGAGTGCATTGAAACTGCATTTTCCTTATGGTGCTTCTCTCTTTTTTTTTTTACAGGACTTCACAAGCTCCCATATGATAATGTACAGTGAAAAAGACTTTGGATCAAAGGGTTCCAATATTAATGTGTTAGGAATTATTTCCAATTTGAAAGACACTGGATATGGGCTGAGAACGCAATCTATAAATGTGCTAAGTGGCGTGTAAGTGATATTTTTAACTGTTGTTTAATTTTAAATATTCTTGTATACTTTTTAGAATTTCTGTGTTTGAAGATGTTTTTCTGTACTCAGACATCTAATGTCTCTGGAAACTTTAGATTAAATTTTCTGCCCTTGACTGCAGCATGTTGGCTACAGCATGGAAATGTTGGCTTGCTGACTTGCAAAGTATGATAGTATATGAGATAAGATCTCATCAGAGAGGTAAAAATAGTTTGTTCTTGTGGCTGTGTTTCTAAAAGCATTTCCATAACAGCAAAATTGTTATGGAACTAATTCTAGGCTTGGCGTGTTTGACCTGAGGCAAATTCCTTGCTTTTTCTCAGAGTTGTTTGTAAAATGGAGTTCTTCTGAAAAGTAACATTGCTTTTGCAGTGAATCCCACAGGTTAATAGTTTTTTACTACAACCTTTTATTTTTATATATATATATATATATATATATACACACACATATATTTTTTTACATTGAGGTTCCTAAATCTTTTTATTAAGACTACTCCTATTCCTGGTGCCTCTTGCGTTGTCACATGCAATTGATAAGTTGGTAAATCTTAATGTTTGATTTGTTGGGCACATCAATTGCAGGTTAAGTTCCACAGCCTTATAGACTGCATCAAAGTATTTTGGAAATATAAACAAATATTAGCAATCAAGTCTCCCAATACACAAACTCTTAAAGAGTATGCGATATACAGTCTCTTTCCTTGTCTGGACTGCAGGTGACTTGCTGAAAGATCTGCCTTACCCAGCCACACCCTAAATCTTTCCATGTGTTATCTGTGTGATATCTCTGCAAATTTTGCCTGGGTAGAGACTGCAGAATCAAGCTCAGTGCATTCCAAAGGAATGCATTTGATTTGTGTACAATATGGTGTGACAGCAGTTTTTTCTGCACAGTGACCTTTGAAGCCACTGTGCCCTTTTGTCTTCTGTAATATGCAAGGGAGATTCATGGGAAAGAGTCACCTCCGAAGGTTGGGAAACAAATTGTGGGTCACCTATCACACCCTTTGTGTAGTTGTTCTAGTAAATGTGACTGTTGCAGCTGAGATAGGAATCGTACTTTAGTATGAGTATTCTAGTAATTAAGTGTGACTCCCATACTTTGATGGTAAAAGTGGCTAGAAGTTATTACAAACAAAATCTTTGTCCCACAGACTCTGCAATTGCTCCCGTAATCTCACCTTCTAGTCTCTTAAAGGTATAATTTGTAACATTAAACATATTTTTTATTTAGGTGTATTGTTCATAACCGGTGACCGCCACTCAGCTTTTACAGTCTTGTGCGACCCTTTTGTTTCCAAAGAGGTTGTGAGCGTTTTAGAGTTTTGTGGTGGTGGTCTTAGTAAATGCTAGTGTGTCAGGTAGTTAAGTGAATCATGTTAAGTCATGCTTGGTAATAAAATATTTTATTTTAAGTGATAAGTAACTGTTCAGGTAGAAGAATTTTATATCTTCCCTTCCTATCAGTCATACAGTGATGAATAATCCATTGAGCAATTCCCAGAGCTATTTAGACTAGAACATATATGATGTCATAGTGAACTGTTACAGGTTCAATAAAAGGTTGTCCTAAGCAGCCTTCCTGGTATCATATTGAAAATACTTCATAAAAAAAAAAAAGTTAAACTGCAAGAAGCACTGAACCTTCCATAACACTTTTTTTAACTACAGGTATCTGTAGTAAGCAGTTACAGCAGTAACAGATAACCCATGATCTGTATTTCCCACATAATTAATTTGATTGCTCTGTAATTTAAAGGGTATATCAAAGAAAAGAAAAGCTTACAGTGCAGAACACAGATATTACTGAAAAAGTTCTGAGGTAAACTGCATCTCTAAACTGTATGTTGAAGACAGCCTAGCTCTGCATTTGGGGAATGAATATTCCATTTTGGGGTAATGGAAACCTAGCTGCGTTACAATTTTCAGCTATAGTTTATGAGGAATGTTTCCAAGCAATATTTTAATGCCTTTGCTTAATCTATTGTGAAGACACATTGAAAAATGTATCCAAAGATGGTGAGTGACTCCTTTTAAATCGATAAATGATTTGCTCTTGAGCATTCTTCAGAAACTGGACAAGCACAAAACCCAGGGTATTTTATTCTTCTACCATTTGGGGCGGGAGAATGGAATTCAGACTGCTTGAAAATAGGAGAGGCCTTTCTTAAGTAGGATTTGATCTCTACTCCAAGGTTGGCAAACTGTTGGTGGAAAATGAAAGTATTTAGTAGCAACAGGTAACACCCTTTACAAGTTTAAGCAAGTACAAAAAGCAACTGTGTTGTACAATTTTGACTTTTCTCTTTGCTTAATAATTCTTCAAGCTTATAGCTTATATTTAATAGTGATCAAAATCACAGGAATTGCGTGCTTTGAAATGTGCCTTTTCTTTATCTGTAAACACAGAAAGCTTTTGCCAAAAATACTGAAAAAGCCCCTGTCTTTTAATGTTTTTTTTAACTTAGTGGAAGAACTTTTCAGATATGTGTTTGTTTTGCTGTGGTCCTGTAATTCTTACTGGTTTCCTTCCAATTTTCAAGTAATTAGTCCATAGTGCAGATTTGTCTGCTTCTAGTGCATATATGTGTAGTGATATTGAGGAAATCATTAGGTGATGAGTTAGTTCTTATTCAGGAGCCAGAATGTAATGTATTGAATCTAGATACACACGGGGGGGTAATGTGAGGGAAGCTAAAGAGACGCTATGTACAAGAACAAATCTCCACTGAGAAGCTTGAAAAGGTTGAGAGCCCTTAGGTACCCTGCAGGAGAACACCTCAAACAAAGCTTCCTCTTCCCTCCACATCTGAACTGAGCTGAGCTAACACTGAAGAGAACCTTTCAAGGAGTCACAAAATTGAAGTTCACAGGTCCGTGGGTACTAGAAATCACAAGCAAAAAGGGGTACGGTAAATAACCTGTTTCTTTCCTACGAACAGAATTTTATTACCTCTTCCTCCCTGTTAGTCATGCTAAGAATCTGCAAGTGCCAGTTTTCTCCCTGGCCCCACATGATCTATGATTACCGTAGGCTGATTTAAATCTGTTGTCTCCATGTTGTATTTAAGGTTTAAATATTATGGATTCTATTTCTGACCTAAAGGAGTGTTTCTGTGCTTGAAAGCTTAACTTTTTACAGCTATGCCATTTGGTTTAGTGAAGGTGTTGCCATTTCTTCTGTAGCGGGGGCGGGGGGGGGGGGGAGGAGAGAGAGAGGTAGGTCCTTCCAGCAGGTAGTCTGTCCTATTGTAAGACGAGTCTGAGCAACACAAAAAGTGGGATTAGTCCTCTCAGCTGATGTTAGGAAGAGCATATGTGCTAAGAAACAGCCAATGTTTTAAAAGACAGAGTTAGGTAAGACAAATCCTGAGCTGACCATGGGAAAAGCTGTCTTTTAGCAAGCTATCTGTCTCAGGGTTTTCTTCTTGGCTGTTCTTTCAGGCACTGTTTGGAGTCGCTCTTAGGAGACATCACGTACAGAGGCTTTGTGTAAAGATACTCTGTGTACTGTCACTTACAGTATATAACCGACAGTTTTCTCTACATCTCAAGTTCCAGTGGCATGGGAGGTGCAGAGGCGTGAAGCCTTTCGCACAGTTCCGGCATTGACTTGGGCTGAGGCTGTTGCTAAGCCTGACTATGGCAATTTGTTGGGCTGGGGGTTACAAAATTACTGTGTTGAGAGAAGTCGCTCCCTGTGGGGTAGGGAGGTTGCCGCCACACTGCAGCGTAAAACTTGAGCTCTTGTGGTACTTGGCAGCTGGGGTGCGACTCTTTCTCTCAGATACGGAGGCTGCCTCTTGCTCTCCAGGCCTCCCGGTTAGTCAGAAGCTGGATTAAAGCAACGCTTCATCCTGGGGATAGTCTTGAGGTCTGACAGGTTCAGCTGCTGCTGAATTCGGCTTCCTGTCCCTGGCGTCATTACCAGTACTCTTGGCAGCTTGCATGGGCTTCTGAACAAAGTGGAGAAGCACAAGTATTTCACCAGTAAGCCATGGCTCTAGCAATCCTCCAACATGGGCTGACTTGCATGGGAGAGCAGTGCTTATTAATTTAAATCCCATTGTTTTCAGCAGAAACATGCTTAAAGTGAAATACGTTCATTACTTCTGTATTCAGGGTTCTTTTTAGGTAGGAGGAAAATAAATTCTTGCTTTTGAGAAAGTCTTAGGGGAGGGATCTGGCATGTTTTATCGTTCGCTTAAAATCAGGAACACTTATTTTCATAGACGTTAATCAAGTTAAACTGCCATGCCTTGTAGTTATACCTTGGTGTCTGTGCACTGAAAAATCTAATAAGCATCTGCTCAAGAAATTGATTAAGGAAACCTCACAGTTTTTGGTATGTGTGGCATACAGGTCTAAACACACCTGAGACATTTGAACTTTCTGCTTAATTTATTGTACATACCAGTGTCTCTTTAATGAATTACTGTGAGGAGATTTTGAAATGTGCCTTGAAATATGCCTTAAGTAATTAGTGCATAACAATTTGGAATAATTGATTATATCTGAGGCAAACCAAGAGATGTGGATAGTGATAAATGTGAATCACTATATGAGTGCTTGCCATGGACAAATATGAAGTTGATCCTTGCAGTATGTACATGTGATGCAGCTTTATTTCAGTTTGAAGTTATCCCATTTTTTTGTATCTGCAGAGACTCCAGCGTTTGTTCTTGGACTAAAACTGCAGCTTAATAGAATCTAGTTGCTCAGCACATGTAATTCTTTTTGTGGTGCATTTAGATGGTGAGAGGTAGCCTACAGTGTACGTTCTAAATTCAGTATCGTTCAACTGCTTTATGACGTCAATTTTTTGTTAGATTTGACATTCTGTATGAAGATCCCGCTGAAAGTGAGTTTTGGCATAACTTAGGATAACTCCTTATGTAACGCATTAGCTAAATTACTCTATTCGTCGTCAACCAGCTGTTCTCATAGAACCAGGAAGATGTCCTGTTCCCTGCATAAATATAATGAATGAAGCTCAGCTGTTACTGTGGCCAGTTCTGATGTCTGTACACTCCTCAAAAAAAAAAGTTTCCAAAAGAGACAGAATGTAATTATTGGAACGTTTGGGAAGTCTAGAAGTGGAAGGCAACAATTTCTGTAGGTTATGGCAAAAGCAAAGGTAGTACTGGTGCAGGAATACTTTATCTGGACTTATAGTATGGACCCTGGGTTAGAAGCATGCTGTAAGAGAAGGTTTCTTAAATGTAGCAGACTATGTGTAGCAAGGCTAGCTGATAGTGGGTCCTTCAGAGTAGTAATAAAACGTTGCAGGGGCAACTGAATGTTGGAGAGACTTATTTAAGTGATTTGGTTGATTTTCTAGTAGCTAGAGTGTTCATCTCAAAAGCTGAATATCTTTGAGAAAAGCATATACTGGCTGAGATGGAAGTTATTGGTTTGATGCAGAAATCTTGAGTTTGTGGCCTGTGTCAGGCATGAGGTCTAAGCAGTCATAATAATTGCTTTGAATTCATATACGTTAATCTGGTTAAATTTTTGATGGCTTTAATGTTTAACTGTCAAGGATGTTCTTCCAGCTGATGTCTGTGATCCCTAGCAGGGAACAGTCTGCCCTCATGAGCATATATACCGTTTGCTGCAGCTTAACTTTCTGTTCTGTGCATTTGCTTAAAAACAACTGAAGTTTAGGAATACCATTTTTTAATGTTGCCTGTACGTATCCTTATTGTACAGATGACTTCAAAATTTAATTTTATCCAAAACAGTTATATTCTGATATCTTATCTGCTTTTCTAGAGAAGAACTTAATCTAGATAAAATAATAGAACTGTGAAACATCTCAGAATATTCTTCCTGGAGTATGCTTTAAAGGTATCTAGGTGATGATGCATTGCACTGGTGGTCTACTTTAGCTTATGATTCATATTCACTATGATTCATATTGTCATGGTGGGGCTAATGGAAGTGAAATTTGCAGGAGTTTTGGAGTATCAGATGCGTGGGTTTGTTTATTTAGGGTTTTAATAGCATCACAGTTTGTCATTTGAGGGGAGAAATTTATTTGTTCTTATATTAAGATAATAATGAATATATACTTCTGTTTTTTTGGAAAAAGTAGTATAACTTTTACTCATTGCTCTCTTCTCTTTCTCTTAGGTGGGTGGCATATGAGAATCCTGACTTTACAGGGGAGCAGTACATACTGGATAAAGGGCTATATCCCAGCATTGAGGCATGGGGGGGGAAGAATTGCAAAATATCTTCAGTTCAACCCATTGTTATGGTAAGGAGTTCATTTTATTCTTGTTTTGCAAGTTTCTCTGAAGTATTTCTAGGTAGTCTTTTCTATCAAATCCAGTTTATGTATATTCTTTCAACAGTAATTAATAACAAGCTTTTGTATATTTGTTAATTTAGTGCTTCTTAATTGTTTTTCTTATTTTTTTCTCTTTTGTTCTCCAAACTTTTGTAGGATATTGTTGGAAGTGAAAGGGGTAAAGTCAAGGTAAGATACTTCTGTAAGTGCATGAAATGTACTAAGTAGTAGCGACTGTGTAACGTATAAATAAATAAACTGCACCAGGCTTTTTATATACTTTATCACCCAGGTTTTTGCACAGATAATTTGACTAGTCAGACAAAGAGTGAGAACTCCTAAGTGAAGAAGGAAAGCTGCTTTTCTGAATCTCGTAACTAAGGCACATTCCAAGAAAGCTGGGATTTAATAGCTAGCTGTCACCAGTATCTTTTAGGGGCACAAGCAATGTTTTGGGTCTGCATGTTAGCTGTTAGGGGGTATCAGCAGTTGTACTGAGGAGCTGGAGTCTGCACCCATCTATGCAGCGCTTCAGTGTCCAGCTGAAGGTACCTGGAGTCTGTTACAGAGGTGAAGGCTCTGCAAGTTGGACATTGTTGTACATGGTACAGCTGAGAACTTGTTTTGAACCTAGTTCTTTGGTTAACAGTTCTGCTAGTGGTGGTTATACTTGAAGTGAATCTCATTCAGTCACAAGTACTGCTTTCTGAGTGTGCTTAAAAGTTGATGTTGTATTTGTCCGTAACGAAGTGTAGGGAGTGACAGAGAACTTGTCTTTTCAGTGAGTTAATGTATCTTTCTGTTAGACTTTCTCCCATGTGCAAGAACTAATGCATTTTTTTTGACTGAGAGTAATGGGGGGCTTTTTTCATTCTTTCTTAATTCCCTTCCTTTTTGTCTTTTTCCCTGTACAAAGTTACTTTTATTTTCAGTCAAATTGAGAAAAATGTCATGGAACTAAAAACCAAGGAGAAAAGCCTTGGCTGTCTCAATTTGCATTCTTAATTAGTAGCATGCCTCACTGGAATGTCCTTTATAGGGATGTATAAACTATGGGGAATAAAAATCTCAAGGCTGCTTATTTTCTGCTGTATGCATGAAAAAATATTTACATCTATATATTATGTTTCCTATTAAGACATTATCCTAAGGAAACTAAGAAGTAATGGCTTGTAGTCAACAGACTGTATCCTTCGTCAGCATGTTCGTCTTTGGAAAGTGCTGTGCATGCCTGCACTTGTATCTCTGTTAAGAGTGAATAAAGCTGGTAGGCATGTGATAATGTGAATGACTTCTGTGTGATCAGGGTTAATTATCCTCTAACCAAATTAGCAGGTTTGCTGCTCAGAATTTTTTTCTTCTTTTCAACAAGGACAAAAGACTCCGGGTGACTTATCCTTTCATACCCTCTCATTCTCAGAATACAGAAAGAAAGAACTGACATGACTGTAACTGTAGTTATAACAGGCACATCAGTCCTGGGAATATATACCACACCTGTTGGCATGGTCCAGAGTATTTTGCCAAGATTATGCACCATTTATGTTCTGAGAAACAGACATCTTTCATTTAGTGAAAAGAGAATGCATTTTGGAGATTAAATGGATTAAGAAACGAAAACAGAACAGTTTATCACCCTTTACTAATGATGTGCCTATTCTGGCCATTCTGTGGGGATTTAAAAATAATCTCCAGAAGATAGTCAAAGCAGATACCTTTGTTATTGTTCTTGGAATTATTTTATATCTTAGTAAACGATTTAATATCCAGAGGTAGCTTTTGGTATTGCAAACCTTGTTCAAGATACCAAGGTAACAACACTGAAGGTGTAACAAAAAATATATGTCGCTGAGAGAATCTGGGTATTAAGTATATTGTAACCTAGTCATTGAAGTAATGGTAGAGACATGCTAATGAAGGTTAAAGAATAAAATGTTTTTAAATGTTTGTGGTTGTTTAAAGGTCCAGTTATTTTCAGAGCCTGAATTCAAGGGTAACTGCCAAATATTTGGAAAAAACACAAGATGTATTGATTCATTTGCAGTGAAGTCTTCAAAAGTTTTAGGTGGCAGGTAAGTTATATCAAATGAATATTGTGAAAGCACTAAAATGGGAAAAGATTTTAAAAAGCAAACAGCTTTCTAACATCTGAAATGGTTTCATCTATGGGGAATTACAAAGGACAATGCTTTGCAGTATATACATCAACCTTTAGCTTGTCAGGACAGAACATTGTAAATGATGTTTCTGTCAGTATCTGTTATCAAAGACTGGGAAACATAAACATCATTTTACTTGCATAGTTTTCTTAAAAGACAATTTCTTCTCCTTCCTGCAGCTGCATAGTGTTTGACCAGGAGGAATTCTCTGGTAACCAGTATGTGTTAGAAGAAGGAATCTATCCTGATCTGATGGCAATGGGTTGTTCACCCCAAACAGTTCTAAAATCTTTACGGATTATAAATACTGTAAGTAAATCAGATCAGTACAATGTCTCTGACCTCCCCATTTTATTTTTTTTTTTTTTTGTGACAATAAAAATGATAGGGACGGGTGGACAACAGAGCAGTACTTTTTTTTTTCCTACGCAGTAGCAGTGAAATGTCCTATCTGCAGTCATGTTTTGGACCCCTGTACTGTTTTTTGCAAAGGAGAGGACCTCATAGAAGCAGCTGCCTGCCATTGCTGCTCTTAACAACACCTTACAAAAGGACTTCTGTAAAACAAATTAAGGATGTGTCAGACGTTTTATTTCCCATTAGGAGAGATCACTTAGAATAGGTTGAGAAATATCAGTAGGACAGTGTGAAGTAATATCTATACTATGGTCCATGCTTTTAAGTGCATGTTAGAAAGAGCAGGCTTCAACTTAGGAATTTTGCATGAAATGCAGGTAATTATAAAACGCTATTGCTATCATCAGGGAAATGCAATTTGTGTTCCTCATGAAATAATGTACCCTTCTAGATAAAGCAAAGCAACGCCCAAATGCCATTTGGCAAAATCAGACACACTGTTGTTATGTGCCGTGGATACAAATCTAGCAACATTTACATATTTTGTAACTCGTCAGTGGTCAGAAACGGGTCTGTTCAAGCCTTTAACCAATCATTATGATAGATCGCTTATGGAATCTGCAAGTAATTACTAGCAAAATGTAGTCAAGAATCCAGGAACTTAGTACAACTATGCGAAGAGGTGGTACTCATTTTAAAAACGGAGGACTGCATTATTGACTCTCTCCTTTGAATTTGGCAACTGTATTGCACTCCACTGTAATTTTGGTAACCTGTCAGTGATGTAGCAATTGACGAAGGAGAACTAAAATGTGTCATCCTCTTTCAAGTCTCTGGAGCATTTTGATGTACACTGTAAACAAACATTTGCATCAAGTATGTCTGCCTTCTGAATTCTTTGTCTGTCCAGTAGACAGATCATATTAAAAATAATAGAAGTGGTTCTAGCCAAACTTGGTGGGTGATCACCATGTATTAAAACAGACTCTTCTGTACATATCATTATTGAGTTCTTGGGTTTCAAATGCTTGTTTCATGCTGGAAGGATCAGCTTTCTGTAGGAAAATTTATTTGCGACAGAGACTGTTGTGGTAAAACAGCCAAATGTGTCAGTTCTGTGCTTCTTGAAGTTCTTAAAGTTTCTGAAACTTGTTCTAGCCCTACAATTTATCACACTTCAATAGTAGTGCAGAGATGTCTGTCTGCAAGTCATATGCTGGTGCTTTCTTTTTCAGAGGCTTCTTAACCTGAGGAGAAGAAGAAAATGGGTTGCTTTGCTCAGTGGTTTAGTAGCAAACCAGAATACAGAGAGTAAGAATTTAGATGGAAATGGTCATGTTATACTGTTCGTTTTTCATGATTTAACAGAAGCTTGAACTTATTATTCTAGATACCAGTGTCACCTGTCATATTTATTTTGTGGCTGTTTTTTGGCAGTCTCATTCTCAATTCCTCCACACCATTTGCTGGTCCCACAATTTTTCCCATGACTTTTCTGTGACATTTCTATACAAGATGCACATTTTTTGTTCAGAAGCTCAGTATCTTTGCTTCATTATGCTTGCTTTGCATGCTCCAGCTAATTGTGTTGCAGATGGAAGAGTGTTTTTCCTTCTTGAACTTGCTATGTGTTCTTTTCCCTGAACATATTACAAAAACAACTGTGGGTGTGGCTTATACTTGGAGTCATGCTGTAAATACTCTTTTTTAATGAGCAGCTCTGTGAAATAGCTAAATGTAGATATACATGAGAACCAGCTCTGTGTAATACAGAACATGGGAAGAACTGCATGTTAGAAAACTCTAAGCTGACCTTGCACTTCTTGCTGTGGGGAATGCTTTTATATAAGTCTTACTGCTGAATCTTAAAAAATGCCCAGAGTGGAAGGTGTGGTTGAAAATTGGAGGATTTCCTTTTCTGTCTCTGTGCTTTCTTTTTAAGTAGGTTATTTCTGAACTATTGAATATGGCTCAAGGGTTGCTGTCTGACCAGTTTTCTATCACGGAAGGCAGGTGCTGAGGGTTCAGAGACACTGGGACATAATCATAGTTCATGTTGGGCTTTTTACCCATGATGATGCTTAATAGTCTAACTTGCATTAACCTTTGATGGTGGGATTAGTCTACTCTGATTTTGGAGTAAGCTAAAAGGCCTCTTTGGCATTTTCCACAAGCTAATAACATGCACGCAAACAGGAGCATAGCTCAGCTGCTATGTGATAACCTGGGCTGCTGCTGAGATAATGGTGATGCTAATGTAGCATTATCATCTGAGCCCTTAGCTGTCTAAAGGAAGGTTAAAGAGGAATTTAAGCAATGTCTAGAAATTGGTTGACATGAGATTTTTCCTGGTAAAGACATATCCGCTGCTGTGTGCATATGGATCCATCCCTGCCTCTGCATGGCCTGTTTCCATGCCTGAGGCCAGTTGTGAGTCTAAGACCTTGCTTCACATTGGGTGTTCCTGATCCAGTTGATGTGTTTCAAGCATGCCGAAAACATGCCAGCAGTTTGGAGCTCTTCTGGCTATGCCATTGGATTTACTCAGTTGTGACTGGAAGACTTGTGAGAAAGAAATGACCCTGCCACTCCCTATCTATGACTGTAAATTGTGACACCAGGACACTCAAGCTTAATTAATTTTACCCTGAGGGATTTCAAACCCTTACCTCCCAACTTCAAAGTAAGGGCCTTAATTGTGAGAGTCTGTTTCCAATCCACTACAGATACTTGCCACACAGAAAAGAACCCCAGGTTCGTTATCCAGAAGGCACTTAAAATGGATTCATTCAGTGATACGGGGAGTTTCATGTGGATAGGACCCCTCTGAAACCAGAAGCATGTTGACAAAGAGGGAGAAGAATCATCACCCCTGAGCCATTGGGAAGATTCAGATGTTAGTTTTTGCCTGAGTCATGAATTTCACCTCAGAAGTATGAATCTTAAAGCTTTTGTCTAGCGAGAGATTTATATGGCATAGCCTACTATAAAAGTTAAAAATGAAAGCTGCAATAGGCAGTGTTGACAAGGCTGTCATCATTTGAAGGTGTAGAAATCAGTATTAGTTGACTGTGTTTTCAGAGCTGAAGTTGAAAATTCCTACAGTGAATGGAAGTTAGTGCAGTGGGAAAGGGATACTGCATTAATTCAAATGTGTTTTAAAATATAATTAAGATATGCAAGAATTGATCATGGAGACATTTGTATGTGTCGTCATAACGAAGTCTTATGTTGAATAGAAGAAGACTCCTTGTGTGTTTTGTATAAGGTCTTTTTGTGACATTTTTGTTAGTTTCCTTTAAGTAATCTATTGAAGAGCAAAAGTATTTTTTAGGGTCTTTGAGCTGAAACAATCGAGCAGAAAACTCTAATATAAAAGGGTTGCGTGGAGAAATGATGTTCACAGTCACCATTTGGACTTTTAATATCGTATAGAAATGCTCATCTTCTTTTTACAGGAGCTGTCTGAGCCATGCATAGCTCTTTTTGAAAAGGTGCATTTCCAAGGAAAGAAAATCGAATTCAGTACAGAAATCTTAAATCTGCAGTTCCTGGGATATAATCCTCGAATAGCTTCAGTTCAAGTCCTTGGTGGCATGTAAGTTCAAAAACTCTTCTTGATTCTTTAGAATTATGTGCTCACTCCATAGAAAAAAAAACAGGTGTTAGAAACTAAGACAAATAAAATTGGAATAAGATAATGTGCTCAGTGCATTAATGCGCATCATACTTACAGAAACTTACTCTCCTCCTGTTTCTACAACATGTTATTACTCACAAGAAAGTGCCCTGTGCTTTTCTAAGAAGCTGCAATGAATTAGAATAAAGCTCACAAGGGAACTGGTCCTATCTCTCCTGCTGTGTTATAAAAGGTAGTTTGTATAGGTAGCAACCTTAAAAACAACTTCTGTGCTCTTGGTTTAGGTCTTTATCACACCAAATAATGCAGTTCATGATCTGTATCCTACATCATAAGTTCAAAATGTTTTAATAAGCTTTGTATTTATTCTTTTTCCTAGATGTTATGGACACTGATACTGACAGATGTTACATTATGATGTTATGGACACTGATCATGACTTGCCCTTTTTGGCATTAGTAATAATCCCTTTCAGTTCATGGAATTGAGTCAAACTTTTGGTTATATATTTATCAGTTAAACTCATAAGCAATATTAAAGCAGATTTGTTCTCTAAATTTACTGCAGAAAATCAAGTTAAGAAAACTATCTGTGATGTTTAAAAACTGTCTGGAAGTATTTTGAAAACTATTCTGCTAGCTTCTTTTAATACCTCGGCAGGTCTGTTAAATTTCTTTTCTTGTGTTTTTCTGATGCAAACCTTTACCTCCAGGATACTTGCTGTAAGTTTTTTCTAACTTGAAGAATCATGCTTCTTTTTTTCATGTTATGTTCATGTTGCTTCGCATTTAAATGTGTTCTTTTGAAGAGGTAAATTTCTGAAACACGTGCAAGAGAGATGCTGTTGGATAGCTTAGTGCTGCCCTCAAGTGGTTCATACCAGGTCTTCAGCACAAACCATTTTCTCCATCTGGATAAATGGGTCAAGGGTTTCCTTAGCTCACTGAACTGAAGTTTGAAACGTAAAGGTCTTGAGAAAAGCTGTGCAGAAGATGCATGCTCGATATTTTTGATTATATATTTTTTTTAGTTTTATGTTTTTGAGATTTTTGCATCTCTCACCATAACCACAATGTAGTTGATTCTCACTTTCCATAAGGGGAAATAACATGAAGTCAAACATCAGGTTGTTTCTGTGCCAAGAACATGGTTACCATGGTTCCAGGTAATGGAGTTGTGGATTGGGCATGCTTCCTGTCCAGTCAACATAAGTCTTTTTTGTTTGATCACTGTGAAGGTACAGATTATGATATGAAAATTTTGATTTCATTGTAGTAGTGTCAGCTGCTGGACTAGTTCCTGTTAGAATCACGGAATATTTTAGTTTAGTTTGGAAAGGACCTCTGGAGTTTATCTGGCTTTCGAGTGCCCTTGTTCCCAATGTCTCTCCCCATTTTGAGAGGGTCTTCTTAGTGAAGAGAGATCCCTTTGTAATTCTCTTAATTTCATATAGGGCGATAGATGTGTAGTAGGCCATGAAAAAGCTCCAAAATTAAGGTGAGCATGTTCCTGAAAGCAGATGAAATTTCAAATCTGTGTTCTTCCTTTAAGACAAGAAAATGTTTTATTTCATTCAGCTTGTAATTTTTAAATAACAAGACTTTAAAATGTGAAACCCAGTGTACCCATCTTAATGCTGTTGATCTAAATCAGAACGCGATTTTATTATTTTGAAGACCTGTTAAAAAGGAATATTCCATGGGTCGTTGGCTTAAATACTTAAAAACTACTATCTTTTGGGACAGGTTTCTGTTACATCTATTTATTGATTCTAAAGCAGGATTTGGCAGCAAAAGCATTGCTTTTTCTGTTTTTTCCCCCTTCATAGATGGATAATTTATGAGCATAGTAATTACAGGGGGCGTCAGATGTTTTTATCACCAAATGAAATTCCAGATTGGTATAAACTGAGTGGCTGTCGTCAGATAGGTTCTCTGAGACCTTTACTGCAGGTGAGTAGGCTCTGAAGGGAAGTTGTGAAGTACTGATTTATATTTAGTAATGGGGGGGAGGGGATATTATGCAGATGAAAGCAATATTAAAATCTCGATGCATGTCACAAGCTTCAGCAATGGCACTTGTATAAAGAAATCACTCTACAGTTTTGTTTTAGTAAAAGTTACTTGATTATGCTACATGGTTTTGCATTTCTACTGCTTAGACTGTTCATTAAGCATACTTTAAACCAAAATATTGAAGACCGCATGTAAGGATTGGCTAAATAATTTGAACTAACGAACAAATAATGGATATAACTACTTCATAAAAATTATTTTAAGTTGTTTTATAATTAACTCCCAAACTGGTCACTGGCATACTCTCTGTACTATCTACGTTATTTTTGGAGCAACAAGAATATTGGTCAATAATACTGGATTACTTCAATTAGTAGTGATAACATTGATTTCGGGGATGAAAAGTCCTTCTGTGCTTACTATGTAGCAGAACAATTTGCAAATCTAATGCAAAACTTCTCGTGTTGTTATTTTTGTGTTGCTCTAGAGACCAAGCGATTTGGTCCAAATGCTGTGGCAGTCCTCTGAGCTTTAACATTTGAAGTTCTTGCTGGGCTGTATTTTGTTGAGGAGACAACTTTTTATAACTCACAGATTATTTACACTGGTAACAAAGGCATTTGCTTACTGTCACAGAGTTGTCTTTGTATAGCCGTAAGCAGAGTTAGGAATAATGTATTTTGACTGCCCTGGCTGAGAGCTTGTCTAAACAGAAATGTGAATATGAAACAAGCCGCAGCATGAATGTGCACTGTAATACCTGCTGCCAGTGACATAAGCAGCACTGCACAAGTGCACCCTTTGTATAGATAGATGCTCTCAGACTTCACAGGAATTTAACACAGTAAAGTCGGTGCTGTTCTGAATTCAAAACTTTCTTAGCTTTCCACTGTGTGCTGATCCTAGTGTATAGGCAAGCTTAGAACTAAGTGTCTGAGCAGAATGGGAGATTATCAAAGCTTGACTTGTCTTAGACAGTTAAGGATAATAGATAAAATTCTCAAATAAATAAGTAATAAAAGTAAATAAATAAAAAATAAGTAATAAATAATAAAATTTTCAAACAGAAAAGTTAAGCTGTGTGAAAGAAAATCACCAGGCTTAGAACTGAGTAGCAACTGCTCTGAAGTTAACCAGAGCAGGATGTGTTCTGCAATAAAGAGATTGTGGTTAGAGTTCTGGTTTTGTTTGTTTATTTATTTATTTATTTTCTCTGCAGAAACGTGTGTACTTCAGGCTCCGTAACAAGGAAACAGGGAAATTCGTGTCAACGGATGGAAATTTAGACAACTTGAATCTTCTCAGAATACAGGTTGCAGAAGATACAGACTCAGAAGATCAAATCTGGGTTTATCAGGATGGATTCATAAGATGCCGGGTAGGGTTCAAGTTCAATGTGAATTATCTCTTTTGCTCTTCAGTAACAGGACTCACTGAATTCAATTGTTACTGTATCATTGTATTATCTTAATTTTTCTAGGTTTATTCCATTACAGCTGTAGAACTTTTTTTTTTTAAATGGAGTTTTTGGTTGTTCTTGTTTGGCATGTTTTTTTGTTTTGATTTGCATTGACCTCTGGCTTTTTCAGGTGACATAAACTAGTTGTATGATACCTTTGTTTGATGTAACAGAAATTTTGAGACTTTAGTTCTGATTTACTTTTACCGAAAAGAACTATAGCTTTATAAACACAGTCAACACTGGAAGATCATTGTTGTGCTTTTCACAAGCTCCTACTTTCTCCATGGTGAAAATACCAGTTATAAAAGTTATAAAAGCTAGGGAGACATTTTAAAATGCAGAACCTTCCTGATAATCTTTTGAACTACACATACCTGTAGGTGTACTTTGTGGTGGGTAGATTAGTCTGCTGTAGGTTATATCCTCTTCTGCATTCAGTAAGCTTAAAGATCAAATCCTACTTTTTCCTCTCCGTTGCTCGTAATTCCGTATTTGCCAAATTCTACCCTTTTTCTATTCCTCCATGCAACTTTCCAAATGAGGTCCTACTTTTCTCACAGTCCATAAAACTAATCATGTGTGAATTGTCATTGAGGTGAGCAGAGGTATTTGCAGTTCATAATGTTTAAGCGTGAACAGTCTTAGGTAGGGATGCAGGCCAAAGAAAATTAAGTTACTTTAATACTGTTAAACAGCTTGACTGCAAAGAATCATGTGAACTTTTTCTATAGGATTGTATAACTTCAAAGGAGAGGTTTATAACCACGTCATCTATGCTGGAGGGAAGAATCTTGCTGTTAATAAGCTAAGGCATTGTTTGGACATGTTTACAGGACACAGGCAGTGGTGAAAGGGATTTATGCAGACAGTGAAATGGTGCTCAGTAAGCTAAAAGCTTTAATATCACATACAAAAAAGCTTCTGTCGTGATGGTCTCTCTCAAACATTTTGTTGGAAATAGTATATTCATATCGCAACAGTGTGATGTGATATGATTGTGGGTAAATGCTCTTTGGTTTCCTTTCGCTGTCGATGTAGTCCATAGTGTCGTTTTGCTGTGCACAGAAAATACGCGGCTTGTGATGTATGGCAGTCCTGTTAGCTGAGCATGGAGTGCAGGATGGCAATGTTGATCTTAAATCACTGAACTCTTACAGAGTTCTGCCATCTCTCTGTTGAATGGCAGAAAAATCTTCATATTTTGCACAAACAGGTGGTTTTTACCACATTTCAGAAAAAATTAAGCTCATGGGAGGGTAGGTGCATGCACACAGGCAGACACAGATCATTGGAAGAACTTCTGCCTTTGTGTCTGGAAGTTAGATCATCTTACTGACTTGGGGTCGCTGTATCTTGAGGTGTGCCTGATGTTTTTAGGTAGGTGGGATAACCAAGTAAGTAGGATATCAAAATCATTCATCTCATCTGTTAGAATCAGATATGAATAGCAGGGAAGAATTCGGGTCTCCTCACTCATGATGAGTTTCTTAGAGATGCATGAAGTAGGCAGCTCACGAACCTTTGTAAGGTGCAAGCTTTGAGTCCTCCAGGTAGAGAAAATTTCTAGATACAGATGAGAACTAAATTGACTTACTTTATGGCTGTATTTCAATTCTAGGTTGTGACAGTAGGAAGTTCTGCTCTCTCAAAACTGTGTATTTAATAATTTAGGGCCATACTGACAATGGCACTTGGATGTTTAAAACTGCCACTAAAGTCAATTCAGAAGTTAAAAGAAGCCTTGAAGATCCCAGTTCCCATAAAATAATTCACTACAATTTACTACTAATACAGCCTTAACATTCTTGTCAAGGAAGCTTGATTTTTGCCAGTATTTTTTTAGCCAATAAAGAAATCTGCAGAGTTCTGACATCCAGTAGCACAGATGCCTCGGAAAAGAATCACAGAACAAAGAATGAAATACCACTGTGATGTTCTCTGAAATTGAGACAGTTTACACAGTGCCCAGTTTTGTCCTTTCTCTACCTCAAAAGGTTATTGCAGAACTAGAAAAGATTAAAGAAAAACGACAACAACAACAACAAAAAGATTAAAGGAGACGGATTGCCTCCATGTGAGGAAGAGACTAAGTACCTATGACTGCAAGGAGCGTGGACAAGCCATCCCTTAAAATAAGGGGCGGTGCAGCAAGGAGACCATCAAATAAAGCCCGTAGCTGTGTATCAAAGAAATGATTTTTTTTTTTTTATAGCAGTAGCAAAGATGTAGAACTATTTGCTATAGAAAGGTTATGATACGGAAGAGTGTATGTGTAAAAGGGTTACGTTGATCTCAGTGAGTAGTGAATGACTCGTACATGGGACAGAAAACGTCCAGGTATTAAAGATACCGGCTCTGCACGGAAAAGTCTCTGGGCTAGAAATTGCTGCAGACAGGGAGAGTACAGCAGGAATACATAACATACAAGAACAGAGTGAATGTAATCTTCCATAGCATCTGTTATTGGCCACTGCTAGAGGCAGGTGCTAATTGCACCTTTTGATCTGATACAACATGGTTATTTGAATATTCTTATGTAGTGGAGAGTGTCAGCAGAAACAGGAACAAAAGGAAAAATAAATAGTCTGGAGTTTAGGGGAAAAATACATTCCTTTAGGGGAAAGTAGTTCTTAGATTCTGTTCTCGCCTGCTTACATCCCTCCCTCCTATCTGGTTAAAAACCAGTGGATATTAGAAGTAAGGGCTCTTGAGTAATTGCTGTTGCCTTTCTGATTATATAGATGGCAGAAGATTGCTGCTTGACAATTGTTGGAAATCTTATAACTCCTGGCTCTAAACTCGGTCTGTCATTTGAGCGGAATGAAGACAAACAATATTGGCATATTAGTCCTGATGGCAGGATTTACAGCAAGATGAAGCCTAAGCTGGTTTTAGATATCAAAGGTAAGCAAATGTGTTATCTCATTACATTGTGTCTTAATTACATGGTATTTACAGTGGGATAGGCACTAAACGTGCCTATAAATTAAGGATGGTGTTAGAGCTACTTTAATCTAGGATCAGAAAAGACTCGATTAGCTAGTCTGACCTCCTGAATTATACAGGCCCTAGGACTTCCTCTCATTTTTCCTACACAGAGTTTAGTAACTCACAGTACTTGCTTATCTTGTATTCCTGGTGTCCACTCAGTGTAGATATCCTCAGTTAATTTTACTTGGCACTGGGTGATGTGAATATAATTAAATTATTGAAAAATGCTGAAGCTAGGTTTCTCTTACCCAGCTTTTCATTAACTTTAATTTGTGTAGAGCAAATTTTCGTATATAGTAGTTGCAGATGCAATAGCCAAGGGATATTAGGAAAGCAAAGGCAGGCTTGTACGCTGATGTGATTAGATGCAAAAAGTTTTTTTGTTTGTTCATTAATGGCTATACCTTTATTGTCAACATCAGATTCTGTCGTAGCAGCCTAGTGTCTGTGTGCACTTGATGCGTGTTCTGCTGTAGCTGTTGTCACAGCAATTTGCTTCATGTAGATATTGCTTCTGAACTGCGTTGGCTTTCATAATTTCATAGGTCTGATAAAGCAGCCAATGGAACGATTAGCAGAATTATGATGAGATGTTCCTACCTAACTCTGCTTTTTGGGGAGAGTAATCATTTCCTATAGCTGTTAATTTTTTAGCAATTTTAATATTAATTTTGGATTGATGCTGTGACATTAGCTATAACAATTACAAAAGAAAAAAACAAACAACAGGAACAAAACACAACAGAAAATTACCAGAGTCAACAGTCAGCACTTTGGGACTAACAGGGACAGGACTGGCAGAACTGTGAGACAAGGGCTGTATGATGTCTGACTGTGATACAACACTGACACTAATACTTATGAATTCTCTTTACTGCCATATAAAGCTAGTGACGATTAATTTTAGATTTATCAGAAAGACTCCAGTTCAAAGGAGAGTCTGGATTCACAGTGATTCTGCATGAATTTTTTTTAAAGTCAGTTCTGAGTTGCACCAAAAAGCAGGAGTAGTGCTGCACCGACTTGTCTTCGGTTAATCACGTTAAAAGCACGTTACACATTCCGCACTAATTGAAGGACTTCGCAATGGGTAGGTCTGATGATGAAAGTACGGATGCATTCAGCAGAGTTACGTAGGAACCTAATTTTATGTAGGATCATAATTTTGCTAATCATTCCATTTAGCTTTTATGTGAGAAAGTGTAGTAGGAACTTTATCTGTTTCTGCCAATTTTGCTGATCCATTCTTGACCGCAAACTGAGCTTTGATGAATTCTTCACCAAATGAATGTGTTCGACCGTGCGTTACCAATGCCACCTTGTGGATACTCGGCATCGTGCAGTGGCTTGCCCAGAGCACGGCTCCATCAAAGGAACCTGGCGCTCCACTGAAAGGAATCTTATCTTTTCCCTTTATTACCTGTTTATAGTCTACCAGATACTGCTTACAACGGGCTGTTTGCCCTCGCAGTGATAACTGAGCTACATAACTAACATTTTTTATAGCTGCTGGTTAAAGTGTTTTCCTGTTCCTGAAGAGCTTTCAAATATTTCTGCCATGTATCTCTACTGCTGTTTAATAATTTGTTGGTGATGGGAAGGAGGCAAATCATGTTGGTGTTAACCTTCTCAGAGACCCTTCGTGATTTGGGATGGTGATGTTTTTGGAATCCTCCCCCAGATCCCTAAAGGGGAGATCAGCTAAGGTGCCCGAGGTGGCATTTCCTTCACACAGAAGAGCTGCTATTAAATGTGCTTGACCAAGTAGGACTCTCAGTACTTAGGATACGTCTCTGGAATCTGCTGTAATCTGTATTTGTGATGCTCAGAGCAGGCTTTCAGCTGCCGGGCACATCCTTTGCTCATTCTGGGAAGGTCAGGCTATAGGGAGGCACGGGAGAGAAGGTGCAGAAGGAAGGAGGGTGTCTGTGGCAGTGTCCTGGTGTTCTGTGTAGACGGCTGCCTCAGTGACAACAGTGCCTGCTACTGCAGGTGTGCCGCACTACGTGCAAGATGTATGCACCTCATGCAGTACGTACTAGATCAAAAAAGGTCACCTCTGACTTTCAGTTCTAGCTTAACATTCCTTTGCTTCTGAGTTGAAGTCAGAATACTAACAGCGCTCTCCTACTGGAACATGTTTGGCATTGCATAAAATGAGTAAATTAAGACCATCAAAAATATGTATTTTGCGTTCAGGTATGCTCAGCTACCAGTGGAAACAGCTGGGCATTGGGTGATGGTCTGCGTACAGCAACTTGTGATGCAGCTGGTCACAATGCAGGGTTACAGTGGTTACCCTTACATGAGTACCAGGCCTCATCCCTCGGCTTATTCTGTATTTATTTTTTTGTATGGTTTTGCTCATACTGCCTGTTAACAGCAGGACTTCTTTCATGGTGCAAACATCATCTTTAGAGCAAAGCGACAACTGTTGTGGGGAAACCGAACTTTGACTTTTGGGAAGCGGCAGTCTTAACAGAGTTAGACCTGACAGTATTAGTGGTTTCTTCCCTTCTTGTTCAGGCTGAAGAGGCTGAAGTGCTGACTTTCTGAAGGGGGGGGGTGGAGAGGAGCAGGCAGGCCTCCCTGTTTCAAAAGAAATGCCAAAAGCAGGCGGTGATGAAAATTAGTTTGTTTTTATAGTGCCTCGGGGAGAGGGAGAAACTGTCTGCATCAGCACTTAGAACAGCCCTGAAACCAAGAGTACGATCTGCCTCTTATTCCAAAGACAGACTACGCTTTTTGAATTTTCCTTTGCAGGGGGCACACAATACGATCGCGATCATGTTGTTGTCAACACTGTCAACGAAGAAAGGTTAACGCAGTGCTGGGAACCACTCATTGTGTAACTCCAAACGAGCAGCGATGACGTGCGGATCGGGCGCTATTCTGGACACTAGAATCGGCACTGCCATCCTTGAAGGATGCAGGATCAACAACGAGAGCTCTGTCTTTTCTTTGCAGTTAAAAAGAACAAGCAACAGAATGACTTCACACCTCTCTAGCTAAGATTATTAACCCCACGAAAGCTTGAGTATCTCTCAACCTTTTTTTCAATCATCACAATGCAAAGTGAGATGGAGAATGGTGGCGTGCCTCAGGCGAGTGTGGAAGAACTAAAGGTGGGAGAGACCCCACAATTACAATCA
Organism: Anser brachyrhynchus; assembly: GCF_964034855.1. NCBI lineage: Eukaryota > Metazoa > Chordata > Aves > Anseriformes > Anatidae > Anser > Anser brachyrhynchus. The sequence goes on along the minus strand of NC_137696.1, from coordinate 78,312,103 downwards.
TGTCAGGGAGCAGTTAATCCAGAATAGTCAATAAGTGTAATTTTAAATTATTTTTAAAGTTTCTTTTTTTAACTGAGAGAAGGGCTAAAAAAAAATAATTAAAGCTTATTTTATAAAGGACAGGAGTGCAATGTGTATGTGGGTATAGCAACTTAGGCCTATGGGCTGTAGTATAGAGGAATATTCACTACTGAAAATTAATATATTTGTTTCACTGGAACAAACTTATGTTTACTGAAAGCTTAAAGACTTCTAGCACACAGCAAATCCAAAGAATTTTTAACATGTGCCTTCAAATCTTTGCTAATAGTATGCTAAAATAGTAAGTCCTAAATTAAGAAAAAAAAATAATTTTCTCATGTAGAGAGAAGATATAAATGAGTAGATGTTTTTTAGAAAAATACAGGGCTGACAAAATAATTTATAAGAATGTGAAGAACTTGCCTGCCCGCTTTCTAGGCTGCCTGATTTTTTGTTACAAGTGTTTTACTTCTTTGCCAAGTCAAATTTTTACCTTTTAAAACAGCTCCAGTAAATGCAGTCTTCCTGAACTCTAGAATCATTTACCGTATAGGGAAAAAAAAAAAAGAGTTCTTAAGGAAACTGTCATTAAACATGACTGCAAAAGCATCTAAGCACAGTGGTTATTACGCTTCTTAGCCACCACCTTTTGGCCTGTGCTCTGGCTTACTGTGGAGAATGCCAGTCCCTGCTGTGCTGGGTAGTGTTGGAGAGTGCCTGCGGTGTGCTGCTGGCTCCCAGTCTCTGCTGGGCAGGAACCCTCAGACCGCCGAGCTTGGATACTTGTCATGGGTACAGGGGCAGCGCCTGCTCAAAGTTAAGCATTGCAGGTGTAGTAAAGAACTTGTGGCAAGTGAGAGATACTCGGTGGCTCCTGGACGTTCTTCTGTTGCCCTGTGCTGAACCCGTGTTTGTTAGTTTTCCTTAGTAATGTTGACAGAAAAGTAAAATACGAAGAAACTTTTGTACACGCTGCTGTGTTTTGTTCTGGCTTGGACCAGTGTTACTACATGCTGCTCCTAGGAGCATCAGGCCTTTGTCTAGCATAAGTCTGTTTGAAAGTAACGCTTTCATGACTATTGTGTTGCCTCAAAGGATACTGGTGCTTTCATTGTTACCACCACAGAGGAAGAGCTTCACCAATTCTCTTTCTTTTGTACAGAAGTTTTGTTCCTTCTCGTGTGTTGCTTTTAGTTCTTCATAGAAAATGTGTTATTGGTTCCAAGCAGTGGCACTTTGTCATATGGATGTGCTCTGGCTATATATATAATATAGCATTTCATAAATAAATAAAAGTTAGGTAATACTTCATTGAAATTATTTTTAAGTTAAAAAACTAATATTCAACAGTTTTGCTTCTGGCTCTTGCTTTTCTCTGGCTGTAATCATTCTGCTGCAGCTGCCTACCGAGGCATGAATACACGGTGGGGAATAGCTGCGGGCTCTGAGGAAGGAAGGGCTGCCTCTCTTACACAAACAGGTGCTCAGTGCACTTGCAGATGGGGCTGCAGATCGCATGGCTGCTGCTTCTGTCCCCCGGTAGAAGCACTGCGTGACGTGGTTTTTCCACCGTCATCGCTGCACCACATGAATTGTGCAGGTCCCAACTAAGAGGTTACCGCTTCCCCTTGATCTGCCTGCACAGCTGCACGGAATTAACTCCCATCTCTGACAAGAAGGTAAGTTTAGAAACAGACCCGTGACCACATACCCCTCAAACGCTTCAGCTCTACCAGCAGTGATAGGGGGCACGGAAGGAACGGGGTCTGACTACTGACAAAATCATGTCTACCATACCCCTGTGAACACTGCAGTCAGCTGAATCTGTACCGTGAGGCAGACCACGAGAATAGTTATCGGTTACAGACTGATTTTGTTCCATGCTTCTACTCAGATTAATTAAGTCATGAGAGGTTTGGTCCAAGTACATCAAGCCTGAAGTACAGTCCTGAGACAGCAACAAGGCTACTTCATACGGGAGCTTATATGGATGAATGGGACAGATTATTAATATATATTACTATATATATGAACAAAGGTGAACGGAACTGAGGAAATGGGGGAAAAAAAGACAACACAAGTTTCATACGGACAATCAAACGAAAGTCTCACCATTTCAGTATTTAGCTGAAAACACCTAGAAAACAAAAGCTCCAACGACCTACAACTTGAAAGTGCTGCTGTGCTCCTCATGTCCCAAGAGTGAGGAATGTCCTGCAACAGTCACAACTACATTTGCAACATGTTTTTCATGTAGAAACACCTGAAGAGGCAGTATTTCTGGTCTGTGTATTAACAGTTAGTAACAAAGTATGAAGGAAGCAGAGACTTTTCTAAAAGGAGGTGATTTTTTTTAAAAACGATGCATCCTTTAAGAGCTTTGTAAGAAAAAAACAGTTGCTACAAACCACTTCATGTTCAAGTGTCATTTACCAGTTAAGTATGACTGAAGGCAGTGCAATGATTAGAGATATTTTATTTTTTACTAACAACATTGATCACCGTTTTTCCACGTGCATGTCCTTCCTCCAATTTCAGAAAGGCCTTGGGAACTTCAGAAAAAGGGAAGACTTGATCGATAACTGGTTGAATCTGCAGAATAAAGTGTCACTCCATTAGGAATAAAATAACATACCTGTAGCACATTCACACTTCAAAACTGTATAAAGAAAGGGGAAGGTTTCTCTATAGTATCTAGGGCAGAAGTTGCTTGATATAGTCAGTAGCTTTTAACTTATTTCCCACGCCCCCCCTCTCTGCCAAAGTTTTGAAACATCTTTAGTAGCACAGATCAGAGCCCCACCCTGGGACTCTGAAGTCACCATGCAAGGCTTTAAACTCGTATTTCTGTAATGGTTTTCTTGTTAAACCCAAGAATTTTCGAAGGGTCAGATGTTTTAAAGACACCTGTGAAGCTAGTGCCCATCTGCATCAGTACGTGCCTTGGTATCTTCAAAAGACCTGGCCACAAATTAAGTACAAAAAAAAAGTACACCAATGTTTATTGCTGAATCATTCAGATACACTTGAAAACTCAGCCACTGTGTACTCCAGTGGGCATAGATCATTAAGCCCAGATTGCATCAATTGCTATTTTGGCATTAATTTTGTAGAGTAGCTTTCTGGATTGTTTTAGCGCAATCTCTAATAATGAAGGTGAAACTACCATAGTCGCTGTGCCCATCATTGACTAAGGAGCCAGAAAACCCTACCAGCGTTTTCTTTAGATACCACAGTACGCCCGCAGAGGGAGAAGAAATCCCAGCTGCTGCTGAAGAATATTTGTCACTGCCAGTCCAAGAGAAGAGACTGTCATCACGTTCTGAGTCATCCTTCCAGAGGCAACGTAAGCCCTGTATACAGAACTGCCTCCCGTACATCCTCCCACAGCCCCTACCCACAGCTGGGTTTCTTACCTCGGACCCCCTAAGATCAGCCCAGCGCATGCTCTTGCTTTGATCCGCTGATCCTAATCCTCTTACCAGAGGAACACATTAATGCTAGATGGGTGTGCAGCTAGCTCTTCTGAGCACCCAGCACTCCCCTGGCTGTGCAACAAATGCAATCTAGTAGTTGTCTATGCTCATAGTGCCTCCTGTCTGGTCATTTTCCTTGAAGTCCACTTACTGCACTAGAACAGCTGCTATTTTTGGTTATATAACGGTATTCCACAACAACAATCAACCTGTGATACTGCAATGCCTCCTAATTTGATTTCTAGGATTTTCCTTTTTATTCCATCAACACATGCATAGCAGTAATGTCCAACTTCACGTGACAGAACAGTAGGAAGGAGTGAAGCCCTCCAAAGAAAAAGTCAGAATTAGCACCTGATTCCTGAAGGATGCAACTGTGCAAGTCTATTCACCTCGTGCCTCAAATCTGCCATGCTGCAGGGCACAAGGCTGGGAAGTTTCTTCCCCTTGTTCAGCCACACCACTCTCCACAGCCAGCCCGTTAACAAAGTGCGCAGGAACAAGCAGCAGAGGAGCCAGAAAGATGCTGTTTAACACTTGCTGTTGCTCAACTGGAGAATAAATGGGGGGGCGGCTGACTAAGTTCAAGACAAAATCCCGTTCAGGCAGCGTACAGCACAGAGTATGTCATCTACGCCTCAGCAGAGTCAGGGACAGGGCCCCCTGGCAGCAAAAACACTTGGATGAGATAATGTCTTTGGGTAAGCTGAGCATCTGAGTGAACGGCAGCTGCTGCTGCCGTGACAATCAGCAGGAGGCACTTGCTGCTCGGCAGGGACTGTTCGGAAGAAGACCGACCCTTCCCTTCATAACCTTGTGGAGCCGTGCACGAGTGCAGTGCCTGTACAAGCAGTTATTGTCACTGGCAGCTAACAAAGCCGCGCTTCACTTCAGAAAAAGAATCCAGGACCTCAGCCTACTGGGGCATGCACGCAGACGGCCCTTGCAGGGGGGGAGGCTTGGTTTCAGACACATTCAGGAACTGAGGAAAAAGACACGACCATTCAACTTCAGTGTTCTGCTACCTGCAGTCATTTACTGTGGGCTGCAGCTTATAACCCAGAGAGCACTCTGCGTGCTAGGCAGAGGTCAGAGCACCACATCTGAAAAGTGGTGACACAGGGATTCAGAGGCACCCCGAATTCAGCCCAGCAGTTCAAAACACCGTGTGCACTGCAGCCACCAAACCCTGACAGCCCATCTGCTACGTTGATGTAACCCCTAGTGCCATTTAACTGCTGGCTGTAGGCAATGCTATAGAGAGACATGAATACTCAATTGATGATCCCGACAATCTAGAGCATTAAACATTTTATCTGGCTGGCTGCTCGGTCCCATTGTTTGAATAACCCTGAAAGGGCTGACCGTGTTGCAGCACAGTGATTCACTCAGCCTTTACCATAATCCCCTGACTAAGATAAAATTTCTTCCTGTGAGCAGACAAACAAGTAGGGAAGCGTCTGCTGTTTGTTGAATGTGCGATAAAAAATGGAGATTAACTGGATAATAAAAACACTGCCTATTTACAGCCACACATCAGTTCCTTGCCAGAGGACACCTATTTGGTCAGGGAAAAGGGATTAAACTAAAGTCTGGGAGAGAAAGGATTACACACACGCGCATTGAAATGTTTATCTGAAAACAGATTGGGACTGAAAGGTGTTTTCTTCCTCTTCATTCTCTCTGATGTAGAACATACTATAGGAATAAACCTTAGGTCTCTTGAAACAAACTCACGTGCTTCGAAAAACAGAGTAATTGCTGATGCTGATTAAGGCTATCCTACATAGACAACCGATGTGGTATCACGCCCAATCCCTCTGTGAACATAGCAGGCTGTGAGCAGACCTTGCAGGAGCCGACTGGTCAGCAGAAACGCTGCACCTAATGGCAAAGTCAAGCCCACCCTTGGAGGTCTCCATTTCTGTGCTAGCAAGGCCCCAGCTGGAATTAATTAGGAGGGGAAAAGCAACAAAGCATGAAGGGAATGACCAAGGCTTTGACCCTCGTTATTAACAAAGTTGCTCGTCAGTTTGGAGCTGCTTCCTGCCGCTGGAGGGGGACCTAGAGCCTTGAACTTAGAGGAGAGAAAAACCAACCCCCAGAGACCCACAGAGCAAGGTTAGCTCAGAAACAAAAAGACAGAAGTCCTCTGACTCCAAGGGCAATGACGGAGCATTGGCTCTTCCCCAGGTTTGTGAAGGGCAGCCTTGCTCAGCAGTGTGCCTCCCTCCAGCTGCTGTCCCCCAGCACACGAGCTGTGCCTTGGCATGGCTCCGGTCACGGCCTGGGCGATGCGCTCCACTGGACCTCAACATCCTCCAGGGCGTCCCTTAACGGAAAAGGCCAGCCTGACGTTTTGACTTAACTGAGCAGGAAGGTAAAGAAATTACCTTGCCCAAACGTGGTACATGAGCCAAGGCATGAACGCAAAGGCTGATAACCTGCTTTGGCCTTCACGGAGTCTCCCTTCAATGTCAATGAGAGACCTGAATCGTCACAAAGAGCAGCCCCTGTCCTGTAACTAAACATTTAGTTACCTGTGCAATACTTCATTGCCATCTCATGGAAAAAAATGCTGAGCTCTGCTTCTGACAGAAACTGCTGTTCCTGGCATTTCTTCCCTTAGCTGAGCACGTCCTTCCCTAGCGTACTTTCAGTCCATGCTCTCTGGGTGTCAGCCCTACCCCTTGCTTCAGCCTTCCCTCCCACTAAAATGGTACACAGCGCATATGCTGAGCTCCATACCGCTTGCCTTCATTAGGTTTTAGGGTCAACACTCGCTGATGACAAAGATCAAAGGAGGTTCCTATCTTCTGGACCAGCTGACTCTGGTCACAAGTTTTAGGAGCAGTTTTACATGGAGCCAGTGCTGGGTTTGACTACACTGCACTGTAGAGAACACCCACCTGCACCCATGAGCACATTAAGGACACTGGGCATATTTGCACAAATGCTTAACGGAAGTAAAAACGAGCCAACACAGTTGTCACAGGCACCCATAAAGAGAATGGTGGTGAGGTGGTGCAGAGACAAAAGTGGAAGGCTGGTGCCCTGGGGTCTACTCCCACAGCCATCTTACCAACAACTGTATTACCAAACTTTGTTAGTTTTTCAAGCCAAGGTTCTTTAATATCAAACATTTAACAGTAGCCCAGAGTAACTCTGAGTACCAACTACAAGTATTAAAATACCAGAAGATAAATCCTAGTTAAGCAGGCTATGGTTCAAAGTGTAGAAGAGGTTTAAAAACCTCTAGTCCCTTACCTGGCCCTGGCAACAGCTTCTCCAGAATGCAATAAAGAGCAGTAAGAACCTGGAACAAGCCCAGGAGGGCGGTGCTTGCCGGCTTAGTCCAAGTTTAAATCAGCAGAAGCGAGGAAGACAATTCTAGGTCTAGTTACTACTGAGCTGTGCTGAAAAACCATTAACTAAAGGAAAAATTAACTCTCTTCTGGAAACCCCAAGCACACACATTCATAGTAGGTGTCCTGCTAATTATGCTGATAATTAAACTGATCTGGGGCAACACCACCATATGAATGAGACAGTACAGATTTTAGTGCAGTTGTATGAAATATAGAAAGCCATTTTATGTATTTTACAGATTTTATAAAAATATTCCCTTATGAATCTCATTAGCCTCAGCAAATTAAACTCACAACAGACACGAGCTGTCTTCTTGACCCTGTATTTCACTGTTTTGCTGGGCACAGCTCCCTTCTGTGCTAGGAGATGAGAGCCCAGAACACCGGTACTCACTTTCTACAAAATATACAATTACATCAGGCTCAGACAGCACATTTGATTAAATACCAGGTATCAGCTGAATTTTTTCCAGACCTCCTCATGGTTTATGTGAGCTCACATACTCAAATGCTGTTTCTCCAGTTTGCAAGATTTCCATTAGTCTTCCTCACAGACATTTTGTGACATAATCACACTCCACCTTCAAAAAGAGTACGAGCAAGCCACATCATTTGTAGGCAGAGAAGCAGATGCGGTTTAATAAAAATCACTGTTTTTTGTTGGCCATAATTAAATGCAGATAGAGGCTGCTTTCTGAAGAGACAGGACTGAACAGAGCCTTTGGCAACCCCTCCTTGGTTATCAACTCTGGCCTCTAGCCAACAACCCACCCTGGCAAGCAAAAGCACTGCAACAAGAAAACACAAAATTAAAGAAAAAGCTACAAGCTTTGCAATTCAGCATGGAGAAGGATGCTCAGTGGAATGAGCGTGTACAGCACTGCACTGGAAGAGGCACAGCAGGGCCAAAGAACAGCGAGCGTCCTGTCCTTCAATCCACAAAAGCAGGCCGCTAAGTCACACATCTAGCCTCTGTAGCAAAAAGTATACACAGTATCACACCCATGTTACACAAGTTACAAGCAATTGCTTTCCTTATGTGTGCCTGTGCTGTAACATTGATTTGGAAAGGCAACAATACAGAGGGTGATCCTCTCTTGATCTGAGACTTCTTCCTTTAGCCTTCCTTCTTTGAAATCAGACTAACCCACACTCTGCCATGGTCCAGCAAGGACTTAACAACCTACTTTCCCCTTACTACACTCATGAGTCTCTTGAGCCTGCCTTCCTCCACCAAGCTTTACAAAAGGCAAAGTAAGCGCTCAATTAAAAGTTACAGGTTTTCTACCAATTTCTGTAGTTAGATGAGGTTGATATATCTTCACCAGGGACTAAATGGCACAACTTCAGAAAGGAGCAAGAAGTTAAGCAGCAAAAATCGAGACTGTCAATGTCAAACCCACAACACTAATCACAAATGCATCAAACTAATCCCTAACAAGCCTTTCAGTGACAACACTGCCAGCAGAGACCAGTGACAATGCTTCAGCGAATGGCATGCCAGCAAATCTACGTCCTGAACCAAAGACTCTATTGATTTCAGCTGTCTTGAGCTGAGAACCTCGCAATTTGTAAGGAATGCTCTGCCATGGGAAGAGATCCCCAGCTCCTGACATTCATTTCATCAATTGATTTGGTGGACCCCATGTTAAGCCAATCCTTACTGGCTTGTAATTAACTGGCTGAGTTTAACCCACAGAAGAGACATCTCAACAGATATAAAAGTAGCCAGTATCTCTAAAATTGACGAGAAAATATTTGATTTTCTGCGCGCCCGCTGCCATTGCAACAGCTTCCTGGCCCATCAGTCTCACAACAGTCTCTTGGCAAGATGTTATGCTGCAAGGCAGAGAAAACAGCTCATAAGCTGAAAATGGTTTTACCATCCCCAGAACTGAGCTGATGTGCAGGTAAATTACAAAAAAGAAAATGATGCTTCTTCTTTGCCCTACCAGCTCATCAAATTCTTTCCTTCTGCTCCCCATTTAAAAAAGGCTGCTCAAAGAACTCTTCCTCATAGCTGGCATTTTGCAAATCTCTTGCTCCTTATTGCAAAAATCACCTGTGTGAAACCCAAGTACCTTCAAACAGAATACCCCCTTTGTGCCTGTTCTTCAGCCTTTGTGCCTATTCTGAAGGACACGGATTCCTTTTGCTTTCACAAAGGAAGATGATGGAACACATCAGAACTAAAAATCTGCGTTGGTGCAAGAGGACTAAAGAAAGAGAATGTGACAGATAGCTGCAGCTGCTTCAGGGGTATGCTCTTCAAAGCCTCACGTACTATAACATCATCTCTCTACACCATCAGCTCTTTGCAATTTCCTTCATTTAAATCCTCCCTCATGATTTATGCTGTCCTGAAAAATGCCTCTCTTTCAGAAGCTCTCCTATTCAGACATCACACAATCCCAAAATTAAGATGTTTGTAACAGAAGAAAGGAAAATTCACTGAAATTTCAACATAACCAAATCTGCAATACTCAAGTCTGTACTCACTCAAAACTAGGTCCCACTACATGAGCTCACTTTGTTGGCTTTCCCAAGTCTTCTTGCTACATTCTAACAGTTTATTTATTTTTTTTCCCCCTAAAATCCTCATTTATTTTACTCCAATTCAAACACAAAGATTTATTCATCACGTAGTTACAGGAAATTATGGTATGCTCCTTCCAACATCTCTCACCTCTCCTTTTTCCAAATACCTGCTCTTCTGGAGGGATGATCTGTCCATTTAAGAAAACTCTTGTGTCTTGACAATAAAACTCGGTCTTGCTAACATGTGTGTAAATGGAACACATCTGGGAGATACGAGACTGTTGACAACACGGGTGTTTACAATATTTTACAAAATTGAGGAAAATACTGGCAGAGCAATGACTATGCAGATAAACAGCCTGACATTATGACCTGTTCTAGCAGACCCAGAATAATAATTAAAAAAAAAAAACACAAGCAAACATCTTTATCCTCATGATCATCTTACAACAAAAAGTACATCAGGACATTCATGTATGTATGACGTACATTTTAAAAGGCATTACAATTCACCTGTCCAGATTATTAGGCAGACGAACACTGATTAAGCCCTATCTCTATTGCATAAACAGGTGTTTTCCAAGAGGCTTTCACAGGCATATTCTGCATTTCTGTTTTGCATACAAGCTAGGAGCTGAACACAAAACAAGTTGTGACTGGCTAAGAATCAGGACAAGTGGTAAGAACGAAGACAAGGACATTTCTGTTTCTTAGTCAATTATAATTTAGTGTGTGTTTGGGTGAGATCATAGGATGAGAAGCATCTTTCAGGGCTTCTTTCTAGACTATGGAATAAGGCCTTAGGCACTGCTCAAAGCGCAATGGAGAATTGTGTAAAACTAACCACAATCAACTTCACCACAGCTTATTTGCTGCTATAGCCTCTGTTTATGAGCAGGCAACTTTTTATGAAACACAGACTCTCCTCTGGCAGTATCAGCAGCACCCCAGTCACAACAGAGGGATAGGAGTGGCTGAATTCAGGATTTTCACTCTGACCAGCAGTGCTGGGAGGGAAATAGAAGCAAACAGGTCATAAAAGTATGACAGAAATGTATTTGCTGTTGTATGAAATTTGGGAACATAATGCATAGAGAAAAGGGAGATCAAAACTCAAAGTGTCTTCAAGAGTGCTAGATTTTTCTAAATACGCACAGCCCTTGAGCACAAGCTGGCCTGGCAGTTCACATACTGGAATTCCTAGCTGTCAGGGCAGACTCCACTTCCTCCTCTACTTAGGCACCACATAAAAAGATTACCAGCAATTGCCCATATTCTCTGCTCTAGAGATTTTGCCAACATGAAATCCTCCAGAAGAGAACGCTGCCAGGACCGACAGCACCACACGTTCCAAGGAACAGCTGATAAAGTGCTCACACACACATTTTGTACAAAGCTCATAAACCTGAAAAGATCAGAAAAGCACTAATCTGTCTGCCACTTCATGCCTCTCCCCCAAGTCCACTACTCTGAGATGCCCCCAAACCTTACCAACACTCGCAAGGTTTCAGGTGCTGAATCACCACAAACATTATACTCTGAATCACTGGGATATTTCAACACCACTTTGCCAACGCAGCTATGACCTGAAATACCCTGAATATTCTCATTCTGCACACATCAAGCGCAAGGCTCCTGATCATCCAGCTTAGGGAACTTTGCATATGCAGATATACGCACAGTCATGCTCATCCTGACCAAAAGAACAAAATGAGGCCTCTAAGAGAGTTTAATTTTCAACAGTTCATGCTAAATGACTCCCATTGGCACTAAACCCAATCACTGGACATTCTTTCCTTGTAACTTCCTGTGTTTTTAAAAAGGATAAGATGGAGAAGGAGAAGGCAGAACACCCTTAGGGATTATAAATATCTAAATTCATTGCTGAAGGCAGAAATTAGAAACTGTCACAAATCAATTGTTAACTAGTTTTCTTCACTGTGACTCATAACATTTTATTCCTCAACTGTGAATTACACCATTTTTGAGTCAAAGCAGTACCTCTCTCAGCACAAAACCACAAATAACTGACATACCTTTCCCGAATCAACTAGTTCTGCTATTTCATCCAAACTCGGGCCACTTGGCATAAAAAATGCCCACCGATAATGGACTCCTTTAAGGAGGTGCTGCAAGAAAAATCACAAATACATTTTAAAAATCATGAGAAGAAACAGAAGTGGGAACTAGAAGTAAGGACAGCAGCACTACAGAAACAACCTAAGGAAAAAAAAAAGAAAAAACACATAGAAATTATTTGCTAGTGTCTGAAAAAAAACATGTTACCTAAGCATATGGATTAAATGTACAGACAGAGATGTTGTATTACCACAATAGGATCAGGGTGAATTTTGTTTCCAATTGCACAAGTCAGCTAGTTGAGAAAAACAACGACCTTGTCTCCACAGCTAGAAATAGCATTATTTCTTACGTAACAGAGAAACGGTGCTCTATGTTCATGCACATTCAGAAAGTGGTTGAAATAAACCCTCCAATACCACCTCAGTGCCAGTGATTAAATGTTCCTCCATCACATCTGCCAAAGCCACCACCATCTGATGACAGATGGCAGCTCACGTGAAAAGCATTTTAGGAAGATCACACGAGCCCAAGTCAAGAGCACTTCCTCTGAGAAAGTTGTTACAGGTGTAAGAGTCTTCATCTACCAAAGAGAGTTGATTTTTAATAAATGGCATACAATGCTCCTCCGTCATGGAAACATGCAAAATGATAAATTATATTGTAGGATTTCTTTCCAGGCTTTTCATTTTATTTTTGAGCTTTCCTTTGAAAATATTGGTTCTGGACCTAGAATCTCATTCAACCGTTCCATCACAGGAAAACCATGGCAACAGCTTGAAAAGCATTCATTTGGAGAGCAAGTACACATGTTGAGAGAAGAAAGGGAAAAGTTCTAAAAAGCCTCGCTGAACTGGCCACTGGGAGAATGTTTTAAACTAGAAAAATCAATATCACCATCCAGACACATGAACACGAAAGAGATGAAAGACTTTTTAGCCACCCTCAACCACTTTTATTACTGGCTGGTGCTGGAATAGGATGAAGAGAATCAGTCATGGAACAATGTTTGAGAGAAACCCTGACCAGCCTAAAGCAAGTAGCAAAATCCCTCCCTCACTTCAATGAGGCAGGGATTTGTTCTGTTTACTATAAAACACTGGCTGTCAGCGGGACTCACTGGGAGGCCATATGGAAAAGGCTACAATGAAAAGCACAACAAGGAGTCAGAACTTCAAAGCACCCCAAACTACCACATACACCAATCAGTACCATCCCAAATATTTTTTTTTGGTGCAAGAAAGAAGGAAAGAATAAAAATGCACCTGTAGTTTAAAGATATATGAGGAAAATAAGGTAGATGCCTCCAGATGAACCACCTCACTAGAATCCAAGCCACAAAGGAAGCCGTGAGGACACAACAAAACATTCAAGTACGTAGGAGTTTGTCAAATACCTTTACAGTTTTGGAACCAATCGTGGCTCCTGTTTGCAACATGCCATCAGCTACTCCAAGTTTGTCCATGTTGATCAAGAAAGGTGTCACTAAGGTAACATATGTTGCTCCCGACCATTTCTTCAGGAGATCGAGAGCCCACTTCTCAGTGGATCCACCGACATTATCTAGGATGAAATCGAATCTGTAGACACGTAAAGAACAGGCTTAAAATCATGATATGGGGAAAATAATCATGATTAAAATAAGGCATATCAGAAATTGGATGTTACATTTCTACTTGTCATTGCAATACATTAAAACAATCTGCCCGCAAGACAGTAGCAAGAAAGTCTCAAGACTTCAACTAAATGCCAGTTTTACTGTAGAAAGGGAGTTAAAATTGCAGGTTATTGCCCGTTCACTGCACAGCAGATACAGGCTATTTAGATAATTAAACTGCCCTTCAACTCCAAAAAGCAGACTTTTAGATGCACAGATGCCCTCCTTCTAAAGCCCTCTAGAGCTTTTTCTCCCTTCATCCCTCCCGCTGAGACCACTGGAACAGGCTTGAGGTCTGGTCCTACCATTCAGTGATACGCTGCGTGCATCTAAACACTCGTCTGGACTCCTGCGCTGACCAGGAACATCTCCTGTTCATGCTGCCTTCACATGGAAGTCAGTTGTGGTGGCCAAAGTTACATAAAAAAATTAATCAACTGACATTTCATCTCCACTAACAGCTCTCTTCTCTGCATCTACCTATTTGAAGTGGAACCTAACAATGCAAACCTAACAAACCTTCTCTTAACGGAACAGGTATACGCAGCCTCTGGCAACAAGCCACAGTTTCAGCATTCATTCTCATCTATCCCAGCACGCGAACCTGTAAAGGCTGAATACGGCAACTGGGAACTATGCACCTATTCTGTTAGGTGCACAGCTCATTCTCATCCGTAAATGCCCAGCAACCTCCAGGTTGGACTAGAAACACATCGTGTGTACACATATATCTCGTTTAACTAACCCACAAACATGAGGAAAAATCCTTTATGCAAATAAATGGAAAAGTTCTTATCTCTGGAAAGATTCCTGCCTGTCTTCCAGGGGTGTGATTTCATGTTATTGTTCAGTCAACCTGACAGCTGTCAGCAAAAGAGCAATTAAACCAGGGAAAACTAATGCCCCAGAAAAAAAGCAGCTTGCCATGGAGCCTGAAGAGTCAGTACAACTGAAAGGTTGTAGGCCCATCCCCGACAGTACACGTGACCGATGGCCTTGGCTGTACTGTAAAACTGCACCCTGATAAAGTGCTGTTCATAGCTCCTAAAAGCGGTTGCTAGATTGGGTGTTCAGCATTTAAGATGTTGACTAGCACAATTTAGCACTGCTTGCAAACTGCTAAGTTCATTTTTGCATGTTCTGCCCAAACAGACAGTGCCAATATCCCCACGATTGATCTCAGGCCTGCCAACAATCACACTGTAGATAAAGGGCACAGGCCTTCTCAGCACAGTTATTACTGAGATTCTTTCATAGATTGAACAACTTCTATTTCTCCTCCCAAATTAATTCCATCTAGCTAAAAACAGCAACGTAAGTACCATGTTCGAATAAAAGCCACAGCAGACTACGTTTAAACAGATGGAAAGATTACGAAAGCAAAAAAAAAAGCTTCAGTTCTAGAGAAACCCCCCAGCTACTTTAAACTTAACTGTTGTGACAAGATAAATGCGATTATTCATCAGAGGCAGCTGTACTCAACGTTACAAGGGAGAAATTTACTCCCAGTTATGTAGCGCAGTGGCTAGAGGACTTCAGGCAAGTCACTTAACTGCTTTATGACACAGTTCTTCCCTGTACAAGATCAATTTTGCTATTTACTAACATCACACAGGATTCCTGAGACTTGTTTTAATTTATTCAAGCGTTTTAAGTGCTCCAAGATCCTAGAATGGAAACTGACAGAACTGTTCAAATCACAGTCTTTGAAGAGAAGCATGCGAAAGTGTGAGCTTGCCTCCACAATCCCAATTAACTGGCTTAATCTTACAATGAAATCTGTGCCTGCAATACCCACTTGGCAAATTACATTTGAAAAGGCCTGGGATAAATTTGCTTTAGAAAGTAAGGCTTTAGAAACAGAGAAAAAAAAATAGAAAAGAGGGAGTCCTGATAGACTGGAGCCAAGAAATCAAAAGGCAGAAAGACTAACCGCCAGTTCCTTCATCTCAGTATTAAGCAATGCAAACACGTACAAGGGCAATGTTTTAAGTTGCTCTTCCAAATTTCCAGATTTGTAATCAATCACATCATCTGCTCCAAGCTTTTTCATCAGTGTGCTAGCATCGTGAGAACAAACCGCTGTCACGTGAGCACCCCAGGCCTTCACTAGCTAAAAACAAGAAGGAAAAAAAGAGTGAAAAGTATAGAATTTAGTGAAACAATGAAACAACTTACAAAGACAAAATCTCATTATATTTGTATAGTGAGTGAGTAGTTTTAATAGGGAGTGGGGGGACTGTTCCATCACAGGGTGACTTCTCACGTGGTTAGAATTTATCGATATTTAAGGCACTTTTAAGGAGTGAGGAGCTGGTGTGGGCGAGGAGGGTGGGGTTTTTTATTTCACTTGAAAATACTAGGTCTCAGAATAAGTAAGACTTCAAATAAAATACTCAGTTTGCATTTTGAATCTGATAACTCAGACAATAACTCTTAGTATACAGTTATATAGCTAACAATCTATAACACTGTCAGCAGATCAACCACTGTAGGGATTAAAACATTTCATCTTTGTACCTGCTCATTAAGTATTCCATACCTCTATCTCACTGTAAATAAATAAAATTTTAATAGTAAGAAATAGTCATCTCTGATTTGCCTCAGGGAGGATGTCAGGTTATCTTCTACTCACGAAGTTAAAGCAGAGTAAGGACTTTTGCTAGGTATTTATCTCTTCTGTAATTCTCATTTTCGTTCACAGTAATCATTTTTTTTTATTTACTCTGGATTAATTACGTAGTTTAACCAGCATTAATCAGGTACAAATCACAAGTAGTCAGTGGTTGGTTGGCCTTTTCTACTGCCACTTGCTTCATCATGGATCAGGCAAATAGCATACCGCTAAAAATTCTCTTATGAGCCTCTTCAAACCATTTTGCTTATGGTCCAGTAACACAGAACACAGTGATGCAATCACACAACCCACACTTTTTCCATATTCTCCAGAGGAAGATGTTTGCACGTGATGACACCACTCAGAATCAAAATCCCCCAGTTAAATGAGCATGAAAAGAGGATGTCCCACAGTTAATGGATCAATACAAGACAATGTTGGCTCTCCAAAGTTCAGGACTACTGGAATGAAGGAAGGCAAAAAGGCAGGAGGGCAAAGAGCGAGGGAACACTAATCTAAGCCATTATGTACAGTGCACATAAAAGCCTCATGCCCCTTACATCGTCTGACCACCCACAACAGCTACACATACTAAGATATTACGGAAAATCACAACTACAATCATCTACATTCTCCATCGTTTTTCTCCTCATACATCAAGTTCCTTTCATATTTATGGAGCAGAGCTGACTGAAAGATAATGAAAACAGGCTACATAGTTCAAGTTTCACAAATCAAGAGATTTCCTTTTCCTGAACTGTGAAGTGCAATCTTTCACTGCCTACACTCACAACGCCTTTCTTTGAAACTCCCTGCTTCCTATTTTAAACTAATACAATATAACAAAGGGAAAGGAATAAATTTCAAGATATTTCACTTTTGGAGATCTGATGAATCAGTCGGTAGCTTGGTATTTCATTTTCCCTTCCCTCAATTCCCTTCTGTTAAATTTTGTTTGTACTGAATAGTTTGAAGATGCACCCTGTGCGTGCTGTGCTCTATTACCTGTACAGCAAATGTACCGACTCCTCCTGAAGCTCCTAATATCAACACTCTGTAAGAGAAAATTAAAATTTATTACATAGTTCAAATATTTGGCATAGTAACTACATATTCTAATGCTTCCTATTCATCTCCAAGATTACTCTAAGGAAAAGAATATATTTTTCACTCAAAAAGATGGTATTTTTCATTCAGTATTATTTAACAGTGAACTCTTCAGATACCTAGTAGTGTGACTTAACGTCTCTGATCTTGTTTCCTGTGCCATCAGCATTACCTCAGCCCAGCCAAAGAGACCTCCTCATATATGCTTTCCACTCAATTCAGGCAGTGGAGCTGTCAGCAGTAACATTTATCACCATAAAACCCTGTCCCCATCCACACTTTCCCAAAAATAATTCCTTAGCTTAGAACAAAGTCAGTAAGAATGTTTCCATCTGCCAGACTCCACTGACATATTTCCTAAATAAAAAAAAAAAAAAGATTTGCTAACATTTTACATAAATTGATGTTATCTAACAGAAAAACTGGTTTAGTATCCTATTATTTAGAGGGACTGGGGACTTCAGAATATATGGAACATAATTTTCCAGTATCACTGAATATTTATCTAGAAGAAAGACAAAATATAGTGAAGAAGCTCCATAAACAAGTTCTATTAAATTGTCTGTCTTTTTCTTCAGATAAAGGCAGTAGAATTTTTCTAGTTCAGTACACCTCAACACGACACTGTAAAATGCCTATTTGTTTTAATAGGTACACAAGCAAGAAAATAAAGCATTTATTACCAAGGTATTATCCAGCGAGAGTTCCTTTTAACCGAACATACTATCCAAAATTTCATAAATAAGAATGTAACTTTAGGGGTGTGAGAAACTTACTGTTAGCAGCCTAATCACTGCTCAAAAATTTCATTAATATTTTAATTTATAAACTAAACTTTAGAAAGAGAATTAGTAAGCAAGCCTTGCAGATGACACTATAGTGCTTCAACTTTGGACCCATTTGCTAATTCCAGAACGAAAGAAACATCCAAGATGCAGTCTTGGCATAGGACTGCGAAGCATCATGTTGCTCAGAACTTCAGTTTGCCAGAAAAATTTCAGTACCTTCAAAAGCTGGTGATGTTCCTGTTTTAAATCTCACTGTGCTGGATGTTGAGGGAAATTGCTTTTACAGTCAAAATTGCGCTATACAATCCGGAGTTTCAGTTTACAAAAATTCTTTGAAGTAACCTAAGAGACTTGGCTTTGGTAACAATACCCACTCTAAAAGGGATACTCTTTTGTAACTCATCAGATTCTGTTCCCTAGTTCACTGATCCAAACTGCAAAATTCAGATTACGAATTTGAAACCACAATGCCTGTCACTTTAAAATCTGTCAGAATGTACTTATGCTCAGAACCATGCTTCTAACAACAGATGTCTGAAGCAACATTTATGTTCAGATTATCCTTGAACTAGGGATGCTACACAGGACAGTCACAGTTAACTTCTTACAAACAAAACAAACAAAACTTGTTAAACTGTGTTTCCAAAGCTCTAATTTCAAAACATACACTCTGCTCAAGGATTTACATAGCAAGAATAGTTACAGTTGTGTGGAGCTGCTTGGCTACAACTTCAATACACACGCTTGAGATTCCTGAGGTAGAAATCTGGTCCAGATTTGTTTTCTTCCTACGTTACATGGGCTATTTCCTACCAAAATTTCTAATTATTAAAACTCCCTCAAACATAGTGACTTTAAGAAAGCTCTTTACTTCTGAGACCAACTGTGCCTACACCCCACAGAGCAATCTAGCACCCCCCAGGCCAAGTGGCAAGTGACTGCCACCCACACCGCTCACAGGTCACCTGCAGGAGACCGTCAGCACACTCCACTGCACTTGCCCTGGGCTGCGCGTGTGCTGCTGTGGCTGTCACACATCTGCATGCAGGGATTTTTTCAGTTCAAAAGCCCTTGTAAAAACAGGAGTTCGTGTGCCACAGCTCAACAGCTGAGTGTTTTTACAGTGCTGGGGACAAGGCGTTCTGTTTGGCATAACTTAAGGACGTGTGGAAGTGTTTGAAGGTGCAGGAGCTGTTACAATGTAAAATCAAGTTCCATTCGGTTAGGCCAACAAAATCTCCCTAACAGTTAATCTTGTATTAAGAAGCATTTACCCTATCAAGAAATATTACAACCTACACTCACTTGGTACTTCTCAACAGATAAAATGATGAAATAACAAAAAGCCTTTGAAAAAAAAAAAACACATTTTCTTGGAGTATTATATTATTCATTTTTTCACTGTAAAAATATAAACTGGGAGTGTAACTTTAATAGTTTAGAGAAGCAGAATCCTAATGTATCTCTTCCCACCATACTCACACGTATGAAATGTTGACTCTGTATTTTAGATAAAGACTCGTGTTTCATATCAAAACAAAGTTTTCCAGGACTTCTCAAATTGTCAGGTTTGTTTTTATCATGCTTTCTGCACGCAAGATTTAGCAGCTACTGCTGACAAGTGTATCTCCTTTCTACTGAAACAGGGCTCTCACACACATGAGAAGCTCTCCAGGTTGTTATCCACAGAGAACTTCAAAACAACAGAGTCATTCTGAACATTTTGGGTAACAAGCACATGCACTTTTACCTTGTGCAAGAATATTTACATATATCACAGCGATTTAAGATAAAAGTTATAGAGAAATGACTATAGCTGCAGTGAAGCAGGAGACATAACGAACAACATGAGCACACTTCAGGTAATTTGTAAAAACCTGTAAGAGTTTGTGAAAGCGTGTGCAGATGCAGAAGGTAATCCTGACAGACCAAAATACAATCAGTGTTGAACTGATAACAAGTATTTCTAGCTAGCCCACCCTTCCACCTTAAAGAGGCAAAGAAAACAATACACACCAATAGAAAAACTTGCTGGTTTTAAGATGTCTTAACACTGCAATAAAGTATCAGTGAAGGAGCTTTCATCAAGGAATACAGCTGCTCTTTCAATATAAGACACACTCTTGTGTGCATAAACACCCTTCTACATAGCTATTTACATACACCTACAGGAGACAAAAAGACCAACATAAAATTACTTATGTAGGTAACTTCTTACTAATATGTTCAATTATTTTGAGAAATTAAGAAACATGATGTAAATTCTTGCCTTATAAGATTACTCTCTTGCAAGATTAATTAATATAAAGTTCATGAAATACATTTCTGCATAGCTGCTTTACTGCATTATATGTATTTTCCTACAAGAAACTTTTCAGGGAAAAAAAAACGTCATGTAAATCATTCTCTGCTGCTTTTACAACTCAAAAATTCTAGATGAGAAACACCATAATTTTATAAGTACATAAAAATGTTTTTGCTGACAGAATGTTTAAATACCGGGAACATAAAAGTAAATGTTAAGGGTAAAGACGTGATGTAAATGAAGTTTGCATTTCACTTTGAACAATCAAAATGCTTATCTGAAGATTGGAAAGATACTTTAAACAAGGTTAGCCTACCAACGTTAACTCTATTTACATATGAAAGATAAAATAATCTAAATACTTAAGAAATAAAAAGGGAGATGGTACATTCAGAATTTTATCACTAGCTCAAGTTAATTTCAGTGATGTCTCTGAAATTCTTTCAAATTTTGCCATTTATTTTCTCAAAACATTGCTTATCTGTAGACCAAACAATCATTTTATATTTTCACAATGAAATTTACTGTGATATATGAACATCCCCTCCCTCCATTACTTTCCAAAGAGGTGGGTGAAGAATTTCAGTAAGTCTAGTATCCTTGTGTTGCATTACAATAGCAACACCCAAGATAAAAGGTCAGGTAACTAGACTCCTACTGCCCAATTACTCTTTTATGACTTAAACTTTTGATGCAGCATGGCTGTTTTAATGATTATTTTTCAGTTTCAGTACTTTTACTTTTGCCCTTCTTTCCGTTCAGAACATTTTGCTATCTATTTACACAAACGTCTGAAGGCCAAAATAGCAGCAAACTTCCCTTATCAGGAGAAAAATGGTACCTGCTCCAATTTTTCAACGCATTTTTCTTCTGCTCCTTCATCTGCCATTGTCAGATTAACAGGCTGATAAACAAAGCCAATTTCTTCTACTCGGCTGCTAGCCTTGCCTGTTTCCCCCCCTCTTCTACCTTCCTGACCTCATTTAAAGTTCTGTCCCACAGGTCAAATGAGACCCAGTCACCTGCTTTTTTCTAAAAATCTGAAAAAAGTCTGCCCCAAACGGTTCCTGCGTGTAGGAACTGAGCAACTGAGTGAACCGCACCGCGACTGAGAAGGCCTTTTGTGTTATTTTGGGATAGCTGTCCTAGCAAGCAGAAAGGCAAAGTCCTGGTACATTCCTAAAGACACCATCCTTAAATTCTCTGTATAGTCATAAACAGTTCATATACATTAGGCTACTTGTACAAAGTCACTACACAGGGGAAGCGAGGCTGCACCACCAAATGACTAGTAAAACTTCACTTAGGCTCCACATCCGAATCTCCCTCTACAGTAGCCCCCTTCCCTAGCATTTGCGCAGACTGACCCTAGCATCTTCAGGCCATCTGATCTTTGTGGATGTCACGGTAAAACAGTCTTCATCACTGTCAGACACGTCTTACGAGCTGCTAATCAGTATAAAAACGAAACATTAAGTTTTAGCACCGGAACCAGTTACTTACCTCTTCCCACTACAATTACTTTGGTTCAGTCCTCCGACTTTGTTAATGGCCGACCACGCTGTAAGACCTACATATGGTAAGGAGGCAGCTTCTGTGTGACTGAGACATTTTGGCTTAAAAGACACCTGAAATAAAATCAACCTTATCTAAGTCACCCAGTAGATCCTGTGTGACACTGAAATATTTAAACAAGCTTTACTGAATTGCAGATCATGTATTCCACGTTTTCAACTATCTTGAAGATTCAAAACTAGCAGGAATCAAGATCAATCCAAGCATTAAGAAACAGTTATTTATGCACCAAAGGGAAAAAAAGAAAAGAACACCGGTGTTCACAGTTTGGGCTTTTTGTCTGTTAGCCACATTTTTGGAGGTTTACCTCATTTGCACTAGCTACCACGAACTCTGAGAGAGTGCCTTGTTTCCACGGTGGAATTGCTGCCCATACCTAAAAACAAACAGAAAAAGAACAATCAACTTTTGAGACTTAGCAAAAGATTATACCTATATCGAAAAGTTTTATTCATTAAAGAAATCTTTTTTTTTTCTCCAATTTGCAGAATGTCTTCACTGTTGCTTATCAGATGCCAGTTTAGCTTACTCTTTAAACAAAAAACATCAAAAGAGCAAGTCAAGAAAGGATTGCTGAGTTATGTAAGTAAACTATACTGTGTATAAAATACACTTTTTCAAAAAAAAAAACAAACACATGAACTACTTCCATGGCAGAAAAGCTTGGGGGGGGGGGGGGGGGGGGATGCAGAATTTGCTATAATAAAACTGGTGAAAGGTGAACAACTGGTAGAGGTGAAAGCAAGTAATACCAGTATTTGTGTGGGAACTAAGCAAGTGGTTCTTCAGAGTTCCTATCTTTACTAATTAAATTAATCAAGAAAAAAAAAAGAAAAAAAAAAAAAAGACTCCTTCCTCTTAGAATTCCAACTTCAGTTAAAAAAAAAAAAATTGAAGCCACACCTTGAGTGCACTTAGAAATATTTAAATTCCTCTCTTTCTTCCACTGAAACCGACCAAGAATTAAAAATCAGAAGGGAAATTAGCTTGCAGAAGCAAGTCAGGGAAAAGTGATGTTTTTGAGAGAAGGAATTTAGGAAGAAAGCATTCTAAAAATTTATTGCAAGACAATCCTCATTCAGAGTGCAACAACATAAGAAAAAAATTTTCATAGGAGGGAAATGAAAGCTAAACAGCTCATGGTATATTTTAACTATATGCTTGTAGTAAACATCACCTCATCTCCAGGTTTGAAATAAGACACACTTAGTCCACATTCCATGACAACACCAGAGACATCTCGACCAAGCGTTAGTGGAAATTCAGTTTCTGTGCTTTTGATTTTCAGGGGATCCCGCTTCATATTTAATGCAGTTGCACCATAACCACCTAAAAAACATGAAATTAATTCAGTAACTGGACAATTCAGTTTAGAAGGCATTGCCTGTACATAATATGCCTCATTTTCAGTACACTCTTTTATGATTTAAGCATGTACAAAATATTCAGTATTTTTACAGATTTTACTAATAAAGAGCAAACCTCAATTATGGCCTATTTGCTCTCCCCCCATGAAGAGCACACAGTACATGCTAGAACACAAATCACCATATAACAATTTAATAAACTGTTGTCATGATTTAATCACTGCAAACAAAATGGCTTTCTGTTATAAAAATATTTAATATGCATTAACAGTCATAAATTCTAAAAATTCTGCTCCACTTTCCAACAACATCATGTAGCTTGGAATCCAAAAGAACTCCAAACTTTCAATTCACCTTTTCAAGTAGAGTACTGTAAACAAAGCAACATAAACACCACTGTAAAATTTAAGGAACATATACTAAAATGAGTAATCTTAACTTCTATTGAGTATGCAATAGCTAAATGCTGTGGTGTCCAGAAACTACACATCCAATAACACTTCTCAGCCTTAAAAAAATAAAAATAAAAATAAAAAAATGTGCATTTTGGCATGTATGTCCTTTCAAGTTATTTGGAAAAGTCTGCCTACGTGACCTATTGTGCTAGAAAGTGTTTTAATACTGAAATGAAAAGAAACGGGTTCAAAAGCTGACACCTGTGAAGCAGGATGAAAATGTAGTCTCTTCCAAATAATTTAAATTGAACTCAAAATACCAGTTGCATCCCAGTAGCTCACGTGGGTCACAACTGGAATCCTCAGATAGCAAACATCACATAATGAAAACTACAATTATATAGGATTTCTTAAAATTCATTTCTTAAAGACCCAAAACACACATTACAGCTCTATCAAGGGGCTTCCTGCAGGCATCTCTGCACGTGCTGCCGAGTCTAATTTAATCCGCAGGATCCCTTCTCAGCATGAAGCACAAGGTCTTCTGCACTGCAACCTTCCTGTAATTTGAAGCCTGAAACTAAGGAAAAATCTGACGAAACGTGTCAAGTACAAATTCACCCACAACTACGGGCTTCCTGGATACGTTCACGGTGGGTACTCAGATGCCAACTGAGGATGACGGGACGAGGCAACGTGGTTTGGGTTAGCTCACCCACACTGAGGTGCTTTTGACCTTCAGCCACGCTGATCCCAAAGAGAGGGGAAACTGGGAGCCTCCCAGAGGAGGCCCTGTGCCTCCACGGAGAGGCCACCACCTGCTAACGCCCCGGTGGCGGGGGAGAAGGCCAGGAAACCAGTCGCACCGTGACGATGCCCCTGGGAAGCAGAGGGCGCTGCCTGGGGAGCTTCATTTCGGCGACACGCGAGGGCATTTTACCTCACGGCCCCGCCGAGGCTGCACCGCAGCAGCGCGGGCAGGGCCCTCGGGGCCCCGTCCCCGTCACTTACTTCTCATGCTAAGGTCTATGGGGTTCAGGCTGGCGGCGTGCACTTGAACAACGACTTCGTTGGGGAACTGGATGGCGGGGAAGGCCATCTCCCTGGTGAAGCGCAGCACCTCGTTGCGGCCGTAGCGGTCGATGACCCAGGAGGGCATGGCGGACCGCGACCGCGGAGAGCAGCCGAAGCCGCGCACCGGCGCCCGCCCGCCCGTTCCCCGCAGTGCCCCCCGCGCCAGCATGGCCGGGAGCCGCCCCATCCTCCCCGGGGTCTCGGTCCCGGTCCCGCTCCCTACCCCCGTCCCCGTCCCGGTCCCCGCCCGGGAGCCGGCCCCGCCGCCCTCCTCCCTCGCCCCGGCAGCGCCCGCGCCCAATGCGCGGCCGGCGCCTCGCTGGCCCCGCCAATGGCGCCGCTGCGGGCTGCCACAAGATGGCGGCGCCCAGGCGGCGGCGGCCGCGGCGCTGAGCTGGAGGAGGGGTGGTCGCGGGGAGCGGGGCCGATATGCTGCGAGCTTCCCTCCGCCAGGTGAGCGGCCCGGGGAGGTCGTGGTGATAATAATAACGATAACGACGATGGTGGTTGGGAGGTGTTTTAGCAACCCGGCACGCCGAGCCCGGGTCGGGCAGCGCGCAGCTGAAAAGGGCGAATATCCTTTCAGGTTTCGGCAGCGCTGAAGGAAGGACAGGTCACTCCGACGGAGCTTTGCCAGAGGTGCCTCTCTCTCATCAAAAGCACCAAGCTGCTTAATGCCTACATAACTGTAGCAGAAGAAACCGCCCTGAAGCAGGCTGAAGAGTCAGAGAAAAGATACCGAAGAGGTACGTTGGCTTGTTTACAGCTGGTACAACTCTTTAAAAAGCTCTTGTGGGGGAGCTCACCGTGGTAGATAAAGTGATTTTTCTTTCCAATGCAGGTGTTTATGCAGCTTGTTTGACTGTTAGGGGACAGGGGTTGCAGCTGAGGTTTCTGTGGGTGTTTGTGGGGGGTGTATGCTTGGCACCCAGTAGCACGTTCAGTTCAAAAACCAAAGGTGAGACCTGCTCCAAAGCAGGCAGGTTAGCTCAAAGGCAGGTGTTGCAGGTTAAATATGCTCTGTAGTTATCAGGCAGCAC
This sequence comes from Anser brachyrhynchus, assembly GCF_964034855.1. NCBI lineage: Eukaryota > Metazoa > Chordata > Aves > Anseriformes > Anatidae > Anser > Anser brachyrhynchus. The sequence goes on along the minus strand of NC_137696.1, from coordinate 78,286,696 downwards.
TGCCACTGGTTGCCTTTCCTTTCAGAAGTTTGGTTTAGATTGGTAGCCAGTGATTACTATGAGCAGGCACGTGCAGCGGTCTTCTGTAGGCCTGGTGTAGTCCTTTTGTAGGACCGAGGTAGACAAACATCCACCTAAGCCTGGCAGATTTTAAATTAAAAAAGCAAATGAAAGGAAAGCAGCTTTAATGTCAGTTGTTGTAAGTAAACAGAAGTTATAAGTTGTTGTCAGTAAACAGAACAGCATTAAATCCTGTTATCCACAGCATTTAGAGGCAGAGGTGCCACGCTGACCATCCTCATTTTCCTTTGCCTTTCCTGTAAGACAGAAAAGGGAACTTTTCACCTGATAGGGTACTTTTTTTTTTTTTTTCCTGACTGACACTTGTTATCCCCTGACAGCTTAAGAAAATTGCCAGCCAGGAAGTTTAGCTTCCTAGTACTTTTTTTTTTTCCTCCATGGTGGATAATTAATCACTTAGGGAAAACTTTCTCTGCTTCAGGATTTATTTATTTTTTGTTAAATCTACTGTGTATGTCAGGTAGGCAGAACTTTTGGCTCCCTGCCTAGGGATGGAGTAGATTTAGAGGGCACCTAAGGCTGGAATAAGCATTGTGTGGTCACTTTTGAAGAAGTAAACATTTAAACATTCCTTTGAGTTAGCTAACCTATCCAAAAGCAGCTGCCTGCAGGCACAGAAACATTTGCAGAGCTGTGTTCTGCAGGGACAGGTCTGGTCTGGGCAGGCATAATTCTTAGTAGTAGTTTTAGATGATAGGTCTTGAAAATGTAATAGACAACCATCAAATGCTAAGTGGATAGCATTCTTCCAAAAAACACCCGGAGTGACACGTAAAATAAATTGTAAGTGATGAGACAACTATACATGTATCACAGTGATTTAATCTCTGTTTTCTTTGCATTAATTCCTAATGCAGGTCAGCCACTTGGTATTTTAGATGGAATTCCTATTGCAGTAAAGGACAACTTTAATACCGCTGGCATTGAGACAACATGTGCATCAAACATGCTAAAAGGTACAGTAGAGCTTTTAAAGTAGAATTGGATCTCATTTCAGAGCTCTAGCTCTTCTCCTTACAGGTTTAATAGAGTCTTCCAGAGATCTAAATATTAAAAAAAAAAAAAAAAAAGCAGAATTGATTTCAGAAAATGTGTTTATCTGATTTCTTCTGCCAAGATCATCTAGTATTAGACATATCTTTTTTCTTGTGTATTATCTCCTTTCATATCGTTCCATTGCTATTAACAATGCAATGTTTATTCTAGGCCATATATTCAAATGGAATTATTCTATAGCTCACACTTTGCTTCGTGTTGCTTTTAGATTTACAGAAGAGCAGTCAGTACTTTTTGCTGCTACTGTGTCTAGCGAAATGCAGACAATTTTTTTGTTCTATTTATAATTGTTGACTTACATAGTGTTTTCATATTGCTGAAGGAACAGTAGATAGTAACATTTTTTTCTCTACATTCCTGACGTATAAACGTGTTCTGTAAGACTTCAATTTTTTGAAATTTCCTAAGCTTGTTGTTAGGTTTAGCACCCATGAAAATTTTCAAGGTACTCTAATGTTTCCATAGTAAAAAGAAAAGTAGAAAACATTTCTTATATCAGCTTTATTCTGCACATAGTAAAACTGGCAAGTTTTGAGGAAGATAGGATTAGCTCAAGTAAATCAAAAGTCTGTTACTTTTTTTTTTTTAAGCAGAAGAAACAAAATATGACATTGCCATTTAAATAGTGTTATATTACCTGAGATGCTTTTCCTTAAGCATATTCTCAGACCCTTTGTGGCTGATTGTAGTGTCGTGGCTGAGAGTATCAGGAGTGGTGATGTCCTTGTTCCATTTGAGTGTGGGGTGGAAAAATCCCTGTCACTATTCGCAAAAGGAATTGGTTGCTACCCAGGATTTCATGTAAGTGACACAATTCTCATAGTAGTTTATATAAGGTCAAAGTGCTTAAGGGTACACATTTGTTCACAGGATAGTCAGTATTTCAGCTTGTGGTTAACCATATGCATCTATATCTCATGATAATGGGAATAATTCAAGATAGATTAACACTCATCTGTAAAGAGCTATTTCTCATTTTTCCTCCTTTTAGACAGCTCCTGCAAATTGCCTGAATGCAGTAATTCAGCTAACCTTGTGGTAACTCATTTGCGTGAAGTCTAAGCTCAACAATGTAGAAAAGTATAATCCAGAATTACTGGATGATAAATTGTGGAAGAATAAAGACACTGGAGACAAAACAGTAGATGGTTTATTTTGGCTAAATTTTGAGAATTACTGATATTGTCTTGAAGCAAAACTTGGGACTGTTGACAATTCTTATACACTAATAATGGCAAGGTTGAAGTATTCAGAGGAGTAGCTATTTTTAAAAATCAACCATATATCACCAATCTCTCCCTTAACTGTTCTGATTGTTTTCAGGTTATATTCCTCCTTACAATGCTACGGTCGTTCAGAAATTACAGGATCAGGGAGCTGTGCTTTTAGGAAAAACAAACCTAGACGAATTTGCAATGGGGTGAGTGATGTTTATTATTTTCAACATGTGGTTTCACATCATCTTTTCTGATCTATCTGTAGTCCTTAAACTCCTCTTTATATCAGGTTAGAAAATGCTGAATGCTTATCTGCAAAAAGTGTTTAGAGTTCCATGGATTTCTCAAATGTTTCACGAACTTTTATACTGTTGTGTAAATGATATAAATGTCGATTTTTATGAATGTAATGTTCAGTTGTGGCTGTGTTTGAGAGGAAGGAAGTGGCACAGCCTTAGCAGAAGGCCACAGACAAGTGGACTTCCAGATCCACTAGTGTGTTGTTAGAATTGGTTACTACACCAGCTATTTGTTGCCTTTTTCTCATTCTTTACTGGTGGTTTCTGTCCTTAGCTAATCATCAGTGTGCCCATGATGGCAGTTACTGGCTGGACCAGTCATCTGCTGGAGTAGTGTTGTATGAGTACTCTCTGATTTGCCGTGAACAGGATAATTTAGAGCAACACTTTAATTTGTCTATGCTAAAGCCAAAGAGATATATTTGATTGGGTGAAAATACTTTGCTTGGATCATTCTGGGTAAAGTCAGAGACATGCCTCAGAGGAAGGGCAGGGAAAAAGCACAGGAAGAAAACTCATCATGCAGTATTACAAGTAGTCTAAGCTCATTAAAGCACCGGATTCTGCTAAATATTTTCTCACCCCAGGCCTCTCATCTCTGGACTGTGTGTTTGCTTGTTCTTTTGTGCTAGCACCAACGTGGCTGCGCCATGAAGCTTGATCAGGGAGCTGATCCAGCTTAGAAGTAATGTCTCAATTAGGTTAATTTTCAACTGTGTAAACTGCCAGCTCTGGTGATTTGGCTAATAACACTGACGCTGTGGAGTCAGGGAACATGAGGTGGCAGTTGTGAGGAAGGTGGAAAGTCCCTCCCTCCTTCTGGTGGCAGCCTGCACTTAGCCCACACCGTGGGCTGGCTGAAACCAGATTCTGAGGAGCCAGGCTAGCACTCCCAACCAACGGACTGTGGTCTCAGGAGAAGGCTATAAAGCAATAGTATGTTATTTACAGAGGAGTGCTTGTTTCTGCCATTGTGGAGCTTTTCCCCTCACCTCTAACGGGGTGGTTTCCCACGTCACTGTTGTCATCTTTTGCCTTTTCCAGATGCAGGCCTGGGAAACCAGAAGGCCTGTGTTTTGTAGCAGACCTGCAGATTTACTGTTTTGTACCGTAATTCAGTTTTATATTTTAGTGATCACATTCTTTCCAGCAGCATTAGCAGAGGTTAGAAAGAAGAACAACTGAGGTTCTGTGGCAGAAAAGGATGAAGATCCCTTTTTACAATTTATAACATTGTGGAAGTTGACTGCACAAGGATGTACATACACCAGTCTTTTTGTGTTGAGATCAGATTTATTAGGGTGAAGGACGAAGAATTGTATAAAGAAAAGCTTGGTGAATGCAATGTGCCATCTGTCACTTCTGTCTGTTTGTCCCATCTGACTGTTTCAGATCTGGGAGTACGGATGGGGTATTTGGACCAGTCAGAAATCCATGGAGTTATTCAAGACAGTACAAGGAAAAATCTGTACCAAAATCTGATTCTGAGCGTGAAGAGTTTAAATGGGTAATAACAGGAGGGAGCTCGGGAGGCAGTGCGGCTGCTGTATCATCTTTCACGTGTTTTGCGTAAGAGGTTTTTTAGATTTGTTTTTAATTAAATGTCTTGAAATATGTTGCAAAGCCTTCACTTTATGATTTTCTAATAATGTAGCGTATAGATCAGGTTTTCAAAAAGATGTTGATCTTGTTTGAAATGCAAGTGTTATTTGTACTGGCAGGCGGGAATTTATTTCAACATCCCTAGTTTATTCATGGCATAGCACGAAGCCAGCATAATTCCCTGTAGGCAAATTGAGGCTTACTCATTTTAAGTGTTGTTCAGTATGCTGATATGACCACTTTGCGCTTCATGAAGTAAAATGATAATGGCAGTAAAGGAATGACGATTTCATTGTTATTCCCACGTACTTTCTTAAAAATAACATGGGGCTTGAGACACATCCTGTACCTCATTAAGCGCATTACACAAACACACACTGAAAACTTAATTGAGCAAATGATGAGATCCCTCAACTTGTAACAGTATAGTAGTCTTTCCTCCCCTCCCCACCTTAGTTTTTATAGCAGAGTATGTAATAATACAGATACCTGAGATTTGGCATCTAAAAGCTTTCAAATCTCTGACTTAACAAAAGGAAGCCAACTACAAGGATACTAAGAAACTTGTCAGCTTTTAAGAAAGTGAGTGGAGTTTTAGTTTATTTAAAATAATATATAAACAAGCTGTACTTTTTTACAGCAATTATCTACATGGAAGAGCAGAACACTTTAACAAATCAGTTGTTTGTGCCGTCTTCCCCATCCTGCTGTTAAAAGAAATCTGTTTCTTAAAACTTTACACGTTTCATTTTATGCAGTTTTGAGAGCTACGTAGTAGGGTGCGTTTTATAAAAGATGATTTCATTTCTGTGAATTTAACTGGAAGGTATTTAAAATGCTCTTTAGTTACTATGTCCTCATTTACCGATGTATATTATATCACAGGTATGTATGCATCTTATGAAAAGATTTTTGCTCATGTTGATTACAGCATTTTTTACATACAAAACCTGATTTTTTGCCCCCTTTTTTTTTTTCTCCACGATACCTCTTTACATCTCACTGCCCTTCACTGGGATGCAGTCTGCTTGAAGTTTTAATGTTGTTTAAACTGAACTCAGGGCAGCCATCCCTGAGGACTGCTGGTCCTTGTTGTGAGCCAGAATGGCCTGGTCCTGAGGTGGCCTAGCATCTTCCCGTATGTTGCTGGGCATGCAACAAAACTTCCATTTTGCACTGCTCAGCATTTTGTCAGATCAAGGCAATTCTTTGTCCAGCTATTTTATTGCCTAAAACCTATTGTATATCCACTCTATTGATCTCTTTCAAGCAACAGAAATGCTGCCAGTCTTTCTCTTTTCAGTTTTAGATTTGGATATACAGAAATGCTACAAAAACAAGGATATTTTTTTTTGTATCAGTATAAAAGCTTTGAAAAAAATCCACTTCATCAAAGTCAATGGAATTGGTTCAGCCATTTCAGAAATGGATGCCTGTGGGAAAAGTCTCATACCAACCTTAGTAAAAATTATATCTCCTTCCTGACTTTTATTTTGGCTAAGATTTTGATGATTCGTCAAAGATTTTGATAAAAGCAGGTTTATTTTTAAAATGGTGTTTGAGTTTACAGTCATTAAAAACAAAAGAATAGTTTTCATCTCAGTGTGACTTTCCAATTCCATTGCGATTTTTGAAATAAAAAATTCAGTTTAGGACAAGGTTTCACCTGTGAAAGAGCAATAAAAGAAGCCAACTTAAAAACTTAAGAAAAACAAAAGAAAGAAAATGCTGTGTTCTAAAATTGCACTTGAGCTGCTCTAAACTGGGAGTTCTGATGCTACGTTTTGTAGGCTTGGAAACAGGAAAAGCATCCTAGACCTTGGAAAGCATGTCTTGTTATTAGGGGTAAAAAGGTTACTCTGTCACTGTTTCCTTGTATGCTGGAATGTGCTACTTCATAGCGTGTAGATTACTGAATAAGTGAACATGAATATCTGGAAATGGTACGCTACGTCATGAGATGCATCTTTCAGAGACCACAGAATTGGAAGAGACCAACAGAGAAGCAGGAAGTAGGTATTTAGGGCCTTATTCAGAGTGCCTAAATTTCCCCATGTTTACCTCTGTTTGTGGAGAGGACTGAGTTTTCCTGATGGCTAATTCAGAGGACCTAAGAAAAATACTGATGGAAAATAGTGGACAAATGGAGCTGACTTAAAATATGGTTTGTCTGGTTATGACTTTTAATCTGGGAAGAGCTCACACGTTTTTATATCTATGCATCTTAAAGACATTAATATTATTTTTTTGGAAATGTTCTGAATCATTTTACTAATGGTAATCCTTTTGAAACCATAGAGCTTTAGGGTCAGACACAGGAGGATCTACCAGAAACCCTGCTGCTCACTGTGGTGTAGTAGGTTTAAAGCCAACATATGGACTGATATCTCGCCATGGTCTCATTCCTCTAGTGAACTCCATGGATGTGCCAGGAATCTTAACCAGATGTGTGGATGACGCTGCAGTTGTATTAGGTATTACTGCTACCTATGTCTTTGTGTACTACGTGTCTTTGTTCAAAAGATTGTGTAGTCAGAATACAGTTTGCTTTGAGACAATGTATGTTTTCCTGTTTTTCATATGTCATGTCATATTTCAGGTTCACTTGCTGGACATGATCCTAAAGACTCTACCACAATTCAGGATGTCTTTCAGCCATTTGAGCTGCCCAGTTTGCCTGATGTCAGCAAGCTCTGTATAGGGATTCCTAAGGTAACATTTAAATCCTGTCAACAATTTTGGACTGGAACAGCAAATAGCACTACTTCTAAAACAAAATCTGTGTGTCTTGACCATCACCTCACAGCATCTCGTGATTTAAAATAGTGAAGATAGTATGAGAAATTCCAGGAAAAGAGCAGTATGTGCTCTGTTGCCTGTGTAGGTAAATCAGAGTGAGCATATGCTAATGCTTCATCTAAAATGTTTTGTCATTGTTGTGGGAAACACTGTCAGGAAGTTCCAGGGGAAATAGGGAACTTCAGTTCTTGCTTCTCTCTCTGGCAGTTTCTTCAGTCACTTCTATAGCCTCCCACAAGTTGCTCTTGGTGACTTCTTATACAATGAGGTTAGTACTGGTTTGTGTAGTGTTTTGAATCCTTGTCTACATGGCGCTGTGTTAAAACATAATTTTAAAGGCATGTAAATGGCACAAAGAGCCATGATTCACAGAGCTCTAAGAGGTGTTGAAGGAGAACTTTATCGTAGCCATTAATGTTTTTATCAAACCAAAAGACTTAATATGGTAAAAATATGCCCACTGACCAGTTAATTAATCAGAATCTCTGAAAGGCAAACAGCATATCTTTAGAAAACTAGTTAGCTGCATACTGTTTTGATTTTGGCAAATCTAAAATAGTGGCATGGATAAATTATTCATATCTCATGGACAGTTGTCTTCTGTTGCTACAGATTATCCTAAATAGGTACATGCATATTTTAACAAGAGTTGTAGCTATTCAGAGATCAGACAGTACTTTGACCCACATATTGAGAGTTAGAACTAAAGCAAGTATCTTCAAACGTAGAGAATTTTCATGTCTTTAACTTAGCTCTTAAAACAGGAGCGTATGTTATCCAAGTCTTATCTCAATCTTGTGACTGTAGTTCTTTGGTGGGTCGTTTTTTCTTTAACTGAGGTGTGCTCATTGTAACTGATATGCTGCAGGCACAACATAGGAAAATTAGTTATATTATCTTCCCTGCTTACAATGGCCCTCGTATTAGGGTTTAAACCCAAAGCGTTTGTACCCATGAACTGCAGGGCAGTACAGAATGGTCTCTATTAATAGATGAACAAGTGGATAACCGGGCAATCTCCTCCAGAAAAGAACTCCTGCTATTTTATTATGGAATAGTTTATACAAAAGTCTATAATAAGTATTAAAAAGCATATAGTGCTGAGTGAATAGTTTAAAAGTATTTTTAGCAAAAATATTTAGCAAAAATAATATTTTGTGTTGGTTGTCAGTAAAAGTAAACTGGTATATAAAATCGCTCTCCTTAATTCTTGTTTCTCTCTAAGGAGTACAACGCACCAGGGCTTTCTAGTGAAATTCTGTCTGTTTGGTCCAAAGCTGCTGACCTCTTTAAGAATGCAGGTGCTAAAGTAATTGAAGTGAGTTTACCACACACTCGTTACTCAATTGTCTGCTATCATGTGCTGTGCACAGCAGAAGTCGCATCAAATATGGCCAGGTTTGATGGACTGGAATATGGTAAGGCCTTCGAATTTTTTGTTGTTGTTCTCAGACAATAAAAACCTTGCTGAATGGCATTTAAAAGTATAGCTTTGATAGATACACATTTCATGGTTGAATGTTTGGTGATGTTTCTTTGGGTTGGAATAGAATAAAAACCCAATGCAAATAAAAGCTGGAGTAAATACATAAATATTTTATTATATTTCATTTGTAGACACGTGAGTATTTGGGGTTAAAATCTTTTTAATATCTCCATAATAAAATAGGAAGATGCTTTGATGGTTTTCCAGAACAGTAGCATATCAGACTGCAGCAAACAGTGGCTTATTGTATTATTAAGTGTATCACTATTTTATGTTGCTAAATATTAAGGATCACAAATCTTAATTTCTAAATTGCTTTTTCTTTTCAGGACATCGTTCAGATGTGAACAAGTCTACAGAAAGTATGTATGCCGCAACGCGACGAGAAGGCTTTAATGATGTTGTAAGAGGAAGAATTCTATCAGGAAACTACTTCCTGTTGAAACAGTAGGTGGAATACATCTTGAAAATCAAATCTATTAAGTTACTTTTTCATGTCTTGATGAGCAATTCATCACCATTTCCTTAACAAATTAATGTCCTCACACTAGTGGCTACTTCTAATATAATTATTGCTTTACCTATGTAATACCCAGTGAACTGTTAATAGTGACTGAAAATGCTTTCCCTTAGTTATACTGGTGTGACCCTTCTGAATTCAGTACAACAGCTTTGCAATTTTATTCCCCAACAGATTGTGACCTGTTAGTTAAACTAAGGAAAAATCTATCCCATAGTATGACATTGAAATCATAGTGCAGCCATCCCTGTTGTAGAGTTAAAAGTTCTGTAGGTGTTAATCTCGTTAAAGCTGCACAGAAAAACTGCTGATACATTCTACTGAGATTTTCTAGAGTAAGCCAGATGATATGGCAATTAAATTAACTATAGCTTTCTGCATTAGTACGCAAGGAAGCAAAGGCACTGGCAGAGGTACTGAACTATTGTTTTTATAGATAATGTTTTTATCCAGCTCATGTAGAGAATCTGATCACTCTGATTTTTTTTTTCTTAGTTTTCACCCCTCATTTAACAGTCCTAATTTACGAGAGAAAATAGGAGTCATACTTAATTTGTTTAGGTACTAACAGAAAAACTGGTCATGTAATTGGTCTCAAAACAAATGCACCACAGAAAGAACTCTGTCAGCAACAGTATTCATCAAAAGTTGACTTCTGGTTGCTCTCAGAGACAGGAATGTTGTCAGTCAGTATGTAACAACCAGCTTCTGTGGAATGCTGATATTCTTGCCAAGTGTGTTCCTTCTAGTCACAACTGTCCAGATCAACTTTCCTAAGGCTGCTTTTCCTAAAGCAGCTTTTCCTAAGGCAGCTCACTTTTCTTTGTGAAGGAACGTAAGATTGGCTTCCATCAGGATTGAACAAGAGAGTCCTGTTCCTGTTGACAGTAAATTACTTTTGAAGTAATCCAGGGTTCAGAAAGCATTCTTGGTATAAATAGTAAAGCACAAACATCTGTGTCTCCTGCAAATGTTGCATTTTACAGATTATTTTTGTTTTGCTTTTGGAATCTATAAAATAACTAGGTGGTTGTTCATGAAATAATCATTGTTTCTAAACATTGCATCAGAATTAACAGACTGTGTTTGATTTATTGGTATTTTTTCACTTATTTCAAACTTCCGAAATAGTATTTCCGATGTTGTTAAGGTATTATTTGAGGCCCTTTTTCTTCCTTTTACTGTTTCCTAAAGTTAACAGCTAGGATGACCTCAGAAATTACTCTAGAAGGATGGCTAATTTCAATACTTAACTTCTTAACTAGAATCTGCTGACTCTTATTCATTGCAACCATTTTCATTACAGTATTTCAGAAAGTTAAATCTTTAGATTACGCTGAGAAATAAGCTTTTGGTCATTTTCATTTATTCTATCTACACACATTTTGGTATGTATTGACTTTTCTACTTTCTTAGGTTACAGTCTTTAATATCCCTTCCCCCCACACTTTTTTCTTTAAGAGTTATCTGTTGGTGTAGATGGTGATTGCTTTTGAAACCAAACTTCTCTGAATTTAAGGATTCCATTGCACGTTTACCAGTTTTGCATGTGAAATTTAAAGGCCAAGAAAACACAAAAGCTAGCTAGTTTGTTTCTGTTTCAGAATTGTATAAGGACAGTTTAGAAAGCCATAAACCACATATTTACATGAGGAAAAAAATCAGGGAAAGATAAGGTCTTTATAATGGTCTGTGAAGAAGTATGCTAGGAATACATACCTGGTTCTCAGTCCATTCAGAGACCTCCATAGATGATGGGACTCTTTCAAATGCTCTAGCTGGATTGAATCGTAAATGACTAATGCCTATTTTGAAAGCCCGCTTTATTTCTGTATTATTTCTAGGCTTTGTTGTGCTGTTCTGCTGTGAAATTCAATGTGCGGTTTGGTTTCAGAAAGGCCATGCAAGTATTATCCTGATTCTTAGTTGAGCATTTAAAACTAGAGTTTTGTTTTCCCTTCACCTTTTTTCAATAGAATTTCCATGTCTCTTCCTTCCCTGACTGCTTCATGGCTATGAGAGCATAAACACTAAACTTAATTTGATGACTAGCACAGTGGTATATCAAAAACTCAAGTATCAATGTTAGTCTTTTAACCAGGCAGAATAGTGAGCTTGTCTTTTCTATGGTAACTGAGAAAATGTTCAGTATTTTCAGAATTAAATCATCCTGCTCTCACATCTGTTTTTTTTTTTCTAGGAACTATGAGAATTACTTTGTCAAGGCACAGAAAGTCAGACGTCTCATTGCCAATGACTTTGTGAAGGTTTTTGGAAGCGGTGTTGATATTTTACTCACTCCTACCACTCTGAACGATGCAGTCCCGTATATGGAATTCATCAAAGAAGACAACAGAACCCGCAGCACGCAAGACGACATCCTAACACAGGCTGCAAATATGGCTGGTGAGTAGGGACAGGAATTCAACTGTTTCCTCCTGCCTAGTCAGTTTTAATGTCTATTCCCTTCAGCTTTTAACCTCTTCTATAGAATTAAGATATCTCATCCCTTTCTTTTATTATCTTCCAAGGATAACCAGGTAGGTATAGTTTATTTATAAAGTGCTTTAAAACGTAAGGCTAGATTATAAAATGCTGCCCAGAAGGGGTCACAGACGAGGTGAATTCATTCAGGTACCAGAGACCAAAATCTTGTGTTGTGGAAAGTTGGCTCTCCTTTGGGAGGATGCTGACTCCTTCAGTTGATCTAATTCATTTTTGTGACCACCTGACAGTATCCATAGTTAATTTACTCAAATGATCTTTAGTCTTTCTTCTGCATAACTTTTGTTCTTGTTCTCTCATAATTGCTACAAAAATGACTCTAACTGGATTTTTTTAATAGTAAATCTTTGTATGCATAACTTCTTTTGTTTCAGGATTGCCAGCCATAAATGTTCCTACAGCTCTTTCAGAGAGAGGCTTGCCAGTTGGGCTCCAGTTCATTGGGCGTTCATTCCAGGAGAAGCAGCTTCTCACTGTAGCCAAGTGGTTTGAAAAACAAGTAAAATTCCCAATGATCCAGCTAGAAGAAGTGAAAGGGGCATGACCATGGTGTCTTTCAGTATCAGAAATCTGCTTCTTTTTCATAACGTGAGGCTTGCTGGTCAGCTAAAGCAAGAAAGCTGTAGGGATGGTCTAAAAATGTACTTCTGCAGGTAACTGTCTTCTGCAGAAATAACAACTCAGTTTGAGAAGACCATATGCAGGATGGAATAATGAGAGCTTGTTTCTGTGTAATTAAGGCAAAGTGAATCATTAAGTACACATGTCTGTGTTACTAAAAGCCATTTCTAACTGATATTAAAAACATCAGATTGAAATTATTTGTCTTATGTCTGTGGAGCTGCTTTTTTCCATCCCCAGAGGGCATGTAAGGTATCTGGCTCATTAAAGAACTAACCTGAACTTTCGTGTGAAAATTGCATGGTTGCTAAAGGGCTTGGCTTCCCTCTGGAACGTGGGCTTTTGTAATGGAAACAACCAGACAAGCTGTAATGGAACAAAGTTATCAAGGGTCCGTTTGCCAACAGAATTGTGAGAATCACATGTAGATGATTCATTTAAAAATAAAAATATAAAACAACCCTGCCTTTCTTCTAGCAAACTCTTAGCAGGAGAGGAAGTCACCTCCAGGTATAGGGATCTTGCAGATGACTCTGGTTACTTCCATCATAAGAGGGATGAATTCCAGATTTCTTTTGGGGAAACATGCCAGCTAATCCTTGACTAGCTATTTTCTTCTTCACCACTGTTCTCTGTAATCAGCACTTAATTTCTTACTTAATATTTATTTTCTGGTGTGTAATTCTCCATAAGGGTAATACCAGCTATTCCTTCATGGATGTTTATTCAACACAATAGTAGTCTGAAATAGATTTCCAAACCATAATATTAGCATACTGGCAGACCTACTAAACTAGTAAGTTGTCAATGCTGTAGTTTCCATTTTTCCGAAGTTGGAAAAAGTATGGAGGGTTACATTTGTAGATTTGGTTTTGCATCAGATTTGTTTTCAGTCATAGTTTACAGCTTTCACAAAGTGGAGATTGAGGGGAAAATAATTGTAATATGCTAACATAAAGAATCTTCCTGAATTACCTCTGGCCTTATACCATACTGTCACAGCTAGAAAAAACATTATTCTGTTTCTAAAAATCACAAATGATGGTGTATTTTCCAAACCCCAACATCATCTGTGCCAATACCTTTCCCACACAATTAAGCACTGCACGATTAAAAAATTCCCACATGATTAATAATTTATAGGTATATACTAAACATTATTTAAAAAGGTACGCTTTGTTTTTAGTCTGGTGCTATCTTTCTTCTTGCCATAGAACAGTCTTCAGGGAAATTGCTTTTCCTCAGTGGGTGATGATAAATGGTAGTCCCAAAAGACTACTTTAACCACTGTCTTATTTAATAATTTAGGTGTGTTTTAATTGTTCTGTCACTGTACATGTCTTATCCTCTAGCAGCCTAAGAGCTGGATCTTTCAGTGAGATTATCCACTATCCAAGTTGGAATCCCTGCTCTTTGATTTGCAGTCAGGCCCCAAACCCAGATCTCCCACCTACTTACTGTTTCCTAAAGCAAGGATCAGTGTCTTTTGCTGAGAGATTGAGATAAAATCCTGATTGTGGAGGGTATTCCTGGAGGGACACAAGGAGCCGTGGAGTGTCATGGAAAAGAACATGCAAAGAAGAAATTGTGATCTCCCTGAGAAACTAATTCTGGACTGATTTCTGGCGCAGTGGAAAGTGCTTTTTTATACAAGACAATTTTTCTCTTTAAGCTCCTCCTGAAGTTAAATCTGATGGAAAAACTGGATCAAGGCAAAAATCCTCACCCTGTGTGTGCCAGGCAGCTAGAGGAGGGGTAGGTGAAGGGAAACTCTTCTATACAGAAACTATACAGAGAAGTATGCAGCAGAGTACAAATCAGACAGACATCCATCCTACAGCCCTGAATAGCATGGCACGTATAACTTTGTTAGTGGTTGAGACCCATCTCTTTGAATTAGACATTGTAAAGACTTGGAAACAGAACTCCTGGTTAGATTGGTACATTTCTGGGCTTTTCATTTCAAGGCAGCCTCATCGAGGCTTCTGTCCTCCTCCCACTCCCTGCTGTTTTGTTGTTTGGGGGACCACATACCAGATGCTTTTTCTGCACTCCCCTCTTGAATACTGGGATTTCACCAAGCCAAAGGTGAGAGCTCAGGAACCAGCATGGTTGAGGAGCTTCAGGATGCTAAGCATGAGTACCTCAAGTTTTGCATGGTGTCTAAGAGCCTTTTGCTGTCTTTGTGTTAGAAAACCATCTCTGAGGAGCTGATTCTGTGCCCCTCAGCATTTCCTGAAGTAGCTTAACACCCTGACTTACCTCTAGATGACGCAATGGTTGTGAGCAGTATCTCTGAGCAGATCTTCCTGCAGCTGCTACCAGTGCCAAGTCATGGCTTCAGAATTATAAACAGTGAAGTTTCTATGATGGGTTATTAAAAGCTCAAAAATCCTTGTTACAGAAATAGAGGAATTTTAGAACACAGGAAGGTCTGGGGAGAAAAACTAGGCCTATGTGAACATTTTGTACAGCTGTCTTGAAAAACAATTTGCTGAAATAAGAGAGTTGAAACTTTTATGACATTGTAGCGCAGCCACAGCAGGTGGCTAGGTGTAACCCTATCACACAGGGAGCACTGTGAAGGATTTGTAGCTAGAGGATAATTCCAGTGCTTCCTGAAGGAAACAAAAGCTAGAGCTTTAACAAACAAGCAGTCTGCTCAAATGTTTGGAGTATGATTTTTTTTATTTTTTTTTCCTCCAGGCAATGGGAAATCGTAAGGGCATTATATAGTGGAGAAGTTATTTTGAGAAGAAAATTAAGACCTTTCCCTGTAAGGTGTTTTTAAATACAACTGCAATCTGGTGTTGCAGTTCATGCAATTTCCATATACCTGTTTTTCTCCTCACTCTGCTTAATAGGCTCACAGTAAGGGCAAATTCAAAACAAGTTTATGATTGCAGCTGTTTCCCTATTACTACATTTCTCAGTTTTGATAAGTAGGTCACTTAATAGTTACTGCAACTTCATTGTTGCTTCCCCTTACATACTGTTAATCATTTTTCCACTTTTACTGTTCACCTAAGAACTCACGTGGTCTGGAAAACTACAATGAGAAATGGGCTTTGTAGCCTGCCAGCACCAATACCTGGGGCATCCCAGGGGCTCCCCCTTCAGCTCTGGCCCCCCAGAATACTATTCCCTTTGAGAACAATAACACTGGATTCGTACAGGATATGGGCCACTGAAAAAGGATGAAGAGGTGTGCACAGTATGTCTAAAAATATGAGACCCTGATAGGGTTATATGACAGTCATACTTCCTTTTAAACTAGTGACCAGAATGCTACCAGAGAGCGTAGGAAAAAGAAGCGAAAAAGTCAGAGGAGCAAAAAAGGTTATCTACATTTGTTATTTTTCATTAAGTCTCTCAAATAAAGAGGAAGGGATCCAATTACATGAATGTTAGAAAGAGGCAGGAAATGAAAAACACTCATAATCATCTTAATTAGCTTACCACACCTTTGGCTGATTAATGTCCAGATGCAATTAAGGGATTCCAAGCTAACTTTTTTTTTTTTTTTTTTTTGAAACAAGGTTTTTTTTTTCCCCCACCCAGCATGGGCATCCTCCCATGCTTCCTGCTGAACAGTGGTAAAAAGATTTTTCAGCTCAGCCACGCAGGGCACTCAGAGGAGCAAGCAGGAACCCAGCCAGGGGGCTTTGACTTATCCTGCGTGTGGTTTTACAGCTCTGTCTACAGTATGACTGTCGAGAGTTGCAAGCGAATGTGGCATAGTATGTGATGAAATGGCCTTCAAAGCTCTGGGAACAGAGGCTGTTTAGCCAGGAGGGCTGTCCTTGTACCTCAACATGTTGGTTGGTGGTGGGATTGGTGTGTCCTGCCTCGCCGCACTGCTCCGCAGCAGAAGGTGCAGCAGTGAGGAGCAGGAGCAGTGGTGGGAAGGTGGCGAGTACCTGCTGGCATCTCCTGTCCTGTGTTGTGGCTGCAACAGCTGATGGGTTGTGACTGCTACTGGTCAATGCTAATCCCAACAGGGACATGAGCTTGAGTAAAAAGTGTTAGGCACTTCATTGTGCCACCCAAAATGTGACATTTCAGCTCAGGAGGAGACAGAGAGACACAGAAAGTTGTCTAGGCACACTGTGAAACACAGGGAAATAGAAAACACGTTGAAGAGGGGACAAAGCTGGAGACCTAGGACAGGAAGACTGAGATGAAGGACTGGTGGATGAGGAAGCAGAAGTGTTCTGGTGAAGGAGGTTCCCTGGCTTCACGTTTTGAAGTTGAAACCTTTGAAGGTGGGTACGTTTTTGAATTGTACCTCTCTGAACTACAGTCTGCTTGATTTACTCCAAGAACAGAGCATTTAGGACTTGCACTGCAAGTGTTTAGTCCAAAAGGGTGTGCTACTGTCTTGAGAAAGGTATGCATAATATCTGCTTAACAGAAATCAAAATGCAAACATTGCCAACAGTAGAAAGCCTAGGAAGACACTGCAAAAGGACCTGTGGACCAAATTTCCCTTTATAGGTAACTATTTCCTGCAGTCATCTCCATAAATTCATCAAAATTTGTCTAATCTAATGAGTATTCTGGTTTATTTCTCCCTTCCAGAACCTTCTGTTAAAAACTTTGATTGCAGCCAAGCCACACACACCTGTTTGCTCAAGGCAATATTGTTCTTTTGTTTAAATATGCCTTCTCAATCCTTGTGTTTAATTCACTATTGTATTTATAGAACGCAGTAGCATTCTTCCTTAGCCTTTATTCTGCTAGGACAAATAAGTCAAGCTCTTCCAGTTTACTCCTGTGTATTAGACTGCCCCCTGCTAATCCCCATAGCCGCTCACTGCACCTGCTCCAGCTGAATTCATCTGTTTCTGACATGGGTGACTAGTACTGTAAAGACGATTCCAGGTGCAGTTTTACAAGCACAACGGCCTTAATATTTCTTCATCTCTCTTGAAAAGTTCCTCCCCAGAAAACTGGGGAGACTGTAGACCAGTAGCCTAAAACAAGTTCATGATTAACCAGCGCACTCAGGGCTTTCTCTGTCTCCACAACTTTCAGTGGATAAGCATTTCTGGTATGAGCTGAAAGCTCATTATTAAACCTCTAGGTTCACGACCCCGCACTCTTTCTCCTTAATGCTGCTCATATTAACAGCATTGTCCAGTTTTTCCTGTAGAGTCCAACTCTCCACTGTTTTGACAGTAACTCCCAGCTTCATGTCATCAGAAACAAAGAACATGTCCATCAAATCACTTTTACTTATCACCGTAAACTTAACCTCATTGCAATAACTTTCCAAACCATTGCTGCCGATGGACTCAGAGGAGAATGGAATTCAATTTCTCCTCTGTAAGTGTCACCTGTGCCCTGATGGACTGGGACAATGCACTGCCTATTGGTAACAGCTAGCTTTAGGCTGAGGACCTCCAACCATCCTTAACAAAAACTTGAGTTTTGGTCCCCTCTCCACTTCATTATGACTTGCTTTGAAGGCTACAAGCAAACAGAGCCCCTCTGTGATAAACATTGTCCAAGAATATTGAGAACCTGCCTTTTGAAAGATCTTCCATCTATTGTGCATCTGTCCAACCCCTCCTTCTCCCACTCCACCCATAACAACAACAGCAATAAAACACCCAGGATAATAAACTATTCTGAACAAGAGCTGCCTGTTTGCTTTGTATCCACAGCACTGGAAACATAAGAGCCTGAATGATGTACTCTCAGCTGTGAACAATGGAAATGCTGAAAGACTAAAACCAAACCTCCTATAGACAAAATGAAGCCTTGTTGCTAAGATGAACTGCTAACAGCAAGCTGAGCTGAACCTGCGCTGAACTAGCACCCTAACTGAAAATAAAGTCAATATTACAGATTAAATTATTTCCTCTTCTTTAAAAGTGAAACCCTAACAAATTACAGCATCAATGATCTTCATGGAACTATTGTTTTGCTCTGGGTGACAGCTGCACTTTACAAGTAGACCATCTCTCAGTACTGCTCTTCCACTCTGACACTTCACTGCCAATAAGTGTATTCCTTTTAAAAATAAGATTTCCTAATGAATTTGGCCAATAAACATGGATTTCATTGACGGACAAGATGGTGGAGAAGAAGTGAGAAGAAAACTTGTTCTACTTACTGTCAATAAACTGGATGTGCTGTTGACAAGACAAAACGTCTCTCAGTCAGTAACCATAGTAATGTATGTGCTCGCCTAACACAGGTGTCCAAAAATCTCCTCCTGCCATTCTCCCTGAAAGCACAGACAGCACAGACATTCCCTAAACCATCACTTCTGGCTTTCATGACCAAACTCAGTCAATGAACATCATATTTCTACACTACCTAGTATTACTAATGTAAATGCGCTAATGAATTAACACCACTTTGGAGCCATTTTAGAATGTATTTCCATATTATTTAAGATATAAGAATTTAACCCATCTCAGACTCCATTTCTCACAATCAGAAATTGCTGCCTTAAGTATCTTAAGTATATTAAGTATCAGCCCAGTGAATGGGTGGGGAACAGGAAAACTAAATACTGCTTGATTACTCTTTTGATCTATTCCATTTCTAAGTTTTTTTCTAAAACCCGCTGCAAGCTGTAACCTTTATCTATAATTACCATTAAGGAGCACTGGCATTAAATAATATTGAAAAATTATAAACTCTCAGGACATAAAAATGAAATCTGAAAATGAGTTTAATTATTCATGAATAGCCTTTGGAGATATCCACCTATTTCAATAAGGCTAACGCTGTCAGGTCCCTACCTATATACCACTTTTATAACACCTGGATACCTCTATTCAATATATGGATAGGTGGGAGGCACTAATTTTTCTCAGCTTTATAGAGGAAGAGCAGCTGCACAGAGAAACTAAAGATACCATTTTCAAAGTGATCTTTTTCAGAAGTGACTTAGCTCTGTACTTAGGGCAGGAGTTTTAAGAGTGGGTATGTGATTTACTCCAATTAATTGCACAGCTTGTGGCAGAGCCAAGCACTGAATCTAGTGTCCCAAATTGGGAGATCGTCTCTATTCAGTACTTTTTCAGTCCTTTCTCAGGGGAAGAGAGCAATTTACTGTCATATCCAATAACCTTCTACCCTGCAAAGGACTGTTCTGCCCCCTTCCATGTGCTCGATAAATTGTTCATTCACTGACAAACATGCATTTTGAACTGCAACAACTGCAGGCATGCAAGGACATTAATATCTTGTACTTATTTCTGTTTTTCTCAGTGACTGGGTTTTAGAAGGCCAGAAGTCCTAAGACTGCCCAGCATCGTCTCACCTATGAGACCGTGACATTTCTCAGCGGGGCTCCCATTTCAGTGCTTTGCTCAAAGAGATATGGTAGTTCATTCCTGAGTTTACAGATGGCAACTGAGACCCTACCTGAGCCCCGATTTCCTATTATAGCAGTTCTGATACAAACCTGATCTTGTACCCTAAAGCAACCTCACCTCCACACCTGTGGGATCCATTGTTCAGCCACAGCTTTTAGCCCTGTTCCTTGCATAAAATGATCAAGTCACCTCGTAGACTTGTTACAAAATCTGCCTTAACACAGCAGGTGTGTTCTTCTTTTGCAGTCACTCTCATAGCTTGGCTCTGGAGGATCTTCCATACATCCAAGCCCTTCTTGTGCCAAGCCACCACAGAGGGAATCAGTGACAGCCTCGCACGGCCACCCCCATCTCCCCCTGTTCACCTGCCTGGGGACACACGGTGCCTCTAACACTCACAGCACAGCGTATCCAGCAGATCCTTTGCCAGTGCCGCCTCCTCCTCCGCCTATGGAAACCAAGTTTCCTCCCACTGCATTTCTACCCTTGTTTATTCAGATTAAAGCGAACGGCAAACAAAAGCATCTGCTTGTTTGCAACTTTCCCAAGTCATCCAAATTGCTTTCTATCAGCAGTTGTCCTCCTCTCTGCACCCTTCTGAAAGCTTGGTCAGCTGTCAGACTTCAGCTTGCCTTCCAGGAGCCTGATGAAAATGTTACGAAGACAAGGACAGCACCCAGAAGCCACACCAGCATCACTTCATGATAAATAATTTTTCTTACCATCC
The DNA here is from genome assembly GCF_964034855.1 of Anser brachyrhynchus. NCBI lineage: Eukaryota > Metazoa > Chordata > Aves > Anseriformes > Anatidae > Anser > Anser brachyrhynchus. Next base: position 78,266,446 of record NC_137696.1, on the reverse strand, counting down.
TGCTGAAGCAGGCCAGCTAGCCATGTTTACTTTAGTGCATGTCAAATACCATCCAAGAAAAAAAAATCCCTGTACATGTCTAAATATATTATGGCAGCATTATTTTTACTACCCACCTTTTATAATGAGATCACAAAGGTCTCAGATTACTTTGATGGGAAGTATTTTTCTAATTTTAAATATTTTTAAAGCATTATATCCATCCAGTCCCCACATCATGCTTTCTACTATTTTTCCTGGGACTAAGACCCAACAGGGTTATGACTGACTGTGTCTAAATAACATGTTAGCTCCCTCCCTCCTTCCCTTCTTTCCTTCCTTCCTTCCTTCCTTGCAACTTCCCCAGTGACCACACTAACACTCACAAAAGCCTCTCTGTTTTCTGGAAGCTGCACATTTTTAAATGATTATCTCTTATTTAGTGTTCTCCCAAATTATTACAGGAAGAGAAGATACTGCACAGTCATGTGACAAGTTTATAGCATCCTTGTTTTGTATTTGTAAGTACGTTTAAGTCCTTCCCCTGCTGTTACTGACTTCCACTTTGCCAACGGCACCGGTAAGCAACCAGGAGCTCAGCTAGGCTGAGAAGGGAAGGTTGATTTCTGTTCTTAAGAAAGCTTAGGGTTCAAGTATTTAATGCTGTACCTTATCTCAGATGTTTTGTATCTTATCTTATGGAAAGACCTGGATCAGCTTTTTCAGTTAGAAGTTTCTGTTTTATATTTTTCAGTATCAGCTTTCCTGTTCTTGTATTTATTATGCATTCACAGAGAGGAGGAGTATTGTTTTAACAGCTCCCTCTCAGCCAGGATGTTGTTTTTGTTGAAACTAGCATACCCTGTTTTTCCCCTCAATTACAGCTTATTAGGCAACCTGTAAAATATTCTGACATTTTCTAAGTACCATTTACATTTTTCTTCCTTCCCAGCTGACTTAGCCCAGAATTGTTTTCAGTGTTGTGAAATTACATCAACTGAAGCTACTTATTTGCATTGTGTTTGCCTTCAACAGATGTAATCAAATTATGAACATTTTTGCTTTTCATACCATTATTTTTTACTGTGATTCATTCCCTCTGCTAAGTCGAAAGTCTAGCCTAGAGTTTCACTGGTCTCTGGTGCAATACTTTTTTAACAAGAAAAATTAAGAGTGCTATTTAGTGATTCTGAAGATGCTTCAGTCCTGGCCACATGAGACTGCCAGCGTATATCATTTGGATTAACATCTCCCACGAAGATGCATGTTTCCTTTTCCTACTATACATTATAGATGGTAGTTCAAGGAGCCAGTCGTCTGTTCCTCCATAAAAACTGCTGTTCTCTCACTGACAGCAACTAATACTCCATTTTGTGTTTTTCATGGTGGGAAATCAATCCATGAGATCATTTCTTTGTCATTTGTCACTAGTAAATAAATCATGCTTCTTCTCTTTTCTGTTACAGGATGCCATTTCTCATCTCCTTCTGCCCACTAAACCTTTCTAAAGAGGTTATAACTAGTGATTTAGAGATTTCAGTCACAAAAAAATTCCCATCAAGTTTCAGCAATGCCATCTCTATTGAATTTATGCTCATAAATGAGCAATTCCAGTTCCTCTGTTTATTATCTAGGCTCCTCACATTAGTTTAACAGCTAAATAATTTCTCCTCATCATGTCCTTGGGCATTTGGGTTGGTGTTATTCACCAGAGCACGGTTTAGGGGCTAAGGGGGTTCTCATTTGTTTCCCCTTTTTACTTTTTACAAATGCTGGAGCTGTCAGAGATCCCATGCTGGCAGCCGTGGGTCCCTTCCCCAAAAAGGAATGAGGAGCAGATTCTCCCCCAGCCCACTCAGGGTCTGCCTGCTCATTCAGAAACCTCAGAGAAGAGAAGAGCAGCCTCCGTTCTCTTCCTCAAACAAAGCCAGGAGACATTAAAAACAACTCTAATACTACACCCAGGGTTCATGCTGGTACTGCTTGAAAAATTCTCTCTCTGAAGCCATTTTATAGCTGCTCCTTTCTGCCTGGTATGAATTTGTGCCTGCAGGCTTTCTTAGGCATGCACAAGTGGTTTCTGTTGTTACTCTGGTTAATACTTGACAATGTGATGCTTTGCCTCCTCCTCCCCTCTTAAAAATAATAAATAAATAAATAAATAAATCACACTGCCACATGAGTAGTTTTGCACCTCAGAGGAGAGTAGACAGGAATGAGCCTCTGAAGCAAAGATCATTCTTTGTATGTTTCCATATCCTGGCTGCTTCTCTTAGTTTTCATTGTTTTATAGGAAAAGTGTCACTAGAAATACTGGAGGCCAGTTAAAGGATAAAATTGTTTTATTGTGCATAAATTCAGTCTTTAATGAGTGTGGTTTTGTCCCTTGATTTTTAGTATTATACAAAATTTTATCAGGATGGTTGTCCTGCACAATTAGTCAAAGCTGCAGAAGCCCATGCTTCTTGGAATCAGTACCTCATCTGGTCTGAGATGTATTGGACATTGAACGAGAACAGCTTTTGCAATCTTCTGTCAATGCCTTGTAAAATGGTTCTTTTACAGGATATGCTTTAAAACAGGACCAATTATTCTTGCAGACTGTAATACAAATCGTAGTGTAATTAGTACTTAACAGCAATAATAAAAGAAAGTGAGAAAAATGGTGAAAGAAAAAGAGAGAAAAAGCAATTTATTCGAAGTAACTGCACTTCCACCTATTTATTTAATGTTTGCCACTTTGAAGTCTTGTCGTCCTGCCAATACAGTAGCACAATGTTCTACTTCTAGCCCTTTATATGTCTTCGCAGAATAAAAATCTCAGCTGCAGTATTCTCTTACTCTCAGAGGAGAAATGATTCCTTCCTAATCCAAATCTTCTAATGGCTCAGCATTTTGTGTTGAGAGATCTTACATCATCTTGGGAGATCAAAAAAGCAACTTTTCAGATGAGTGTCCTAAAGCAACCATTGTCTATACAGTCACTTTAAAAGCTGAAACTTCTTTTTCCTTCCACATCTGAAGCATTTTCTTACTTAGGAGATGTTTATTGCATTCTCTGTAACCACTTCTTACTCAGCTTGCTTAGCCCGATACAAACTCACATTTAATGACCTCCTTATTATTTCAAATGTCTCAAGAAATTTGATTTAATTCAAAGCCAATACTGCCACAAGGGTATTGCAGGTCTCAAAGATCTCCTTGCGAGTCTGCTGGAAGAAAGAAAAAGGGGGGGAAAAAAAGGCAAAACAAAAAGTACTAGAAAATAGCCACCAAGAACAAAGGTACAGGCTGCACTAACAAGCGTGTCTGAATGAGATCCAGGACTTTATACTCTTTCATCAGTACTCCATGGAGCTCAGGATTCCCAAATCCTCCAATATTTAAGGGCTTCTTTATGCTTTTGGATCTAAGTCTCCAGATCTATGGCTATGGAAACATGAAACAAGTGCAAATCGCTACAGTGCTAATTCCCAAAGTTGGCAGAGTGGCTGAATCGATGGTGTTCCGAAAGCATGAACTGCCTCACGCATTTCAATGGACTGCTTGGTCTCATAACTGTGGACAACCATTTGAATAACGAGGTTTCCATCTGTCTCATCACTGGTCATGACACTAAAATCATTGAGATAATTTTATTACTCTCTACATGCCAGTTGCTTTTTGGTCAATGGTCAAAACCCTCCAGGTTCATCCTTCACAACTTCTGTGGCACATGAATGAACTGGTAACGTGAACACTTCTGAAAGCACAAAACCTAGACACAACACAAAATATACAAGAAACATTTGGAGAGCCATCAGGGTAGCAAACGTATGAATGAATTCTTTACTACTATGCAGAAACTCATCAGTTTTCAGCAAGACTGCTTGGACTTTCCAGCCCACCCCAACCTGGTGTCACGGCAGCCAGGAGCCTTGAAGCACCATTCAGATCCTGCTTGCCACCAAGGACCCAGGTGTACTTGCCACGTGTAAACTGGTCTGTCATAAAAACAAAACAAAACAAACAAAAAAACAAAGTGCTTGAAATCTTGCCTGTTTTCTCCAGTGCACCAGTTGCTATAACAAGAATTGTTACTTTTCTTTGCAAAGCTTGCTTTAGTGTTATTTTACCCACACTGACCTTGTACCATTTTATCTGCCATGACATGCCATAACAGAATAAGTTGTACATTGTAGGCATGTCCTAAGGAGCACGAAAGGTGAAACTAGAGCAAGTTCCTACATTTCAGAGCTGCATTTTAATCAAAAGTTACTGCCTGCCTCTTCCATGGCCAGCCCACAGACAGGGTGATTTATTTCCTGAAGCTTTTGATGGTTTTGAAAGAGCTGCTGAGCCCCAGGCCCTTCCCCAGGGCTGCAGAGAGCCAGCATACCCGTCCGTGTGTCCTTGTGCCCAGGCAGTCCTCACTGTGTTCTCCTGCACGTGATCAGTTGTGCAAGCATTTTGCCCTTCCAGATCAAATAACATGACCCAAGGTGTCTCACATGATGGGACACAGGAAAAACGAGAAGCCTGAATTGCTATGGTTTCACCTTTCTGAAGTGAAGCTCCTGAACCAACGACATTTTTACTCTTCTGGAACCTGGGGACCCGCATTTTTTGATCATCCCTCTGAAAAAATGCAGTAGAACTGTTTTTCAGAGAAACAAGCTGAGAACAAAAACAACTGGCACCAAAACAAAATTATTAGCATTGAGAGCATACATGTATGATATGGCTGAAGGAGTAGAGAGAGATCTAACTGAAAATGCCATGCAGCTATCTTCTGGTTATCTCCCGACTAACGTCCCAAAGCAGAACATCCTCTCCCACCTGCAAATAGAAAAGCATCCCTAAATGCCCACAGCAGGCTGCAAGCTAAGCAAAACTGAGCTGCTGACTTTGTGAACGTGCATTTGGTGTGATGTAATTATCATATCATTTTGCAATGCACCATCAAGAATATGAGCAGGAGGAGCTTCATCTTCTCTGCTGCACAACTTAAAAGCCAGTAAAATACTTAGTTCACTTCTCCAAGCAGCACTGTCACTGTGAGTTTTAAAGTGACAATGACTAAAGGGATGAATCCTTATTAATCATATTAATCTTGACTTAACACTGAACATTTACTTGCATTCAGGGAAGAAAGAAAGCCTTTAATCTTCCAGCAATTCACCCAACTCAAAAATAGAAATACACTGGAAATATATTTGAGAGCGTAAAACTGAAGTATGTTTCCTTGCCACCTCCAATTCTGCTCTCAGCTACAAACTGAAGGTTCAGAATATTACAAGTATGATTATCCATGTGGTGTTTCTGTCCAAGGCAGGAGATGGAGTGCCTTGCTCCTATCATCCTGCTGTATTGCTGACATTCTTGATACCTGAGCAGCTGTGATGTGTTGACAATTTTAAAACAACAGCTGGCTGTTTATATCTCATAAACATATGTAGTTTTTTTCTCTGAAAATGGATCGTCTGAAAGTCCAGGATGGCCAAAAAAATCAAGCCTGGTCCAGTAATAGTTTTCAAAGTGGATACTCTACAATTCCTAGTATTGCTTTCCCATCCCAGTCTCAGGGATAAAAAATGCAATGGGAACTGTCTGTTTTTTTGGAAACACCAGCAGCTGCTTTAAAGTGATAGCTATAGATGCATAAAAGTGAGGCAGGAGTAATTAAATACACTCATTAGGAGTTATTGACTACCCAACATGATCTTAAAATTCAAATTCCATTTTACATGCCAGAACATGTATTTGGACCTCTGGAGTTTGAAAGTTTTGGCATTTGTTTTGGACAAGAGAGATGCTGTGTTGAGATTTGGTGCTTCACCATGAGACTTTCCTCTCACACCCCAAGACCTATCCTGAGGTGTCTTTCACTGCAAAAAACAGCATGCTTTAGCAGCTCTTCCTGCAAGTGCTGAAGCAGCTCTGAGTCTCCATAAAGTGGATAGAAACTTTATCAAGCAGCTGTGTCCAGTGTATCTTAATTTCATGAGAATCAGCATGTCATTGATAGCTATTTGCTACCACAGCAAGTTCAGCAGTCGCCATTTTGCTGCTTGCTTCCAGTCTCCCCTCTACCCATTGCCACATTTGCCACTGCATGGACAGCAAAAAGAGGTCACATCTATGGGAGCAGCTGCCTTGCCTCTACACTGCCGCTACCATCATTTCTTCTGATGGCAAAAACACAGAGACTGAGCCCTCTGTGGGCTGAAGCTTCCTCTGGTGGGGCTGCACTGAAGACTACTTCTGCTGGAAAGTGCTGCTGTGGATGCCTTGGCACATCAGGCCAAGCCCTACTGATATACAACATTGTGCTAGAACAGCTGTGTTTACGTTAGGGATTTCGCCAAAGGAGTATCGACATTAAATCATGCTGTATGTGGCATTACAATAACAGCAAGATCTGATCTGTAGCCCAGGCCTTCATTAATCTGCTGTGCCTAATAAAGCCCCACAGAGCTCCCAGCCTGTTAGGCATCCTGTGCCCTGGGGTGCTGGCCCCTTCCTCGCCACAAGATGCTCCTGATGGGGCTCCCGAGCAGCCCCCCATGTCCAGACCGGGTGCGAGCTCCTGCAGAGAGCCCGTCTGCCCCAGGAGCTGTGGTGCTGCCAATGTCACCTTACCCCTCGTTTCTCTTTCCAGATCATTAACTGTTAAAGAGGGAGAGAAAGCAGAAACGAGTCCCGCTGCCCTGAGAACGGCGTAACGTCAGAAGGGGATTGCTAGGGGATTGCTACACGTCATCAATCCTTTGCTAAAGAGAGCGTAGGGGACACCTCTGCCAAAAACAAGCAAGAAGGGTGAGGGCACATCTACACCAACCCCAGCCCCAACCCCCTCAGGGCCTTTGTGGCTTTCTTCTGCCTGCATGAGCCCATGTAAGCCAGGCCTCTGCAGCCAGTCCCAACTAAATTTGCACGACCAGGGCCCGTGGTGACCATCCCTGGTGTGCCAGCAGCTGCCTGGAGGTGCCTGGATGGCCTGGCACAGGCCGCACGGTGCAGCCACGCAGTCAATGGCTGGCTCAGGCTCAGGGTTTTCAGTGGACTGCAGCGAAGCCTCAAGGTGCCTGCGCTGCTTCAACATCATCCCCAAACCCAGCTTTTTGTCTTCTCAAAGCCCTCTCAAGAACATGAGAGTTCCCCTGCTGTAATGGATGGCTGTACCCCTGCCGCCTCACTGTTTTCAGCACAAAACAGTTTCCAATTTAATGTCCCAAGTGGGAATTTCCAGCTGTAAGCTGGCTGCGCTTTTACTGCAGCGAGTGAGCAGGCTGACTTGCAGCCACATGATTTGCTTTTGACATTGAACTGTTTGTTCTTTTCACATCCTGGCCACTTCTACCGTGCCTAAGCATCACTCATAAAATATAAGGGCTTGAAAACATAACCTCCAAAAAGCTGTGGAGCTGTTTGGCTTGCACATCTTAACAATTAGATCCTTTTCAACACTATTAGCCTTTTTTTTCTATGGGTTTTTGTACCCCAAACACACAGTGCTGCTGTATTTTTTCACACAGCTCAGGGTTATAAGCTTGGCATGGTACTGCACCCAGCTACACACCTCCTGCACCAGAAGTTTCTGCTGCAATTACATTGATCAAAATAGATGAAACCAGGGAAAACCCAGTTATCAACCTTAACTATGATGACCTGCAAGAATCATTGAAGACAACTGTGGAAAGTCCTATGCAAAATCTTCAGAAGCTCCCTTTAACTTTAAGGATACCAAAGGATCCAGGTACACCTGCAGGAGGTAGTAGAGGAGAGGAGCAGGAGAAGCCAGGCTTTGCCGTCTGCTTCTGAAGGCCAGCCAGGCTCCCAAAATGACCGAGGTACAATTCTTCAGTCCCACTTCTGGCACTGTTCCAGGCTTACATAAAGATGACTTATAACACCAAGACTTGCGAAAAGCATCAAGAAAAATGCTGATCAGGAAGTTTAGTGTAATTTCTTGGCAAAGTTCTTGGCAAAACTTGAGAAAGGAAGGATAGTTTAATTTTTATAGATTTATGGTTGCCTATAAGAAGGGGAAAGGCTTGACATGGCTGCAGTTCAAATAACTAATTTTCAGTGAATTATATCTGCATCCTATATTTTATCTGATTGATCCCTAATATGTATCTCGAGTCCTTCAGAGTCTGTCCTCTCAGACACATTGCCAGATTCCTGTATGGATATTCAGGAGGGAGAGAAAATACAATATACGTTCAAACTGAATTGAATTTCTGCTCCAGTATAGTCTCCCATTAAGACCGCATTGGCAGTAGTTGCCAAAGTCCTTGCATTACCCACACCACAGACTGCAGCCAGTCTGAAGGCAAAACCATCTTCTCCCTTGATCTCTTTAAGCACTCTGCTGCCATCATCAATAGTTCTACAGTAGTGCCATTTTGTAAAACATTTATTTTGTTATTTGTTTTGAGCCTAAAATGAAAAAATATACTGGTTAACCAACAAATCCCTAAACATCTGTACTATATTTTTTAACTTTTATATTAACACACATATTTGCTGTTATTAGAAAGTTACTGACTACATTCAGTTAGAAATTAAGTAAGCCCTTACAAAATAACTATAAATTCCCCACTTATAAATCAATTGGTAAACTTCCATTCATTCTCACTTATTCTGGTCTTTTCAAAGAGATTGTCCTTTTTCTGTCTGTGCAAATGTACTAGTGTAATGGGGACTTAACTTACAGTATAATGGAGCAAAGACAAGCTTGCATTTACTACTAGTTAAATGCCACATAAAAAGCAACAACAGCAACAACAGCATCAACAACAGCAACAAGCACAAAGCACTAAAACAAAGTCTGAGGAACATCTAGATATCACTGTTTAGATAAGCACAGAGCAGTCTCAAAATCTTCAGAAAACACACAGAAAGCAAGTGAATTACCTGATTGCTAAAGAAGGCTGACAGGTATGACCTGAGAAAGTTATAGGTCACTCCACATAATTTCAAAATTTGAAGTGTCAAAGCAAATCACAAACTAACTAGAAGTTAACATCACTAAAGCTATATGCCACCTGGTGAAGCAAAGAACAGGGCTTCTTACGATGAATAACAAAAATTATTTAGAACATATTTTTAAACTACTGTGCTTGCCCCATTTACCCCAAATGGGGTGGGCTTTGAAAGAGAGAAACAAACGGATTAAAATCTGATCCTGAGATAGGAGGCCATGACTCTAAAAATGATATATTGCCAAAAACAGTGAAATTCTCAACACAAGACATTCATTTTCAGCCATGAGCCCTTCTCCACTTGAAATTACAATCACATGAAGACAAGTTGCTTTAAGAAGAGCACACGAGACTCCACATAGCTCTGTGACATACATATTTCATATATTACATATTGTTATTTAAGAGGCAGCTAAATTCATCCTGGTTATTCGGACCCATCTGTAGTCCAGATAGCCCATAAAGGCTGTTTTTATGAACCTGCACTACCTGGGAATTAACTACTAGTAGCTGCCCAGTTTACTTACTCCAAAGGGTAAAAGCCCCATTTAGAGCTGTTTTGACTCTGCAGTAAGACTGTGGAGGAAACCCCCCATTTGGGGATTTCCACACTCAGTCTTGAGCACGAGGAAAGCATGTCTGTGAATAAGGGCCACAACAAGTACAGCTCTATGAGGTGCTTTAGCTCATGGTTAAATAGTTGACTCATTGCTAGTGATGCGGAAACCTCAAGGCTATAACCAAAGTGCCACAGGGTTTTCACAGGGTTTTCTGTAAAAAGCAAGTGGTATAGGATGACAGTCTTTTCTGAAAAGGAGTAAAGACCAACCACATGAGGGGTGAGAAGGAAAAAAAAAAAAAAAAAGAAAAAAAGAAAGCTAAGAGGATCCCAGGAAATAATTTACAGTTCTCCTCCAGAGTTAAACCCAGTTTATGTATTTAATTCCTGCTACTTGTCTAATCTGTTCTATACAGTTGGATGTCTAGAAACTTTGACAGACCTCTCAGGTAATCTGCTCCACTACTTCACGAGTTTTACCATTGAAAAGCTTTTCCCATTGCCTAACCTTGCAGTAATCTGAGAAGTATTTCTTGTCATATCTCCCCTAGACAGAATAAAGCATTCATTTCCCTTTGCAAAAGTCTTTCTCATTGACAAAGTTCTATTTAAGAGGGATTTTAGGAAAATGTGTCTCAACAGATCTGGTAGTTTTCTGGCAAGCGTGTGTTTTATGCTCTCAAATACAAATATGTATTACTTAAAGTAACAGTTATCCATTTTAGATTTTTTAAAAATCTATTCCATATACATGCAATAGAAATTAGTTCAAAGTTAGCCTCAGTACGATCATTATTTATCAGGTTATGTCCAAATTAGTTTACCCAGGGGAAATATTCTTTTAACTACCAGGTCAGGAGTAGATACAAATGTAGTCTTTATAGACTTTATTAAGTAACCAAGAAAATGAGGCTTAACAGATAAGAAATTATTGTATTTCCTACATCAATACTCCCACAGCATGTAAACACAAACTCCCCAGTCTCTCAGCATGTCGTACTCATCACACAAACGCAGTACCCAAACTTCTGTCAAGTTTGTATGCATTAGTGACCAGCAGAATTGCCTGAACTCTACACAGTTTTTCCAGAGAAAGTGGTTGAATTAAACTAAGACAGCGCTTTCTTAAAATTGAAAGTAAGTCAGATATTTCAGAGGTAGCGTAGACTATCACATAAAATGTGTTTGTATCTTACTGGGCAATGATGTGTTTTTGTATGGGTACACATATTCAAAATATTTGTCATCAGTTCTTTAATGATCTAATGCATTTATAGAAGTTCTTCTAACATATCACAGTCAAGATGCAATTATTTTAATTTTAAGGCTATCGTAAAACATTTGGTGTGCTGTTAAAGAGAAGCATTATGCAATCAGTGAAAGAGGCTCTTCATCATCCTTAATAAACAAACTTTAATTATTGTAGCCTTACTTAATGTGCAGAAATAACTTACAGGTTCTGTAAAATATTTTAAGATCCTGTTTATTACAGGTTAGAGAGATAAACATCTTAGTAGGGTGTACCTCAATGTTTCCGTGCATTGAGGGCTGACAGAATGATTCTGAAATTTTGTTCTGAGGATCTCCAGAAAAGCAATCAAAACGGTTTTGCTATATCAATTTCAGGAGTAAGTTTGCCCCATGATTTATGCTGCCTATGATCTAGAAAATTAGCTGGAAGAAAGTATTGCTTCTTATTGACCACTAATTTATAGAGAAAAGGGTGTTTTCAAAATAAGACATTAGCTGTAGCAACTGAAAGCAATAGTACATCAGTAAAATCCATATAGTTTGTTTGTATCACATTTTTTAATTTTTAGACATTCATAATGCTGTTTCATTGAGGTCTTGAAAACACTCAATTACAGAGCAGATTATTCTTTTCTACCTACCCAACAATAAACATTTCAAACATTTGAATATTTCCAGGGTTTTGAGGCATCAGCAGTCAAAACATTTAATTGTTTTCTAAATTGAAAGAAGATCATCTTATTCACAGTAAATGAAGCTCTCACTCTGAAAAGCTAGTCTGCTTCAGAAATGGGTAGAAAATGTTATTGAATTTGCTGTCACAATCAAGAGATTTATATGAATGGCTGCAGAGTACTATTGTTTGTTGCTTTTACAGTGCTTCTTTTTGTTGTTCTCTCTAAAAACCTATTGAATTTTGCTTGTAGGAGCTATTAAAATTATTTTTTTTTCTGATCTATTCCATTTTCCCGTGTTTTTACATCTGACAAGACCCCAACAGCCACAAAGAAGTGTTTTCTATATGTGCTGATAAGCCTTATGTCCATGCACATGAACTGCAAAGTAATTTCTCTGCTCAGGAAGAGTGGATAGTATCATGCAATGCAGAGCATCTCTTCCCCCACAGACATGAATGGACATATTCTGGGAAATGTTACTGTGGTAGTTGTGGGCATGACCCACAGGGACTAGTGAAACCAATGACATATCACTGATTTTTCAAAATGGTGTTATTTCACAATCAGCCTGCACTCTATGGAAGTACTCTACTTGATCAATATATCTTGAGAGATAGGATTAAAGTCACCTGCAGATCCTGGAAGTTCAAGCATTTAAACGTAATCACAGGTTCTAGTCTTTTACATAGGCTATTCAATTTAAAACATACTTTGGTGTGAGATCAATGAAGTTTCAGATCCTTTTCATAGAATTGTAGAATCAAGAACCATTTAGGTTGGAAAAGACCTCTAAGATCAGGTCCAGCCATTAACCTAGCACTGCCAAGTCTACCACTAAAACATGTCCCTAAGCGCCACATCTACATGTCTTTTGAAGACCTTCAGGGATGGTGACTCAGCCATTTCCCTGGGCAGCCTGTCTGAATGCCTCACAACAATTTTAGCTAAGAAATCTTTCCTAATATCCAATCTAAACCTCCCCTGGTGCAACTTGAGGCCATTCCTTCTTGTTCTATCGCTTGTTGCTTGGGAGAAAAGTCTGACCCCCCACCCCACTACAACCTCTTTTGAGGTAGTTGTAGAGAACAGTAAGGTCTGTCTCAAGGAACTTTGTGTCACAACAAGGAGGGGTACCTGGCCTTCTGGCACTGTCTGACAGAAAGAAAACTTTTCCAGAGCAGTAAAACCCTATCTATCTTTTCCAGACTTTCACCTTTGCCCATCCAGATCTTCCATGCTCAAACACAAGCCTTTGGACAGCGTCCAGGGAGCCTCTACTCCAGGTCTTCTGAAGGTGTCCTGTCCCTCGCGTCTTTTCTGAACTCTTGCTCCTTTCTTCTCCTGAGCTCTGAGAGTAATGTTTTTCTCTTTCCAGTTCCATGACTAAATTGTTAAACTCTCATTTTACAACTTCCCTTGGAGCTCAGAAAGTGCCAGCAACACAGTAACTCCTTATGGGCTGGAGGCCTCTGCTATTTATAGGCTGCGAAATGAACATTTCCAGAGAGCCGTGTTATGACTTCTGCACAGAAGTTTCCATGTCATGCCAGAGAACTGGCATGCTATCACACTCTAGTGCAACACCCTTCATGAAATACTGAACTGACTTTTGCAATAAAGCATATTATGTTTGCCATTTACATAGTAATTAATATAACTTTTCAGAAGTTTTCCTCCTAGTAGATTTCTTTACCGGCAGCACAGGTACAACACCTGATGCATAGCATAATATAATATTTAACGGGTAAAGTCTGACATCCTCAGTCATGATTTAGTAGCTTTTTCTGTAGAAGACAGATTTTTCTTGTTTTTATCCAAAAACTGTCTCCTCATGCCGATGACAAGTGTCTTCAGAGAAGACAGTTCACACTGAAGATAGATCCTTAACCAGTAAATAGAGCATGCTTTACCTGGAGTCTCACGGTTGGAACTGGCCCGCTACCACTTACATCACACACAAATGGAGAAGGAATGCCCCTGAAAATAAGCAGGGGCTGGTCACGCACTCCCAGTATGTAGTGGGGAAGCACTGGCACAGAGAAGAGCTAGCAGATTCTGCAAGCCCTCCCTCCACTCAGCTCTGACTTTTGTTCAGCTGCATGTAAGAGGGCTGATCAATCCACTTGCCTACGAGGTGTAAATACAACTTGCCTGTCTATCTCTCACCTGTCATCTACATGTGGGGGGCCTGCCCGGTGCTCACTGTGCTGAGGACCTCTGTTTACTGCACTGTTCCTTGTGCAGGAAAATCACATTGGCAGTTAGCACAATATCTTTTTCTACAAGGTTTGTCTTTCATGCTCTCTCTGTCTGTGACAGAGAAAGCACCACATACTCATGAAACTTGTCTGGCAGTGGCAGTCCTCTGTCCCTGTCTGAGCCCTTCCAGCCAGGTTGTCCTGCTCTGCTGTCTCCATGCCCTGCAACAACTGCTGTCTATACACTGCACTAAAGACACAGGAATTAAAGCAAATACACCACACTCATCTCTGCACAACAATATCGTATCTGTGAACAAAGAGGGGATGATGCTACAAGAAGAAAGGAAAAGCCCAAAGAAGACAAACCAATCCATTTTTTAGAGGTCATAGAAAAGCAAGACAACAGATTATTTCTGTCTTCCAAAACACAGCGTTAATTTCAAAATTTTTAATGAGTTTTCTGGAGTGATTTCTGGAAAGAAAGAGAAGAAAAGAGAAGAAAAGAGAAGAAAAGAGAAGAAAAGAGAAGAAAAGAGAAGAAAAGAGAAGAAAAGAGAAGAAAAGAGAAGAAAAGAGAAGAAAAGAGAAGAAAAGAGAAGAAAAGAGAAGAAAAGAGAAGAAAGAAAGAAAAGTAAAGTACTTGGCCTTTTATTATAAGAATCATGCAGATTCTAAAGCCTGTATTGGATTATCTTAATCCAACAAAGTTTTAATCTAAAACTTAATTTCTCAGGATTTTATGGACATTTGAAAGTAGAAGTATCTGGATTTATAAGACCTGTTATTAGGATCATTTAGCCAATGTACCTCAGGCCTTATGAGTTGAGGTCAGTAACATTTACTGCAAGTAATTATTCACAAGTCTTTTTAATAGAGTTTAAGTCCCAGAGCAACCTTTATATGAATTCCAGCCCTTCCTAAACAGCAGGTATTTTACTAAATTAAAGACTTTTTATAACTGAATAACCACTCATGCTTATGTAAGCATTTTCAATAGCCCTACACATTTTATTTCTGGTATAATTCTTCTAGTTTCAGCACTAGACTTTCCTATGACCACCTTCTAAGCTGAAGGACTCTGTATTATAAGAAAATTTCTCTCCATGAGGTAATGAGGTGTTCTGGACAACACACTTGCTATAACCAGTGTGCCAGGTGCAATACCACCAATATTGTAGAGAGTAGTAATGAATTACCAAGTTTTGACTAACTTCACTGATGTTTTCTTTCTGGTTCATTCAATTCTTGTTTCACTCCCTCTGTTCTCCCAGGAGCACTGATCAGTTGATGCACATCTTTGCCCTTGTGTTAGAATGGATACAAAGGTGGTTCCTGACAAAAGGGAGCTGCTGCAGAGGACCCGTGGACATCCCTTGTTGTGGACTAGAAGACAACCTCCTCTTCCAAGAGGGCAAGGAGTTGTCTTCCAGCATGAAATGCAGCTGAGGTTTTCTGGAGCTGCCTGGCCCTGGTTTAGTGGCAAATGTTGGTGAGAGAGCTCTGCCTGCGGGCAACAGTGACGGCCTTTTAGGGCTCATTGCAAAGGAATCACAGAAGCTCACCCTGTTTGTTTGTTTGTTTGTTTGTTTTAATTCTACATCATAGCTAATGAGAGACCTACATGTCAGTCTCTGCCCTCATTTAAGCCTATATGTTCATTTTAGCTAATATGAATCTGCAGCTGAGGAAATAATTTGCTCCAGCATCCAAAATTTAACTATTCCGCTCATAAATGTATCACCTTATAAATCCAGCATATCTATCCAGAGCTCTTCACATGCCGGTCATTAAAAAATAAATAAATACACACACACACCTTTATTCCTGCTTATTCTGCAAAGGTAAAACATTTGACCAAGAAACCCTGGATTTCAGTGACACTAAGCAGTCGGTTCAGTGGTTCTTCCCTTATGCTCTAGAGCTGGTGACTGTTCCTGTCTTCTGAGAAATGAGGTCCTGAACATATACAAACAGCAGCTCAACAGGTGAGTAGAATGGTCTGACACTTGCAGAGCAATCTTCGAAATGCTTCTTCATGAGTTGCACTACTGAGCATCTACCCCTGAACTAAAGATGTGTAACAAGGTTAAAAGTATAACACACCAACGTATCCTTGAGGCATATGAAGACCTAATCTTTTATGGAAGTCCTCAGTAACTGAGGGGATATATAAAAAGTTAAGACAGATTTGGTATTACTTATTCATCTCCTTCTCTAGGCTTAAAATAAGATTTATAACTACTATACAAATATCTTCCTGACATCTTAGTACGTAAGACAAACTATTCTAAGAGAAAAATACATTATAAATAAGGAAAAAAATACAGACATAATCAATCATACTCAACTATAATTTAATTCTCTTGCACTTTACCTTCTTCTCCCCACCTCAAAATGAAAGGATGACTAAAAATCTCCAGCATATTCAGTATCAACAGGAGATAATTTAGTTCATATCTGACCAATGTACAATTTGCCAGGAAATAAAACCAATGCATAAGAACATTGTCATTGAAATTCTAACTACAAAGAAAAGTTTTCATCCCTTCCTCACTTTTGGGGCTCCCTTATAGAAAATACAGCAAAAATATTTTTTCTCCATCAAAAAAACCTTACTTTTCCTGTGATACTTTACTCTCTTCCAGTCCGCTGTCTTGAAATCAAGAAACAATTTTTTAGAAAGTATGTAAAAACCTATTAAATAGGAACATGAATCAATAATTGGAAAGAGAATTAACAAAAGCAAAACATATTAAACAAGACCACTATTTTACTCAAAATATACAATTATGAAACTAACACGTTTTCTTGGGTGACAACATTTAATGTTTTTAAACACATATTGAAAGCACAGTCTTAAATAAATACTCAGTTACATAGCTCTTTCTTTATATTTTGTTTAAAAGATTCCAGTAATTTTACCCTGCAATTCAGGACTTCAAATCAGTTTAATCTGAATTACAAAATTTGTGTATCTAACCTTCTAAATTAGCGTCAAGAATAAAAGGTTTTAAGATAGAATGATATTTTCTTGGCCTTATTGTTTTTCTGATAGAACGCTAAGGTCTACAAAACACCTTATATGTGATATACCGCTGTCTTTGTATAGAAACCTCACACAAGAGGGAAAGACAAGACACTGAGCAGTTTTCCTGAGCAACATCCCCACTCTATATGACCCCAGGGCAGAAGACTCATTACCTTACTGTCATAATACAAGAAAGCCTCATATTTCAAACAGGCTTTTCAGCAAAAGGGCTGTTCAGAGAAGTAACACAACTATATTTCCAGCCATTCTGATACCAGCTAGGTTATGTTGATTCCACCCAACTCTTCACCTCACGTAAATTCTTCATCTAGGGTTTATGAAGACTGCTGCATTCTGAACCTTCTTCTACCCTACTATTCCTACTCTGGAGACATAACAAGGAAAGAAGGTTGGTGATAGAGACTACTCTAAATGCCTATAGGTTTTTCAAAAGCCCACTGAGATGATATGTCCCTGAAGAGAGTTTCCAATCTCCATCCTTTCAGTTTCCTGCAGTCCTGTGTCAACTAATGGAATTGCCCATTTTGCATGGGAACCAAATTTATATCTCAGCCTTCAGCACTTTTTAGCCTGTCTTCTCCTATACTTTCAGTCCAAAAGTAACATTTGAAACAAAGACATCTTAAAATATGAAACTCCTCTGTGAAGAAAACTTCAGCCTTTCAAAACAGTTTCATCCCCAGCAGAATTTAAAACTCTCTTTTAGTAACAAAATATTTAATATCTACCAAATAGCACCAAAGAGCCTCTGTTGGTCAGGTGCCCCAGAGCTGTGCAGTTTGGAAACTTCCAAGCCCTGGGTACCTGCCAGATGAACCAGGAGAACAAGCTGTCTGGAGTCAGAAGAGGATTGAGAGGAAATCTGTTTTGTGGGGACCCAAGCACCACGGGCACGTTCATGCCTCTGGGAGACCTCACCAAACCCAGCCATAGATGTGGAAGAGGCCACTGTTTCCTAGCATTTTCTTCCCCAAGTGCTTTCTCATTCATTTAAAGCATATTTAAGCAATCAAACTCATTATCCCCATCCACACTTTTAATTTGCCAGGACAGATTTTGCAGGAAGGGTATCAGGGAGCACTTGGCCAGGAGCTCAGCTGGGAGGCAGCACATGGCAGAGGAGCTGCAACAGCCCTTTTCATCAAGCACAGTGGTCCTGGGAGAGAATATCTGTTTGCAGCTTCCACTGAATCAGAAGCATCTCCACATAACATTTTAATTTTGACAAAAGTCAATAAATTCTGTTGAGTAGGTGTTATATTGATTTTTTCTCCTAACCAGCTGTACAATTGCTAAGAAACTGATGTACTGTCAGACATTTCGGTGACTAAGTAATGAATAATTGGTACTTAATCCAACCAACTGTCACATTAGGCAGTCTCTGAAAGCCTGTTCACAGTAAATACTAGTTTTGAGTGGGGAGTTGCAGGTACAAATATTCCCAAAGGGCATTTCTTGATTCTTTCTTCTTCAACTATTGTCTCCAGATAAGCTCATCTCTCCTTTATGTACGATGTAGCATTTTAGTTCTGTGACATTTTCAGCCTAGAAAAAGAAATCCCACAAATACTCACCTGTAGAGCATTCGTAGGTCTTTATAACCATAATAAAGAGCTTGATTCTGCCCTGAGAAGCCTATAGGAATAAGGTTATTGTATAACAACTGCCTCTCGACTTTCCTCAAAACCGGTTGCATATGCTATGGCCAGACAGACAAGACTATGGGACTTATTCCATAGTTAGTGTTCACAACCACACTTGCGGCATCATTTGAAACTTCCTGAGATGAGCAAATAGGCACAGAATTTGAGTTTTCAATTTCAATTGAAATTCAACTTCAAATTCACTTTCCTAAGAATATATTGTTTTTCATATTCCCTTCTTTAGGCCACTAGAAAAAGTTTTCAATGACAAAAACTTTAGTGCTATATTAGAACATGAGTCCAAATGATTACATGAATTACCTCTGTACTTGTGCCTTGCACAAAAGAAGTTAATGAATGCTACTATTACTACTACTAATAATAATAATAATAATAGTAATAAAAGATCATCTATATCTTTGGTCTTGAATGATCAGTATTTCATATTCATTTAAAATATTTAAGAAAACAAAATCTTCCTTGTATAGAACAAAGCAGTCTTGGCAAGGAAAATTATTTTCTCCCAGTATCTTATCCTGAGACACTTGTTTGCAATGTAGATCCAATGTACCTGTTTAGTTTAGAGAATTAAACTTTCCTTCCTCCACTTTCTGTAAGAATGAACGAACCTTGCTACTCACAGCAAAACACGGATCTTGCTCCACGCACACCTCCACAGCCCTGCTAATTTTGGTGCAAAATGTTTGAAGCAGTTCATTGAAGAAAAGGTTATTAAGGAACAACAAACCCTCATTTCCTTTCAGCTCGCAAGGTAATTAGAGTGGCAAAGCAGTTACAGTGTTAATTTATTCTTGGCAGATGAATTAAGTGCTTCTTTGCAGACACCGGAGGAATGACTCACGTCATTAACAGACAACCTCATTAACAACAGTCTTTCCCCTTCGCCCCCCTCCCACCTTCTTTTCCCTTGGGCACAATACTAGGACTGGAAGGTGTGCTTTGCTGTGTCTCACAGTGTTTTCAGGCATGGTCTCTACCTCCTATTTCTAGTCCCAGGGTCCGTCCCCAGCAAAATTTAGGAGCGGCTTCTGCTTCAGGAGCAACCAATCGGCTCTGACAGGAGCCTGGCCAGGACCTTTATCACTTCATCGTTTTTCATGATAAGCTATATATCAGCAAGACCTCCTATGCCACAGTGCAAGTCTGCCAGGAATGTTATTAGGATCTGATTTTTAGGTGTTTTTACACAAAACACAGCTAGGAAAGTTTCCTATAGAGCGAAATTAGAGGACTCTGCCCTTCAAGCAGCCATTCACACAAGCAGCCCCTTACCTGCAAGCTTCATCAATGGCACTATTCACGTGAGATTTTTATGGTTTACGGGATTAGACACTGTATGTAATGTCTCAGGCTGAGACACAGCCACACACCCCGCACACGGCTGAAACCCAGCCTCACAGCACGGCCTTCTGCCCCCTCTCCATCAACAGCGGAGGGATTCTGAAATGCAAATATGAAAAAATAAAAACGTGAATGGAAGTTGCCTTTTAAATCCTTGGTTTCGTCATCACTCAGAAAAACCAAACTGCTCCTGAGGTGTGTGCAGGCTCCCTTTAAGCCCACCACGACGAATTCAGCCTTCACACAGGCTTGCATTGTAAGCTGTGGTAAATAAATTACTGCTAGCTGTACATAACTTGTGAATTCATTCTCTAGCCTTGCCAACATGACATGTTTCAACAGGCTTGCATTCAGTTTTAAAAGGTATCATGTTAATATGTTTGTATAAATTTTTTGTACACGGTTCCCAGCAGAGACAGGGACTGTTTTTAAGGACTTCCGTTACTGCAGATGCCAGTTTCTCTTTGTCACAGGACCCCTACCTATTTGCCTTTGGGCTCAGCAAAATAAGCCTCTTGCCACATCAGGAAAATTTCAGGTTCTGTTTTTTTTTTAGGCTAAACAATATGCCACAGCAATGCTAAATAGCACCCATTATGCTGGCTCATGTCTGCCCCATGGTATGCATGATTCAGGTGCTCAGCTGAATTAACAGGGAGTATGAAGGAGGCCCTTGTACCTTAACTTTCTGCAGCCTCGTGGAAAGAAGACTGTTCAGGCCCATGTTTCACTTGTGACACTACCATGGAATAAAGATTATTAATCTGCAAATTAAAATTATGGCTACTGTGTCTCTTGAGGGAGTGTTCACCTCATATGCTCTTAGACAAGATTCTGCAATAAAAATACCGCACAGTGGGATTTGTAGTGGGCTGCAGTGGTGACCATGCCGTGCCTGTGACAAGGAACAAGATACATCCAGTCATCTGGTCCACAGTTCTGGTCACACCTTGGCACTTCTCAGTGAGTGGTTCAATACGCAGACATCCCATTCCTTCAGCAATGGTGTAGCATCACCAAGCTGCTGGGGCCTCTCCAGAAGGAAATAAGGAGTTGGGAAAGGAGGAAGGGCTATCTTCCAGGACATCAACCAGGTTAACTGTCTTCCAAAATGGGATGGGTTCTGGACACCAGGTAGTGGAAGCCCTACCTTTGACACCTAACTGTGCCTCTAAATTCTGGTTCCATCGGCTTTGAAGTATAACGCACCCCAAACCTTAGTTCCTTCACAACCATAACTTGACTGTTAGCCCAGATCATGTGTGATTTTTATTTTCTCATTAGCATCAACAAGAGAACTGGCAACAAACGGGAAAAGAAATGGCACTGAATACAATGAGCTACAGTGTACTTTTAAAAAAAAATTTTTTTAAATAAATTAGGCACCAGGCTCCAAAAACATTCACTGTCATTTGGCATAAAGCCAGCACCAGATCAGGCTGGGGTAATAGGATGACTGATTGCACTGGGATTAGGGCTAAGTTTAGAGTTAGCATTTAGGAAAGCAGGGAGTGAAGAGTTTGGTTTATGTTAAGGAGAAAGTGATTTGAATAGTCTATGGATGGGAGGTTTAACTTCAGCTTTTGGGCTGAACAAGGATTAGAGTTACCAACAGTAGCGTCCAAAGTTTACAGCCAAATCCTGGAAAACTCAAAGACTAAAGTAAGACCGGTGTGTGAGGGCTACAGCTTAGCTCAGGTGTGAGTAGAGCTTATTTGCCTGTCAGGGTAGCAAGAGGTAAGAGGGGCTGGACAACAGGGACATGGACAGCTAGGACAAGGAGAAAACTTATTGTTCACAGGCGGGATGCTGCTGCTCCCCTCGTGCTAATAAATCAGGGAAGGTTCAAATGTAGAGCATGGAAGGTGGAGGAGCTAGGTGTATTGCCTGCTGGCCTAATATAGCAGCATTATCAGGGTGGAGAATGGCTTACATTTGTGTTGGTCCAGGTGGGGGTTATTGGAGTAGGTCTAAGGATATTACTGTGAGAGTCTACTTTTTCAATCAGAGCCCTTACATGCTCTGAAAGTTAATCCTCTGCACACAGCTTTGGTGCATGTAAATAGACTCCTTTCAGACAAAACAAATGTGAAAAATCCCCTGCCAGTGTACATCAGGTGTCCTCCCACACTTCGTGGGGACATGTGGGTCTGTTACCCTGTCTGGCCAATGCACCAAAATCTGCAGGACAGTCTGTACCTCGAGGTTCCTAAAGAAGATTTTGCAGTCCATAGCAAGCTGCAAAGGGAGGCATTGTTATTCAGATAGTATTATGGGTCTCAAAACAACCTGGCCAGATAAACTGTTATGCAAGGACCTGAGAAAAAGCTGACCTTGTAACAGAAAAAGTCTTGCTTGTGCTTAACCTAGCTCTGTAAGAACTTAAACTGGATCGAGGCGGTTTGGAGACTGTAACAAGTAAAAAGAAATGCCAAGTGAGAGTCAAATATCTGGAGTAGATGTGATAAAACCTGTGACAGGATGCAAAAAAGCAGTTTAGTATAGCACATAGGAGCACGTAAAGAGTGATTGATAGGGAGAGCTCAGTGGAGAAGAAAACTAAAGAGAGAAGATCAGGACCAAAAAAATCAAGGAGCATTGCCAGGACCTGAGAAACCACACAAGAATATGGGATGCTCTATGGTGACGTGTAAAATCTTATAAAGTCTCATTTAACTACAGTTTTGCTTATTTGTAGTAGACACAAAGTTAATCTAATACATCGCATAGTTGTTGATAAAGAAGTTACACCTTAGCTGACCAGTGACTGTGTGGCACTGCATTTGCACTTTGTCGTGTGATGGTAGACCACGACAGTTACTCCTCCACTGCAGGGATGCTTGTCACTTCCCCACATACCTGGCAACTCTTCCCTTGGATGGCTGGCCCAGATGGTGAGCCGTGGAGGCTGCAGCATTCGTGCAGGCTGGTGCTCCACCTACCCCAGGCCAGACAGTGGGTGGGACTGGATCTTGTGAAAAGCACCAGTACCTCCTGACAACTCAAGGAAAGAAATGCTTTGATGAGTTTGTATTCATTTCCCACTCTCACTACCCAGAGGTAGAGAATCTGGGGTATAGCTTCAGAGACTTTTACCACAACTTTGTCAAGAGTGGATTTGCCTACCCCTGCTGGTTCAACAGACACTCACTGTAAGAGTCAGTGGCTATGAGATTTCACAGGGAAATAGCAACTCTGCAGGATAGACACAGCTACCAAGATTCTATCCAGCAAATGTGCAATTGTAACACCAGCAAGAAGCCTTGCCTGTGGCCTTTGCAGAAGTTTTGCACCCCTTGCTGATCATACTATGTCTCTAGGACAATGGGATTCCACTAGTCCAAGCTCCTCTGCTGGGCCCAGATTGTCCATCTGGCCAGCAGAAAAGCAGCCATGGCCACAAAGACTCCTGGGAACTCACTATCCATGTCTTCTTCCTGAAGCAAAAGCAATATCCAGAAGGTCTGGAAACCATTCATCAGGGGTGTTTTCCTGGATCAGATGCTGTATTTATAGGATTAAGCCTACCGCTCTCCCACACAATGTCTTTGGCCAAAGACCAGACTCAAAGGTGGAACAGCAACCTTGGTGTCACTTGTAGGGCAGGAAGAAAATGAGCCAGAACAGAGGTATGGCATGAACATTTGCAGCAGTGGAGGCGAGGCTCATTTCTGCATGGTTCACTGATGTGGAAAGCAAATGTGGTCAGGAGAAGGAAGGAAAAACGTATATGTTTTTTGCTTGTGCAGGTAGATATTTCTGGGATATATTTAGTTCCATGGTTAGAACTGGTGCTGGAGATAGGGTTGCAAAGAGCAGGCAGCTGAAGGTCAAAGTAAAATGCAAGGCCCTCTGAACTGGAACAAGGGTCAATGCTGAAATTAAATTGTTCTTGCTGTGATAGGGATCTCTCCAGCTGCAGGTAAACCTAGCTTCAGGATGGGCTCAGATCTGAGGCTCTGGACTGGAAAGAACAAATTCCTAGGATATTTGCTAGGTCCTACTCAGACGTAGTTTCTGGAATGCTAGTGAAGAAAGTTTAGTGTAGTGGTTAGGGTTACAATTATTGAAAGCAGGAACAGCTTTTTCATGGATCTGTCATTTGCAGAGGGGTGGGATAGAGATTTATGTTGAAAAAAAGAAACTGGTTTAAGTTTAAAAATGGCAAGTCCATTCTGGAAGATAGACTGATTTTTACATTTCTTGGACAATTTTTACACCTAAGAATAAGACTGGAGAGGGAATGAGGGTTATGGAAAAGGGACTGAAGATCTAACTCAGTGGTGTAGGGTTCAATGACAGAGGATGAGATGTGAGAGAATGGTTTCTTTGTTAATCTAAATTTGAGGGAGAAGTAAAGGGAAGAGGCAGTTCTGGGCTATATAACTAAGTCAAGATTCAACTGAAGAGTTAGTTTGATTTACAGATCCTGAAATGCCTGTGGACTGGAATGCTACCAATAGGAAAGCATATCCTTTCTTCTTGTTTGGATAAGCTGTTTATTATTATTAAGCCTGTGGCTAGGGTTGAGGTTATGGTTACAGTTAGGGTTGGGTTATAGAGACTGAAGGACTCAGTTTATACTTGGTCTTGGCAAGTCTAATGGATTAGGATGAAGTCTGGTGCCAAAAGGAAGCAAACTCCTTATGAATGCATCTGCTTCTGGGAGATGTTTCTTGGTATGATTGGCATTAGGGGTGTGGGCAGCATGTGGCTACTGGACAACAGGGGTGGGGAAACAATTCCTCTGCCGTTCATTCTAGATTAGAGTGTTTTAGAAGATAAGTTGACAAGACTTTGGCTTAGGCTAGTCCTATATACTAAATCTATATATTCCTACTAAAACTCCATACTAAAATTCCTACTAAAATTCCATACTAAAACTTCAACTTTATTCCCAGCCATGAATTAGAAGCCAGTCTTAACACAGAGAGAACAAGCTGGAGAAAAAGCAAACTGTAAGTTATTCTTCCCTTCTAGCAATGATCTTCATTATAAGTGATCAAGCCTTGAAGTCTGTAGAAATTAATATATTTCTTCAGGTCCTGTTGTTAATAACTCTACCAGCCCTAGCACGAAGAGGATTATTATTCCTTTAACCAAATATAGAAAATAAATAAAGTACACATGTATACATGCATGTGCATAATTTATGTGTGTATGCACAGGAGGAGGCTGAAATAATATGAAGACCATGCTCCACTTCTTGCACAGCCCTTCATCTTAGACTTTGAGTCTGCATGAACTTGTAATAAGCCAAGCTCATTGGGGCCTGGTACTCAAACCTCCAAACTTCACTTGGTATAGTTATAGACTGGATTGTGAATCTACAAAATCTATACCTGCCTGACCTCTAGACCATAGCACCTTTAAGGACTCAAATAGTAAAACCAGTATTTCAGGCTCTGCTGTTCCCAAACCCTAAGTTGATTGTATCTTTGAAACTCTTTTGCAGGCTGTGGAGAAGCACAGAGTATTCTTGCCTTCTGGCACAAGCCTGTGTCTTAGTCCACAGTGCCTTCTGTATGGTACGTTTAAATGCCACTCTTCTGGCCCTGCCTTCTGTTACACTAACCTGATGTCTGGCCACAGTTAGGAGTCCTGAGATACTATCACAACTAGAAGGAATGAGCTTTTCCCTTATGTCTACCAGTTCCAACCCTAAACTGCTGTATAGACACCTACTTCTCATCAGGCCCTGCTAATTGTTGCCCCCACCTTAGCTGTAGGCCACAGAAAGGCAGAAAATCTGCTTGCCTTACGAAACCAGCCTGTAACCCAGACCACAGTGATATCTCTACTACAGCTAAATGCCTAACTGTTGCAGCTGTCCATCGCCTTAAGGTGAAGCCATACTTTGTTCCCAAACTTAGCTATAACCTCTGCAACTGTCATTGGAGCCCCACACTAGCCTCCCTCCAAAAGCCTGTTTGGCCATCTGGAAACATCTAGCATTTGTTCCTCTGACTGATTTGAACAGTAAATGAAGCCAAAGAGTATCCTTAACTACATCCCAAGTGAACCTTACTCCACGGAGCACTCTACATTATTAACCTGTCTCTTCAGGCACCATACCTCATGTCTAAACATGAGTATCTGGCAAGACCCAGTCATAAAATTAACTCTTCAGCATTCATCTTCCAAACCTGAATGTTGTTCTCATTTCCAGCCCTGGTACTAAATAAAGTTCAGTGACTGCTAGAGTCTTCAGAAGAGTATTTTAATATTTGTTGCCTCCTGGAAACAGCCGTAAGTGCCTCGCTTGCAGGCCTTGCAGAGTCTCGTGGTAGAAGCAGACTACACTGTCTCAGATGTTCAGAGTTATAGGATGATGGCATCCTTGGAGTATGAAGACACTATGATCTAGATTATGTGAGCCAGCAGATTCTCACCTGCACCAAAACTAAGAATAAATTTGTGAGTCTGTCTCAGCATCACCTCCAGCCACAGGTCAGTGATTTTTGCTGGATAAGCAATAAAGTTGAGCATTCGGTACTTCATATCTAAAAACCTCAAACTTAATACTAGTGTTAATATAACCAAAGATGCCTCGCAAAAGACACATCCAAAATGAGGCATCTGAAAAATAACTTAGATTTCTCGGGGGGGTGGTATGGGAGCAGAAGTTATGTCCAAGCAAACAAAACTCAACACAGCTCCCTACTAGAGCAGTCTTAGTGTTTGAGGGAAAAGGGGAGTTGCAGGGTTTCATAAACTGGTTTTGCTTCTCTTGGTTTTGCAGTGCAAATAAGGACAGCATCACAGGTTCTTTCAGTCGTAGTAACTTTTAGGCAGTGTGAAGTCACTGATAATGGGAGACATTTCACTTTAGTTCTGATGTAGATAATTATACTGCAGATGTCTAGACATTCTGGGATTCCTTTACATCTGATGGAGGAAAATGGGTGGTTTGAAGGAACAGTTCCTTTAAGTTAAATTTAGAAATCTAATCTAAGATAACATGAATCTTACACATCATGAATTTTATTCATCTACAACTCTATCTCTGTCAGCTATAAAGACAGCTGAAGGTGAGCAGCTCAGATGTAGACATCTACATTTAGTAGATAAATATTTTAAACTTGCTTACTAACCTGCAAGATCGGGATCTTGAATAATCAGCAAATTTCCATACATACTGCTTTTATGGCATCATGATTTATAGCCTCATGAAAAAGGACTTTCAAGGGCATGACATAACATAGGATTTCTTTTATCAATTGCAAGGAACAGTTTTTTATTATCTCCATTTCAGAATTAAATCCATCTATGATACAGGAGAATCCACTCTAATTACATAGTTGTGATAATTACAAAATCAGTTTAGGTCTGCTGATCAGGTAGCAAAGACTGGCTTAGTGAAGCTGAGAATCAGCAAAGCAGTGACAGTTTGTAGCATATGAACATATGAGCATCTGGCCTGGGATCCTTTCCGTCCACCGTACAAGAACCAGAGGAAGGTTACTTGAAGATCCCACCACCTGGAGTGGCTACATTTCATAAAGTCACCAGTGGGGAATGCTTCAAAGCAAATAGTCTAGCTTCTGTGAATTGTAAAAATGCTCCTCTACATTTTACTAGGGTTTAGTCACCTGCTGTATGTAATACATACTTCTTACATATTACACTTAATGCTGGAAAGAGCCATCTTGTATTCAATACATGAAGACAGCTGGGGTTGTTCATCCTGAAGAAGACAAGGCTCTGGGGAGACCTCATTGTGGCTGTCCAGTACCTAAAGGAGGCCTACAGGAAAGCTGGGGCGGGACTCTTTGTCAGGGAGTGCAGTGATAGAACAAGGGGTAATGGCTTTAAACTAAAAGAGGGGAGATTTAGATTAGATATAAGGAAGAAATTCTTCACTCAGAAGGTGGTGAGGCACTGGCACAGGTTGCCTAGAGAAGCTGTGGTTGCCCCACCCCTGGAAGTGTTTGAGGCCAGGCTGGATGGGGCTTTGGGCAACCTGGTCTGGTGTGAGGTATCCTTCACTGTGGAAAGGGGTTGGAAACAGATGGTCTTAAGGCCCTTTCCAACTCAAACCATTCTGTGATTCTGTGATGTGCAACACTAGGATCAGGGCTTCTTAGCTGATACTTAGAAAGGGAGATACATTTTTCTAATGCTCATTGTTTCCCAGCCATGGTTAGTTAGACAATGAGATTCAAAATGTGTATGGCAAGAGCACTGACCTCCCCTTCTTTCACAGTGTCTGATTAAGGGATAGGCAGCTGTAAGAGTGATTGGTTTCTAGGTATAAACTTGGTGCCCATTCATCTGCTATGGGCGAAGAAGGAGGTTGATTCACAGTGATATATTTATGTAATGTAGCGATATTTCAATTCATATTACCAAATACATTTAGTTTCTCTCTTAATGATAATTAAGCGAACCAACTGTATTTTCACGTAGTTTTTGGTGCACTGCCATAGCTTTTTTCTTCCTTAACTGTCAGTTAAAAATCCATACATATCAACTATGATATTAAAATTGTCATACATGATACTCCAAGCCATGCTAGCTTACTGAATATTGAAAGAGGGGAAGGGAGGGAAGTAGTTGTCCATCGTTGGACCTGAGAGTCACACTCCATTTATTTTCCAGGAAGCAGAATTAGCTCCATATGAATATTTCAAAACACTACCCATTAAATGAGTGCTAAGACTGTATGAGTTGTTACATTGCAGCTTTACTAGATATGATCAGGCTGGCTGGCTCAGGTGCTACATACAAAGTACCTGAAGTAGTACTGAGCACAGCATAGGCTGCAAACCCTCCTTAGACCAGGAACAAATGCTCTTAATTCAATACTGTGCAGCCACAGTTATGCTATCTGCTAGGCCCAATTAGCTAGCCTAAAGCTATATTTATCTAATTTCTGCCTTCCTATCACAGTCTTCTCATCTCTTTTTCCTGGTTTAAATGGATTAAATGAAGAAAAGATGAACTAAAAGAAGGGAACTGTCCATGCACTTTTAAATCACAGCCAATATTTATTGAGGAACTGTTGTCCTATATTAAAAGCACACATGATGTTCCCTGCAGAGGAAAAATCGATCTATTAATAAGAAGTTTAAAGTACCCTTGGAGATGAGGTGTGCTTCTCCTTGTTTGCTACATGCAAGAGATTTTGCCTGGCTGATAATGATAAGTAGGAGACATTCTTTTTCCAACTCCTCTATAATCTAACCTCAAACTATCCTCTGTAGACAGGTGGAGACACAGCCTCTTTGACTTCAGACAACGTGTAGAATATAGTACAGAGCTTGTCAACCTGAAAACCAGCCAGCATTTTTTTTTTAAGATTGCCATAGGGAATATAAGAGTTCAGGTAATTACTTTAAAATCACTCCAAGGTAAACAAGATTAAACTAAAAGCAAATAAAAGTGCTTGTCTACAAAATTTAAACTAAAAATAGAGGTGCACACATTGTAGGGGCAAATAAACAAGTACAAAAAGGGTGTGTGTTTGTGTTTATACTTCCTCCTAGAGTTTGGGTTACTCTCAAGGACACCAAGCCCTCCTAGAGCTGTTGGGCAGCAATCAGTGATAGGTGAGAAAGGAGGCTGGGGCACTTCCTCTATGGGCCAGTGAATGGCAAAGTGGAAGCAAGGAGAGGAAAAAGGCCTGAATACAAACAGTTGTCAAAGGTTTGGGCTGTGGAGGAAAATCATGTTTTCCTTCTACAAATGTAGCCTGAGCAATGAATGGAAAGTAGTCCTCAGACAGAGTTGCTGTGGATCATTCTCCAGATTATCTACCATGTTATATAGACTGTGAGCTGTCTTTAGAGTTAGGACTTAGTACACTATGGTGTTACACTAGTTATTCAAAGGCACCAGGATTTTACCACGTGCCCAAGACCCATTAGCAATCATTTTCCTATTTTATTGTATGTATGATGGAAATGGAATTGCGATATTCAGGTCTATTCATATTACCAAACAATTTGATTCAGATCAAGTCCTGACATAGCAGGTTATTTCTTTCTCCAAGACAAAGTTTCACGAATGTTTATTTACAACATATTGATTATAATTTTGAAGGCAAGTCCTGACTACAGATTTCCCTAGATTTTAGCAGGGTTTCTTTGTCTCATCACTTGGCAAAGAAATTTCCAAGTTAATACTGCCATCTAAAAAGATGTCTTCCACTAAACCCCCATGCAACCGGCTTTCAACAGGCTTGGCAGTCATGTTATGAACTTCATTTCATGTGAAATTATTTCCCCAACTTTACTGTTAGTTTTATCATAGCTATTCAGCTAGTTCTTTTTAAAGTTTCATTTTAATAAGAAAACAATTTGGTACGTAGCGTCATTTTCAAATCCAAGAAAGCCTTATCAACTTTTATTAATACAATTCATGGACCCAGGGGCAATTCATGATTAGAAAGCAGACATCTGACTGCAGAGACAGTTTCTCCATTTCTTCTTTCTTACAAAAGACTTTTGGGTGTTGATAGAGAAAAAGCAATGCTGAGAGGCAAAATGGCAAAATGCCATTATAAATTGGAAATCACAT
Organism: Anser brachyrhynchus; assembly: GCF_964034855.1. Classification (NCBI taxonomy): domain Eukaryota; kingdom Metazoa; phylum Chordata; class Aves; order Anseriformes; family Anatidae; genus Anser; species Anser brachyrhynchus. The sequence continues at coordinate 78,236,235 of NC_137696.1, read as the reverse complement.
TCACTTTCAAGAGAATACAGCCTTTAAACTTTAGATTCCAATTTACAATTCCTTATGATTTTGTTGTTGTTATTTTAATTATGCTCTATGCTGTATTCTCTTGAAGTATAAAAACTAAAACTATTCAAATTTGTGGAAATTTTAACAACATACCTTAGTTTCTTTTTTTTTTTCTTTTTTTTTTTTTTTTCATGTACTACTGCATTCCCATTTAAGTGCAAGCTTTAAACAAAAATGCACTGGAAGTGAAATACAGATGAGCATTCACCCTTGAAGACGGAACAGAACTGCTTATAGATAATTTAGAAGTGCAATCATATTATGTTTAGCTTTCTCAGGAGTTATCAGAGAGATGCCAGCTAGTTTGCACCAACTATTTCAAAGTAATTTAATACATAATGCATTTTAAACATATAACACAGTGTGTGGGAAAACTGACAATTCTGTATTGAGTTACTATATAAAGAAGTAGGAAAAAAGTTATGAAAACTGCCTGTCAAGACATTTATTCCAGCGGCGTATGCCAATGCTGAACTGAAAAATGAGCAGCATCAATGGCGTGTTCATAAGATGTGATTTAGAATGTAGGAAGTGATGGTAAGTGGTGGAAGCAATTTGCTTCCATTAATGTTACTAATATTTTTTTAAGACGTGATGTATTGACTTTTATTGTTAGCTTGAGAATATTTTATTGAAAAAAGCCTTCCGCAGTCATGGGAGAGCATAGAGTAAGGCGTATAGAGTAGCATTTTTTTGAACAAAGGGGAGTTAAATGGCAGCAGAATATTTCTCTGCTCGGTTTGTGACTTATTTATACTAAGATTACCAGGGGGGTAAGAGCAGGGGAGGTGGCAGAAGAGATTTTCACAGTCATGTACATGTGTGCACATGAAGCTATCCTCCTGACCAACCTCAACATGGGTCATACTCTCTGAGAGAGCTTTTACTTTTACTCCAAAGAGATGGGTTGATAGAAATTTTTCAACACAGAGAAAAAAATATCAGTGTTTCTGTATCATCAAGGAAAAACAGAAAGGCACTGTCCTACGGTATCTCCCACTCAGTCCTCACCTGATGTCTTTGGTGGTCCTGATGATGGCAATGACAATGAAGAAGACTCCTTCACGCCACCTGAACAGGTATCCAGAAAGTGACTGGAATAAGTTGTCAAAGCCATAAATATGCAGCTGTGATATTAAATATCAAAGGGAATATGTCCGCCTTTCTGTGGCAAACACAAGAACTGACCTCTAGGAAATGACAGGTGGGTAAGAGCTCGGAATGAAGTGACTGGTGGCTATGATGAGCACAGCACTTCATGGTAAACCCTGATGCGGAGAGCTAAATTTGGCATTGGCTATGCTGTTTATTATGTAAGAGAGAATGCAAGTCAGCAGATAAGATGCCAAGGTACAGGGAAACAAGCAAACCTGGACCCATTCCTATTTCTTACTGTGAGCAAGACCTTCAACCTTTGTGCCAGAGCTTCTTTTTGCATAAAAATGAACAAACAAATAAAGAAACAAACACCTGCCCAACCAAACAACCCACAAACCTCCTCTTATATGATTTAATAAATAAAATGAGAGATCTACATAGGATCTTTGCAAGCACCTCAGGAGAGAGTTTCAGCAATGATCTAATATAAACCACTGAATAAGCACAGGAAAATAGACAAAATTATGTCTCAAATGGTATCTGTAACACAAGCTGATTTTCCAGCACAGGCTCTGACTGTTATTTGCAGATAACAGCTCTGCATCAAGCTTCAAAACCCCCATTATCAGTTGTTTTCTGCAATCTTTCTGGATCGCTGAAAGTTGTGCAGACGTTCCTAGAGAAAACTTTGCCTGTATATGGAGACGCCAATGGAGAAAAACTGTGGTTTTTCACCAGGTTATGTCTTTCATTTCCAGTGGCATTTTTTTTTCAGTTGAGTTTACACCCATCTTTAAGGTTTCCAAGAAACAGATATTTCCAAGGAAGCTTTAAATTAGTGCTTCTAGGTACTGAACCAGGTGTACAATTCGGTGTAGAGTTCAGCTTGGTGTAGCATGTGTGTATAGTGAATCACTGGCAAGCACAAGCCAAAGTCAGTGAAGGCAGAACTTCATGTTGTTGCATTCAGATAGAATCTGGTGAAAAGAAAATTCATATTTAGGACTGAACCTTCAAAAAATTTACCTTGGCTGTAGCAGGCTGCTCCACAGGAAGCACTCAGACATGTCATATGATGGCACTTTAGTCTAGCTTATAGACTTAAGTATTGCTTGCTATATCTCCAAATTGGTTCAATGTAAAACACAGGTCTGAGGTTAACTTTTTAGAAGACTACTGAATATTTTGTTCTTCCACACCTGAAGATACAAAAAGGCAACTCACCACAGACTTGTAAGAGGAAAAACAATTGCCATCTTAAAATCTTGCCTTATTCAACTTCACGTCTTACCTTCTTGTACACTTTTCTGGAAGCTATTTATCACCTGGATTTACATTACATGCTGTATATTCTTATCTTCAGCATGCCCAGGTCTCCCATTCAAGGGCCCCTGGAGTCTGTCTTTTTTTTTTTTTTTCCTAGAGTTTATCCAGCTGCATTTTGAACAAATTTCTGACTTCCGTTATATCCTGTGTCAGAAGTTTCACACCTCATTTGTGTGTTTCCTAAAAATGATTTGTTTTGTTTGTTTGGAATATGTTGCTTGCTGGTTTCTTTGGAGGACTCCTACCTTTTGTGTTGTAAGATACAATAAGCAATTTTTCATTAACCTTCCTCCTCATACCCTCTCCAATATTATAGACAGCTTTCAGACCCTCCCTCAGATGTCTAATTTCCAGGCTGAAAGGGCCACATCTATTTAGTCATTTCTCATTTGGTTTCAGGTTTTCACTCCCTCTTCTCTGCCTTTTCCAGTTCTGTTATACCTTTTCAGAGAGCTAGGACAGGTTTCATGATGCTGAAGCAACAGAGTAGTATGCAACAACATAATAACACCAACAACAAAAATCTGTTTAGTTCTCCTTTGCCAAGTTTCCTAGCAATGTCTACGTAACCCCAATGTCTCATTTCTGCATGAAAAGGGGAGCAGCTTACAATCCAATATGGTAAAATTAGAATTGTATTTTGCCCTCATTTTACATTTATCTACGTGGAATTTCACCTGCTGTTTATAACCCAGTATTAGCAGATTCTTCACATCTTGTTCTCTACCTTTGTTATCCTGAATATCTTACCACCAGTTTGTTCACTGTCTGCCTGTTCAACCTCTTTGGTGGCATTGAACCCCAGTCCTCCCCAGCACGAAGTAATATTAGGCTCTGTAGGCTGATATTCTTCCACTGGGAGAACTCTCCATGACTCTTAAATACTTTTCGCTCGTCATTCAGCTAGTTACATATTTGTGAGGATGAATATCCATAGCAGCCTAGTTTCTTTAAGATCCTTGTTGCATGCCTTCTGGTAGCTGAAGCAGGCTTTGTCTGCTGGATCTCCTGTATTAATGTCCCTGCTGACCTCTTCAGAATAAATAAAAAATAAAATAAAATAAAATAAAATAAAATAAAATAAAATAAAATAAAATAAAATAAAATAAAATAAAATAAAATAAAATAAAATAAAATAAAATAAAATAAAATAAAATAAAATAAAATAAAATAAAATAAAATAAAATAAAATAAAACTATGATGCATTAATAAGGAACAAGCATTTGCAGTGTTTGCACTTCTCCTGTATATCATATTTACCCATGCAGATACCAACTTTTCCTTAGTGCAGTTCCTAGTGATTTGTTTGGTACAGACGCAGCAGATGTATTTATCCATAGATTACGAGGTCTCCTCAAATACATTCAAAAACTGGTGTCATAATAATACCCTTCCATTATTCACACACCAATGAGGTTATAAACAAGAAGCCATTAATTTCTTTAGGAAACATGATGAGTTATTGATAAAAGTAAGCTTCCAAGCCCCTGACACTTGGACATTTCAGAGGAATTTGAAGTTTTTGCTTTGTGCCTTACAAAATATCATTTCTATCAGTGCAGATAACTTTCATTAGGTGTTCTTCACCTTCTGCCACTTCCACATTGGACTCTTGCAAGCTCCTATTTAACCCAAGTATTTTTTCTAAGAAATCCATCTGCATTAGCTGTACCTGAGCACTGATATTTCTGTCTTGTTCTGCCACATGCTTCTAGTTCCTTTTCTGCTTTCCTTATTTGTTGGCCAAAGTCAATTAAAACATTACGAACCATTTAGTGCTAGTGAAAACTGCCAGGCTAAGAACACTCATAATATTTATGCAAAAACAAAGACTGCATGGGCAGCACCGGTAAAGCACAATTTAGCCTTGACCTGAAGGAACCTGGAGTGTAAAGTGAAATCCATCAAGAGATTTTTAAAGCCAGCAGGGAACGCTGTAAGGATCAAGTCAAACTTCTCACATAAGTCAAGCCAACAGAGTTTCTTTTTCGCTGCAATCTTTTAATCTTCATTGCTGCATTTGAATCCCGCTTTGCAATGCCAAGATCATGCCAATCAATCTGAACCTCCTATTCTGTGTAAGTACTTGCTCTGATTCAGCAGTCACTCACATTAGTGGGACCATGTATTTTCCCATGTAAAAGACAGACATTGCAGCACTTTTTTTCTAAAGAACTCTCTCTCAGACCTACTTCTCATTTCCTAATCCCTGAGAATATCTTGTATTCTGGGTTTATGGGTGTTGTTGCAGCCTTAGACTGAAGTGCAATGTGCAATTATAGTAAGACCAGTGAAGGTGGCATCCCTAAAGAGCTGCAGAAAGCATGCACAGACTAGTTGGCCCAAATTAGACCCACACTTCTCATCCCCTGAATTTATGTGATCTCCCCCTTTCAAGGTTCAAACTGGCTAGCTGCTTCTATAAGCTCTGCACGCTGCTCCAGATCAATAGGACTGGATTCTGAAAATCCCATTAGAGAAAAGCAAATGTCAACAACAGAATTAGAACCCTTTCATTTCTCCCTGGAAAATAGAAAACAAACATTGTAAATTGCCCATCAATTACTCAAATGCAAATGCTTGAAGTTCTTTTCCCCTCTGCAATTATAAAAGTTGTTCTATGCAATAAAAGGTTATTAAGGCAATACTTAATGGCCTTATTCATAATTCTAAGCCAGCTTCATTTAAAATTTAAACCTACCAGACTGTTTGAATGTAAATTGTGATGCTCTAGAGTATAAAAAAAGATGTGATAACACCATAAATTTCAAGTATTTTCAGACATGTCTATTCCCATCATTTCTGTTACATCAGCTTTACCGCTCACTCTCTCTCTCTCAATTAGATCATTCAATATTCTTCTAGCAGTGCTCTCTGTGTGTTTTTTCCATTCTTGGTTGAATAACTCTCCAAATACTACCATGGGGGAGGGGAGGAAGCTGCCTTTCCTGGAATCTGCTTACTTATCAGCATGGGCGTCTAAATGGTCTCAAAGCAAAATCTGATGCTATCGGGCCATTACAAGATAGGCTCCTGAGATCATTAGGCAAAGCCTGGCCACAGTTCTGCATTCACAGAGGTGGTCGGTTGTGCGGCCGCTCTCAGTACAAGGACCTGTAATCCTTTCCTGTTGAAACTTTGGTCTGAGCCACAAAAGCATTTTCTATTTGACTTTTATTAAACGGTATGGTGAAAGGCAGAAATCAACCCAGAAGAAGCCAGTTTATGATTAACTTAAGCCATACTATGCAGACCTTATCTCAAAACATAGTTAGCGTGGTTATTTTTTGGAATACTGCCTGGTAACAAACCTGCACACACAAGTAAACTTCTCCCACTCTGAAGCCTTTGCCAACTTCATTTGAGAAGCATCTAAATTGTTTGAGCTAAGAGATACCAGCATACAAAAAGGACAGGAGAAGAATAAGACACTTTAATTTTTCTTTTGATCTCAGAGGCAGAAAGGTTTCCAGGAACAGAGCACGATATGGTTCACCAGTTTCAGTCTCACAGACAGCACATCTACAGTAGGAATAAGTCTTTTGATAGGTTCCATGATAAATCAATAAGAATTGCTCCACAGGGGGTTCAGCAAGTACTGGAATATATCCAGTTAGTTGCTAGGTAAATGCACTTATTTTTCGTATTCTAAATCAGTTTTTCTCTTTCCTGGCTGAACTTTCTGTGCAAGGAGCAATATGAATGAACAAATGAATGCTATTACAGCCAGAGCAATCTTTTCATTCAGGTAAGTGTTGGCATTATCATGGCTTCTTTTCATCTCTGCTGCTACAGAGTGATGAGGTGAAGTGTGCTTAAGATTCCAGTGCATAATTACTTTATCACACCACCTGGTCTCTCCTGTCTCTCTGACATGAAATACAGACATTGAAGACAGACTACAGAGTATCTCTAGTGCATACTAAGCTTCCTGTTCTGAGGGATACTAGGACCTCTGAAAAGAGCTGAATCTCTCAGAGAAAGGTCATAAAGATCAGAGATGTGATTCTTCCTTCCCTATTTATTAACCAGCAGAAAAAGCCAGATAGGCAGAGGACAAAACTACATCCCACAAAGAAAAGAAGTGGAAAATAAGGGGCCCGTGTTATTATTACTACTTAGAATAGTTATTATGCTCCAACATAGAAAAATACTATTTTTACAAGACAGCTGAGAAGTACCATGAAAGACATACATTTACTTAATTTGTCCCTAGACCATGCATAATATTTTAGAGAAGACTTGAAGGAACTTTTTCTAATTCCCAAAACAGGTACTGCAGGGTGAGGTTTGGGTACAGTGGTAAGTGCTTGCCTCTCTGCACCTAATCATTCTGTGCTGAACAACAAAGGAGGTATGGGTTGTATGTATCCTTTTACCTACCATAATACTGTGAGTGCAATCACATTATTCCTTTAAAAAACAAACAAACAAGCAAAACAATACAAAACAAAACAAAAACACAACAATTCAGTCTATGTCAGGAAGTCTATGTCAGTCTATGTCTCACTTCTATGTGTTCTTAAGATCCAGCCAAGTTTCATGGCTCTGTGACATGCTCTCCTCAGAGAGTGATGTGTACATCATTTTCCATCCTGATTCATTCAAAGGAGTTTGCCACATGGCCATTTGTTCAAGCTTTTAATTTCCAAACCTATTAGATGATAGAATTATAAAAAGCAGAGCTGGCAAATAGAAATATTGAAAAATTGATATAGTGTGACCCTTTTCCTTCCCAAGAGACTCCCTTTCCTAAGTACTATGTGCCAATAGGCAAACCCAAGAGCAGTGTACATACTGTACTGTGTGGATTGCAAACACTTCCAGGAAGGTAATCTTCTGGTAAGGTACCTGGACTGTTTTTACTTTATTCTATAAGTTGGCAGAATAAAGGAAGATACAAAATAGACACCCTATGCACAAGTTTTAAAATATTCTTTATATCAGATATGACAGCAAAACCAAAGTTTAAGACTTCTTTCATCCCTGATGGATTAGGTGACCTGTGACAGTGAGAGAGAAGGAAGAGGGCTCTGGGACACAATAGGAAACCTATCTCACACTATGCTGTTTCAGCATGGGTTTTCTTCTCAGCTGTAATCAAAATCCTCCTATTAAATTGTCAGAGACACAAGATACCCATCAGTCTGCTGTGGGTCTGGTCAGTGCAGAGCTTTCCTCTTTGGTTTGCACCAGAAGCAGCTTCAATATTTAGTGGTAACGGTATTCTCAGTGTTGTTTATTCCAATTACAGGACTATTGGCCAGAGGTATTGTGCCTGGAAAGCTAGTCAACACTCTCCCTGCTATCATCACCATGGGCTGTACCTCGGTGTTGTGGTTACTGTCCAGTACAGCAGCACAGGAACAGCAGCTATGCCCTGGGCATCTGCCAGCCCAGGTGGATGGCCATAGCTGTTATCAAAATGTTCCCAGGCACAGCAAAGCAAGATGATAAGCAGTAGAAAAAACAACAGAAGAAAAAGCAGCTATGAACGAGCACTGGACTCTAACATACAGTAAGGCAAGCAAGCCCCATGACAAGCACAGGAGCCTGCCAATTAGCAGTTAAACAGCTACAGCATCTATAAATTTGGTGTAGCACACTCCATGCCACAATTAAACCTGTCAACATTGCAAACCCTCCTGGTCCCACGCTGGGTGTCAGAAAGGATTGTTGTGGTTTAACCGCATCAGGCAACTCAGCCCCACAGAGTCACTCACTCACTGCCCCCAGGTGGGATGGGGGAGAGAATTGGAGAGGTAAAAGTCAAGACCTCATGGGCTGAGACCAAGACAGCTCGTTAGGCAAAGACAAAGCCACACACAAGCGCAGCAGAACAAGGAATCCATTTGGTGCTTCCCATCGGCAGGCAGGGGTTCAGCTACCTCCAGGAGAGCAGGGCTCACCCCATGGCACGGCTCCTTGGGAAGACAAACGCCATCACCCCAACATCCCCCCTGCCTCCTCCTTTCCCCCAGCTGCTGTCGCTGAGCACGGTGCCACACAGTGTGGGACATCCCTTTGGGCAGCCTGGGCCAGCTGTCCTGGCCGTGTCCCCTCCCAGCTCCTGGGGCACCCCCAGCCCCTCGCTGGCCGGGCAGCACCAGGAGCAGGAGAGGCCTCGGCTCTGTGCGAGCACCGCTCTGCAGTGACTGAAACATCCCTCTGGTATCACCACTATTTTCATCACAAATCCAAAGCACAGCACTGTGTGAGCCTTTACAAAGAAATCAACTCCATCCCAGTCCAAACCATGACAATATCCACCCCTAGAAGAGCACTGTACTGCATGACTCATGAGGAGGCCTAGTTACTGGTGGGCTCTCCACACAGCCACGCACAGAATAAAACAACACAAGTGGGTCCTCCACCTCTGTGTTGCTGGACCTGGGTAGGTAGGTCCTGGAAGTTCCCTTCTTTGCAGATGTGATCTTACCAGAACTTGACTCCGAATATTACGTCACAGCTTTAATTAGTCAGTTTTGCCATTAAGCCATGGGCCATCAAGTTTTAATGCAATCCTCCACTGTTGATTAAAGAGTGTGTTATTTCCTGAATGTCAAACAACATATGACAATAAAGTAGGCATAAAAGATTAGGAAAACAAATGTTCAGCTACTTCTGTACTGAACGCAAAGCACAAATGACTGGTCTTTGAATGCTTTTGCATTTGCTTGAAGCTTTGTAACATTAAAATTGATGATGGTAATTAGTTTGCCTTTCAGAAGAATGAAATTTGAATATTCCTGAATCCTCCTGGGCTCAATGGCCTCCAGCTCAAGCCTATTAACTCGCTTTCTATGGCTCCTCTATAAGTGCTGGTACTGTATTTCTTTAAAAGCAAGGACTGAAGTAGCCCCAAAACTCTCTTTCCGAAAACAAGTTCAGACATGCTTGATGAACAGTTGTCTGATATAACACAGACATCCTGAAGATATCCAAGTCCTCCTGGGCTTCGCTTATACTGAATAGAGAGCAACAGGTACCTTGACAGAATGAAAGAGATAAATATAAAGAGATGTAACTAGAGTAGGCCTGATGAATTACCTTCTAACTGGGCCTGTTTCTCTCCAGTGATGTAAATAAAGCTTAAGGTGACTAGCTTAGACTTAGTGTGCTAAAGTTCAGACACATATTTGGTGACAACTGTTTGCCTCTTTTTTTTCTGAAAATATGTATTGTATACATATTACAGCACTTCAGGTTAAGAAAAGGTCTTCAGAGGCATAAGACAGCTAGCTGGCTTCAAATTTGTTTATTATTCTGTCTCTTTAAATATGTTAAGTAAATTATTATCTTCCCTCCCGGTACACTTGTAGTGATGTCTGCACCCAGCTGAATCAGAGCCCCAGGGGGAACACAAAAGCCATCACTTTCCCTGACTTTGAGGAATTTCTGGACATCATCTACAACCAGGACTGAGAAAAAAAATGACCCACTGAAGAGCAACCCTCTGGAGAACAGCAGCCTCCAGAACTAAGAACCTCTGGAAAGGAAGGTTAAAATCATACATCTCTTTTTGTGCCTGCAAATAGCTCTTAGGAAAAAAAAAATTCTCACAAAAACAGTTTAACTGTTTACCTATATACCATGCTATATCAGCTAATTAAAAAGTGCTGTCATTAAGAAGCCTAATTCTCTCCTCCCCATTTCTCACATCTATGTGCCTGATGTGATTCCTCACTTATAACTGGGTTACTTGCTCTGAGCAATCGCTGACCTCTCCAGAGTTGGGGAAGATTTGCCAGTCGTTGAGTCTCTCACGATATTCTGACTGAGACATGGCACATGATGTTCTCCAGGTCAGGCGGGTGTGCATGGGTGTATGTCATTATAGTAATGCCATGCCAATGTAACCTTCAAACTGCTACCAATTATTTTCAATATTGCGTGGAAGGTGGGAGAGGTTGTAGAAGACAAACTCATTATGAAGAAAGACGTGGGAATTACAGAACAGATTAACTGATGTCCCAGAAAAATGTGAACAGCCAATTTGAATGTACCTAAAAGATAACAAAGGGATTCAACAAAGAGCCAAAATGGTTTGATTTTGTCAATAATTTATGTGAATCTAATGTCCTTTTCTGGCACAGTAATTAGCCTTGTGGACTAAGGGGGAAGATATATACATAGCTTACAATCATTTCACATTACATTCTCATAAACAAGCTTTAGAAATACAGTCTATCTGTAACCAGCCTTAGGTATCAGCACAAGGAGTTGAAAAACTGCTTTTAGCACAGTGGTTTATTGATGAGTCACTGTCAGATGGGGAGAGAGACTCTCAAGAGGAGTCCTGGTGGTATCTGCTCTTCTTCGCTCGATATTTCCATTAACAACTAAACGATGGGGGAAAAGTACACAGACTGGATGACACCAAACTCTAAGCTGTAAATGTTTTGGAGGACAGGGTTAAAATTAAAAGTGATCTATGTTAGCTTGAAGGGAGGGTATGAAATCATTATGAAGAAATTCAATAAAGGCAAATGCCAATGCTACACTGCAAAAGAAAAAAATCAAGTACAAAATGAGGACCATCTGACTGGCAAAAAGTCCATGGGGTAGGAGGACTGGAGGATGTTAAAATGGGCACCAACTTACTGATGTATCAGTAGCATGAAGGGTCTCAGGCTCTTTCTTTACACTTCACATTCCCATACCATTCCTGACCTTTAAAATGTTCTTTTTTTCTCATTTGGTGAGAAAGGACATACAGTATCTTCCTCCTAACAAAGGTTTTCTAGCCGCATTTGATGTTTCTTCTTCTGGACTTCCCAATGGCCTTTCCTCGCTCCTCTCACCCTCTTTACTGGGGCACCCCAGTGCCCAGAGTGAGCTCAAGTCACCTCTCACCATGCTTGCCTCTCATGTTTCCATGCCCCCTTTTGAAGACTTGGGCATTGGGCTAGACATGGTATATCAAAAAATGGTCAGCCAGCCTGTGGCAAGAGCCAGGTGAGGCAAAGCATCAGCCTCGAAGCTTGATGAGTTGAAGTGAATTAAAAAGTGCCAATTCCAAGGCCGTTTGAGCTGAGAGTCGGGGCAGAAATGACAACAGACTCACGTGTTTCTTGCTAAAAGGCACCTTTATACAATGTTCCTCGTACTTAGCCTGTGTGTCAAGGGTTTGTTACCTGGTTTGAGCCTAAATGTGTTCATGCAGCTGAGCAGGATAATGGCATTCAAGTCAGGAAGGAAAGAATGAATCGTTATTCTCTACAGAAGGCCTGACCTCACCATCTCCCTGGCAAATGTATGTGACGCTTTCCAGGGCTCTTACACTGATACGTTTGTGAGCTATCAATTATTTACATACTTGGTCAATAATTTAAATGTCCTGGAATGTGCGTATTACAAAATAACTGCCTTTGTTCTTTAAGTTTGCAAGGATGCCCTGCTGGCACCGGCACACTTAATGGCTTAATAAAAACTTAACAGGAAAATTGAAAAGCTGGATTTTACTGCTTTGATGGCAACTAAGCTGTTTTCCACACTTTGAAAAAGTTATCCTTGAAAGACTACATTAGGCATACACACAAGTTTTAGTAAATTGGGAGCAATGTACCTGAGGGTTTGAGTGAATCTGTTACATCAAAATAAAAAGAAATGTCACTTTCATTTAAATAAGTTATACAGACAGTGAGAAAATACTTTTAATGGGACTCTTGCTTATTTTTTTAATGGGGCCCCCTCTGCCCTGCTTTTCTCCTTTCATTGCCACAGCTGGAGAGAGAAGGTCTTCACACAATATAGGAAATTCACACCAACTTGCTGCCTTTAAAAAGGTGTTCACGCTACCCTGCTGTCATTTTAACAGTGTGCCTGGACAAAGGGTGGCTTGTATTTGCTCACAGGGATTTTATAACTGCGCCATTGAGATGTCTTACAAATCAGGGTTTCATTCTAATTGTAAAAATAAACATAGATAAATACCCTTTTCCTGAAAAAAAAAAAGAAAAAAAAAGATTCAGCTTGTCCTCATGAGGGTGTTTGGGACTACAGCGCACATGATTTGAAGACCTTCTTTTTGTCTTTTTTTTGGGGATGCAAATGGTCCTAAAAAGACACTGTTCCAGATTTGTAATACTGCAGAACAACATTTCTTCTGAGCTCTTGCAGATTGTACATTAGCTTTTGACCAGTGAAACCAACCCCCAGCTTCTTCCCCGAAAAGGGTCCTTGATGGAGCAGAAGAGCAAAGGTGCTGCCATCAATATGATCAGGACTGAAGCCCCCATTTCACCAAGAGCATTTCAGGGCAGAGTCCTATAGTATAAACATCAACAAGAGCCAGAACATTTACAGACAAACTGAGCTACACAATTCCAGGAAGTCGAGAATAAGTTCTGCTTTACTGAAAAGGGATCAATGCAGGTTTGTTTTCGGGTCCAGGTGATACTATAGTCAGTGCTATGAACAGGAAATTGTTTCATTGTGAATGTTTTTATTAAGAATTACAGTGGTGGGGAATAAACAAAGTGAGAGACAGCAGTTCGCAGAAACTTGATGACCTGAGGTTCGTGTTCTGAAGGTAAGCATCAATGTGGACTCTCTGATGGTTAACAAGGGTTGAGTACATGCTGCAGTCTCCATCAAACTCTCCATCAAACCTGGCATGGATCCTCACTGCTTCACAGCATCTCTTTTGACAAAGTCAGTAAGAGCTTAACATCCAATATCTTTCTGTCAAACATGGGTAGAATTGGTCAATATGTTCAAACATTATCAAGGGTAAGAGGAGGAAAGGGATGATTGATAGGAGTCTAATTTCCTGATTTCTGAATGTCTTCATAAAACCATTTTTATTACAAAAGCAAATTTACCTTAGGCCACAGAGGTTCTGTTCCACTAGTGTGGTGTTACTAGGCAGAAAACACAAAACCATGCTGGAAAACAAAGCTGTTAGTAAGTTTTCTCCTTTATTGCCTGATCTAGGTGAGGAAGCAGAGGAAATGCCATACAGACGAGAGAGAGACATAGAAGATGCTCTGTCTCCCTGCCTCACCGCTAATTTATCCCTCTATGCTATACTCCCGACCTGCAGGTCATTTGGAGGAGAGAAGCTCATCAGAGGGCTTGGGAAGGAGACATGCAGTGTGACATACATCCCCTCCGAGCACATGCCTGGAAGGGAGCAGCCCCGTGCCATGACCCCTCTGGGGCCGTGGTGGCTGGTGGTGGCAGCAGGAAGCCTGGCCGTGGTGGTGGGAGTGCTCCTTCCCGGGGCGTCCTGCCCTCCACAGGCATCACCTGCAGCTAACCAGCTGATTTTGTTTACTGTAAGTAGCTGTACAGCTGCTCAGCTTACAGAAATGCAGCATTACTGGTAAAGTGAATCCCAGCAGTAAAGGAGGAAAGTTTATAACCTGTTAAGATTTCTTCAGAGGGGAGACATTTGCTTATGAGGGCCTCACATTTCCTCTTAAGACGCCTCCCCACACTTGAAAGGCGTAAGTGAAAAAGCCCAAGGACTTCTTCAGCGTCAGACCATTTCAGCAATCCACCTCCCAGCACCACTGTGGGGCTGCCAAAACAGGGTGCCAGGTGGGCAGAGCGGTCCCAGGCAGGCACCTCTGCTCCTGCAGGTACCAAAGTGCATAAATCCACCCTGGGCATGTAGAGGTGGAGAGCTCAGAAAAGAAACCCCTGCCCTGGAGAAGAGTATCCACAGGGCTATTCTCCATACCAAGGATGGAGGTGGAGAATGACTCACTAAAACTATGCCAGTGGGTTCCCTATCTGTGGAGACATCTGCCCCCATTTGCCAGGTGATTTAATCTCTAGATATGCTCATTTACAATCAGGGCTGTGTGGCAATAATGGCAGTTCACACCCTGCTGATCCCAAGAGTTGCAGGCTTCAAAGCACCCTGAGGGCTTCTCTGTGCTTACCATACTGTCAGTCCCCTTTTCTTGCAAGCCTTGGTTGTTCACGTCACCCGATTCTCGGTGGGCAGTCAGCCATGGGGTTGGAGCATGTCCTGAACACCTCCCATGCCCGTCCATTGCGCAGCTTTTAAAATCAAAGCGCAGCCCCTTGCCCCTTCCCTTCTGCTGGTACGTCTCTCCCTCTCACGTTGGAAATGCTCTCCCAGGCAAGGGGTCTTTCCACTTTGAACCACATCACTCATTAAGCAAGTTGTGTGTTTAATATTTCCACTAACCCACTGAAGAGATCTCTGAAATATACTTCAGGCCGCATTTAAGTTTCTTCAAGGACATATGAGCAGATTTCAACCAGATGAGTTTGGCAGTACAGGACTTCTGGAGATTCATTGTCCCTCTGTGGGGTTATCCAAATATTCTGTTTATGTCTTCTAATTAAAAAACTTTATTTGATTACAGCTCTGTTTTTGAACTTGGCTTTAGAATATATCTTCATATTTTTATTGGAAGTTATTGTTCAAAAGTTCCCTGCTAAGTTTCAATTTGCAAAAAAAAGCCAGATGGTATAGTTAAATCAGAGGCTGCTAAGAAGCTTTTTATTTGACCTGTAATTGAGAAGGATGATGAGTAGTTAAATCCAAACAACATAAAAACGTTTTTTAAAAAATCTAATCATTAAAAGTTGCACCAAAAAGTGTTAGTCAAGGAGTTCTACAGATCAGACTATGTCATTTATCAAAAAGTTATTGACTATTAGAGAAAATCCAAAGGTTGGGAAGAGATCTAATATCGTGCCAAGCCTTTTTAAAAGAAGTTAAAATAAATAAATATCAGACCATTAGCTGGGCAACAATCCTAGTCAATATAATTGAATAGCTAAGAGGAGAGACAATTAATACAATTAAAAAGTAGATGGAATAACTGATGCTAGTTAACATGGATTTACAGAAAATCAATTTTGCCCAATGAATGTAATGATCTTTTTGTGACATTGCAGGTTTGGTTGTTAAAGTAACAGTACTGATATAATAAATTTAGGTATACATATGGGGCATTCAACGTGGTAAAAAAACAGGGGAAAGAAGAATCAACACCAGATTCAAAATTAAAATCACAGGTTGTGTAAGCAAGAAATCATAACTGAACAGGTGGGTTTCTAACAGGTTCTCACAGGTATTCATTCTGCAATATTTTGATGAGTGAAATGGAGGTGTAAAAACTGATATGGGTCTAAGCATGCAAGTAATGTGAAGAGCAGAGAATGGGAACAGTTGGGAGGAGAGGCTCTCAGGGCTCAACACTAGAGATACTGACAAAACTGAACATAAAGGAGCAAACAAAGTGCAATCAGACATCTAGAAACAAAGGCTGTGGGCCAGACTCAGAGGCCAAGAGCCTCTCTTCCAGTAAAGAGCATCTCTGGTGAGAAACTGGGCACCACCATGGACCATGGGCTGAGCCAGGTCTCCTATGCAACCATCTGAAAGAGATCTTATGCTGAGCAATAGAGGAGAAGAGGGCAGCAAAAGAGATGCTATTTTGCCTCTGTGTTTTTTATGGGATGTGAGTGCTATTAGAGAACCCCAAATCGTTCTAGCGGCCACAGTTGTGGAAAGAGGTTAATAGAGGTTAACAGGCAAGACAATATGTGAGGAGAGCCCTAAGAACTACTGAAGGAATAGAAAATAAACTTTGAACACCAATATCAGGAGTTTTGTACCTTGATCAAATCCCAGCTTGCTACATATCTATATAATGTATATTTATCTATAAGTACCAGCCATATGGAACAAGACTAGAGATATAGAGCCATTCTGTATAACAGGAGGCAGGAACCTACAGGTAGACAAATACAAAATAAAAATAGAAAGGTGAAAATCTTTAATTGTATATGCTGTGAGATAATAGAATAAGCTGTCAGGTTTTCTGGTGGCTTCTCTACCCCTCAATTCCTAAATAATAATAATAATAATAGTAATAAATAATTATTTCCTCCTAAAAAACGTGCTTGACTTCAAATTGGAATTAAGGAAGCCCCAGGGCTGATACTAGCTGGAAGATCAGAGTATGTGAACGCAAAAGCTTTTTGGAGTTTGATAAATATTTCACTTTCTGTAGCAGATTCCATGTCTTTTTAAGTCATTGGCTTTAGACTGCCTCCAGCTGTAATCCTAAAAATTCCCTCTCTTCTCTTTCCTTCCCTGTGAGCCTGCCTGCCTTTGAGGTGGGTGCTGGCAGAAGAGCCCACTGATGCTGGGCTCCAACCTTGCTGGATGCGTCAGAGCAATCAAAGAACCAGCAGAAGTGAGTGGCATTTTTTGTAATTTAGTTGTACAGCTCTTTTATTTCATAATGCTAATGGATTCTTTTTTTTTTTCTTTTCTTCCGGAGTTGATCAAAAAGATTAGAAAACATTCTGTAACACGCTACCAGCTCTCGCTGTGAACTGCCCATCACTGGTGTCGAGTTCACTGCACGCATCCATTAAAAAGACTGTAGGGTCAGACATTGTACTTAGCATCCTAGATGCAACCCATGTACCCTGTACATAGTGAGCAGCATTATCACAGAGATTTTGGCAGAAAATATTTTCTTTCTCTCCTCCCACGCATACACAGAAGAGAAAACTCTTCAGAGCTATGCTTGCAGTCTCATTAGATTGTTAAATTGGGGTTTTAAAAACTAACTAGTGCCACTCTCCCAGCTTTGTGATTAGTAATCCTCTTAGGAACTTTGTGAATCTATTAATCTTCCTCAGCAAGTATATCAATCCGATTAAATGACAGTTAAAATGTTCTGTGCAAAACATTGTGATAAGACCAAAAAATTAACCTCTGAAAAAATAGTATATGTGCATATTCACATAGTCAGCCTTCTAGAGAAGAGAGCTAATTCCGGTACTCAGCATAACTTCAGAGATTATTTCTCTCTAGAGTTCCTTTTCATCACAGGGTTTTAGTTTAACTGTTTAAGATAAAACCTATCAGTCATCGAGGAGCAAAATGGAAACAGCTTCATTAAAACTAACCCTCTGATAGTTCCCCTATTTCTGAAAGTTAAATTCTCTTGAAAAATTAATCACAGGAATCTGGCAGAACTAATTTTCAAATGTGAGAACATGTGAGAAGCTCTGCTTCTAGCCTGGAGCGAGATGAGATCAATACGTTAAGTCTACATAAAACCATACAGAAGAATATCGGTAGGCAACATGTATTCTCAGTCAGGAGAATAATTGCAATTTAGAGAGCAGAGAAGAGATGTCTTGGTAAAAATATTCGTGATTGAAATTAATGACAGAAAACAACTGCATTGAACTCATTTATTGACACTCAGAAGTCTGGTGGCAGTTGCATTTGCTTTAAATTTCTCCCCCGCCTTCCCTCCTCCATCCCTTAAACCCCCCCCCCCCCCCCCCCCAAAAAAAAAAAATCAGAGCTCTGAAATATGAGCCAGCAAGCACATTAAGAAAAATTCCCCAGGCTGTGATGCTGAATCTAATCCCTAAACAAGTCTTCCTATATTCAAAAAGAAAATAATCAAGGCTACAGAGATTTTGGAAAATATAAAAACAAAATAAAATAAAGGCAGTTAGTCAGGAATCTTTAAAATATAATTTCATAAACATCCACCTAATGCAAATTTTATAATTTAGTGCACACAAACATGCACACAGTGTAAAAATGTGCTATCTGGGCTTTCAAATCATCAAGGAGAAATGGCTTGCGCTATTCCTTTAATGGGAGTGGAGAAAGCAAGCAGACTCATTATTATGTTCTTGCCTACTGCAGTTTTGCTTATATTATGCACATAGGCACTATTAATTGAGTGCAAGTGGCATTAAGCAGCAAACACGCCAGCAAAAGTAATTTGAATTGTTGCAGAAAGCAGCACTGTTCAGGCCTCCAGGAATTTCTCTTATATGAGCTGTCCAGATTTTTTGATGCTTTGACTTATTCCCAACTTTGATGTCTGGGTAACATTTGCAAGCTCCCCATTTAGCTCACTTTCCCTCCTTGGATTCAAGTTCTTCCAGCAAATTGGAGCCTGTGCCGTGATCTATGCCCTGCTGGTACTTAGCAAAGCAATTGCACAAAATAAAACTATAATAAAACTCTACGAGGTATAGTATGCAACTTTGTGAAGATCACAGAATAGCAGCATTGCAGCTCAGATCAGGTTTGGATCGGTATCAACAGGGCCAAAAATTCAGGTACCTTACCTACCCTTATACATACCAGCCCCTAAAAGCAATGATAATTTACAGTTACACAGCCAAAGTCAGACTTGAGAGGAGCTTTCAATCTACCAAGCAGCCACATACACTATTTTCAGATCATCGCAACTTAAATTGATCTGCATTTGGGTCATTATATTGATACGAGAAGTTTAAATGGAAGTCACAATACAGAAAACCAGAAATTCACCAAAGTCCTCTACCGTTGGTGCTTTGATATGGAACAGCAGTGACACTGAAGGAGGAAAGCTAGTTATTTTTATTTCTTTAACTCGGTGGAAGAAGTTAATTCGACCCCAAATCTACTTTATTATTTTTTTTCTTCTAAAGGGCTGGTATTTTTAGTAGCAGCATTCATTATAAACTAGTCCCTCTCTGGTTTCTAGCAAACAACCCAACACGCTGCTTCTCCAGGGAGGACCATGACAAAGTGTCTGTCGCTGCCCGTGCCTCAGTGACACAGCCTGGGGCCAGCTCTGCCAGTGGTTTTCAGCCTACAAAATCCATATCTGTGGGTTTGTGGCAGTAACTCAGAAAAGTAAGTCCACATATGTTATGTAGCAGTGAATGTACGTGATATTTCTGGAGGATTTGGGTGCCAGAGGAGCTAAGCAAACAAAACAAAGGTGGAAAAAGTGAGCTCCCTGACATCAGCCACTTACTCTGCAAGAGCTTTTTCTTTGGAAATTGCTTTTGAAGGGGAAGGCAGATTTGTTTCAAGAGAATGTTGGAATATAAATGCTGTCTTTAGAAGTAGCATCTGCTCAATTTTTCTAGCATATGCTCTTTTTTACCTCTTTAGAACACAACTCTTCCGTTTGCTGTTGCAAAAAGACTTGTAAAACTTTTCCAAGCTTTTAAGATTCAAAGATTCAAATTTTTTAAGACAAACATCAAAATCAGGACTTCATTTTTTTTTCCTGTTGATTGCTTTCAGATGTTTTTTACTTTTTTTCCCACAGAAAAGGAATATATACATATATATATTTAAGTTCTAACCAACTTTATAAGAAAGAAAAGGTTTGTGCACCACTGGCATTTCTCACAAGAGAAAAAAAATCCAGCTCCTGCCCAGATCTAGTCATTACCAAACCATACAGCTCTTGAGCACAGGATTCAGGGACGCTTTAAAAAGAGATTCGTGGTCTCAGCCTCCCTGTCAGGTTAACTGATGATAACTGTACTTTTAAGACAGAAAGCTTTGTTTGCATCCATCTGGAGGTATAGACACACTATATCCAGTCATACGTTTTCTACTTAAAAAAAATCCCAGTCCTAAAATTACATGAAATTTTGTCCCCAGTGAAGTCAGTGAGAACTTTGACTTTCATGTGTTTTGGTACTTAAAGGGAAGACGAAGAACACAAAGCTCTATTCGGACCTTACCCTTTCTCTTCAGGCAGAGGGACTGAATGGGAAGAGCCAAGCAGCACGAAGGCTGATGTCCATGACAAAGAGGATAGCAGAAAGCCAGGGCTGTAGCTGTTGGGTGAAGAAAGCCTTCCTAACACAAGAGTAACAGACGGATACAGGAGGAGGAAGAGTATGCTGAGAAAAAAATTATGCTGAATTTTGAAAAATTTAACAAATCCAACAATAACAAAGAGCTAAATAAGGCACTTCATTTAGCCAGGGCCCATCTTTCAGGCTATAAACTCTCAAACCAGTGACTGGTGACACTGGGAAGCTGTGCAGTAGTAGCAAGCACTCCATCTGCATTACACACGACACCTTTTCCCAAAGTTTCCATGGCCTCTGGGAAAAGCTCATGGATTTTTGCTGGTGGTGGTGCCCATGGCTGTTCTCAGTTTCCTAGCACCACGTCCAGCTGCATGTTCATGGATAAAACTTACACACCACTGGTGCCATGGGAAGGGATTTCTTGTGGAGTAGCTCAGCCCTTCAGTGCTTGTGGGCTGCTGGAAGCGGCTGGAAGGGAAAAACATCTCTTTTCTTCATAAAATGCAGCTGCTCCAGAGCTAGGAACACTAGTTACTGCTCTCATGAGATCACTCTTCAGATAGCATGGTAAGACCTGGTAACTTATTGCCTAAAAGTTATTGATAAAAGACAGGTAGTTCAGTGAAAAAACAGCAAAAATATGTGTGATGCCCTGAAGGGGATGATTGAACAGAAAAAGGAAGAAAAACCCAAGAGCATATGTGCAAGAACTGGTAGCGCTCAACAAATATTTGAGAAATGAAAGAAATGTAATGAGGTATAATCAGAAAAACATTTAAACAAGAAAATGATGGTCAGTAAGCCCATACTAATACTTAGCACTACAGCTTGAATAGTGTGTGGAGTAATTTCCTTATTTCCTGATGATGGCTGAAAGAAGTTTTTTCCAAATCCTAAGAACGCCTTCCCTTTGTCTCGCAAGATTTTCCAATGGAAACGAAGGGCTCATAAACATCCTAAGGTGGGAGGCTGTGCATTTACATACTACTTTTTATCTTAATCCCCATAAGCATATCTGACCTTCATCTCGATGCCTGGGGGAACTTTTATAACGTCTTGCTTATCAGACATCCACTCTTCATACCAACTTCGGCACCGGGAAGAGCCTGGAAGTCTGTTACATTGCTATCCATGCTAATACCACTTTGATTGCCAGGCTAATATCACGGCATGTTACTGTATCTGGAGATTCCAGGTCTGCCTTTCTATCAAAGTTATGTTGGCTCTCCACTATCTTTTAATCTCATTAAGCTAATTATCGCTCAGATGGAGAAGTGGAAAGGAACAAAATAACCTTTGCCAATGCTTAGGTCCTAGGAAGGGAAGGCAGATTATTTACACGCACACGAACGCACGAGCACGCAGCTTACTGACTTACTGCTGTTGGCATTTTCATAACATTTGAGAATCTGGTTGCTAAGCACACTGCCACATTGCCACTTGACATTTACGTTTTATTTTCAGTTTATTGCTAAAGGTAGGAAATGAAGCACTCTCCTACACTCTTAAATTATCTTCATCTTGCTAATAATGCTGCTAAAAGCACCATTCCATTTTATTTAATGAACTTAGAGTACCTGACAAACATCCAGGCACTTCCAGGCAAACCTATTGTCTTTCCTGCCTGAAAAAGGCAGGATACATCGAGAGAATCCTTCCTCACCGGCAGGAGAGCTTGCTGAGGAAGTCCTGGCCCTTGTCCTCTAGGTGGGAACTCACCAGGGCCTCAAAGAAGAGTTGAACACTTACAGCAGGCCAAGCCCACAAAAAAACTCAAGTAGCAACATCAAAAAGCTCAGCTCCTCTAACCTAAAAGAGGTGGTACGTCGCTTTGTAGGTGGGGGAGCCAAAGCAGGTGGCACCAGACGTCTTCTCCATGCTTGGCCTGTGGCACAGCGCAGAGCAGGACCAATGTAACGCCACGCACACCTGAGCGCCTGGCTGTGAGGTAGGCCTTCCCTGCAAAGGCAGGTTATCAGCCTGGAGAGAGAGCAGAAGTTCTGCTGAATTCATCTTCTCTGAAAGGTTTGGGTTCGCTGGTAGCTGCTGTTGAAATCACATAATGGCTGAAACTTGCTGTCCTTATGCGCCACAGCGAAACGTGTGAAGTGAGAGCTTCATCCAGCATATAAATAAGTGACTAGGGTGGCTGGCTCTGGTTCAGGTGTCTCACTTTCAGACTCCCCAGTTTAGTGTCTCACTCCTCAGGGTCAATCCAGAGGAGTGCTGAGTATCTGCTTCTCCTGCCGATAGCAACAGCAACTGCAATTTCTCAGCCACTACCAGCAGTAAGAAGAACATTATATCCTGAGAAAAACATCAGAAATAAAGTGGGGACCTATTCGCCACACACTATGCAGACCAAGGGGATATGTTTTCTGCCCCAGGAAGAACAAATTTGCCTGTCCCCTGCCCCTTGCAGTCTCTACCCTGGTTTACCCAAGCCAACACAGACTTTTCCACCCCCTGCTCATCTCCACCACAAACCCTCAAACTCGTGAGCCTGACCAGCACCTGGAGCCCTCCTTGCATGCTCTGCTTCTCTGCCCTGATGGCCTCCAGACCCCAAACCCGCAGCTCCCGCCCAGCTTCCACGCACCAGCCAGGTCTAGGAGCAGCCTGGAGAGACACAGAATTTGCAGGTTCCAGCAGGCAGAGCTGCAGACAGCTGGAAGCTGAGCATTGCATGAGCTGGAAGCTGCCCTGTCATCCCTCCTGCCTGTGTTGTGCAACGTGCAAGCAGGGTGTGAAGCACACCTGTGAGCTGCATGCCATGCAGAGCTGCCGGCACAGCTAAAAGCCCTGGTACTGAAGAGGTGGTGTAGCCTGGGGTTTGGGAGTGTAGTTTTGCCACAGCTAACCTCCTGCACTGTGGCAAAATTATGGAAAAGAACCATTCAGGTCTTTATGGTAAGATAAAGAAAACTTTTTAGTTTGCTTCCGCCACTGGCATTGCTCTGGTTTTTGGGAGTGTAATTTGGCTTATTTGGTATATAAAGGGTTTACAGCACAGAGCTTGGAGCAGCAATAAAAAACAGAAACACAGAATGGTTGAGGGTGGAAGGGGCCTCTGGAAGCCACCTGCTCCAGCCCCCTGCTCAAGGGGGACCTCTTGCTCAAGGGATACCCAGAACTGCTTGCCCAGGCGGCTTTTGAAGATGTCCAAGGAGGAGACCCCACACCCTCTCCAGGCAACCTGTGCCTCTGCTTCATCACCTGCACAGTGAAGAAGAGCTTCCTGATGCTCAGAGGGAGCATCCTGTGTTCCAGGTTGTGCCCGTTGCCCCCACTCCTGGCACTGGGCACCACTGAAAATCATTTAAAAGGCTTTATCATGTTTCTCTAAAATAATTAAAAATTTGCAAGGAGGGAGCCTCTTAATATTATAAAATACAAAAACTGGGTCTTGCTTATAAGCAAACACCCTTACTCCCTTTGTGTACATATTACTCCTACCGGTAGGGTGTTTTTGGAGGCAGCATGACAGCATATAGTCCTGCTTGGGGAGAGAGACTGAAGTTCTCTGGCTTGCCTAGTTTGAAGGAGGGCACAGCCATTTTCTTTTCCTGGTGTTATATAGGAGGAGATGCCCTTTTGTTCTGTTTTGTTTTGTTTGATTGTTTGTTTCAGAGGAAAAACAAGCCTTACAGAACTGTAAACCCTTATTATGCTTGCTGAGGTATTTAGGTGCAAACGCAGCCAGTAGGCCACATCTGACTATTTTTTATCCAAGGAACATCTAATTGCTCTTGTATTAGTACCTCTTTCTTCCCCTGAAATGGAAAACTGTGAGTTTTCAACCTTCACAGAGAATCTGTCACTTCATATACACCTGCATGGACTGCCTGAAACTACTTCAGGAAACTGTGATTTACCAAAAGACAAATTTGAGTTTTTGAGCCCTGAAGTTCGCACAATGCAAGCAACATGTGAGAACAGAAGCTACAATCTCTTAAGGATGGGGGCATGTTTAGTAAGGCAGGGAGACTCATTTTGACATTTCAGTCCAAATTCGGAAGAAAACTAAAGATTGTTAAATAACAGCTCGTCAAGGCAACAAACATCTCCTAGGAAAATGAGACAAAGGTTTCAGCAAGAAAAAAAAAAAAAAGATTAAGAAAGTAATTTGTTTCAGACCATCTTACTGATTGCTGTAAACCCAGATTTCTACCTTCTCTGAGCAAAGCTGAACTAAAATCTCCCATTGCACTCATTCAAATTTTATATGAATTTTGCTCTAGTTTTCTGAATTCCCCTGTAGTTCATGTGAATTACAACTACGGCTTAACAACCAATTTAAAACAGTTTATTGAAAGAATAAACATTGCATCACTTACTAAACTGCCAGAAACGTCTGTATGTTCATAAATGAGGCGATGTCTAGATCTCTAATTTTCTCACTTGCAATTCTAACAAAAAAACATTTTGCTAGACAGCAGATTTAATTTTTCTTCTTTATTATATGAAGCAGCACCATTGTTTGGGAAGGGACAGCAGTCAATCACCTCCAGTTTCTGTCTGTATGCAGATGCTTGGTAACATTTAAATGTACAATTCTGATTATTTATGAGCTAATTGCCTAAAATATGTTGCAGCGGATTCTTGTAAATAATGGGCTTTAAGAAAACAAGAAATAGCATAAATAAAGTTTCCGTCTTCCAGTGCATATCAATAATGTTGCCATTGCCTGTGTGAAAAGCTGGTACCTGCAAATTTTCTATCAAAAGAAAGAAATTAAATATGCACCACAGCCCCGATTTTTCTCCCAAATTTCTTTTTCATGTGGTCTGAAATACAGATTGCAAGTGTAGAGCCATTCTGCTAGTTTCTCCTTTCCATCAAAGGCTTTTTTAAATATGATTTTATTATATGGCACTCATTGGGCTGTTGGGTTTCAGGGAAAAGAGGCTTTCTTCATGATTTTTCTATATTTTGCCTGAATAGATGAGTGCCATAGGATCCCCTGCACTTTAACGCTGCAGTAAAGCTAACAGCAAAAATGAAATTACATCCCTGAAGCACTGTGAAAAAGCAGTGGGTGGGTCACAGGAATCCAAGGGCTTGAGCACAGGGCTTGAACACAAGAGGTGGCACCTGACCAGACTGTAGTCTTTGGCAAAGCAAAAGTACTGATCCATACAACAGTAACCCAATTTTCCTCCAGTAAATGTTTAATCTAAGAAGAATGTACTATGTCATACAAAAGCAGGTACAGAAAACCTCCCCTACACTCCCACAAATTTTCACCAGTCCAATTACCACGTTGAAAAGGCAGCATAGCACTGGGCTGCGCCTTGCAGGCAGCCTGCTCATCCGTGCTGATGAGACACAATTTAGGCATATGAAAAGGGAGAGTATCTAGCACCTGCTTGAAAAGAGAAAATAATAAATAATTAGGGAAGAAAGTGAAACTTACTGAAGTCAGGAAGTAAATTTAGCTCTACATGCACTCACTCCTCAGGCAAAAGCTTTCTAATTAGGCATTTTATTGTGGGAATGCATTGCCAGCTGCCAGCTGAGGGAGGAGAGAGCTCCAGCATGTTCAGTGAGCTCTCACCAGTCTCCAGGCTTCACTCACCACATCACAAAACCAGCCAGGATGGTGGGTGTGGGGTCTTCTGGGAGCGCTGGGGAGCTGCTCCAGCGCACACACAACACCTACAGTCACATGGAGAGTGGTACCTATGGGCAGCTTGGAAACTAACTTTTTTCTAAACTAAAATCTTGTTCCAGTTGCGTGGTTGCATTTTCTAAACAGAAACACCTTACATTAACACTGGAGGAACACCGAGGCATACTATGGGAAGGGGTAGTTGCCTTCATTTCCACACTGCCTCCATCTCAAGGACAGAAACATATCGTGTACCACACCACAGCACTCGGGTCTATCACATATCATCTAGAGGCTTTAAACAGACTGTTCCTGAGTTGTGGCTAGGTGTGCTACATGTGTAAGTTGAGGTCCAGCATTCCTGGGATGCCCCAAACAGTGGTTGCAGAGCAGAAGGTTTTAACCCTTATTTCACCTAATTCAGATAGGCAGAATATGAACCTGAGGAGCAGGAACATAGCAGCAGAAGACAAGTAAATATTTTGTTAAAACACAAAGGTTTTGCACTATGCTTGTTTTGCTTCGCCCATATTATCCCACCTCTCCCTCATCCTCTGGTTTCCTGGGATAACAGAGAGGGGCAGGCTGGGATGAACTGAGAAGGCATCGTCAGTCTGGATTTGACATCAGTGTTATGAATGTGCTGAAGACTTTGTGTTTCAAGGGACAGAAGGAAGAAATTACACTTATAGAACTGTTATTTGTGAGTGAGCAAGCCTTGCAGTCCTTCTAGATGTTTTCAAGCACTGCAGGGGCACTTCTGGCCAGCACCAAAACACCACGCGAGGGAGGCAGTGGGACTGTGATAAAGCAGGAGACGTTTCTGTTATGAAAGGATAAGAGCCTACAGTTGGAAGAGAGGTCATCAAATCTGTGGGACAGTTTTCAGAGAAGAACCAAAATAAAAGCAATCCCATAACTGCAGTAACAGCTGGGCCTTTTATATGCAAAAACAAAAGCCAGAGTGCTTGCTGACTTCTCTTGACAGAGAATTACAAGAAGCAGAGGTGACAGATTGCCTCAAGAGCATTGCTGTGCACAGCGCAGGGGTGATACTCAGCAAGTGGTAAAATACAGACCTTTGGAGCTCCAACAGCCCCTCCTTGTCACCACTTCTCCTGGTCAGCTTGCAGCACCCATGCCTGAAACCTGCGTGTCATGTCACATACTTTATCACACATGCTACCTCTCCCAGTTTCTCCAGGATACGGCTCCCTTTTCTGTGCACCAAAACTCTCACTTAGATTCTCACCCTTGCATCTCAGAACCTGGAGGACTTTTTCCTTTCTAATCCAGACAAATGAGGAATTTCTTTCTTCTTCTCTTTCAGCAAAACTCTCCACACAGCTATAAACACACGCACACACACTGACCACTTCTCAGTAGGTTTTTTCCACTTTTAGGGGAACCACGAACATTGGAGCCACTGAAGCAGCCCAGGTGAAGAAGCCCACGGTGATTCTCACACTCCACTTACCAAGATTTTGACTGTTATTTCCAATGCCACCCCTATTCACCTTCAAAATTTCAAAGACTATCTTAGATTTTACTACCCTGCTGGCTTTGATGTTGGGGGCAGCTCCTTGTAAATACCCAGAAATCTCCTTCCTTCTTTGTCAAGCCACCCTTTCTCACAGAGGTTGCTGAGTGCCACATTCACTGCTGATGTGCTAACACCATCGTCCATGAAGCTGCCTGCTGGGTGTCCTTCTGCTACCCCATCCATTGCCGTTGGTCTCAGGTGTAGAAAGTAGCACAGAGCAGTACTGGGACAGGATTAAGCCATGCTGCCCCAGCAGTGGTAACAAAAAAAGCAGCAGATGACAAATATTTCTCTAAAGCAAATGTGAAAATAAAGAGTGAAGCTCATGAGTGCAGTCTCAGAAAATCTAAGAAAATCTAACTCACCTCAACCTTCATTGCATCATCTCCATCTACTTCTAAAGGCTGCTGCCTTAACCAATTCACTGCAAATTGTCTATCTGATGGGTTTAGTTTATTTTTTCTTGTTTGAGTCAACGAACAAAAATTAGAGGGTGTTGGTACTGCACCCTCCGATACTCATGTGGGTACTCAAAAAGTGTCCAGGTGTCCCCAGCTCATTCCACCATCTACTGTATGTAACTGGTCACCCAAAATCACATGCTATTGCTCATTTCTCTGGGACAAATAGAACAAGTTACAAATTCTGTTTGCAGATGAATAGCTGTATATAAGTGAAGAACATTCATTTCTTGCGCTCTGCTGTGAATAAAATAATAGCCTAATAAGTAAACTTCAAATCTGAAGCTGTTTGGAATTCAGGAGAATTTCCATTTGAGGGCATTAGCCTACATCCTGCAGAGACTGTTATAAGATGCAACATTTGTTCTCTAGAGATAACAAGCTACCAAAATATGGTCTAGTTATGAAGCTGAAAGCCTTTCTGTAGTCAGGTAGCAATAAGAAGGGAAAAGCAGGTACCAGGAAAATCCTTTTATCCCACTCATTACTGGTTCCCAAGCACATATTTCTCATTTAGCAAATATATTTTCTCCTCTCCTGCATTTTTTTTTCCTGTACTTTAGTCAGGACCCTCACTTTGAGAAACTGTCAGGATTACCAGTTCCTGAACAATTCCCTGTTGTACTTCGACCTCTGTATTTTGCTTCCCTCTACATCTTTTGTATCCATTTCCTAGAATTGGAAGACTATAAGGGCTATTAAATGCAATTCCCCGTTCGTGCAGGGAATGACATCATGTAATACCTTTCTGTAAGACATTTAAGCTCCATCATAGAAGTCATTACAATTTCTGTCTCCTCTGCTCCTGTTGGAAAGCCATCATAAAACCTCCCTCCTCAGACAGTTAGAAACTTAACATCCTATCCTTAGTCTATGCACTGCAAAAAGGTTAAAAATATTATTGTTTATAAACAACAATGCCTTACTGACGATAAATACTCAAATTTACTTATGATTAATTTACTTCTCTGATTCCTGTTTCAGCCTTGTCCTGGGTCTCTTTTCCACCAAATTTTGCAGTGCATAGTGTACCGTAGAAGTTTGCAGTGCGTTGTGTTCACCAATAGTCATCTCCACTGCTATTTCACTGGGATCTTGTGTTCTCCTTTCATGTTATAGACTCTCTAGGTGTTCTCTTTGCCCTTTTTGGCAACCGCTCCACTTGAATTCATGCTTCTGAGCAGCTTGAATTTCAGAAACTATGCAAAAGAGGTTTCACAAGTACTTTGCAAGTACAAGTACTACAGGATTCATATTTTCTACATGAAGGAGAAAATACTCTCCCTGACAACTTTGGGCTAACCTTTCTTTTTCTGTCATGGTTATATTACACAGGCTACAAATAGGCCTCTTTATCTTTCTTTCATCTTGTACAGCCCTATCTGGTAGCATAAACTGCTATTAGCAGTCACCATTCATGAACTTGACCTCATTCTGTTAAACTTCATCGCATGTCTATATATATTTCTTCATTTCTTAAGGTTATCTATTTCTTTCTTCATGATATTCTCATTTTCCTTCACACTACCAGTACTTCCTAATTTCACGTTGTAAGTTTCATTAACACATTCCTAATTTTATTAGAAATGTGTGAATGATTTTTTTTTTAATTTATTTTAAGGTGAAAGCTGAACTCCTTTTGTCTCCTCAACTTGTATGGCCATAGGATCCTTCATGGTTTATTTTTAATACCCTTTGCAAGTCTTGGCTTGATTTTTAGTAAGTCTCAGTTCAGCACTTTTCAACTGGCACAATGCACCTTCTCTTTGTTCAACAGACACTGCTTCACCTCAGAAAAGCTCTCCATCTTCTATGTGAGGATTTTATTTATTATTATTTTAGATGCTCAGTTAGGTCTGAAAACCTTAATGGTCAGTCTTCTTCTCCTCACAAACTACGTGACTTTGGACCTTTGATGGAAATTCCATGCCTTCTT
This sequence comes from Anser brachyrhynchus, assembly GCF_964034855.1. Classification (NCBI taxonomy): domain Eukaryota; kingdom Metazoa; phylum Chordata; class Aves; order Anseriformes; family Anatidae; genus Anser; species Anser brachyrhynchus. The sequence goes on along the minus strand of NC_137696.1, from coordinate 78,206,616 downwards.
CACGTGCATCATATCTTCCCTCCTCCACCATCACCTCCTCCCCCCCCTTTTTTTTTTTGTGCTTGTATTTCAAGTTCAATTTACTCCACTAGATAAAATTTTCCTCTCATGGATGGCCACCCCCCTCCTTATTAAACAGTTCATGCTCTAGATATTCTTGCTGGGCACATTTTGAGCTGTCTGTGCAACTGCTCTTCCCTTACCATCAGAATCTCTATACATCTCCATCTGGACTCCACCTTTGCCACCAGCAGCATGCCTAACCTTCTGATCTTCCCTTTCAATACATGTAGAAGGCTGAATTTTGTAAACAAACAGATCCTCTCAGAGATTCACTCTGAGGTAGTACACACGGCAGAACTCCTGCCTATAGAAGTACCTTTGACTGCTCTAGGGCTTGTGTCAGAGCCTCCCTATAGCCACCACAGTCTTCTCTTGCTAGCCTCTAGCCTGAGAAAAGGAGAGGACAGAAACCCCACCAGACTCGCCCAGACTTCCCCCCTTCCTTTCTCTCAAGACGCAAAAATGAGTGGCTTACTTATCTGGGAGTGCATCATATTACAGAAACCTAATAAGAAACACTGTCCCAGGCTTCCCTGATCCCTGACATATGAGCCAGTTGCAAGGGAGGTGTAGGCATTACCTCTCTCCCTGCAACCTAAAGGATACTGCCACCTTTGGAGTCATTTTTGTAACCATCTTCTGTGTGAAGTCTTGTTAAGGCTGGGCTTTCACGTAATGAGAAAAAAAAATAAAAATAAAAAATAAAAAAACATTGCCAGTGCAAGCAGAGATAGTTGTAAGAAGCAGATCAAAAAGAAATTATCTCTTCTAATTGCTTTCTTGTGTAATTTTAGCAAAGAAAAAAAAAATCCAAAAACAAAGCAAAACAAACAACCTCTCTTTTTTTTTTTTTTTTTCTGTTCCTGCCCTTCAGAATGTGCTTCTTGGCCATTCATACCAAAAGCAGCTTCATTTAGTTTAGTTTTTAAATTGACGGGTAGTAAATTGCCAGTCCTGATCCTGAGCAGTGCTGCAGGTGATGTTTGGTACTCCAGCAGCTAGCAGGGTGGCCATGAGTGAGTGCACTGCCTCATTTCAGCTTGCCACCCCCTCTGGTTCGGAGAAGTCACTAACATGTTTAGGAGAAATGAGATGCCTGCTGGCCACACTTGTGCATTCATCCTTAGGGTTCAATTCCTCCTACTTGCAAGCCCCTTCAAAACACAGTTGACATTAGGCTGAACTAGGACTGCAGTGGCTTTGACAGCATTTGAGATGTAATGTGTAAGTCCCACTGCAGCTTGGTTTTCCCCCAAAACAGCAGGCTGACCGGTGTGTCCACCTGCCCCAGGCACCTGCATCTTTCCTTCCTCCTTGCAACTGGTGTATTTCAATTTTCATCTCCACATGATTACAGCAAGCTTCCAACCCCCTTTTCAGAGCCTTCAGTTCTTAATTATGAAAAAAAGATGGATCCCTTTGAAATGCTAAGGCTGGGGAGGAATGACATGATCACCTTATTTGACTTCTAGAGTGTTACCACACTAAGTATTCCAGCCTGAGACATCCATATTGAGCACATTAACTTGTTTATAATTCTTGGTACAATACCTTTCAGCAAGGCCTCAACATTTTAGTTTGAAGACATTTCCCTTGGTGATCTGCTTATAGTTTCCTCATTTAACTTTCCTCTGCAGGTCAGATCTGACCACCCTTTATTCCTCATGTACCTAATAAAGTATGCCATACTTCCATATTTTTTGTCTCCCCTCCCACTTTTCTGCCCTGAAAATTTAATTCAAGTGGAAGATGGGTACTGACAGCGGGATTAAATTTTAAGTGTGATCAATATTCCCTTCCCTCTTACTTTTTCCCCCTGACTTTTCTGAGCAGTTCAGAAAATATGGAAGCCTCTTTGGTTTTGGAACTGACGGTCTTTTCATTCTAGGCACAATTACTTCTATCCCCTTACCAGCACTCAGGCCATCATATTCCCTCTCTGCCTTATCAGTTCTCAAGTCTGGAAGGTGGACAGTACACATCTGACAAATCTTGCTCCAAGTAGCCATTACCCCTCAGAGGGCCATCCTCAGCCAGACATGAGGAAAAACAAAACAAGACAAAACAACAACAGCAGAAAAAAAAAAAAACAACACATACACACACAACCCCCCAGATTTCTGTATATCAAAATAAATCTTCAGTTCCACTCTTCCTTTTCCAATTGCATTTTCAGTCCTTAATTAAATCAGTGGAGGAAATGGACTCTCCTCCTCTGGACGGATGAGAGGGAGGAGAAATGGAAGAGGCGAACATCTGCTCTCTTTCAGTGGTAGTTGAAGAGATTCCAGTAAGAGCTGTTGCACAACAGAAAAAGGCATTTTGTCCCTCAGATGCTGACTGTTTTCCAGACATTTTGATTAAATTAGGTGTACATAGCAGGTCTGTACCGTAGCACTGGAATTACAAGTTTACTCCATGTTTGCAGCAGGCTGTTAACTAAGCTCCTGAGAGAAGCAGCAGTAGTATTTTAATTATATAGCTGGAAAGATATTTATTACATAGACTTTCCAAAATAGCAGTGGCAGGGGTCTGGTTTACAGACGCCATTCGGGATAATACATTCTGATGTGATGTAGTCGACGTCTTCCTCCTTGCAGAGAGGCTGATTGAAAGGTTTTAGCCACTGCTATGGGGAAGTAAGGGGATTTTCTTTACAGAAAAGTCCCATTAGTTCTTCGCAGTACCTATTGTGTCTCGGGTAGCGGGTGTTTGACAGTGCCTCCCTTAGCTTCGTGCCACACACTGTGGGTACACGGATAACCAGAATAACAGGGAGTTGTTTGGAGGCTGGTTCAGTGGCCAAGGAAATGCTATGTGAGGATGGCAAACAGAAAACTCATGCCATGGTTACTGCCATCTACAACAAGTTTTTCGTACACACACCCATGGGTTAGAATTATCCACAGACCCCCCAGGTGCTAATCCCTCCTTTGCCAGTTTGAAGTGCTGGCATGAAAAACAAAGTTTGCTCAGTCAACCCCTTGTGGGCATCTCCATGGAGCGTAAACAGACAGCGGTGAATTGGGGCCTCGAACCTGGTACTGAATGAGGCCTTTGCTCTGCAGGGAGCGGAGCTGGAGCTGGCTCTGTTTCACCCCAAAAATATGGATATGCAGTATTCATATGCTTTAATTAAAAGCAACAACAACAGCCGCAACAACAAACAAGAAAGCTCAGAGAAAGATTTTTGCAGACAGTCAACGACTGTGTTAAAATGAGGGCCGAGCAAACCCAGCCGAGGCTGATTCTCGTAAAAAGGTTTACGCAGCAGCTTTGGAGCTGAACTCCCTCCTCCCCTCTGCTCCCAGCCTGGATGAATTGGTCTGTCCTCTCTTCAATAAAGTGCAGCTTTCTTTTTGTTTAAACTGGCTTGGGAAATGCTCTTTTCAATGTTAACTACCCCATGTGTTCCTCTAGTTGTAGAAAACCCTGTCCTGGTCATTTAAAACAACTAACATATGTAGACTTACATTTTCCTGATATTCAGATTTCACCTGCTCTCTTTCTTGCATTTTAGTCCACATCACCCTTTTCAGTTTTACCCATTTTTTTCCTCTCTACTGATACAGCAACTCGAACTTATGAATTTATCTTCTTAAACCAAAATGGCTGCTCCTTCCTTACTTTATATCAGTTATTATTTTTGAGGGTAGACACCAAACTTTCCGACAGAATGAGATAAGCCAGCAGCATGCAGGGGAGCTGGTTTCCCCACAGAGCTCCTCTCCCTCTTTGCAGCAGAGCTCTCCCAGGCAGGTAGGTGAAACATCTGCATCACCATCCCGCCCTGAAGTACTTTCATCTGCTGGTTCCCAAGGCACCATTTGCATAAAGAGCAATCTACAGGAGAGCTGCCGAAATGATCTTGCCTCTGCATCAGAAATGCAGTTTATTTTTTTCTTAAATGAGCAGAGCACCTTTATGTGCTAAGCCTTTTTCAAGTGGGAGGTACCCCAATAAAACATTAAAGGTATTTTAATAGGAGGGCAGCCCACTAGAATTTTAACTACTATCCACAGAGCAAAGTGCACGCAGAGCAGCAAAATATTCAGAGGCACGGGGTAAAATATTCAGTCATCTTTGTAAGGAGAGCCTGTGTTGGAGAGACCTGAAAACCTTACACGACCTGCTCATATGGTAATAGACTGAAAAATAAGAACCAAAGCAAGCACCCACAAAACATCATCAAGAGACTTAAAACATTATGCATAGAAAGAAGTATTGCTGTACCTTTCCTTCTTGCTTTTTTTTTTTCAGACTGCCCCCCCATTAGACAATTCTTCACCCCCTTCCACTGCCCATCAGCCTCCCACTCCTCCTTTTGCTCGTGCAGGAACATTAAACACTTGCTTCTCTGCGACCGAGGTCAGGAGCTGGCCCCAAGCTGCCATCACATTTTGCTGGGGTTTAGATGCTCACTGTGGTGAAGGGGGAAGGAATTTGTAGCACCCTGGTACAGCCACTGCTCTTTGACATTAATGGCATGCAGAAGGATGAATAAAAGGTAGAATTAAACTAGGGATGGGAAATACCAGTTCTGACATTTTCTAACAGTCAAGCACCTCTCTTGGCAAACTTGCTATAGCCTTGGTAACACTTGTAGAGAATGGACCAGGTCATTCTTCTCTGTATAACCTGCTCTGGGCTGAAAATACAATTTTTAAAATGTCTGCAGTGATTTAACAAAATGTTAGTGGGAGTCTAACCAAATCCAACACCAAATAATTCTTCAGACCCCCCTCCATTTATTTATTCTGTTTGCAGCCAAGGAAACTGAAATTCTTCCTCAGTAGTGCTTTTGGATGGCTCCTCTGTACCACCAGTGGCGATTTGAAAATTTTATGTTGTTTCCTGCAGTTCAGACCTAGTTGTGATGTTACTTTTCTTCTATCAGATTAAGGCAGTGTGCGAACAAGAAGTTTCTTCTTTGGTGTATGCAAACATCAAGACTGGTGTCTACTCCCTGTACAGTGCTTACACCCTTTTCAGATGAATACTTGTGCAGCAAAACATATCTGTCCATATGTTCCCAGATAATGCTCTAGCTGGCTGACCTTTGTTTTTCACCTAGCCACGTGCAAGGATCCTCTGCAGTGACACAGGAGCCAGCTCTGCCTTCACAACAGGAGCATCCCATCTCCCCTGGCTGCCCTTCTGCCACACCTCACAGCTTCTCTGGGCACGCTGACCTCTATAAACCCCCACACAGCAGGGCTTTACTTCCTGCCTAGCCACACCGCTCGCAGCCTATGAACAAGGAATTAACACTTTCTGTTACTATCGAGACAAAGGGAAACATTGCCTTGGGTATCCAGAGCGGCAGTGGTGTTTGCATGTGTTTTCCCTGCAATTTCCTTTCAGCAGAGCTTTGCAATTTTTTTTTCCTCTCCTTCCTGCACTCGTGTGGGGCTGGGCATCACAGAGGCCGTGCCTGTCACCTGGCAGCCCTCCAGTGGCACTGAGCTGCCCCCTTTGCACCCCTGCAAACAAAGCAGCTTTGGTGGGTTTCCAGCCACTGCCGGCTCGGTCCCTCAGCCATGCACGTGGTCCTCAGCTCCCAACACAACGGGGGCGTGCACAGACTCCCCCTTGCATCTTCAGGGCCTCCCACCACACTGTAACTGTGCCTTGTTTTGTACACTGGTGGCTGCCAGATGGCAATAGGCTGCCATGGGGCCAGGTGAATTGCCCACACGCTTAAAGATGCAGGCTGTGATTTTGTGCTTGTAAGCCCATTGTGTTTCCCGGGCAAGCTGTAACGTCTGTGCCAAAGCAGAGCAGAAAAATGCAGGAAAAGGAGAAGCAAAGGCCAAGTATCCTGCTGAATAAGGATCTCTCTCTCTTCTAAACATCAGATATGTCTCTAGGTGTGAGGGGTTTTCTTTTTTACAGCAGTGTTTCCTTATTGTTTTTCACTGATAAAAAAACTTGCTTGGTTTGATGAGCAGACTGTCAGTGCAGCTTCAGCCTCCCAGCCACACCACAGACAAGGCATACAGCAGTGTCCCTGAGCACCAGAAACATTTTTCTTAATGAAATGTATATATATATGCATATAGAGACTGCACTTGAGTTGAGGACAGAGCCTTTGATACAACCCTGAGTGTTCACATAGGCTGGCCAAAACCCAGTGTCTCCGGGCGCAGCGGGTGCTTCTTTGCTCCTTGCTCTAAATCAGTTTCTAGCAACACGGCTTACATGTGTTCTCTTTTGTATACATCACCTTAGAGCATATTTCCAGTGTAACTCCAGTTTTGCTGTTTCCAGTACCTCTTTCACCTTCTGTTTGCTCATCGAGGAGAGCTCTGTGCACACAGTTAAACAATACCCTGGGAAAGCCCAGCAAAGCTCCCTGTTTTCAACTCTTCTGTGAGCAGTTCAAATACCAGCTCATGTATCGAACAAGCCCTTTTTCCCCCTCCCTTTTTTATCTGCCTAGCTCTGTGCCTGTTGCATTTACTCATAACAGAAGGGCAGCCATTTCACTCACCAGCTCCAGTAAGTTTAACCCAGCTCATAATAATGTCTTTGTAGTCAGCTTGCTGAGAGCTGGAAAAATTAGACATACCTGTTTGTGATGAATGCTGATAATTGCACAACACACAAACAACAAAGCAGTCTGCTAGATCCAATCACTCCCTCAATTTGAAGACATTAACATTGATAATTGCATACTGTAGAAACTCAGCGGCACTAAACAGGATTGCCTCCCCCGTGCTCATCATAAGAAATAGTATTGAAGCAGAGGAACTTATATTCTAGGAGGAAAAAAAATATATGGCATTTATTCTATGGGTGAGGAGTGGGATACAGAAATCAGCCACTCGGTCCAAGATGCAATGCAGAGTGTGTGGGGTAGAGCTGAAGCTGAGTTACCATAAATGCTTGCCGGCAGCTTTGGCACTGCGCCGTCTTTCTAAGACAAACTGTAGGACAAAACTGAAAGATTTTATGAGGACGTGCAGGAGCCACAAATTCCATCTCTGTGTGTAATTCTTTCTGAAGGGCAGTTTCTAATTTCCCTGTTTACTACATGAATCTCCAAGAGTAATTGAAGTTTTATACCTGTCTGTCCATGTGATGAAAGTGAAGCATTTAAGTCTCTGTGGGGGAGGATGCACCACAGACAGTGGCATTCACATCCAGATGCTCCATTAGTGTGTGTGTGTGATGCATTATCCTACAGAAGCTTATTTCTGGGTTCCTGATTTTCTGTTATTACTGGTGCCTGCAAATGTGATTCACAGGGAGATGCTTTTTCATCAAAGTTACTGCACCTGGGAGAACAAAGCCATGACTTCCCAAACTTTCCCAACTTTGACATTTAATTTTTCACTAGTACTGAGCAGGTATTGTAATTGCTCTAGACGAGAATGTGAAAATTCTCCCAGCCAGCACTTAAGTGCCCACAAGACTGTATATTCTTCATTCCACTTACCTGCCTAATATAAAAATAATATAATCTACACAGATGCAGATAACTTCTAAAAAAATCCCTGCTTTCCACACCCACCACCTGCAGCAGGATGAGGTGTCATACCCGTCAACACATTTGCAAAGTATATTAAAGGCCTGATCTTAACCACCACTGATGCTGGAAGATATAGGAATGGAGCTGTAATAGAGACCTGACTCCAACACTCATTTTGGATGCTGCTTTGCAAAAATTCCAGGTGCTTTACGTCCCTCAGTAGGACGCCGGTCAGCCCACCTGCCGTGGCTGCATGGATTCCCAGAACAGTCTCTGGAGAAGGGCAGGGAGATTTCCCATGGGCGATGCCGCTCCTTTCTGCTGCAAGGGCAGAGAACTGATGTGAAATCATAGAATCATAGAATGGCCTGGGTTGAAAAGGACCTTAAAGATCATCTAGTTTCAACCCCCCTGCTCTGGGAAGGGTTGCCAACCACTAGAGCAGGCTGCCCAGAGCCGCATCCAGCCTGGCCTTGAATGCCTCCAGGGATGGGGCAGCCACAACCTCTCTGGGCAGCCTGTGCCAGTGCCTCACCACCCTCTGAGTGAAAAACTTCCTCCTAATTTCTAACCTAAATCTCCCCTGTCTTAGTTTAAAACCATTCCCCCTTGTCCTATCACTGTCAACACATGTAAACAGGCCTTCCCCCTCCTGCTTCTACGCTCCCTTCAAGTACTGGAAGGCCGCAATGAGGTCTCCCGAAGTCCTAAGTGTCTCCATCCCCTCAGGATTACAGTATAAAGTAGGGCAAAAAACATGATTTCTAAGCTCTGCTTGGCCCAAGAAAGACTGGATTTAGACTTTGTATCATGAAGACAGCTCTCTGACCCCTTGGCCTTAGAGGATTTGGGGGAAGGCCTTCTCCCTTCCTTCTGTGGATGGCTGCACACAAATGCAGCACGAGGACTTGAGCACCACAGCCATGCCTGGTGCTCCCTCAGGAGCAGTGTGTCCTGTCCCAGCACCACGCCAAGCCATCAGACAGAGGCAGTCGCAGCCCCAGCCACATCCAGGCCTCCAGGCCACCCCAGAGCTCTCACGCAGCTCAGGTGCCTGCCTGCCCCAGCACTGGTGGCTCAGGGGAGGGGGAGATACCCGTCTCTTGTCTAACAGGTGTTTTCAGGCATGAATAGGGGACCAAGGAAATTTTCAAGCAGAGTGTGGAGATGCCTTGCAGTACAGGAAGCAGACAGGCTGGATTATTGTCTGAGCCTTGGGCTTTAGGCACCTAAGTCTCAATTTAAGCAGGCTGGATCCCGCAGAGAGTTAACACCTGATTAAGTTTTCATGTTCCCTTTCCAGGCCTTTCGTAACTCCTCGTCTGTCAGCTCTCCCTGCTTAAGTTCCTCTCCAGCTAGCACAAAGGCACCAAAACCATAGACATGGTCAGGACATTGTCGAAGTGGTATTTAGGTAAATATCCAGCTACATCAAAGCTGGAACATCTCAGAGGAACATGAACATTTCAGCAGAGTTTTGCCTGTGACCAGAATTAAAATCCCCAGTTGGTTGCCTGAGGTCTTTGATCTCAAACCAGGCATTTCAACGCAGCTCTCTTTCACAAAGGCATTTGAAAGGGGCTGCTTTGTATTTTGTTCCCACAAAAGATACAGTGAGACTTCAAAAACCTCAAGAACTTGCCATGGTGTGGGATGGCTGTCCTTCATCCAGTGCTGCTCTAACCCTTCACAGGAGAGGGGTTCAGGTAGCAGGTGCCTTCATGTCACCCATGCTGGTCATTCAAGAAAGAGTGGCTGGAAACATGATGCAGGTTCTCCTTGTTTTCCTTACAAAATGGCAGTGAAATAAAATGAGGATACACTGAACATTTCACCTAATTCTCCTAAAAGGCAAAAAGAAATCACTGTATTAAAACATATTTTATGATTACAAAGTGTCTGGGAACTTCTTGTACCAATTTATTTTCCTACATACATCCAATTAGTCTTTAAATTTAATTCAAGCATTTATATCAGGAATTGTCTAGCTTGGGTTATGTCTTTTAAAAGTGCACTTAATAGACATTTTGTGCTAGTGATTATTGAAGGAATAGTCTAGCTTGGTTTATGTCTTTTAAAAATACACTTAATAGACATTTTGTGCTAGTGATTATTGAAGTTGCCATAGAAGGAAGAAAGGCTATCTTCTAACTCCATTACTGTACATTAATATATCTTTCCCGACATTTACTGTCAGGACTCAGTTTTCCCTATGGTCAATCTAGCTCAAATAATTTAGTCTCTTATTGGCTGGGAACTTTTCAGTATGAGAATATCTCACAGTCCCTATGTTGCATGATGATTCCCACCACTTTATGTATCTGTTTCATCAGTCACAAAAACTACAGACTATTCTGAAAATTACGTTATTTGCCTCAGAAACAGATATGATTAGAGTCAAAAGTGTGAAAAAGATTCAGAAAATTTCACATCTGCATGATGTACACTCTCAAGAACAAGGAAAGAAACTCAATTTTCTGTCTACCTCTTGGTCTTTTGCATTTTTGAGTATAATTTACTTTTGAAATCAGGACAGACTCTAGGTTGATGCTGCACTTTTTTTTCCTCTTAAACAGATCTCATGCTATTCTTCTGCCAGGTAGACTCTTGTGTTACTCTCTAAATTCCTCATCACATAGTAGCCAGTTCATGCAATCATATGAAATTACTGTCAGTATAATGAAAGTGTTTCATTTCAAGTCTCCTGAACTTATTTATCTACTGAGTCATCAATAGCTCTGTGCTTACTTGTATCCAAGTGACCCTTTAAAGGGAATGAATGGCATACTGGATTATTTTAGCTAAGAAGGATGAAGCTAGATTCAAAGAGAAAATTATTTATAGTTTTGAGTCAAGATTGATGCTCAGATATGTTATTTTCTGTCTCATAAGTTGTCAATTTATTGTAGAAATATAGAAAAATATTTTTCTACTTGTAGTGAGTTGGTGGTATTTTGAAATGAGGATAGGGAAACAAATTGAGGGGCAGAAATTAATTAGAAGTAACTCTATCACAAGAATTAAAGACAAATAATTTTCTTTGAGAAAAAAAAAAAAAAAAAGAAGGTCAGACTTAATTGGATTGGTGCAATTCCATGGCGTTTTCTTCCCCCATGGATCTTTTTTATGAAGTACTCTGTGGGCTCTCAAACAGACAGGAAACAAGGAGGAGAGCAAGTAACAGAACCAGGTAAGTTATGTGGCTGCAGTCTAACACTAGCAAGTCTGGAAAGTGAAAGGAATTGTTAGGTTCAGTAAAAGATAGTCCAATTCCTGTAGAACATTTCTTCCAAGTCCTCGAGAAATGCTCCTGTTATTTCACAGGTATAAACCCCCCCCCCCCCGCCCTCCAAACTCTCCCCTACATCGCAAGGGAGGGCCATGGACAGAAGTTTAATCCATCCATCCATCAGCGAGGTGCAGTACCTAATATATAGCTTGTCCTTCTCCCTTACTCCCATGGATCAATGCAAGTTTCTGTTTATTAGTCAGAATAAGGATCATGCCATTAGCAGAAACCATTTGTTACAGGCAGCTCAGGCATTTGCCTTCCCCAGAATGGTAGATGTTGTTTTTTGCTCTAGTTCCAGCAAATTAGTGATTAACTGGAAGCTACTCAGATTTCCAGTGCCAAAGTGGGTAAAAAACACCAAACAAGATCTTCTGAACATCTTTTTTTCTGTTATTAAAAGAAAAAAAAATTTCTCATCCAGGGTAGCTGACACAATTCATTCTTGAATAAATTTCTGTCTCTTTTTTCCAGTCACAGGTGAGTGTTATTTGATGCTAGCAACACAGTGCATGTTTCTCCATTCACTGGGGACAGAGAGTGCTGCCAAAGGGGAGCTGCACCATGGGCTTGAACTCGGAAGGAAGTTCAGGTACGTGTCCAAGTACCACTGCCAAATGTAAAGCTGCAGAGAGCCGAGCAAAAGTGTCACACCACCACGCCACGTTAAGGACAAGCCTCTGTGACCCCAGTCCCCATTGCTCAGTATCTGACAGGAGAAATTCCCCATTTTCTTGTTCTCCTGTGATCTCCTTCTCTTCTGGGTGGAGGGAGGCTGCTTCCCCTCTCCTGGGCATGCCCTCATGCACCAGATATGCACCCTATACCAGCCCGTGTAGGGAAGCACCTGCATTGGCTGGAGAAGGAGAGGCAGTCAGAGGCTTAACTTATGGAAAAACATGAGAGAGGGAGGAAGCCTGCTCTGACTCCTAGAGTGTTTTTTAGCAGCCCAGTCTCCAGCCATGTGCTGGTTCAGAAGTCGTGGGAAAGGGAGTCTTTGGCTCTGTAATTAATGTCCCGGACAAAAGAAGTGTCAAGCTTTGAGGTCACCTCAGATAATTCTTTGTTCCTGTTGCTCTTGAACTGCAATGTAAATGGTACCCCGTCCTGTTCACTGGCTCTACTTTTGGGAAGGAAATCTTTGCATTTGGTATAGGAGTAAAGAAGACCAGCTAATTTAGGCTGCTTCTAGACTTAACAGGAGAGGCAAATGCAGACTGAGGAACAGAAATAATTTAGCAGGATGCCAATCTCCTTTGTGCGACATGCTGTTTCGTTATGAGATGAACTGTATTTTGTTCATTTCTTTTATAGTCTCTATAATATGACTGATGGTCAGCTCATTCCACACCCTCAGTCTGGCCTGCGCATTCTTTGTAGGCAGTTTTCGGTTTGCTCTTTTCCCAATCTTTTCTTGTTTAGTTCAATCACTTTCTCCTCCCTTAATCTGAGAAAAGCAAAATTCTCATGTGGTGCCAATAACATGCAAGAAATCCTTCTTGTTAGTAAGCTGTCCTGTAAGAAAACTATGCTTGTGACTTGGTGAAGTGTATATACTGCTCTTTCAAAGTTCCCTGACAAATTCAGGTGGCTGAAACACAAGGGGAGAAGTGGAGCCTCAAGAGAATTATTCTTCCTTCTGCCACTGGCTCACTGCTCCTGTCTGGTAACAAGTCCTTGCCTTGGTTCCTCTCTCAGTGAGGACTCATTTGTCTTCCGGGGTGTTTTAAGATGTAATGGATGTTTTATTACACGGTACCACAAGCCTTTCGGATGAAAGGACCAATGTAAACTCAAGGAACTTACTAATGAAAAGCATTAATAATAAATGCAATTACAGAGCTTTTGTAATGATTCAACAAGTTCAGAATATTCTTACCATCTGTATTATCAATTTATGATTTTAAAGCAGAGGAAAATAACAGATTTTTTACAGAAAGCTGCAAAAAGAATCAGTTCTACATAGTTATTTAAAAAATAATTTCTTCTGAGAAAAAAAAAATCCTGCTAGTGGGGCAGAAATGAAGGGAACAAATCTTTAAGATACAGTACAAATTTCTAGGTCATAAAAAAGCCTCTCAGAAATATGCACAGTTTAAGACTGGGGAGGGGGACATTATAGCTGATGCTAAAATAGTCAAAACCAGACACAGATTCATGCACTGAATATCACAGGAAAAATTTAATTAACACTAAAAATAGAACAGTGGGGAAGAAAATGGTTGAAATAGCAAAAGGAAATAGTTTCTAATGGAAAATATGAAAACAGGAAAGGTCATGTAAACCAAATAACATATAATCAGAAAACTTCATATCCCATTTGGTTTTCCTCATTGCATTTTTCTTACATACAAATGTTGAGCATTCAGCGATAAGAACATGTACAAGGGTATTACCGCTCCTTAGAAATCTCCCAGGTGCAGTTTCCTCAACTTTTCCAAGTTATTTCTTCCTCTGAGATGAAGAGGTTTTCATTTTTCTAACCACAACACACATCATGATTCAAATCGTATTGTTAGCGTCTAACTGTTTCTGATATCAGGAACTGAACAATCAACTGCCCCATTTCTTTATCACCTTGCCTGGCATCACAACCTTACATCTCTGATAAATGAGAGCTCTTTATAAAATAAGTATCCCCCTCCCAACACAGTTTTATCACAACAAACCTCCAAGATATAAAGTTTTCATACTGTATTCTCTGTCTTTCTTGCCAGGCTCAAGACAGATTTTTACTTCTCTTGATGCATCTTGAAAGAGGTAGGAAAAAGTAAGTAAAAACAAGAAGAACTAGTAGAGTCCCAAAAGCTTTTCTCAATCCCTATACATTGCAAATAACAAAACAACTGCTTCAATCAGAATTCAATGCTGCAGTCTTTGGCTTCCAACAAAAATCCCAGCTAAAATTAGAAAACCAGACCTCAGTAGTACTAAGCCTTCAACAGACAATGCTACTAATCACAAGAAATCCAATGGGTCTTAGCTTAGTTTCTCAAAAAGGTCTGATTTTTCCCTACTTAATATCTGAAAGGCTTTAAAATTAACACCTGTGTATAATGACTCCCACAAGATTATACAAAGAGTGGGGATCTGTTACTTGTATTCAGCTACGCAAGTATTCACTGGAGAAACACAGGTTGTTGATATGCTTGCTGATATTCACAAAGCATTTTGAAGAAAGTATCATGTGCTAAGTATTAAGGTAGTCTGACCATCTTCTTGTTACAGCACAGATAGACAATCTGTCAGAGCAAGAAAAACAGGACACAAAGCTGGTCTGGTGAGGATCCTGTTTTGCTTTTGAAAAGATGTTAAAATAATTGATAGCGTTGACAATAGATAGTTTCAAAGCATTAAGCATTCCTTTGCTCACTGCTTCAAAAGAGTCCCCAAATACCTAGAAATACAGCCATTTTCCTATTTGTGTTTGATAGGAAAAGTATTTAAAAGTCTCTTAAAAATACAAAGAAAAAGCTCCATACATTTTTTGATTCACCCTTATCTGAAATTAAAAAAATAAAAATAAAAATTGTTGAGTGCTTTGCATGTCCTCCTGTAATGAAAAAACTCTCATAAAGACTCTGATGTGAAACTGCTTTGCATTCTGAATATGCTGAATAGACTACTACAGAGACTATTGTAACCTTTAGAGAATCTTTGTTGTTAAAAAAGTTGTTCATATTATATCTCCTTCCACAGAAAATGAAAGGTTGAAAGATGCAAATTCAACGAAACAAACAAACCTTTCATAGTGTATTATGAGCCCCAGGTCTCCTGTGCATTTACTAAAATTTCAGTAACTCCTCTTTCAATTTCAAGCACAGTAAATTCAGGCCATTTGACAATGCTTTATCACCATGTTAAGTGTTGCCACATACAGAAGCATATTTCAAGGAGAGCATCTACAAACACCTTCTTTGAACTTGCTTTCCCCTTCCCTACACCCTCCCCCATGCAATCAAATGTATGGCAGATTTTTTTGTCATTTAAAACTCCCTTAATTTTCAGCCAGGCTAACTGACTTCTAGCTTGTGTGATCGTGTGGTGCATGTACATCTCTGCATTTCTTCAGTTCATGCATTTGAACCCAATGGCCATCTCAACTGGATTTGGCAGGGTGGTTGAAGTCTCAAACAAAATTAAGTTCCTACTCACCCCGTGAAAAAAAAAGTTGGGAAAAGGGAAATATCATCTAAAAACCTTGATTAAGAAAACGGGAATCACATACACTTATCTCATATAAAAAGACAGCAAGCCTTTCTAAAGGCTCGTCTTGCAAGGACGGTGTCTGTTATTTCTGATAATACAGAATAATTACAGAAATCACAATCTATAGGAATTCCCTCAGCATCGGTGCTCATGGGGATGTTCATTAGAAGATAATAAAGTTAACTTCAGAAGCAAAAGAATAGTAATTTGATAACAATTCCTTATCCCCACCCTGCACCGTCATTAAAATGATGTCACTGTCATTTTTACCCCTGCAAGACGCCCATCTTTCTTTCTTTCCCTTTGTCCTTATACCAGCTCTGCTAGAGCTCTGTGTAGCTATGCCATTTACTGAAACAATTCTGCATATCCCCCAAATCCTTGGCTGCTTTGGCCTTTTGTCACGCACTACACAAATTTCTCTGCAGACCCGAGGTAAAGAGAGCACCCGCTGACACCTGCTATGGAGACACTAGCCTCTCTGACACATGCTTTGCAGATCTCCAGCTCCAAGGAGTGCTGTGCAAGCTGAAGTTTCTCCTCCTGCTTCTGAAGACCGATGTCTACTTGTGCAAGAGTCTTCACACCTCCCACCTGCCATAGTTAGGGCTGTGGTGAAGTTGTGATAGCCCTTTTTCAAACATACCCTGCAGAGCTCTACCCCAAGCACCCGAAAGGACTATCTAGTTATGAGGATTTGCTAACTGGAGGCATGGGTAGGAGCCAGAGACATATATCCACAAGTCTTGCTAGCAGGTGTTGGGGAAAGATGCTTCCAAACCTCCCCTGATTACTGACAACTGGTCACCACAAGGGGAAAATGACATAGTAAATGCACAAGCCTGGAGTTATCTGTGGCTATATTTTTTATATTAACATAGTTGAAACAAAAGAGATTGTGTCTACTTTAGGCACTAAACACACACACAGAAAGCTGAAGTCTAACTCAGGCATGACATTTAAGCTTGTATTATCCACCTGAAAAGAGCCTTTATTAAATCTCAGAGGATCTATCTGAACGTTCAATATCCAAGCAACTGATTTAGGAAGGCAGTGCTCTCAAAAGTGGGAAGCTAGGGCAACTCGATATTATTCATTTGGATTATTTTGTTTAAAAGGTCATTTTTCACAGAAGAAAATTCCCATTTACAGGAACTGACGGATGGTAACAATGCTATTATTGCAGAATTAGAGAAAAGAAAGGGCAGTGAGAGGCCATCCAGTTCTCCCTTTTCCCAAAGGCATGATCAGCTAGATCTAAACTACTCCCAAATGATGTTTATTGAACCTGTTTTCAGAAACATCCATAGCTCCTCAACAACCTAGCTCAGCGCTCATTCTCTCCGCCACTTTCTCCAGAGGTTATTTCTACCTTGCCCATGAGCTGACGTCCTCCCTGAGGCAGCTGAAGTGGGTGATTTTTTTCTCTTGAGAGCACGCACGAAGGATGGGCAATTCCCTATGTCCTAGCAGCTGCCTCTCACCTGCAAGTTGCATTACGCTTCCCACTTC
This sequence comes from Anser brachyrhynchus, assembly GCF_964034855.1. NCBI lineage: Eukaryota > Metazoa > Chordata > Aves > Anseriformes > Anatidae > Anser > Anser brachyrhynchus. The sequence continues at coordinate 78,190,069 of NC_137696.1, read as the reverse complement.
TATCTCACAACTGAATAAGCTCTACTCTTTCTATTTTGTCCATCCACACCTCTCATGGTTTCTATTGCTCAACTCTAAACTCTAATGGCTTGTACCTCTTAAGTGCAGCGTCCAAAACTGAACACAATAACTACATCCTTGGGGCTTGTTAAGACTTCTGGTGAAGGATTTACTATAAACATTTTTCAGATATTTCTCTTTTTTTCAGTCCCTTCATGATGTTGCCCTCTTCCACAGCAGATCCTAGCCCAGCTCTGCCTTCTCCCAACCCACCCTCCTCTTCAGGATGGTGAAAGACTCAAGGAAATCCCAGTTTGTCCTCCTTTTCCCAGGCTGATGAAACACTGTTCTCTATGCCTCTCCTCTTACAGTACACGTTCCAAGTCTGAGACCACCTCTGTGGCTTTCTTCTGGCCTTTCTGTCTACTCTTGTGCTGGTGGGATCTCATGCTGCACACTGTGTTGTGAATGTGGTCCCACGGTAGACAAATGAAGGGTAATAATCATTTCTCCCAACCTGCTTTTGATGCTCTCGAGCTGAGGAGTTCAGAAGTGCGTGCCACCACCGTGGGCTCCAGCTTCAGCTTCCACCCTGGGGAGAAACCTGCTTCTCAGGTCCCAGCCCGGGGTTTGCCCTGATCCTAATCTGCAGCCAGCAGCTCCCTCTCGCCCCGAGGGGGCTGCAGGGCAGTGGAGCCTTGCCTGCTGCAGGTGGGAGGGCAGAGGGCCTCATTGCCCCCATGGCCCCAGGGCTTGTGACTCTGCACTGCCACTGCCTCCTTCAACCCTGTCATTACTCTGTTTTCTCGTGGTTATCCTAATTCCAGCCCCTTTTGTTCTCCCCCTCTCTACCTTCCCCAGTTCTCCTTCCCATCCCAGTCCTCTAGGCAAACAACTGGATCCTGCTGCACCAAGTACCTCCAGACTTGCATTTAAGGCAACCTGTTTTTAACAGCAGAGACAATAATCATCCCCCACTGCCCCAGAGACAATAATCATCCCCCACTGCCCCGCAGTGAGGAGGTGATTACCCCGAGGGAGGTGGAGGGGACTGGGAGGAGATCCTGTGTGGGCAGGCAACATCGTCCCTTGCTCCCAGCGAAGTCTTGCCATGAACCTGTGCCTTGCTGGGTGGGTTACTGTTGTATTTTCCAGAAAGTACCTGGGTTCTTTCTACCACTTGTTCTCTCAGAAGTAGTATCTGGTAGATATTCACAAGCTCACGCCATTCCTCTCCTTCAAGCATCACTTCAAGCACAACTTTGACGTGAGGCCCTTAAGATACATATCAATATATGCACTGTGGGTGTGTAGAGATGGTTAGGAATCATATTTTTCTTTGTCCTTCTCTGTCTATACATCTGTTATGTCTGTTTTTGAAGTAAGGTTGCAAGCTTTTCAGGGCCGAGACTATGTCATCTGATAGTTTGAGTGTGACAATAACATAAATGATAAGAGTAAATACCATACCTCAGTGTTCCTGGAATTCAAATTTGAAGGGTTCATCTGGAAGAAAATGCAGCCTGCAAGATTCCCAGTTCATCAACCTCTCATTCAAACCTCTCTTTCAGCACCCAGTTTTTTCAAAATCAGCACAAACCTGCAGTTCAGGTCTTCAGTACTGGGTCAAGCCCAAACCTGGGGCCTGACCAAGCCCCCAAGGCATCCCTGGTCTGAACTACCTAAAGAGCCTGGCTGCCTGCAGGGCACTGCCTCCATCATGGGGGCCTCTCCCCATGGCAGGAATGCTAGCAAGCGATGGAAAACAGGCAAAGCTGAACTCCAAAAAACCCTTCCGTCACCCTGTAGCACAGGTGAGAGTTGCCACCTTGATGGAAAGGTGTTTCCTTGATGGAAAGGTATTTCCAAACAAGAACATCTCCTATAATAGAGGAAGCAAGAAAAACAAAAAAGAAAGGAGCTCAACCGTTGTTTCCCTGAAAAGTGAGCAGAGACCCCAGAAGATCCATAAAAGCTTTCTGTATTGTTACTAATTTACATGGAAAGCAGTCAGACCGCAACCCACAAGGATACTAACTTCAACAGGAACTAGAAGTCAGACACCAAATTACCTTTGAAGACATGGGCTTTAATTATGGCTGTTACGGAAAGCAATGTAAAACCTTCTGACGAACAGATAATGGCTGGTAGGGGTTTTGCAGACACTCAGCAGTGACTGCCTCTGCTTTGAGGAATGCACGACATAAGACTGGAGAAAAACACAAGCAAAGTAGAAGCTGAACAGTACCAGCCTGCATCGCTGAGTGAGAACAAACGTGCTAAATGGAAACACGTTGAAATAGTAATTCAAATCCCAGACCCATATCAGCTAGATAGCAATACCCACAAAGCCCTAGCATATAGGATCACATGCTTTGGGATCAAGCCTGACATCCAGCTCAGGTCACAGGAGTTTACGTTTACCAGTTTCTCCACCATGTTGGCAATGTCCTTTTGCTCACTGTGAAACTGTGGCAGAGGGCTTAGATCAATGACACATTACCAGGGCTAAATTAATGTGGAGTTTGCATCGTGTCCTAGAAACAACTGAGTGTTGTTTTGATAATTTAATTTCAGTAAAAACACAGACTGGCAGGGGAAAAAAAAAAAAAGCACACACACACACACAAATCTGGTAATATTTCATGATGGTTCATCTACTGTTAGTATTTTACAAGAGTGCACACCTTATGGGAGCCTGAGAAGTTCAGAATGGAGGCAAAGAATAATTTCAAGTTGAAAAAAATCAACCACGCTGAATGTAGTTTTCTATTAGTTTCCTGAAACAGGAAAGAGCAAAATAAGAGTAGTGAGATTAGCCTAAAAATGGGATTTGATGATACCGCTGTAAGCTTATGAAAAGACACTAGCTGCCAGCAAATTTTAGAAAACACCAAGAAGAGTTGTAGATAGTAAGTACAGTAGATACATGACAACAAATATCATCATGTCTTAGGGCGTTAATGCCATCATGTCTTTGCATTACCCTCACAGTCCTGCCAAAGCCTAGAGACTCTTCTTGCTGTTTTTTAAAGACTTCTTTGTAGCTAAGCGTTAAAACCCTGGAACTGCCACGTTAGAGCCAAGGCTCCATCGGGACTGCTTTCATGCTATTAACATGCCCCCAGACCAGCTTCTCAAGGGAGAAAGCCTTAAACAGCTAGCAGGTCGTCTGATTGCAGGGGAAATTCTCCCTGACTCCTAACCAGTGGAGGTCCCCAAAACGTGAGAGTTTCCATCCAATTTAAAATTTTTTAATCCTTGCTATTATAGCTCTGAACACTATGATTAACTGCATGTACACAATCAGTTTTCAATCCTACTGGTCTGGTCAATCAGACAATCTGCATTTGTTATTTTATTCTGGTAGACATACCTCCCCAGTCTCAAAGCTGTGCCTTACCTAACAAAACCAAAATCTGTGTTCTGTATAATTCAGTAGAAAAAAACATGCAGGTTTTGTCATGTGAAGCTTACACGTTTCAGTATTATGACTGCAGCCTGTAAGTCCAAATTGTGCACCGTAAGCAATCTGCAAAATGCCCAAGCTGTGTTTTCAGCGGCAGCTGTTGAAAAGAGGGAAACAGAACAATTGCTTTAAAGAGGCGTTGCTTCCTTTAATAATTTGTGCCACATAAAGAATACTTTTCACACCAGGTCATTCAAGAGAGATTTTGGTGGAATGTGATCATTCAGTTTATGCAGCAAAACCAAGCTACCACGATTTAATTCTGCTGCGTGCTCAATTTTTATATTGTATCCCCATTAGTTGTTAAAGCACAGCTCCTGCTAAGCTGAAAGCATGAAAGGGTCTCGGATCGCTTCTGAAAAGCTTGAAAATGTTTTATTCATGTATTTATAGCGCATACATTGGAGGGAGTACTGCTGGATTCAAAAGAGATTTGAATGGCCCTTCCTAGACGAGATTTTGTTAGATCAGGGTTGTGGTTGGGCTGGATTAAATTAACTATGTTTTTCTTCAGCTCCAGGTCGTTCATTACAGACGTTTTGATGAAGACTAAACCGGAGCAATTATGCATTCATGAGCAGGAAGCTGAGGGCTTCACTTGGAAAACTGAAGGCTGATAACCAACGCAAGGATCAAGTATCTTTCCCAAGGCTACCGCATAATGGTGGAAGCAGCACGTCTTAGAGCACGTCTTGCAGACAGCCTCGTGCTCTTAGAGCTGCTGCAGATAAAAACGATGGATTTAAAGTACCCAGCTTCTCCATCCGTCAGGGCACGGTAGACCTGTACGGCGCGCAGAATGCAGCGTGGGCTATATAACGAAGGGCTTTGTGCTGCTGCGAGGCAGAGCCGACAGATCCCATTTCAAAGTTATCTGTAATGCAAAAACAAGAAATGTTTCCAATTGTATCTGTTACAACACAGACGCTGAATGACAATGTCTGCCACCTAGGTCATTTTAGTCATATACGGGCAAATCGCATCCCCGTGAAGCCTGAATGCACACCAAATGCAAATCGCTCTGAAATACCCCTAACACACGCGTGTTTATATACGTCCTCACTTGCAGATAGAAGGTGTCACTGAGAGCTGTGCTGTGGAGCCTGATGTAACCTGAGTGCAGGGAAACGCTGACTTGGGCAGATGCATGACAAGGGCCAGGCCCTGCAAGTGTTGGTTCCCAGGAGCCCTCCCACAGCCCAAGAGGCTGCCTCAGAGCTGCTCTCCGGAGAAACCACTCCGTGCTAATGAAATTAGTGTGCTCCTACCTCGAGCTGGCTTGAGAACATTTGCATTGCATGGGCAAATCCTAAGCATCTGAGGACTTAGGCTAAAAGCTGGGGATAGTTTGGCAAAATAGTGCTGCGTTCATCTGAAAAAGTCTTTTATTGAGACATCAACAACATCACGTCTCCCCATGGAGAGAGGGGGGCTATCCTTAGCACAGCACCACAGCCCCACACGCCCTGCCTTTGCACACGTGGAGAAAGGCTCAGGGCACGCCATTTCATCTTGCTGCAAACAAGGAGGCCGCTAGCAGAAGCTTATGGGTTGTTATGAACAGTGCCGTACGTGGCCTGGGATACTTCACCACCTGGAGATTTTCACTGCATGAAAGACGCTCAAAGCCCCTGCATTTTTCTGAAACAGATGAAAACTGATTTGAAAAAAAAAAAATTAAGGAATATGATTTTGTGAAAGAATGAACAGTAGGCTGCACACAAATTTTGAGTGCTCCTTGTGGGTCATTTCGTTCAAACAATAATGTTATACTTTATTCGGGACATATGTGGCTAGCACATTTACAACAAAAGCAGTGCCATGCATCAAACAGAAGAATCGTTTCAGTCATTGCAATATACATTATCCAGACACGTTCCAGCTGGGCAGATCTGTGAAAGTGAGAGGCATAGGTGAGAGCTGGTTCCACTTATTAGAGGTGTCATTTTAAAAAATGGGATAGTCATGAAGCAGGGAGGCTATATTCTCCTCCCTTGCCTTCCGCCTTCCCCTTCCGTTAAATAAATCCATCAAGTTCTCTTTCTCCATGTGGATTTCTTCCTCAGTGATTCCATTGTTCTGCGATGGAATGGAACGGAACAAAGGTGACCCCATCATTTTTCTAAATCAGTCAACTGGTCTGGTGAAAACTCGAGAGAGTTTAAATATGCCTAAATGCTATTAAAAACCAATCTGTTCCTTTTTTTTTTTCAAAAAAAATAAAAAGAAAAAAGGAAAACACACCACCAATTAAACCAACCATCCTAGTTCATTTAAATATTTAGCAAACGCTGAACTCCAGGCACGTTCCTCTGTTTCATTCATTTTACTGATACATCATAGAATGAAGGCCTATCATCGCAGCCTTTGTTCTCAGTCTTTGAATATTTGTGTTTTCAAATTTGTTTTGCCAAAAAAATACACAGCCAGGTAGCAGTTGCTATAACATTTTATCTTCATGCTTCCTTCTAGAAGCATTGAGAGGGAAGCTAAATAGGGGAACAATGCACTCCGACAGTCCCCGCAGATTCCAAGATATGCTCAAAGGGCGAGCTTTGATAAACCCCTTCTGCTTCTTGGATTTGTTCAGCCTACTGGAAAAGTAAAGGAACACAATCAAAGGGCTGCCGCTCTGCCTTCCCTCCTGAGCCTCGGGAGGCCTCTCTGGGGGCCTCTTTCCCACTGAAAAAAATGCAGATTGTTGTGCAGCTTGCCTAAGTAGCTGGGCATTTTTAAGTGCATTGCTCCACATCTAGGGAGTAAAGATGATCATGCAGAACATAGGGTTATTAGAAAGGAGCATAAATGAAAAAACCCCACAACTCTGGAATATCATGAACTGTAAATACCTGTATTTTGAGTTCTGATCCAGTTTATTTTTTGCTCTTCAATGAAATAGCGCACATATTACTGCTTCTTCTAGCCTCTGTCCTTCATTAAGCATGGTGAAACTTGTATTATTAGAATATTCCTGTTATATTCATGTAGTGTGTGGGAGTTGGGAGTCAGAAACCTCAAGCAGTTAATTCACAGGCTCGATAACCACAAGCTGAAAAACAGCTTTAGCTGTTATAAGGGAAATAACTCACTGCCACAACAAGAAACAAAGGAAAACTCTGTTTAAGCACTGTTCACCTAAAATGAAAGCACACTACTTTGAAAGGGAAGAGGCTGGAATGAATACAGAAAAGCTACTAGTTATTAGAAATATTAAAATCTCACTCACTGATTTACTCACTGATTTCAGAGTAGAACCCAGGCTTTTAATATCACTAAACCTTAGAGAGAGAGAAATAAAACTAACACACATCAGTGTTTCTAGACCTTGAGGTTTTTAATCACATACACTGTCTTGCTTAACAGCTCATTCACTTAACGCAGGCAAGTTACAAGTTCTTGTAGGAGTGTCTGGAAGTGCACCTAGAATGCATTGCCTGTCCACTGTTTTATTTACAGTTCCCCCCCCCAAATGAAAATCAGTAGCTAATAAATCAAAGCATAATTACACAAACACAAAAATAACAATCATTAACATTTTACTCAATACAAATGATAAGCATAAGGAAATGCCATGTATACTCACTGACAGGAATGTGTGTTAGTTTGCTATTAATATCTGATAACCTGGATTGGTGGTAATGTAACTGGAAGATGTGGATTTTAAAAAAATTGGGAGCCACTTTTGTTTGACATGATCTTATACTGAGATAGATATCTATATACAGAGTGATATGATCATATATGCTCCTGTTATATCAACTTTTTTCCTTACCAGCTGTTATTAAGGTAGTTGAACTTCCTTAACAAAGCTTACTTTGATCAACTACCAAATGCTATTATCTAAAGGGTTGAATGATGCAGAAACAATCTGTGCAAGTGTAGCAATTTTGATTCAGAAAGTTTTTAAAAAGTATTTACAAAGGTCATTTTTAAATTGATTAAGTTGAGACTCCAGTCTTCAGATTCCAAACACCTAATCATTTAATGTCTTATTTTTTGGCGTTTTTCTCTCCTCTCCCCGTTCCTTCTCCCCACCACAAATATTAGCCCATGTTTAAAGTAAACCATCACAATGAAAACTCTTCAAAACAAAACAGTAAGTTATTTACTTTGTGCCAAAAAAAAAAGCAGCACTAAAACATTACTTAAGAGGTTCTATAAATCCTTCATAATTAAGGAAAGTTCCAGGAGCAAAAAGGACTTGCACAACTTGTAGAACTGGGAGGAGAAATAGGGGAAAGAGGAGATTGTTATCCCTTGACTTTTTTTTTTTGTCTGAACTTCATTTACAAAAAGCTCCTGGTACTTTTCCCAATGTTTCCACACCTCATTACTCTGGCACATAGGGTTTAATATATGAACAATTTAAATAAAGTGTCAAAACCAAATCCCCATGGTAAATAATTCAACTCTTAGGAAAACTGTTGATTTTCAACATTTCAAAACTAGTCCTGCCTGACTAGCCACTTGGTTAGAACTCAGAAATTAAATAAAAATAAGGATTCTTACAAAATTTGGTGTTCTGTTTTAGCCTCATAGCAATTTCATACAAATTAAATCTAGAAGAAACCCTTCTCACTGTTACTTTGTGTCTTTTGCATACCTTCTTACTACCCATTGATTATAACCATACAGGCTGTGAAAGGAACAGAACCATTTGAGCTTTTCTGTGTTTTCTAGCATTTCTATGAGCTACTGACTTTAATGAACTTAAAAGGAAGATAAAAATCTCTTCAAGTTGTCATTCTAAGTGGTAGATAAAGTCTCTAGCCTTCTGCCTTGAAGTGTTACCATCCAACACTGTTACAAGGACACTGCACTTCTTCTCAGCTTTAAATCGGGAGTTGTCAATACTGTCTTTTTGCTTCCATCTTGTACTTCGAATTCAAACTCATTTGGTGAGAGAGGTTTTGTTTTTTTTTTTTTTTAACCTCCGTGCTGAAGTTGGTCACATCCTTTTCATATTGGGTCAGCTCTGGAAAGTGAGAACAGCAGGTGATTCTCTAGGTCAGACTGGTACTAATTACAGTATGGAGTGGAACCAAGCCGGTTTGATGCAGAGTTTGGACTGATTCATTTTCATGCTGGGTCGAAGATCTAGCCATCTCAGATGGTTCAGGAAACTGGGTGGGGAGTGGTAGCCATTTCCCTGCCAGAGTCTCTTAACAGCAAAAATACAGAAGAGAAACTGAGAGAATGAAAAGGAGGCTTGTGGCAGAGTGAAGGCAATTTCCGTGTCCATGAGGGGTGGTACTGTTCACTGAATTTATGACAGCTGACAAAGTGGAAGCTGCTGAAGGGTTGTTTGAAGGTGTTGGACTTGTTCCATTGGGATTGCAGTAGATCTAGAATGTGGGTAGAAAAAGTTAAATAGAAGTGTTGTTTATTTTTTTTAATCAAAAGACAAATTAGTAGTAATTAACAACATGTAACACCACACAGTCACAGTACTCATATAATACCCACAGTTGCTCATGCCTCTTGTTGTACAGAGAAGGATAAAGTTGTTTAATAAGTCCTGTTTCTTGAATTCAAAGGAAATAAATCTAAAATTTTTCTAAATGTTTTTTGTTATAGAGCTATAGTTTTACCAAAACCCTGCAACAAAACAGAATAGAGAAGTAGGTTTCTAAAAACCTCATCCAAAAAAAATATTTATGAAGTATAGAGCAATTCTTTTGATAAAAAGGACTTCCAGATAACTGCATGAATCCATTGTCTTAGCAGATTGAGCCACAAACAGAAATATGAGCAAACAGCGTAGAATCTATTGATTTTATTTCTGTAACTGCTTTGGGTATTCCTTTCAAGCAACAGTGAGGCTTGTGTAAATGGACTTTTCAGCTTCACGTCTCTTATCTTGCTATGATAGCACTGAACTGCAGAACTTAAAACAATGGAATTATACTGATTAAATCACAACCTATTGGCATGCTAGAGCAGACATAAGAAATGCAGTGGAAAGTCTGTATAACAATAAATAAAGATTCTGACAGAAAGCAAGGTAAAAAACAGTCTCCTTCCACCACCAACCACTTCCCCCCACTCCCCCAAATTATAGGCATAGAACATAAAAATTTTGCACTTTAACTTCAGCATCAAGCTATGTCCTACACATGTACAGGACAATTTTCAAAGCTAAATTAATGTGTTCTTCTCTTCTAGTGAAGAATGTGTGATATACAAGGATGAAAAGCAAGGGCAAGAACAACGTATCTGCTCCTAAAAAAAGTATAGTTTGGCAAACTTGGCTTCAGTTCTACGGCAGGAAACTTTCATTATACCAGCGCTTTCTGGTACACAATGGTAGTTAGCTAAAGTAAGAACATTTTATAAAAGAGCACCTACTTTAGTAAATTCTCTCCATAAAAGGTCTTCATCATATTTCCAGTGCTACTGCAAAGGTTAACTACCCTTAACAGAAATATATATATGTAATAGCTCAGTGCTGAAGCCATTAAAACAATGCTAAATTTGAAACTTGTATGACCATATCCTTTGAGCATTTTCCACCGAACAAAAGAAAGTCACAGAAAAATTTCATGACCGTATACAGCTTCTAGTAGTTAGGATTCTGGGCAACCAGGAACATGCTGGAAGCAATTCAGGACTGCAAGATTTTAAAATAAATAAAGATTAAAAAATCACAGTGAAACACACTTCCACACAGTGTGAAAGCAGTCAAAATGATAAATACTGAATTGCATAGAAACCTCCTAATCAGTTTGCGGGATTTAAGTCCCAACCTACTCCGGATTTTTTCTGTCTTCACACAATACCCAGCACACTTGAGTTATATTATTTTAAAGGTATCTTTGCTTTGAACACAAAGCCTAGATTCCTGGTGGGTGCATGCATGCCTACAGAAGAGAGGGGTTCCACAATATCATGGTATAAGGGACCTCAGACAAACCTCCCTGCAGTGCCCATTACAGATATCAGTACCCATAAGGTATGATCCTGCTCTACAGAGGACAATGGAAAAGGGATGAAGTTCTTCCTTACAAAGAAAGGGGTTAAAAATATTTAAAACAGCCTCCAGAAAGCTCTTTGTTGCTTGTTTTCCCAACGCCGTCTTACCGACCCTTCCCAAAAGGAGGTCTATAGAGCTCATCGCTTCAGTGTCCGGGAGCAGTTCGGCCGAACCGCTGGCAGGCAGGCAGGCACAACAATACTGCATTATCTGTGCACCGAGACTAAGACCCGGCCAGCAGGGTAGCAGCAGCAGGAGGCTGATGCCGCTCCCCCTCAGCAAGCGCCCCACTCCTGCCATGCCCTGAGCACCGGGACCTCACCCAAAGCCTCAGACGCTTAAGGGGGGGCTCGGAGCAGGGTGTCGCTGCCCCTCAGCTCATCTCTTCTTGAAATTAACTCAGCTTTGGAGGGCTCCACCGCCGCCCCCTGAGCCCTCTCCCGCCCCGCTGCCGCCTCCCAGGGCAGCGAGATGGCGGCCGCCGCTCCCTCAGGAGCCCCCCGACCCTGAGGGGCCACAGCGGCTGCGGGGCACCGGGCAACTGAGGAGGGCTCGGACGAGCCGAGGAGGGCTCGCTCGCTCCCGTCCCACCGCCGGGGCTCACCTGCGTGGGTAGGAGGAGCGCCAGGAGCAGGAGCCCCAAGCCGAGCCGCGCCGCCAGCGCCGTCCCCATGCCCGTCACTGCTGTCCCGCTGCTGCCGTCCCCACCACCGCTTCTCCCGCCGCTGTGGCTGCGAGCGACACGGCTGCGCCGCTCAGCCGCGCCCGGCCTTTTTATGGCCGCCGTGACGCCCCTCCGCCGCCTTCCCCCTCCTCCACACACCTCCGCCCCCGCCCTCAGCGCCTCCCGGCCCGGCACGGCTCGGCACGGCCTGCCCGCGCCCCCCGCCGACCGCCGCTGCCTTCCCCCCCGGGGCTCCTGAGGGGGCCCGCCGGGCTGCCCCCGCCTTCGTGGCGGAGGGCGTGAGGCACGGCGCGGCAGCGCGAGTACTCCGAGATAAATTCTTACGTTGGTGGAAACATCGAGCTTTTTATTAAAAAAAATCATCAAATGGTGGGTGAAGGGTGGGGACAGGTAGAGAAAGCTGTGCTGCCAGATGGCAGCAGCAGGGCTGAGGAGGCGCGGTCCTGCCTTTCCTCTGCATCTTGCCGAGGGCGCCTTACCACAGGCACGGTGCTCCGGCTTCAGACCACAGGTTGCAGTTTCAGGCGCCCTCTGGATCTAAGTATTTTATTATTATCATTATTTCTTAAAGAGCAGGAAACCCGTGTAACAAGTGGAACAGAAGGTTCTCCCAGTTGTAGCCGGTGCTACAGGTTCGAGCTCCTGGCACAGCCGGCGTCGTGGCTGTGTTGTATATCCTCCCCTCCCTGTATATCCTCCCTCAGCTCACCGAAGATAGTCTGCCTCACCAAATAATCAGTCAGGTGTCTTGGTGTACAGACAAGTCAGCAAAATGGTCTGTGTCCACTTTATAAGGTACAAAAGGGATGCTGACGTGACGGTTTCGTTGTGGAAGTGGTTACTTCCATTTAAAAGAAGATGCTCAGTTGTCTTTAGTTCAAGCTAATCAATAGGTTTTAAAATGTGTTCGTGTTTATCCCAGAACAAATGGAAAAGATCCATATGTTAAGCAATACATGCCTGACTCATTTGCTGTCCCCAGGGCCAGGACTGCTTTCCATGAGCTTCTTCAGGCATTGCTAGAACTTGGTCTTGATGCGCTGGAAACACGGATGGTTGTGCTGCAGGACCAGATGCTGGGACTTGCGTTAGGCAAAAATATATAATTCTAAAGCCAGTCCCACCTTAATTGTTTTAGAACACCTGACAAAGACATAGCCACTTGATTTTCTAGGAATAATGGCGTTTTGCAAGCTGTACCACCCAAGATGCAATCCTTAATCTATACCAAGATGAAAGATCTTCAGAGAGTTACACAATGCCCAAAGCACTCCTGGAGTAATGTTTCCCTGGTTTCAGTGGTTGTTTGCGTTTTAAATCCCTGAACACAGTCAGAGTCAAGTTCCCAGCTGTTAGAGGCATATTCTATACATAGGGTAACTCTGAGAAGAGTCATCAAACTGAGGATTTTCTGTTTCTGAATATTTGCTGGTTGTCTGCTTTAAGCTGGTTATTGGAGAAGCTGGGTTTTCGTGACTGTAGAGAGATAATAGAAGAAAAAAGGGAACGGCGATCAACTTCAAATAAAAGAAGGATGACAATGCTGAGAACATTCTTGTTACCACTTTTCCTTGCAAACAGTTTGCTTTAGTTGTCACAGTTAAAATGAAACCACAAATGGGAGAGAAGGTCACCTTTTCACCCTGCGGACATGGATACCACCACAAAAGGTGAAATTCCCTGTGGGAGAAGTCACATGAATCACAGCAATAAGGGAGGTCTCAGACTGTTCTATCACCAGATCCCTGTTCTGCCACTGGAGGAGCTGCCAAAGGAATGCAGCCCTGCTGGGGCTCTCCGATATTCTTCTCCACAATGAAGAATATTCTTGTGTGAAGTGGACAGAGACAGTTTCCATTATAACCTCTCCCACCTTGTATGGGATGAAAGGCAGAATTGCATGATCCCTTTGGGACCATAGCTGGCTGTTCAGGTTACAGCAGCAGCTGAGACGCTTTAAAATCAAAGCTGGGATGCATGGGAATGATAGAATAACACCCAGACAGCCTTTCCCATTCTCTGTACCTGGTGCACCTTGCCTGAGGTCTGGAACTATGTCTGTAAAAAGTGAAGCCGGTGCAAGGTTCTTGTAAGGTGATGTGAACCTATACAACATTATATCACTGCTAATTACTATGATATAGTATATCACACTTCTGCCATTTTAACAAAATACACTAAAAATAGGGATACCTTCTTGCTAAGAATATTATAAAGTCTGCTCCTTTAATAGTCTTTTAAATAAAGAAAAATGCAGATGCTTTAAAATATTTGGAAAAAGTGATAAATTGCTAAAATAATGTAACTAAGTAAAGGTTATGTTCCGAGTCCAAAAACCACACCTTTCTGATATATTCCTGAAATATTAATGCATATAAGGAAATACTTCAGCAGCAAGGAAGAAGCACTAAAATATTTAAGTGCAAGATTTGCATTGAAACTTTTCTCATTGGGAATGATAATGTCTGCATTCCGTTATATTTCTACAACCAGCTCCCCCCACTCAGTAAAGCTGCAATATCCATGATTTCTCCTGAACACGTAAATCCTAAAATGATCTAGGATTCACCTAATCACACTTAATTCCAAAGTTTTTATTTATTTATTTATTTTCATCTGAAGTCTCAAATGAATTCTGTTAGAGATATATCTGAGCAAGACACTAGGACCCAACATATAAATATTTCTACAGAGGCAAGAAGTGCTGTAATTGAGTTTAGAACTGCAAAAAGTGAAGCACTGCTATCTGGTGGCCAAAAGGCACTTCTGATTTTTATTTTTTTATTTTTTTTCCCACAGGAAAGAAAATATACTCTCTCAGAACAATCGCACGCCCTTTGATAGCTGTGTGTTTTCATGATGCTGACATATGTTGTTAAATACCATTGTTAAATCTCTCATTGTTCTGCTTCCTTTGTTTTTCTAGGTTGGAACAGCACTCAGCATCTCTCCCAGTTAAATACAGAATATATGACGAGAAAGCTTAACAAAGAGAAGGGCTAAAGTTACTTCAATCTTTTGGGTTAAATGTAAGTTAATTTGTATATCCCAATGATGAGTTTTAAGTAGATTTAACTTTGCAAAAGACAATTCACAATCTAGTGAACAGAAGCAAAACTTGTGCTGTTTTGTATAATACAATAGCAAACAGGATTGGCTGAAATGACAGGCAGAAAAAAATAGTCATCTATAAAAGGAAGCACAGAAGTAGTCTCTGAGAATAGTAATGTAAAAGTACTAAAAAAGTAATGTAAAAGTACTAGAAAGCAATGTAGTTAAATTTGGACAAGCTTTAGTTAAATAGGTGTAGTCAGAGCACTGAGTGGAGTTCATGAGAACTAAATTTGACTTAACCATTAATTTACTCTGGCTTTTATCTGCCAGTCTCAATTCATTTAAGCTTAAATACTTTAGGAGCATCAATTGCCAATGAGAATCACTGGATCTTGTGCTCCCAACCAGCTCTTCACTTTCCTTGGCTGTGTATAGACTGAAACTTTCTACACACTGTGGCACATCCCAGGGTCTTCATCCATTTTAAGATCATTCTAGGGTGCGCTACAGCTCTCAGTACTCACTCAACTATATTATGAGCTATTTTCGTTAATCCCTGGCTGTGAGCATGTTATGCATTTATGTGTTAGGTTCTGATCTTTTTACAAAGGAGATCTTTGAAGAGGGAAATCCAGCTTGCCAGTGTGCACTGTCTAGCCTACATATGCTGATCTATGCTGACATCCTCTGGCGATAAGTTTCTTTGATGTCCATTTTTGCCATAAGGATTTTGCCTTGAGAAACTCACAGGTCCATATTTTCTAATCTATACAAACACTGTCTTTTCATAACCTAAGCTGGTTCTTCTTTTGCTACTTGCTAGTGGGAAGGACTCACCTTGTGGGAGCATCAGGGCTCCAGCCACATAATCAAAACTTCGCAGCTGCTTTGAAGCATCCTTTGTTACAGTTGCACCTTTCTTACAACTGCACCTTCACTGGCATTGCAGATCAAGACTGAAATACTGATGGGAGCTGGCTGGCTGAAACTCATTTTAGACATCTGGACAATGCAGTTTGGCATAAATCTTGGTTAAGCACTAGGAACATATTTTGAGGATTATATTCCCTCTTCCAGTGGAGAATTTATATTCATTTTTTGTTAGCAGAGCTTTTAATGGAAGGCAGGGTTGGTGGAGTTGTAAATCTCCACTTGGTATTAAATGATGATTGGATTCAGCTATACGTGTCTTCAGACATGAACCTTGTTGCCGTGATTCAGACCATCACTATACCAGGATTCCAGCATGGTTTCTGTCATATGTCAACCTGAGGCAAAAAGCATAAGGCTGCTTAATTAGAGGTAAGTAGTTATGGAGGTAAGCAAAACAATGATTTCCAGCCCTGGAATCATAAGACTGAAAGTTTGACCAGAAGTGACATGATGATTCTGGAAATGTTCTCAAAAGAAATGCTGAGGATAAGAATTGCTGTCTGTCCTGGTTTTAGCTGGGATATTCTTGTGAATATAGCAATGGGTCGTATGATTTCCCAGTCAACTTCAGGGGATGGTGTCAGCTTGCATGGTACAGTGTGGCTACAGGTCTGTTCAAAAGCACACCTTTCTCTCTAAGTCAAATAAACTCTTGGGTGACATCAATACAAACAAATTAAAAATAACAGAGCCTGTTCTTTGGCCTTCAGGCCAACTGGCATGTCTAGCCACCTCCATACTATTAAACTCTCTTAGCCTCCAGAAAAGAGTGGCTGAATCTAAACTGCCTGTTGGAAGGCAGCTGTCCCTGGCCTGGGCCAACCCCTGAATCATGCTCAGGAATTATTTGGTATCATGTTACTGGTACAAAACCAAGCCAGGGTTTTCCTTTAGCTCATGAGGCTTAATGTCAGATTAGAAGTCTATAGACATGAAGACATAAAGAGGATCAAAAGTCATTTTCTCCATCTTCTGATCGGAGGCAAGTTTAAACATAATTCTCAGAAAACTTCAGTGAAGGGTATTCCACAGTCCATAGGTCCCCTGTTTCTTTGTTAAACTATCTGTACAGAAAATGTCCCTTAATAGATAGTTGTCCTTGTTGCAAATTTAAAGTAACAATCTGCTATGTCACCATGGTAAAGCACACAGATAGTAAGGACGGTCAAATTTATAACAAACTTAGCAATTATTATTATTATTATTATATATAGCAAAATTAGCAATTTTAGCAATTGAAAACCTATCAACCACCTTGCATTGAAAGGAGGAAGGAAGGAAGGCTCACCTTAGAGCGACCGTCTACATCAAGTGGGTCTCCCCGGAAACCCTTGATAGATGGTGAAGAGAAGCGATGTAATTTATCTCATTCCAACATAGACATTTGAAACAGATTAATCACATCCTGGAGGTGCCTACATCACTCTCAAAATTGACTAGATGGTTAGTTCAGACGTTTGTCACTGAGTTTTTTCCTTATTTTGAGGAACAGGTCCAGTTTCTTCAATCTTTTCTTTTTAACAGGATTTCTAAACCTCATGCATTTTTGTTGCTTTCCCTTGCACTCTCAAGTCCATCAGGTGCAGAGAAAGTTTGAGCCCTTTATTTTAGAATGCACACACACAAATATGATTCAAAGATGCATAAATGAACAAGATCTAGAAGCTACTCCTCCCGTTTCATCTTAGAAATAGGGACCAGTTGGGATTTGAAATGATGGACTGCTGAATCCTGAATCATTGTTAAGAATTCAGGTATCTCCCTTTTATATGAAGAACTTCTCACCACGTGGTATCTTTAGGCAAGGTGCTGAGAAGGATTGGTGGCTTATCAGTGAGAACACCCAGAGTTTAAACAGCAAGCGTTGCAAGGACACACATTCATAAAAGATAGATCATCCCAGATTTTCCTACTATGTGATTTACACAATCTTTTATACCTCTGGACCTGGACACTGTGAAAGGACAAGATGTCCTCGACTCCAAATGATATGATTATTCTGACATTCTATCCATCCCTATTGCACCTTTATTTATATTATTTGTTTTTTTTAAATATCAAAAGTGTATTGCAGCCTACAGGTACATTTCTATTTCCTGATGCAATAATGTTTACAAATGCTGATCAAAATAATGTTGTTCCTGAGTCACGATGGAAGCTGAAGTACTTGGAACATCCTTTTTTCTGCTTTTAAAAGCAAACCCAACACAAAACATTGAAAGAAAGAAAGAAAGAAAGAAAGAAAGAAAGAAAGAAAGAAAGAAAGAAAGAGAAAGAAAGAAAGAAAGAAAGAAAGAAGGAGAGAAAGAAAGAACAGAGAATAATAAATCTTCAATTGTACACGGAGCAACAATCTAAAATCCCTCATTGGAAATTAATTATGTTAGACTCGTACATGCATATATCTCAAATTAGTTGCTA
This sequence comes from Anser brachyrhynchus, assembly GCF_964034855.1. Lineage (NCBI taxonomy): Eukaryota > Metazoa > Chordata > Aves > Anseriformes > Anatidae > Anser > Anser brachyrhynchus. The sequence goes on along the minus strand of NC_137696.1, from coordinate 78,172,534 downwards.
TTAATTAGAAAAGAGAACATTATATTCTAAGTAGTAGAGCCATTATTCTGAGGAGAATACAGAGGAAACAGAAGTAAACAAATAATTCAAACTAATTAACATTTGCTCATAGAATATATAGTTGTTAAGGCTAATAAGTAAGTTTCAAATAACAAATGCTTAATTGATTAGTTTTTATTACGTTTGCCACCCACTGTTAGTGGGAGCTAGGTAAATCCTAGAGCAGCAACAAAAGCCAGCAGGACCCGAACATGTTCACTGCATAATGAATGAAACTCTGAAATCCAGTGTTAAAAAATAGTACATTAACTTATACTTCAAAACCGAAGACATTGTATTTTATATAATTAGCAAACAAAGAAGTGAGAGGAAAAAAAAAAAGGAAAAAAAAACCAACACAGGTTTTGTTGCAAAACTCTCACCAAACTGGGGAGATTTAATTAGCAGTGGAACTATGGATCCTTTAACCTCTGGGTAGCTGGATTGAATACCAGGCTGACTGATGGAAGTTACTATTTTCCTCTCATGTACTTAACCACTGGTGTAACACTGATTTTCACTGTCGAGGAGACTATTAATTTCTGGTTTAGGTGGGTCACTGGTCAGATTTATTAGGGTGGCCTCTATCAGCTTCTTTAGCCGTGGTCAGAGCAGTCTGCACTGCCTACCCCTATTTTCTTTCTGATTATAGCTCAGTGTGGTGTTGTAAAAGAGACAATTGTTTGGCTGACAAAAGCTGAATTAGTCAGGTAGTGAAAAGGATGAATAAAAAAAGGAAGGCTACTTTAGCAAAAGGCTATATCTCTACCACTTAAAAAATGTAAAATCCATCTATGATGTCCAAGTTGAGTTTTCAAGGAATAGGTAGGCTGCAAGGAAAGAGGGTCTGTGAGACCTTGCTCACCTCCAGAAAGGGATTCTGTGTGCAGGAAGCCAAAGTGGCTGCGGGAAAAAGTGACAGAAATTTGTAACACTGTTGTTATTGGAAGAGATGAAGGGGTAACACAAAAGGTCAGAAAGAGGGCCATGTTTCAGTGTACAAGGGAGCTGAAGACATTAAAGGAATCTTAAAGAGAAGAAGGAAAGAAGGAAAGAAGGAAAAGAAGGAAAGAAGGAAGGAAGGAAGGAAGGAAGGAAGGAAGGAAGGAAGGAAGGAAGGAAGGAAGGAAGGAAGGAAGGAAGGAAGGAAGGAAGGAAGGAGGGAGGGAGGGAGGGAGGGAGGAAGGACGGAAGGAAGGAAGGATGGAAGGAAGGACGGAAGGAAGGACGGAAGGACGGAAGGACGGAAGGACGGACGGAAGGACGGAAGGACGGAAGGACGGAAGGAAGGAAGGAAGGAAGGAAGGAAGGAAGGAAGGAAGGAAGGAAGGAAGGAAGGAAGGAAGGAAAGAGAGAGAAAGAAAGAAAGAGAGAGAGAAAGAGAGAAAGAGAGAAAGAGAGAAAAAGAAAGAGAGAAAAAAGAGAGAGAGAGAAAGAAAAAGAAAGAAAGAAAGAGAAAGAAAGAAAGAAAGAAAGAAAGAAAGAAAGAAAGAAAGAAAGAAAGAAAGAAAGAAAGAAAGAAAGAAAGAAAGAAAGAAAGAAAGAAAGAAAGAAAGGAAGGAAAAGAAAGTTCTATAGTAAAAATGGCACAGTTGGGTATATATATATATATATATATATATACATATATGGGTAAAGGTGTAAGAAAGGGAAAACAGTTTAGAGCGTTGTACCAACTGGAAAGGCCACAGTGGAAGGACCAGAAGAAGAATTTCTGCTGCATGCCAGATTAGTTTTCAGAGATGTGCTTTAGAGAAAGAGACAGTAAGGACATGGATTTTTATGCAAGCAACAAGCTAGAGGAATTCTCTCCAGACTATGGACTAAGAAAAGAGAGCATCTAAGCAGTTACAGAAGGTATGTAGTACTGGAAGAGGTGAATTAGTGGTCAGGGAGATTTAGCTCATTATTCAAATGAATATGGGCAAAGTTAAAGGTGGTGCTTACACAAGGACACTCTGTTTTCCTAGGCCATATGCATGCACAGAACTGTCCAGTCACCTCCTCACTGCACCTTGAAATATTCAGCGTCCTTTAAAGGGTGTGTGGTTCCAGCAAAGTACTGCTGAAGATAAATCCACAGTGAGAAGTTATCTGGTGAGATGGGCATTGTATGGGGAGTTATAGCATTATAGATAATGGTGGAGTTAATAGCTACTAACAGGGCTAGAACAGTTATATGGTGGTCTCGATGTTATTTCGAGATGCAATGAGTATCAGCAGATCTACTGCTGTCACTTGACTGACCTTACAGAAAAATAAAGGCAACAAAAATCCCTAGGCAGTGGAGAAGGAGTTCTCGACTACAGATTCCAATACACAGGTCAAATGTTATTAAGAATTTTCTCTCTGAGCTATCAAAACAAGATGACCAAACTCCTCATGACTGAATGTCGTAGAGTGTATATTGCAGTGTACAAAATGAAAACGATAAAGAAGAGAGGAACTCCATTGAAAAAATGAAGCAATTGTATGAGAAAACCATGGAAAGGTAATACATCTTGGTCTGACTAATTTCTCACTTGATCTTCAAAAGGTTACATAGATTACTATTAATCTGCCTGAGATGAATGATCACTGTTTCTTATCAAAGCTGAAATTTTCAAGTGTATGTTGCTGGGGTGTCATGTGATATTAATATATATATATATCTTAAAATCACTTGAGGGCAGTTTAAATAACATATTTGTCTGATATGTCTATGACTAGCATGTTTTTGAGAAAAACTTCTGAGTGTGCAGCCTGAGCTTGTGAGCCTTTTACAGGGAGCTATTCACTGCCATCTAATGGTAAACTGGAAAATGAGATAAATTACACTACGGGCTTTACCCAGTCTGAACATTTTGGTTACAATTACGGTTTGATATAATGAAAGTAGGAATAATGAATATTACCTTCATTTTGGTCTTTTTGGTCAGTAAAAAATGCACTTAATGACCCAGGTTGGGTGTTGCCAAGATGATATGTGACTGGAGTACAAATCTTAAATGAGGGCTTTCATGTCTCCTTGTACTCTGTGGCATGGAGAGAATTAGGTGGCAAGGAGACCTGTGTGACATGTTCCTCTACGACCCAGGGCTGAATGAATCCTGACAAACCCCCTGGTAAGGCCAGGCATCGTGGCAGAGACAAAATATTAATATGATGTACCTTCTAACTAGAACAGCTAGAGCTGGATCGTGTAGCTGGACTGGGAAATGAAGCAAGTGTGACAGAGGTGATGTCTGTGTTTGGAGTTGTGCAATGAGGAGATAAATCAGATGCACGATGCCTGTTCATGACAGCCAAGTTACATTTTCTCTCTGAGTGCAGAGGGACCTGTTTGAGGGCAATGCAATTAACCTTCTGCAAATTCTAAGGCCTGCGGGAAAGGCTACTGAACAATGAATTGATTGCTTTCTGTTTTTTAAAGGGGCCATTATATCACGGTATCTGAAAAATACAAAAGACAGAAACACTTTAAGCAAGTTCTTTACATTACCTTTCAGTATGAGGATGCAATAAAAATGTGTAAGGCCAGATTAGCCTAGAAAGGTTACATTTAGTAAACAAAGATATCTTTACTCTTAGCAAAGTTAGAGCATGACTTTAATCTTATGTGAGGTAAATCACATTCTAAGAGCTCTGAAAAGAGTGGGTTGTATGAAAAAGTTGTTTTGTTTTGTTTTTGCTTTTGTTTGTTTTTGTTCGTTCATTTGTTTTGTTTTGTTTCGCTTTGTTTTCCACAGGGGAGCTAGCATTTTTGCTCAGGGACTCCCCAATGTTCAGAGACTCATTTTCTGTTCTGACTCATGCACCATTGTGAATACAAGAAAGTGACTTTTATTAACTTTTTTTTTCTTGATAAGGATGTATATATATTTTAAGACATATGGATGGAAAGTATGAAAAAGCTGGCAGCTATATTCCCAACTGAGATTGGTCAGAATCTCGCTGAACTGGGCACTGGGATATTCAAAATACGAAAAGACATGAAGATGTTTGCAGCTTCCTTTCCAGTGAGGTTTCCAAGGAGGGGAGACAGCTTTGCAAAGGAATTGCTCCATTATAACATATCCCTGACATAAAAACTTCTTATTCAAATGTTTTATGACAAAACTTATGCAAGTGTAAAATTAAGCAATCAATTATAATGCCCATGTTAATTGCACAGCTTCTGTGCAGCAGTAGCTCCACAGCCATATCACTTGCCATATTTGCTGGTAATTTGCCAAGGGTGGATTGCTCTGACAGGTGAGGTGAAGGGCATTTTAAAGTAGAAATTGAAAACTGTAGAGTTCTTCCATCTACCAAAATTACCCCAAACCTTGTATAGCACTTTACATCAGGGCAAGATGCTGCCAATTTGATGTGGTTGCACTCGTACCCATTTTGAATGGATATGGAGAATCTCCCAAATGCTGAGCAATCAACACATTGAGAAACACCAAGAGAGGTGTGAGTGGGGCACGGCAGAGAGAAACCTGGCAGAATACAGGAGGAGGGATGGACTTTGCCTCATTTCTGAGCTCTAAAGAGAAGGGGTTATGGATTACCACCAGTAGAATCACAGAATCATTAAGGTTGGAAAAGACCTCCAAGACCATCTGGTCCAACCATCCCCCTACCACCAATGTCACCCACTAAACCATGTCCCTAAGCACCAGGTCCAACCTTTCCTTGAACACCCCCAGGGACGGTGACACCACCACTTCCCTGGGCAACCCGTTCCAACGCCTGACTGCTCTTTCTGAGAAGAAATGTCTCCTGATTTCCAACCTGAACCTCCCCTGGCACAACTTGAGGCCATTCCCTCTGGTCCTATCGCTAGTTATCTGTGAGAAGAGGCCGACCCCCAGCTCCCCACACCTTCCTTTCAGGTAGTTGCAGAGAGCAATAAGGTCTCCCCTGAGCCTCCTCTTCTCCAGACTAAACAACCCCAGTGCCCTCAGCCGCTCCTCACAGGACTTGATGTGGAGTGGAAGAGGGAGATGGATTGTGAAGGAAAAAGGGTGAAACCCGGGACACAGCGTGACTGGCATTAGATTGTCACCGTGGCCAAGCCTTTTAAATGAATCGTTGGACTTCAGCATCTGCAGAAAGCATTTCCCTAGCGAGGGATTTCCATCTCCCCCGTTTGCTGGTTTGGAGCCGGAGCTGAAACCGCCCGCTGCCCCTCGGCACCGAGCCCCGCGTGCCTTGCTCCGGCGGCAGCGAAGAGCGGTGCGGGGAGGCCCGGCCGGGGGAGCGAGCCCAGCATCTTCGGTTTGACACAGAGCAGCTCGGGGCAGGAGGACTCCCGGACCCGGGCCGTTTCCTTCTCCTCCTCCTCCTCCCTCCGCAGCCGGGCCCGGCAGGGGGCGCCGGGCTGGGGCTGAGGCTGGGCCTGCGGCCTGCCGGCGGCGGCGAGGGGACGGCGGCGGCGGGCCCGGGCCTGAGGCGCCGCGGGGAGCCAGGTAACCGCGCCCGGTGCGCCCCGGCCTCCCGGGGAGGCCTCCGGGAGGGAGCGGGGCCACGGGGCCGGGGCCCCGGCAGCGGGGGAGCCGCGGGCTGGAAGGAGCCCGGCAGCGGGGCCGCGGCCCTTCACGCCCGCGGGGGGCCCTCGGAGCCGCCCCGCTGCCGCCCGGGGTGCCGGGGGGAGCCGGCAGCCGTGTTTCGGGGCGCTTCGGCAGCCGCTGGCCGGCAGGGAGGAGATTGAGGTCTGAAGATAAGCAGTAAGAAGTGTGTGCGTGGTCACACAGCCCCGCCGGGGATCTGGCCCCGCGCTGAGGAGCGGGGTGGGTCTTCCGCGAGGAGTGCACCCACCTAGATTTTCAGCTGTGTCTCGTATAGTTTATAATAGCGTATAAAAAGAAGAGAAAAGGCACGGGGTTGCGGTCGTGTTTTTTTGGCTGATAATCAAGGCCTTTTCCCTCCCGTAGCTGAAGGCACACATTAAGAAACTCCTTCAGGTTTCGGCAGCGTTCCCTTGGGCAGAGGGAAGACAGACTCCGGCCTGGTGAAGCAAACAGGTGTCTGTCTGCACACACACGTAACACCGTAATAAAAGCAGTTTCAGAGTCGGCCAGGAAGGACTGCAGACCAGTTGCTAAGAACCTGGGGGTTTGTGGGCGTTTCTGCCTGCTTACACCCGTTAGAGATGGTCCCAAAAAAGGAGCAGCTGCCGATGAGCGTGTTGTTTCTGGCCTGAGTCCCGTCACAGTTTATAGAGCAGCGTTGTTTCTCCTAACTCCACAGCGGTGCTGGTTCCCCCTTAGGGGAATATGACGAGCCCTTTGCAGCGCCCTGCCACCCAGGAGCGCTCTGCTCTGAGCAGAGGCTGAAGTTCAGAAACTTTCGACTCCTCTGGCTTTATCTGCAGCATTGGAAGAGCCGCTTGTATCGAGAATGAGTCATTCATGAAATAGTTAACTCGGTTTCTTTTACAAATTGCATGTCAGGTGGAGGAAGGAAAATGCCACGAGTAAGTTTGGACAGTTAATATTAAACTACAGGAAAGAATTGAGATCAGAGTATTCCATTGGGGGTTTTAGCGTCGTGTTTCCGTCTGATGCTTTGGGTGTTTGTCATGGTGGGCTGGCAGTGTCTGAGAAAGGTCTCTACAGCATCGTGGTGCCTCTATAGCCACGTGCTTTTCGATGATGCATTGCTCAATAGGAAACTTGATAACCATCACTTTGTAGTAACTGTTACGCTGTGCCTTGAGAAATCCTTCCAGTAGTCAAAGCACTGCTTGTTTTTACATAAGAGTGTTTATTTTATTTTAGGGTATGCTATGACTGGCTTCAGACTCCCCATCACTGCTTTTAGAAAACTGAATGTCTGGTTTGGACTGTGGGAGAAATTCCCCTCTAATAAACTGTTTCCCTCGTGGAGAAAAAGCATATTCTGCAGCTGTCAAGCAAGCACAGTAGACTACAGAAGATATTTCAGCTTTTCCCCAGTAAAACGATGTGCATTAAGACTTTCTCCAGAGTATATCTCAGTACTTTCTCTGCGTAACAAAAGTAGCAAAAGTTCTAAAAGGAACAGACAAACTGTACAAGAAGAGGAGGAAGAAGAGGAAGATGAAGAAGAAAGTGATTTGGAGGATACATTTGAAAATGACCCCAATATAGTAAAAGATTATAAAGACCTTGAAAAAGTAGTGCAGTCTCTTCGATATGATGTGATCATGAAAGCTGGCCTAGACGTTGCAAGAAAGTAAGTATGGAAGAAAACCTGCTAATGAGAAAGATGTCATGTATTTAAACATTGAGTTTTGATACCCCTTTTTTGCTGGGATAACTCAGTATTTTTTCGGTGTAGCTGTTTTGAGTACCTAAAAACAGTTTTTGGGTGTATGAGGTGTTCTTGTTTGTTTCAGGCATTTTCTATCACTTATCATTTACTTAAAATGAAGAAAACACAAAATGGTGTGCTAAGTAATACAAAAAGATCCAATTTGAGAGCGAGGGAATAAATAATATGCTTTTTAATGGTTGCCAAAATAGACGAGGATAAGTATAAACCTAATGTACCAAGTCAACCAGGTATATGTACACTATAAATAATATCACAAAGTATGATCTGATGCAACCTACAGAAGCCTTAGATTGCAATGTTGTTAGTAACTGAATATTATTATAATTTGATCACTTAAAATGATTAAACTGGCTGGTGTAGGACAGGGGATGTTATTTGTTGGATATTCAGCAGGCAGGTCTTTGTAAACAGCTTTTGATTGCTTGCACCCGTGGCACAGAGCACCTATGGTCTACTATTTCATTTAATATCTATGAAAGACTTCTTTACCTCCAGCTCAAGCCTGTCCTGTACTAAAATAAGCGTATCCCTTATGCGCAAATTAGATTTGTGGAAATAAGCCTCGCATGTGAACGGTTTTCTTGTGTATCTGCAAAGAAACGATTGCATTTGTTCTGCTGCGTTACTGTAAATGCAATAAAACCTTGTTTTTCTTCAGTAAAGTAGAAGATGCATTCTACAATAATGAACTCAGGCTGAATGGAGAAAAACTATGGAAGAAAAGTAGAACTGTAAGACTTTTTCAAATTTAAATATTTTAATACAGTACAAGAGAATTAACTAAGGCGTGACCTCTTCTTCTCCCTCCTTTTACTTGGGTCAGAAGAGGTAACCACTAAATTGCTCTGCAAATGTGAATGGCATTGCTAACACCACTTCCAGCTTTGTGTGTGTGCGTGACTGTGATTCCTGGGGTAAAACACTGTTCCCCAAGGCAGACAGGAGAGTTGTGGTATTAAAAAGTAAAAATTAGGGCTGAAAGTAAGGAGAAAGGCGGTGGCAGCAATGACAGAACTTTGCAAGTTGCTGAAGGAAGTGATGATACTTATGAGGTTGATGGAGTGGGAATGATTAATGTGAGATATTGATGGAGCAGGCGTATGGTTAAAGTTTGATGATAGAAAGGAATTGAAACTGGGGTAGCCAAGGAGAGGTGGTTTTAGCAGTACAGAGCACACAAGAACACACATAGAAGAGGTGAAAGGGTTGCGGGCCCAGCTGATCACGTTCTTTCATGCCAGAGCTCACTCAAATGGTGACAAACATACCTCTATACACGTTTTATGTGAGGGTGATCCTAGGTGGCAGTTACCGTGGTCGAAAGGCAACAAGAAGATAAGTTTTTAATTCCTGATCCCCTAAAGTTAGGGCTAGTTTTTGAGAGGCATACTGCTTTTATGGCATTTGAAAGGAGCACAAACAGTGGACCAGCACTCTGTCCTTTACATCAGTTTAAGGTGTTTTAATGGAAGGAGGGAAGATTTTGCGTTTTGCTGTTCCTGGTTGTTGATAGAAGAAGATTGGCAGGAAACATCATTCAGTAAAAATGAATAAAAAAATGCTACATTACACCTTTTTCACAAAGTTGGGTGTCAGCCGTAAAACAGGAAAGGCAAAGCTTTTGGCAGAGAACATCATGAGAAGACAATTGCTTATTGCTAGGGCTTTCCTAGAAGGATCTACAGTGGGTCTAGTATAGCCTGTCTTCCTCCTCACCTATAAGAATAAGACTATTACGTGGAAAGAAAGGAACAAAATTAAAATTGCACTCAAAGAGAATGTTTATGATCGCTCATGTTCTCTTTCTGTTTCCAGGTGAAAATTGGTGACACGCTGGATCTCTTAGTAGGTGAAGATAAGGAAACAGGAACCGCTGTAGTTATGCGAGTAGTCTTAAAAAAAGTATCTAACAAGACTGAAAGTGAAAAATACAAAGTAATTTTGAGGCGTTGGAAAAACTTAAAGGTGCCCAAACAGGATGTACTTAAGTAACAGGGAGTTGCATGTGGCAGCATGGGCTTTTTTGCAGAAAACCATATCAGTTGTTGTTAAATACAAATTTTGGTTAAACAAAATTATAGTGCCCTTTTTTAAGGGCTTGCGTTAGAATGTTATCTCCTTATGCTGTGTGCATCAATATTGCTGCAATAAAAACCTGTCACTTTTTGCTGTTAGTCTTGTTTCATTATATTGGGGAATAAGACACCCAGCCCTTTCATTTCCAGGCAGTTTCCTTACAGATATTATAAGTAATGAATCAATAAAGACTAATTTGATCACTGTTTAATTGCTGTCTAGTTTTATTAATCAGGTTATATTAAAGCTGGTACCACAACAAGCAGAACTGCTTTCTTAGCCATGTCTCTAGAGTCATTAAATATTTTGGATTAAAAAAATATATGTAAAATTACTTCCTTTCTTAATTACTGGTTTGATCCTGGTTAACAATACCAACTCCCCTTGCTTCTGTACGCTGCTGCTATACCAAGAATACAAAAATTATTTATTGCAGCTGCATGTTTTTAAGCAGGAAACTTGACAGTGACAGAGAATTAATCAAGGCAGAGGTGCGCTCTTGTGGAGAAGGCAGCTCAGCGAGGAGACTCACGGAGTGCTCATTTTCACCATTCAAGTAACCATGCAGAGGAAAATGGAATGTCAGTTTCTGTCACACACTTATTTCAGCATGGACTTTAAAAAGTATTTATTAGTTAGGTGGCTGCAGACATTCGAGCAAAGGTAGACAATACTGTGATTAAAAGCTTATGTCTGTATTACTACAGGAAAATGCTGTCTCTTATGGCAGGCATCTCGAGTAAGCACCCACACTTGCAATGCTGAACATATGCTTCCTCCGACAGAAACAACTTATTTGATGAGTGTGGTGCAGAATTTTTATTCTGTCTATATGTGCTTCACATCCACACGCAGGCGTGTGTGTACAGGCAGCTGGCCTGTAGGAGCAGGCAGCCACTGTTCTCCGGTCCACACTGCTCCCGACGTAACCCGAAGAACCCAGAGGGAAGGAGGTAGCCTGGAACGGGCAGCAGCAGCATATGCCCGGCCGCTTTTTGTTGGATGTTCCTGAAATTTAAATGAGCAGGCAAAAAAATCAAACGTAATGCATTGGAATAGCAGGTAGACGTGGTACACACCAGTAAACGGCCGGATTGTCGCTGCGTAAAACGTCTGTGACATTGAGAGGAAGCAGCGGTGCTCACCTTGCTAGGAGCACATGGGAACTGTCAGGTTCAACCACCAGCAGCAGGGCTGTGACCGTGTGTGAGCAGCTTGTGCCTGCCCATGGCCTCAGATGTGGTGGCTGCGGATTGCATTATTTAAAATCATTTCTAGCTTCCTTCAGACAGAACTACAAATCCGTGCCGTTGTGGTGAGCTTTTTTATGAGTGTGTAGGTGTTTAAAGAGGCAGACAGGTGTCTGGTTAATGTTTCAAAGCCACAGTGACCTTTTAAAAGTTTGGTTCTTAGGAGGACATGATCCTGGAAAGCTTTCCTTGAGGGTTTTGGTGATCCTCAAACTGCAGAAGTGAAAGGAAGCAAGTCATATTCAGCATTACAAGCATCCAGAGGTGAACATGGGAGGCTCTATATTCCCTGGGGGCATTTCTATCTCTGCTGTATTTATTTGTTGCAGCTTGCACCTAGCACTGTGGAAATACACGAGGTGCATCCTCTGTTCCCCAGTCCCACTTGCCATTGCTATTCTAAGTGGTTCCCATTATCTCCAGGGATGATGAGGGAAGTGAGTAGAAAGACTTGTTAAGAGTAACACGTCAGGGAGCTCCAGCTGATGAAAGACATTTTTTTTTTACAGTGAGAACAATCAATCACTGGAACAACCTCCCCAGGGATGTGCTGGAGTCCCCATCACTTAAAGTTTTCATGACACAACTGGGCAGGGTGCTGGACAATCTCACCTAGGCTCCCTTTTCCACAGAAGGTTGGACCCAATGATCTTTCAAGGTCCCTTGCAACCAGGGCTGTTCTATGATTCTGTGGGTAACAACAACAAGAAGCCTACGCCTGCTTGGCATCCAAGATGGGCAGGGAAGCTGCATCACCGAAGGTGGCTGACATAAGAGAGCACAGGCAGGGCCATTTCTTGAGTTGGACAGAATACGAAAACATTAGGGAAAAACCTTAGGTCTGAACTTTTGGCAGAGCCTAGTAGGAAGTAAAGAAGATGTGTCCTAAGGTGACTGCCACCAAAACCAGGTCTTCAATGACAAAGGTAGAAACGGGCCTCCATCATTTAAAATGCTGATCCACTTGTAGTATCAGCGAAGGGGAAAGAAAGGAAGACTTCCTAATGAGTCTCATGATGGGCAAGAGTGCCCTCTTTGGCTTCGGGACTGAGATAGCTGAAGGGAGAACTGTACCAGTTTGCTTCAGAAAAGAAAGCTTCACTCACAGGCAGGGTGACCTCAGAACACAACTATGACAGCAGGAAGGTGAGTAGTTGTTCCGCTTGGCTACACTGATCTGTCCTGGATAAGGTTCTCTATCGATCAGAGATTGTTACGGGGGCCTGGTATTGTTGAGCAGGTTGCTCTAGTTCCTACAACCTTCGAACATTTAGACTGCGAGCTTAAGAAAGGCAAGGCTAGGTTAATGACTGACCTGAGCGCCAGGTGGGCAGCTCCAGCGTGAGTTCTGGGAGGTGAAGGAAGAGGCACACCACAGCCACAGTGCCGGACCTGCGGGGTGTTTTTAGACAAGGTAGGCTCACAGGTAAATCATACTTTCAGCGCCTATGAAATAATTCATGTTCAACGTGACGGTCAGTCTACAATGGCACACATGGGGGAAAGGAGAGAAAAAGGTGTGGGTTGGCAGGGGGAGCAACACAAACCTGAGTGCTGCTGAACCAAAAAAAAAAAAAAATCTTCATTTCCAATGCTAGAGCATTCAATGCACATATGGACAAGTACTTCAAGGAGGCCTCATGTTTTTAAATCAAACAAGGAGGAAGCAGGAGAAACAAGGAGCAGCATTGCATGACATCAGACTCCTAGATTTTATACAAGGGATCAAATCTCAAAGGTACGATGTGATCCCATTGAGTGTCTCAGCCCTGCTGCTGACATGTCTTGGGATCTTCATCCCACAGGAAACATTTGTAGACCTTACCAACATGCTTCCTTCCATCGTACGCTTTCAGGGATGTATCACTTCAGTTAACTCTTAAGGTAGAGTTTGCCTTCCAGGGAGGTGAGCTTCGTCTCCAAAGCACTAACACATGATGCTACAAAATGCCTCTGGAAACAAAGACAAACTGTTGTTTCACCATAATGAAATTTGGGAAGGAAATTGGGAATGATTATTTGACATTTGTGTGTGTGGGAGAAATATTAATTAGCTGATCTTCCTCCAGTCTTTGACAATCACCATTTGTTTTGCTTACGTCTATTAACACAAATTTTAGTGTGACTGGACACATGATGATTTTGTCCGTTTCTTAACTGAGGGGTTATGCTAGGTTGTTTGTTTGTTTTCAAGGAAAACCTGGTTAAAAAACAAAAACCAACCAGACAAAATCAACCACCACAACCCCACATTTGTTCTATCTGTGTTTATCTTTCTGGATGAGGGGGCTGGGGGGGAGACAGAGCGTATTATTCTCCAAAACAGCTTTATCTCACTCCTATTACAGCTCTTTCCGTCCCATAAGAATTGAAGTCTTTTCAGATCGCTGCTAATGAAAGCAAAGTGCTCAGTGGGGACCATGGCCACATCATGAAACAGATCAGGAAATGGAATAAGCAGTGGCCTGTCCACGTCACAGGTCTTTGCTTATATGCCCGCTAACTAGCAGAGATACCACCTGGAAAATGCCAAAAAAATAAGAAGGGATATGCTGGATAAAAATAATACAGCGTAGGGGCTAATCTGTCAGTCGGATGAGGTACAAGGAAAATGTTCTGACTATGATGGGATGTTGATTTTGGTAGGAGGGGTTTGCTTCCAGCGGTGGGACAGCCTTCTGCTGCAGAAGACCACCCCTCACAGCTGCGACAAAGATAACCATGAGAATTGTGTAGCCTGTAAGAAACGTCTCTAAGAAATTAAGACTGGCACTACCAGTGGGAAGTTTATGTGAGTAACTTCTATAATGGAGAAGATCAAGTTTGAAAAGTACTGTAAATATTAAGAGTGTATCTTGACATTTACTAGGACAAGCGATTAGGTAAGACATATAGATGGGAGGGGGGGGGGTTCTTTTTCTCAGCCCTTCTTGCCAAAGACAATCCTAAGACAGAATTAAGAGAGGGCACTAAAGCTATTCATTTAAACAACTTCAAGCACGTTTAAAGGTGTTTGTTGTGCTGTTTTTTTTTTTCAGAATGTTACTGAGGTAGAAAACATACCTGCATTCCTGCGTTAGTGCCAACAGAACAGCAGTAACAATGGTTAAAAACAACCACCACCACCACCACCCAAAAACAAACAAACAAACAAACGAAAAACCGAAGTCAAACAGAAGAAACGAAGAAATTTTGGCAATGACAGTGATCAAGTTTTTACTCAGGAAAGTCATAGGCTTGAACCTGCCACCACACTTGCTCTACCATAGATTTTAAATGCAATCAACTGAAATGTGCATGGCAAGTAAGAACACCTGTTAATTTACGCCACATCCTCAGTACTGGCAAGCTTAAGACATATTGAATTTTTTGGCTGTTTCACATCCCTTTAATCAGTGAAATAAAAGCTAAATAAAATAAATTATCAACAAAACCTGCACATTTCTCTTCTGTGCTTCTCAGGGCTGTAGAATTAATGTTAGCCTCCCGTTCCAGCATGAAATTAGACCTGGTGTGCCTTTGTAGTGTCGAGGACGCAACTCTGCTTCTCACTCTTATAACACAGATATCAAACAATAACTGGAAAAAAAAAAACAGATTAAATAAAAATCTAGAAATATATATATTAATTTCCTGGAACATGAAACACGGGTGGCTATGATGCATTAAGCATAACAAAGTGGCTGACTTCAAGTAGAGCTCTTCCTCATTTGAAAGCTTGTTAACAGCTGAGTACAGTTAATGGGCAATAAATTAATGTGTACCTGATCTCCCTTTTGACATTTTGTTTTACATCTTTTACAATGCTTCTAAACAAGGTTTAAATCTGTGTGGGATGGGAAAGACGCAAAAACACGCAGCTAGGAGGTATTACACTTTTTCTTTCAGAAAGCTGTTAGAGGCGAGCTATTCGGTGCTTGTCCAAAGGTGATACATTTAAATTATAGGTAGACAGAGACACAATATTCACCTCAGCAGGATCTTCTGACCCAAGAGGCAGAAAGTAACATCCACCTACACGGAGTTAGTGTGTGTATGTTCCAGACATTTAAGTATCTAGCAATATTCCTACTATTTTGAAAGGGCAAGTTTGCTCTTTTAAACAAAAGAACTCTGAAAGACAGAAAGAAATGGCTGCAGCAAAGCAGGGTATTTTCAAGTATGTAGTCAATCTGACTAGCTAAGTTTATCTCAGATCTTAGTAACAGACTTTATAGGGAAAAAGTCCTGCTCGTGTAACTGTAGTCAGGCAATCACCAGACAACATTCCTCTTGTATGAAAATAATATAACTTTAATTTATTTACAGGACAGACCAACTGGATGAAGTGGCTGTACTTCAGATGCACTGCAAGGGTGAGCTTTAGTGAGCTACGTCACTACCCATACGTCTGTATTTTCTTGATATCGGTCATAAAGCATACAATCAAACAAATCATGAAAGGTTGTGAACAGTGAGATGAAAGGAATGTACACAGCAATTACACAGAAGTTCAGAGAAAAAACAGTGAGGATCTTTCCATACCCACTTTTGAAAATGCCATTTCAAAAGGTGAAAATCTCTTTCTCACTAATTAGTCTATAAGATAAATGGACTGATTGTGCCTTATCAGGAGAGGGTGATTCAAAATATTCTAAAATATCCACACCCACAGTAAAAGCCAGTATGTCTCAAATTTGCATGCTAGCTAGTAACATCTGTCAATTGTACAAAAGTTTAACATCTATCGACTTCTTTTGGGAGCTTCAACATCACTTAGTGGTAAAACATGCATGACATTAAGATAAGAAAATTACAAAGAAAACCTGCACTTCATATTTCTTACCTTCTGGTCAGGCATTAACAACACAAAATTAAGAGGCTGTTGATTATTTTCTGTCAGTTTATGTCTCCCATAAAAGTGCATGTAAAAAAATTCACAGAGGTGCTAGGTAGCATACAATTACAAGAGAAAGTCTTGGTTTCTGATACATTCAATTTGCTAAATTTATGCACTAAAATGAAAGATGCAGACATTGTGGTATCAGTTCTTTATCTTTGGTAAAATGTTTTCATTTTATTATAGCCGTATTTGCTCTGATATCCATTTTGTGCATGGTCTGCTATTATTTAAACCAACAGGAAGCATTTAAATGGATATAAACAGTATCAGTGTATTATTTAGTACATTCATGACTTTCTTCATACATTCTTTGAGAATGTTGCTAGCACATGGGGAAAACGAGGAAATGCTACCATCTATTATGATTTATTCCTGGTTTAACATGATATACTTTTGCTAATACTTGCCATTAGGACAAAATGTTTTGTTTTGCTTTTTAAAGGGAGGGATCAATATGACTCTAAGAACAATAAATTCTAAAAATCCGAAGTAAAAATATCAATTATTTTGTACTTTCTTACAAATGCTAAAATAGAAAATTACACTGGAACAGACTCAGAATTTGATACTATGACCCACCTAAGTAAACAACAAAAAAGGACCACAGAGAACGTCAACAATTGCTCCAAGGTGTTCCAGTGATGGTCAGTAAGCAATCACCGTCCCTACTGACTTAAAAATTCATGTCTGACTCCCTATTTCATTTCTTTCAGTATTTAGGGAAAAAAAAAAAAAAAAAAAGAGGAAAACTAGTTTTAAAGCAGTGCTCTCCAGTGACAAATCATACAGCAGAGTCACACTGGGTTCTGGGTGGTCTCTGTTACACTTGAACACATTAATGATGCAAACTTGACTGTATGAACCTAAGTTATACATACACAATTATGTCTCCAAATAGATACTAATTACACTAAATGAGTTTGGCGACATGAGGGAGCTCAGTACCCCTACACCTGAAAAATCCAGATGGTGCTGCACTGATGCAAACAATGAGTTACATTACCACAGCTCATACGTGGGGACCCTGTAGCATTCAATTCCATAGCAGAACCAATCTCTGCATGTACTCTTTGCAATTTTTATATATTCAATTCAGTATTAACGCTGGAAACCTTTGGAATCATGATTTTGACAGAGAGTAAGGTCTAAAATTTTTCTAAGTTCTTGTTGCTTATTATGTTGTTGTTGTCGTTGGCATTTTGCAAATGGAGTGGCAAGCAGGCAATGGCAATACATTCCACGGGTATAGGCCTGGGTCTGTGCTGCTGGCTTTACTCGCACAAGCCATCCTTAGTCGTGCCAGCAGTGACACTGAGCAAAAAATAAAACTCACAGGGGCAGGATCAAGCTTGCGGTGTCAACATAAAGAAACATAAAGAAACATTCACATTGTGTCCATGCTCACATCTTAATTCTTCAATAGTTCAATTCTCAGAATGTTTAGAAACAAAACATGGGTAACAGTCAAAAACGGAAATTACATCACTCTGATCCATTCTTTGACACAGTGTTACTACTTTCAGTATCTCAGTATGGTCAAGAACAAAACAAACGTAAAGCTGCAATTACTGCAGAAGTCAAGTCAGACATTCCAATGATTTTCAATGAATATGGCACTTTCAAAAACAACTAGACTAGTAAATTTAAATTAAATTTAAATTTCAAACTCCAAAAGAACTAACATGACTGTTTATAAGTGTAAAATGAAAAACTGCCCCTGAAGAGCACAATGATTTTTTTTAAAAAAAAATCTTTATTATTAGAAAGTGATAAAAAAGGAAGATGCAGAAATGGGGAGTGGAATAATACAGTTTCAATACATGTATTTGCACCAGTGAAGGTCGTGCTCTTAACGAGTCATTAATAGCTCTGTCACCGATGACTTGTGATCTTCACCCATGTACAAATGTAGTAAGCCACTTCCCACTGCTGCAGTGCCCACATAGATGCAACACGCATGTTAAAATGCAACAAACTTAGTGCCTAACTGTCCTAGATGCTGAGCAACCCCAGCCCCTGACAGGCCCCTCAGGCTAAAACAAAGCATCATCCTGACAATAATTTAGTGGTCAAAGTCTTAGGAATTTCAAGAGCCTGTCACTTCTTGGCTTTCTTTGCTTTTTTCAGTATATCACACTTTTTTCTGTTAGGACGCCGGCATCTTTCGTCAATGCTCGGTATACATTCATAATGCCATACTTCTTCCATTTTCTCCACGGGGTAAACCGCTTCCACGTAATGACGGATCAGTCTCAGTCTGATAGGATCAAGCTGTTTTTTGTTACAAGCACCTGAATGGTTGTATTGCAGTCTGAGATTCTCGGGAGTAAAGAGTTCTGGAAAGAGTCTTACAAGGAGCCTGGCAGCAAAGTTTCCAACTGAAAGGCTCTGCTGTACTATCTCTCTCACCTCCTTATCAGACAGCAAATACAGAGAAGGCACAGGGAAGTCTGGGTTAGGAATAACAAGTTCATCGAGTGGTATCTTGCAAAAATCCTTGCTGCTTCTTTCAGGTGGCAGCGGTGGCCCTTCGAACTCTTCTCGAAACCTTTCGGGGTTTATTGCATAGCTGAGAAATTCCCTCCTCTCGGGCCCCGGCACGTGGACCTTCCGCTGCTGCTGGTACGAGCGTCTTTGCTCCGTGTCTCTTCGCCGACACCTCTCGTCAAGCTTCCCAACAAATTCCAACGTCCACACTCTGTCATTCTTTGCCCTCGGGTACAGTATCTGCACGTAATGTCGAATTAATTTAATTCTAGTGGGATCGAGCTGTTTCTTGCCTAAAGACCCACTACAGTTGTATTGCTTCCGTAAGTTTTCATGCGTAAACAGTTCGGGAAATAAGAGAACAAGCAATCGAGAGGCAAAATTGCCTATGGAAAGACTACTTTCATATATGTTTTTAATCTGTTCTTTGTTCAACAGATAATCTGGGACAGGGACATCAAAATCAGGAGGGGGAAAGTCAAGTTTCTCAAAGTCAATGGGCACAAGCCAGATTTTTTTTGAGCGTCTACCGGGTTTTTCGTATTCAAAACTATCTTCCACTTTTATGATTGATACATCATCTGGTAAACTAGAGGAATCGTAACAGTCATCTCTCAACTGATCGCATTCACTTCCATCCATATACGTATTTTCAAGCTCCTCGTTTATTCGCTGAACACACTGCTGCAACCAGGCTTCTTCTTCTTGCACATCTGGAAAGTAAATTTCAGTGTACCTACGGATTATTTGAAGCCGATGAGGATCCAGCAGTTGCTTCCCAGAGTCTCCATAGCAGCTGTACCTTTCAGCTAATTTTCTGTGGTCAAAGAGTTCTGGAAACAACCTATGTAACAAAAAAACAGAAAATTCCCCTGGAGAAGAAGCTTCATCTAAAAATTCATTGAGATCCTGAGCATCCAGAATGTAATCTGAGGCAATGATGCTACTCCTGTCCAAGGACAAAGCTTCTTCCTGCTCTTTATCGTCAATAAAATGAGAGGATTCTACCTGCTCAGTATCATAAAAACTAGACGATTGCACACTCTGCTGACTATTTTCCATCTCCCTTTGAGCCCAAAATCTATTGAAAAAATCATTGACTTGAGGCAAACACTCCACCTGCCAGACAGCTGTATTCTTCACAGAAGGATAACAAACTTCCACATAGTTACGGATAAGCTGCAGATGAAGAGATTCAAGTTTCCTTTTGTTAAGAAAGCCACACGCGCTGCAGTTTCTGTTGAACTCGTCGTCGCTGAAGAGCTCTGGGAAGAGCTGCACTAGTAACCGGCAAGCCAGGTCTCCCCCTGACGTGCTTTGATCCATGATCTGTTTGAGCTCTGCAGAAGTCAGCGTGTACTCGGGGGGAGGCTTGAAATCTGCAACGGACTCCACCGGACTGACTTGCTTTTTAATTCTGCTCACCTCCAGAGACAGCAGGTCAACTTTACTGTGAAGTTGAGTCATATTGGAATTGAGGGTGTTCAGCGTGTAGAACATTTTCTGTATCAAAGAATATATATTTGGGTCAGACTCTACAGCAGCAGCTGCTGCGGCGATGGCTGCAGCAGAGTCCCTCTTGCGCTGGTCGTTCAGAGTCCGAAGATGCGAGGGACTGCTGGGATTGATTTTTTCATACAGGTCGTAAGAGGGAAACTGCTCCGCTCCTGCGGGGTTCTTCTTCTCTGTAATTTTGTGTGAGATGCCATAGAGAGGTTTCTTGTAAGACGAAGTGGTTATGTCACTGAAGGGTTCTTCTTCACAGAGCCACGTTATATTAGGATTCTTGTTCTTGCTCGGCTGCTCTGTATTTACCTGAGTGGGCGAGCCAGCGTCTCTGTTCTTCATGTTTGAATTGCAGCCCTTTGAACGAACAAATATTGTATTAGTAAGACTGCCTTAGAAATACTACCTATAGACATGTGCCCCTTAAGCAGGCACTGTTACATGAAAATTATTTGTTACACATATCAAATTAATAAACTCACTAGAAAAATACATCAACAAAAATAAGGTAAAGTCTTACTTGTTTGTCTTTTTCATTTTCTCTTGTCTCATGGCTTTCACCATAAGATATAAATTCAACTATAATCCTTAGCACTCTTTACCCACAGAGCTCTAAATACTCTCCCAAATTAAGTATCATTATGCTCCACCTTGTGCATGAGAATCTTGAGCTGTAGAGGACTTGGGTGGCAACAAGTCAGCAGGAGAGCCAAGAATAGAATCTAGATTTTCTGACTCCTCGTCCTGTGACCTTGCCACTGCCTCCACCACCTACATTTAATGTTTCTAGCACTCTCTTTAGGTTAGGTTTTGAAAATAACATAAAGGCTACACCACAAAGACACCAAAATTATTATTATTCTCTTCTTTCTGATGTGAAAAGTTTATACTGTGTTTTTCTTTGTTGTTGTTGTTGTTTGTCTTATCTTTATAATGGTGTACAACTCTTAAAAAGTTCTAAGAATGTAATTTTTAAAAATATTTTATTGAAATAACATTTTTTTAAAAAGTTAGGATTATCTTGATATTGACTTTTTAAAAAGGGAAGCTTAATTAAGACCTCTCTATTTCTGAAAGGCAGAGAAATTTAGATTCATGGCTTTACAATTTTCAAAATAGTTTATATAAAAAACAGGAGTCAGCTCTTAAGAAATTCATGTTCTCGATCATTTCTAACTCTACCTCACTGTTTGAAATCTGAAGCAAGCATTTTCATCAACTCGCAGTAAATATGCAGGGCTTGGGGATTTATTTTTTTTTTCAAACAGATGGATATTGCAAATAATTCTTATGAAGTTAAGTAGATACAACATAATCAAAATTCACCATACAGAATCCAAACATGAGAAAACATTCACAGATTTTAGAAAAGACTGTACTAAAACATTTTGGCTTGGCTTGTTCCGCAGAACATTAATTAGATTTTAAAAAATACAGAATTTGCATTCAAGTATTAAAACGAATGGAACACAGACTTGATGTCTGAGCTGAGAGCCATGAACAATTTGAAATGCTAGCAAAGACCCCACTACATCCTACAATGAGGAACTCGAATTAATGTTCCTTTCTGAAAAACAGAACCGTGACACCCACAAAATTAGCCCGGTCCCTATGTGTCCTCATACTTGGCATCTGCCTACTCCAGAGACAAACTGAATCTAATTACTTTTCAATTTCTAAAGCAATGCATGCTCAAACAGAACAAGCTGTTTTTCACTCCAAGATTAGGAACCAGCAAACCCAATGAAATTGGAGTTGCGGTTCCAAATTCTGCTCTCATTCACATCGTACAGCCCTACACATGAAAATTTGTGTGTGCACTCAGAGATGTGTGGATGGACAGATGGCAAATGAAAGCGTAACATAAAGGCAATGCATTTCTCGGTGCACACAATTCTTAGCAGCGGTGGTGCTTAGGACACCCGACTTTCAGGTCCCATTTGGAAGACTGTAGATCACATTTGTTATGGGGACAGCAAGAAGCCAGAATTGGGGTACCCCACCACCAGCACCTCAAGTGTGGCTTTTACCCCAGCAAGAGGTATGATATACCCCACTGAAATCAGGTCGCTGTGACTTATACCAAAACACAAGAGGCTGACAGATCCAAATTGCTCCCAGCTAATCGTAGGCTCCTATTCTGGCCCTGCAGTCAGCACAGATGCCCTGTGCTTGTCAGTGGAGAAACAGAGGCATTTCCAGATGGTAAGTTAGCTCTCCCAAGCGGACATCACCTGAAAGCAGGTCATGACAATCTCCTCGGACAATAGGGACCCACGGGCTGTTCTGCTGCCTAGTCAGACACCCAGGCTGAGCTACAAACTTCTTTAACCATTTTGGATCAAAAGAACAAAACAGAATTCCAATTCTGGAGAATATACTTCTTTGATACCAAGTGAAATCTCTTTACCTAAGCAGCTAGCTTTTTCTGCTAGCATTCCTGTTTACAGAGAATATTCCAAATATTCACTCACAGACAGAGCATGATTCATTCAGATCCTTTACTAAATAGCTTGCCGAGGTCACCAACAGTCTGTTAGCTCACTTCAGAACTCCTGCTGCCTTTTTTTTTTTTCTTATTTAATTATACAATAAATCTAGGCAATGTGAGGGTACCTTCTATTACTGCACACCCCATACACAGAGCCAGGATAAAGCGATATTGGAATGTGTATTAACCAGCACACATTTGTTGACTGCAGCATCTTATGGCACTTTGACAGTGAATATTCTGAAAGGCTGCGTTCTCGGATCTGGATGCGGTGCTCTGGAGCAAAAGCTGCATTCATGCCAAGAACCACGGCCGACCTCTGCTGCGACGGCTGCAGAACTCCTGCCCTTTCACTAAGGCAGCTCGCAACATTTGGATCTGGCTGCGGGAGGGATTTGGGTATCTGCATTTCAGAAGCACACAGTCAACGTTCGGCTAACAGATGACAACACATTTGGGCCTACGTTTAAGCCTTTCCTATTTCAGAAGCAGTCTCATCGTCCTTCCCTTTTGCTTTCAATTATTGTGTCTTTATACAGTTTCTATCTGGGAACAGCACTATTCACAGCATAAATATGGGGCTTTTCTTCAACTCTCCAATTACCCTAGTATTTAATATTTTAAATTAACTGTCTGTAATTTTTAAAGACACTGATCTTTAGTGCCTTCAGTGTCTTTACTGCATTTCAGATAATACCACTTCCATTTAAGATGATCAGTTTTAATGTACGGTCAAAAAACAACCAAAGAGATTTTTTTATAAGATTCAATATAGATAATATTGTGCTGTTTTATACATCACATTTGCATAGCAAATTTTTGTTTTATATACGTTCTTTGAAAATGTCCAAAATGCAGCATTTTGGTAAACACTGACCAATATAATTCATTATGAAATAATCTCTCACATTATCTCTTGGAGTCCTAAGCCAAGTTTTAAAAGTTGTTTAGCTATTGCTCTCCTCACTGTTAAAGTCCAGGTAATTTATGAGCTTTATCACACTTTATAAACAAAGTCCCAATATCTGTAAAAACAGAGAACATAATACTCTAGCATACAAATAAAGAAGAATAAATATATTTGAGCAAGAAAAGTATTTTTAAAATCTATCAAATACATAAGAATTTGGAAATGTCTTCTGCATTTTTTTTAATTTATATTCTCCTACATGGGATTTTTTAAAATTATTTTTAAGGAATTTAGGGAAAAATATTTTCTGATTTTGAAATGACAATCAGAATGATTATAAAAAAGTTTAATGTCTTCTCATAGGAAGTCATTCGGTAATATAATCACCAACCCAATAGAATAATTATATAACATAAAAAGTACAGCTCTAATTATATCCTATACAGATGCCTATGTGATATGTAGTAAAAATACACTACAAGCACAATATTCTCCAAAATATCTTGTTATCTGTTTAAACAGAAATAGTTAATGAAGTCATCAACTGAAACAAAATATTGGTACTAGAAAAGCAGTGCACTTTAAAAACATTGTTAGCATTGAGGACTATTTCTGGTTGTTAATTTAAGTAAACATGCTGATTCACTGAGGTCAGTCAAGAATGATTTTTCATCATTGTTACTGGGTCACTTTCTGATACAATAAATCCAAGGTTATAATTCATTTCAAACAAATTTTTAAAATGTATTAAAGGCAAACAGTGAAATACAAAGAAAGCAGAGTTCAGAGACCATTATGCAGCTCTTTAAAGATTTCTATTGTAAGTAAAATAATTGCAAAAAGTAAAAGAGAAAGGAAAAAAGAAAGAAATGGTGTTATAAGATTAAAACCTACCTACCACAGGAACTCAGGAATAAAAACAGAGCCCCAAGAAGTTACAGAGATGACAGTCAAGAAAAACAAATATGAAGAGCTATGGCTAGAAAGGAGAAATGAAATGCACAAACACAACACAGAGTAACTGGCTAAGTAGCAGAACAGCAGAAAAGGATATGTGCATTAGAGTAGGTCATAAACTAAATATAACCCGGGGCTTGAAGTTATTCAAAAGAGGATGAATTTGAATCTAGGTTATTTTAATAAAGTGCTGAGTGTGAAAAACAGGAGGTCATTATACTGTTCCAGAGGGTGTTAGGAGAGATTTGACTATCCAACACTGACCACTACCCTTCTGGGAATCTCAAAGAGAACAACAAAAATATAAGGTGACTCCTGAAGAAGATCTGAAGAGACAGAATTTTAGTCTAGAAAAGGAAGGGCCAAGGGTGGACGGCATCACACCAGTTTTCCCACGTGCAAAAGACTTTTTTTTAGGAACAGATGGTCACTGCTCTCCCTGCCGGAAAGAACAAGGACAAAGAGAAACCTGCTCAGTTTCAACAAAGATTAATGAAAACGTCTCCAATCACTAGGGAGGTGAAACACTAGAAGGCGATAACTGAAGAGATTTGGAATCTCCTTCACTGGCTAGACAAACGTCTGGATTGTCACAACTGGGATGCTGAAGAAGTTGTAATACATTCCATTCTTGGTATGCTGAAGTCTTCTGCATCCCTGAATTTTTACTGTTCAAGTAACACATAAATGTATGCTCGTCTCACTGACATCTGTGTCACGAAAAGAAGAGAGTTACAGCCCTGATGCTACCACTGAGGATCCAGCTGAAGGACTGTGTGACATGAGAGGGACTGTACTCAGAGTCATACTCAGTCAATCCAAATCCCTAGCTGCTCCTACGTTCTCTGAAAAACAATAAAAATATACTTCAAATGAATGAATTAACCTGTAAATGTATTTCATAGATACGATTGCTCCCACGTTAAGAAATGCCCAGACAAGTATTGTTTGTGAACTGGGTCAAGATCAGCCATATTTGACTCAGACTCATTATTAATGCAAATCTAGTTAAATGACTTGCATTTTGCTTATAACAGCAATGAATTTAGCCTATAAAATATGAACAGAAAAATCACACAGTCATGTATAGAGAAGTCACCTCTTGTGTAAAGCGTCTTTTCTTCACACTGGGTAAGACATCTTGCTGGCTCCCTGAACCATCACAACCAAGTGAGGTCTGTTTCCGTTTGTTGGAATCCTGTAGGCAAGTAACTGCGCCATCCAGTGAGTGTTTCTCAGAAGATCTGGATGTTACCGAGCAGTCTAGAGCTTCATCTTCATTTTCTGTTTCTACTTTCACAATATTTTTTTTAGGAATTTTTACTGGAAAAAGAGAAGGTTTAGAAAGATAAAGCACTCTCTCCAGAAAACCATGACAGCCTTAATACAATCTTTTGTGTTTTGTTTCTTTTTATGAAAATGTGTTTTGAAGAACATCATTTTTTTTTATGACTTGCACAATAAGTGTATGCTGAGGCCACCCCAAAGTCAAGCTTTTATTATGCTAGGAACCAAACAGTCATCCAGTAAATGACAGTTTCTTCCCCGAAGAAGAGTCTAAAGTATAAACAAATAAAGTTACAGTAGGAAGATATTTTGGAGGGGGAGGAAGGATGTAGAGCAGAAAATATAATGAGTAAAAAAGATAATGGTGTATTTTAGATAGCTTTTCAAAAACCATTAAATTAATTTGTCCTGATCCAAGTGCATTCGTTGTCAGGTTACAAGGTTTCCATTCAACAACTGTTTTTGCCTGATTGCAAGTTACACAGTGGTACAATATTTTACCTTCGTCATCATCAGTGATTTCAGCTGAATTCATCTTCTATCTCACTAAAAAACAAAACAAAAATACAAAACCAGGTATCAGCATCTTTGGAATCCGGACACACCTACATCTGTTTTGGTAATTACTTTTACTCCACAGCCATTGGGCGTTAACAGCCCATGGATACGGACTTTTGCAGTAACTAGGGATTTTCAGTAAATTTCATTGCCAGCCATAGACCTGTCAACACGTGAACTCTGCCGCAGACCACACACGATGGCTAGGAAGTCATTTAAAACAACGTGTGATTTTCCGGTATTGAGAAAGTTGTTTTAACCATCTTTATAAAGTATCTTGGCAGCACAGAAATGAAAGTTATCTGTATTGAATTCTCCATCCTGTACTAAGTTACCGCTTCTTATTACAGTCAAATGTTTTCATGCAGTCATTGTGGGTGACCCAGAGTCATAGCAAAAGTAAAACTCATCATAAAGTGGAATATACATATGCTGGAATAAGGTTTCACTTTAAAATCGTTGATCTTCTGATACAGATTGCATTAATTGGAACTGAGCAACCTGTAGATCTGCAGTAACTACCTTTTTTCTTACTGTAAGCCAACAGCCTCTAAATAATGTAAGAATGTTTTGTGGTTTTTTTTGTAAGGAAAAGCAAATAATCTGTCTTATCCTAGCATGATTTTAGCATTACTTCTCATATGCAAGACTCAGTTTTATTTCTGTTTCCTTGAAAACTAATTTGGATAATTACTCGGGATAAACATCAGTCTGTGGACATGTTCCCAAAAGATATTCTAAGTCTTTCGGAGATCTGCAAAGCAAACAACCTGAGAGCTCCCTGGCCCTCAGGAGGTACACACACAGCTGCAACCTGACACTCTCAACTGGTAAACTGGTGACTGGAAAACTGTCACACACCACTCACGCTCATCTACGCCCAGCCTTATGTTTACTTGGCCGGATTATTATTACTTTACAATTTCCACAGTTAGATTCCTTCTTCGTACAGTTTTATTTCAACTGTTTGTGTCTATCCTTTAACCAAGGCCTGAAATTTGTCGGTATTACTAGGAAGAGAGGCTTGTTTCTAGCTGGAGCAGGTGAATAAAAGCAAACAATCCATCAAAAGTGTACACACAGCCTATGAGTGGGAATTACAATGAAATCTAAATGAGAGATTTGAGTGAGGAGGGGGAAGACGGTATGTTTTAGGAAAAAAACCACTTTCCCTTATTTTCAAATAGTGTTGGATACTTTAAAAAAATATAACCTCACAATATTGCTAAAAAAATAAAAACATTTGAATATTGAGTAGCTGTGAATTTATTTTTTCTTTGCCACCCACGGATGGCTGTTAATGGTAAGCATGAGATCACATTCAGAGTAAGGTTTTGTATGACTGCACCACAACAGGTAGCACACATCCAAACAAAAGATGCATGAAGTTAAAATCTACTCATACTGGGCCACTCCAGAAACCCAAATATCCTCTGACACACTCGTCTTCTACATGGCCCTTACATACAGCCTTGTAAAGGGCATCCTTAAGAGGATAACGTGAGATTGTCTTCATCTCATCACCAGAAAAAGTATCCCTCAGCTGTACACGGAGCTACTATAAACCCCTCAGATACCTCCTCCTACCTGCCATAATCCCCTCTTTTGGGACTTGCATTTATGAATTGATCCACACACAAATTACGCCAGCCTAACAGTACTAAAATCACTTTGCTTAAATTTCTACAAGTTCTGTAGGGGCCCACACCAACTGCTGAACCACCGGGTAAGAACGGGTGAGGACTAATACC
Organism: Anser brachyrhynchus; assembly: GCF_964034855.1. Taxonomy (NCBI): domain Eukaryota; kingdom Metazoa; phylum Chordata; class Aves; order Anseriformes; family Anatidae; genus Anser; species Anser brachyrhynchus. Next base: position 78,145,056 of record NC_137696.1, on the reverse strand, counting down.
CAGCCTTACTAGCTTAATAGTATTTACGAATTTAGACACAGCCACTGAAGTCCTGTATGAAAAATCCTAAGAAAACATTGTATTTTGTACAGCACCATCAAAAAGCTATGTTGGACTTTAAGAAAAGCACATTATACTAGCAGTTCATGTTTTGCCCTGATATCCGAGATACACTGACATTCAATTTCCAGACTTTCCGTCCACTGCATCAGGCTTAGCTCCAAGGGACGTGGTACAAAACCAAAATGGGGAAGCGCCCAAGAACTGTGAGACACAATCTTTTATATGAGGGCCTAAGGTGAAAGCAAGCAAACCAGCTGCTGCTACTGCCGAGTGCTCTACGACAGAAATCAAACCGCTCAGGTCTTCCAGCTGAATCCTGGACAGCTCTATCAGAGCAGATCACTGCTAGCTGGTGTACTGGTAAACACGGAGCCAGAAGAACAGAATATAAAAGCGGGGGCGGGGGGAACAACACAAAATACTTAGGAGAGGATATATGGAAATGTATTTGTCTTGTAACTATTGCTACTGCTGCTATCCAAAAAGGAAGAATGCTTTAGGAGAATACTAAGAAAATAGAAGCAAATTGTAACGAGAAGATAAATGAGGCTCTGAATAATCACTGTTTAAAACTGCAAAAAAGTGAAAACTGAAGCAAAGCGCATACCCTGGTTAACTGTTAACTTTCTAAAGGACACAACATCGGGCAGGCCAAGCTATCCCCAACTCAGGTCAAATAATATTAAGTCAGAACGTTTTGTTCCATGTATTTGAAACGTAGTGCTACTACTTGAAGCTTTTTTTTTATTTGAAAACTGCCAGAATGAAAATAAAAGCAGATAGTAAAGAAGTGTCAGATTGGATGAACCCAGGAAATACTGGACTTCGTATTTCAGCTCTTGGGTGTCAAACAAAGCATGAGCTCCAACCTCTTCCTTTTTGGGATCCCTAGTAATCTCTCTCCTATCTGTTTTCCTATCTTCTGTGGTATTTGTAAGAACTCAGGTATTATGAGAAAATTAAGCACACGCAGCAACTTCTGTTGAGAGACAGGAGTCAGCTGCCCCTGTAGTTTCCTGCCACGTGGTCCCATCTGCTCCCCCTGCCAGGCATGGCTGCTCACCCCACCTCCACCGAGCTCTTTCAGCTCGATAAACTGACAGAAAATAATTCACTTCTTTTTGTGCTGGGTTACTTGTCTCCTAATTCAGAGAAGAAACGGGGCAGGCAAGCAATCAGGCCAGGCTCCGAGCAGCACGGTCATGCTGGGACACCGCCGGGCTTGCATCTTGTGAAATGGGGGCCTGGACGCAGGGGTCCAAATCATGCCAACACCTGCAGGAGCGGGCACCTTAACAGCCAGATCTTGATGCTAACGAAGTCGACTGGAGCTGGCTGTGCACATGTATGTTTAAATTTTTGCTGAAACTTCTCATATTTCCACCTAAACTGACCAAAAAAAATCACATTTTATGAATTATGAACATAAACCCAAAAGTTCAAGTTTTAGAGTTTTGCCTGTAAATATTGAAATTAGTGAATTATTTTAGGAGCCTTTCCTGGTGTCCATCTTGTATAAAGAGTTCATTTCCAAAGAATTTGCGAACCTTTTAGAAACACCTAACGCAACAGGCTCAGAATAGGTAAACTGACACATTCTTTTTTATGCTTACGGTAAAACACTCTGAAAGAATAACTCTTATAACCCTGGTGATGGATCGTGCACCTCCAAACACTAAAGATGAAGCGAACAGCCAGTGCTCTCACTTTCTCTCCCAAAGAGACCGCTACTGATTAGAGGCAGTCTGTTTCTAGTACAGCCATTAGCTAAACCTACCTCACGTAGGATGGACAGGGAGATGTGTAGCACCTGGACAAATTCAACACCCAGGGAAGAAGAGGTAAATGGACCCTATCCCCAGAACGTGAACAACAGATCATTAGACTTTGCTGCCTACGTTTTGTCTGTTTGAAAACTCTCAACAACAATACGCAGTTTGTAACTTCCATGTGATCAGCGTCCCCAAAAGAAATACCTTCCTGACTTATCAGCAGGCACTCACCTTCCCGTCTAAACTGATAGCTACCAGTGCTGGTACTGCAGGTACGTGTACCTCTGGGTGACAGCGAGGAGGCATGAAGTGCAGCCTGTGTGGTGCCAGCCCTCACCTGGGAAGAAGACACAGGCGTTCCCTCTGTCCTCTAGGCTCACCCTTACAATTCTGAAATGGTTAAAAAAGATGAACCAAAAAGGAGTCTTCTTAAGGTAAGAAGCTTTGTTTAAAGCTTTGTTTTTCTAACAGAAGTGAATAGATTTGAAATGATTTGAAAAAACAATACTATTCTTTTTAACCTAACGTATGATGAGCTTATTTGCAGGGAACTGATCTGATAGATAGCACTGTGCCCTCCTGTTCCGCGTTCAGGCTACTTCAAATACATTAAACACGCATTAGTCTAACTCTAGACACCAGTCTAAGCATTTGATTTGTGATCTTGAGACTTGCAGCAAGATCCAGAAATCCCACTCAGCTACCAGCTGAACCTGAAGGTGTTTACAGCTTCTAGATACCAGGTTTCTGCCGAGATTGCTACACGAGGAGCTACTCTGCATCTGGCCTACTGCCTGAGACTCAACAGCCGTTTTCAGAATGCGCTTGGTACTTCAGGGCTCTCGCAGAGGACGGTCATAAATAAGCACGGGGTATTTATGGTTAAAGAGCTATTTGGGAGCTAGAAAACCTGTGGGGCTGCTTGTTTGTTTACTTTCCTGCTCTTGATTTTGCAGCGGAGACAAGGCTGCAGGTCCCCAAATCCTAGAAGAGCGGTCTCACCCCCGGGCGACGGGCACGCTGGAGGGCAGGCGGGACGGGGAACAGAAGGCTGGGGTGCGAGGGCGCTGGGAATGAAGAGGGGTCCTAGCACACCTCGGCTGTCACTATTGCCCAAATCCCATTCCCACAGATCCTGCCCTCCCTTCTCAACAGATTAGACATGGGAAAGGGAGAGCTCAATGAAGGGGAAGCACAATCCCTGCTCCCACTCACATCACTCAGGCACATGCCTCTATTTCAAGGACTTCCCAGGTTATGACACTTAATTGTGTTGCACCATTTTGGTAACAACATCAAACATTCAGACAGAAATACCCATTGCTAATAGAAAAGCTCAACACATAGCTCCATGCTGCAAGTTCCAGAGCTTGGAAAAATGCCTTATAAAAAAGAGGTTTGGGAATGTTTACGCTCCCCCGTGCATTTAGTGCTAACTACTACCCTGCTGCTGCTGTTGCAAATAGAGCAAAAAATGTGATCCATCTGTCAAAAATGTGCCTCCTGAAATATGCATAGAAGCCTTAAGGATTTAAAACACTTAGGTACGAAAGATTTATGAATAAGGGAGCAAACTGCAAATCATGCTCCAAATGTATTTCAGCCTCATGTCATCTCGTATGCTACAATGCACAATGTGTAATGCTACTTTAAAAAGTAGCACAAAAGCTTACTTAGTTACCGATAATAACTTAGGTTACTTAGATATTGATAATTGATACAAAAGCAAATTGAATCATAAGCCTAACTTAAATCATCCCATGATGGACATTCTCCTCCTATTTATACCTAACAATTACTAATTAGTTGGCCGTGGAATATGTTTTTCCTACTTGTCTTGTGAACAAAATGCAAAGGGAAAAGATCGCGCTGATAATACAGGATCAAGGCAGTTCTCCGAGATCTTGCTGATAATTCAAGATCAAGGCAGTTCTCTGCCCTTGCAATCATTCTTGAAGGAAGCCTGATTGATCACTTTTAAGCACTGACTTAAAAAACAAAAGCAGAACAAAAACAAGAACAGGAAAAATATTGTTCCTCTACTGTTTCTAACTAAAAGGTAACTCTTTACAAACACCCACATCCAGTGTAGTAATTTCTGACAACTGGGGAAAAAAATGTAGCGTAAAAAACACGTAGGAAAGGATAAAAGTGCTCAGATGCGGTATGCAATTTTGATTACATACCACAAAATTAAAATGAGTCTTAATTATCTTAACTAGTATACTCTAATATAATAAGAATTTGTTATCAGTTTTATAGAAGTTTTCTATTTCTAATTTTAAATGCTTGCAAAACATTGTACTGTTCGATTCATTAATGCATGCTAAATGTGTAGATGCTGCTTCTTGAACGCACATGATCCTACTAACTATTTTAGTATCCCATGTGGGTTGGAAGGAACGTCTCTATTTCTTCATTATATGTTATTATTAATAACAATTAATAATGTAACAGGTTTTTTTAGACATTGTGCATTGTGAGACGTTTATTCCTTTTATTGCCTCATGGTGGTACATTGCTTCACACAAAAAACTCACAGGCTTCAGTGAGAAGTATTCTACTTGAGTTTTGTTTGTGTCTGAAGATGTGAATTGTTGTTTACACTTTGGTCAAAAGATCTGACACAGTGTTTGCTAGCAACACTAAGAATGTGTTTAAAGCCTACGTGGAATACACCGTTCAATTTCTTTGCTTTCGGCATGCAGTGAAAGGTAGAACACTCCTCTTAACAGGCAGGTAGCCTAGTAAAGTTAAATAAAGGATGCAAATGCCTAAAAAGCTGATAGTCTAAGGAGATAACACTGGCTAAATTTTACAAGATCAGTACACTGAAATGCTGTTATTTTGCTTTGTTTTTTAACAGAAATTAAAAAAAAAAAAAAAAGAAGTAGCTCCTTCTCTTACACATGCCTCCCTGCAACACAACTTTATCACAAGATAACAATGCTCCGTAATTACCTTGTGGTTTACCTGAAGCCAACCAAAACTGCTGTGTGTATACTCATCTTTTGCAAGGGACAGCGATTACTCATGAGACAGTAAAGAGCCTGAGGTCCTGCTCCTTGTCTCGGGGTTTCTGCCTGCACTTCACGTGAAGCACGTGTTGGGGAAAACAATTCAAAACCTCACAACCCAAAAACAAAGACGCAGACAGACTGGAGAGCAGCCAAAGGCAGGCCACAAAGATGATCAAAGGGCTGAAGACCCTGCCCCATGGGGAAAGGCAGAAGGAGTTTTCGTTTTACCCACCCTGCAGAAGGCTCGGGGGGGACTCATCACAGCTTTCTAGTAAAGGGTGGCTACAAAGAGGCCAGAGGCACTCTCTACCCAAGGAGCCACACAGAGAGGATGAGGGGCAATGGGTACAGGCAGCTCTGGCAGAGGTTTTGTCTCACTGGGAGAGGTTTTGTCTCACTGGGAGAGGTTTTGTCTTGCTGTAAGATATTTTTTACAGAGGAACACATTTCCCAGAGACATGGTGGAGTCCTCTTAACCGAAGGTTTTCATGGCACTACTGGACAGGGTGCCGGATAATTTCACTTAGGCTCCCTTTTCCAGTGAAGGTTGGACCCGACGATCTTTCAAGGTCCCTTCTAACCCGTGCTGTCCTGTGGCTCAAAAACACAGAAAGCGGCTGATCCTTCCACAGGGAAGCCCGTGGTCTTGGAAGCAGGCGCGGGCAGGGCGTGAGGGGAGAGCGCTCTGACAGCCCGCTGCCAGCAGATGTACTGTCCGTCATGTCTCAGAACGAGCCCTGCCCACCTCTCTGAAATGACCAGAGCAAGCACCTGCTCCTAAGGGGGGCTCCTCCAGCCCTTCCAGTCCCAGGAGAGACTGTCCAAAGTGCCTTTCTCCCTTCTGCTGCGTCGTGGGACCAGACCTGAATGACTGAAAACTCTGGGTCTGGCCTGGGAGCCCAGTCAGTCAGAGCTCCTACTTCCTACCCGCAGCACTGGGTTCGGTAATTTCACTATTACAATTATCCTTTGGGTACATTTGATTTCTTCGACTTCTAAAAATCCAATGCCACCCAAATTCAATTTAACAGAATCACACATGAATACCACTCCAAAAACTGAGCCCTCGAGTGCACTTACTAGAGGCAATGTTTGCTTCCTGCTCAGGGGGTCAGTGACTTGACTGGAAATCTTGCAGAATATTGACAAGGCCTTCTCAAACACAACAAAACAAACATTTTTTTTTTCTGGGCTTTCTGGAATTTTCATTAATGTTTTTATTTCCTTTCTGAATATCCTCCTGTTGCTGAAAACCTCACCAGCATCCTCATTTGCCCGAAGTTCAGAATAGGTAACTGGAGAAGGTCACTGTCAGCATACTACCACCTGAAACACCTTCACTTACTGATGCCAAGTTACACCTAAAGCTACTGCAACAAACAGATAAGAAAAAAAGAAAGAAATCTGTATTGTTCGCTCTGAATGTCTGACTGTGCTTTGTATGCATTCAGTCAAGTCTCCTTAGAAATTATGACTTTTTTTCTGAAAAGGAATTTTGAAAAGGCATGGGAAGTCACTTGAGCAGGTAGCAGGTTGAAGATGCAAGTCTGACACCCTAAACTGAGTCAATTAAAATATATATACCATCTGATTTCAAATAGTCCACTCATCTTAAAGAAACCATGGAATAAGAACATTGCTTCAGTTACCTGAACAAAGGGCAAAATGCACACAGAGAATATAAAGAATACTTAGAGCAGATGGCTTCTATTCTGTCAATTTTGTGATAGTAGGGGTGCTGATAGTGACCCCAAAATGAAAGTTTTCAATAAAATGTATTCTTGATATCCTATACTTGCAGGAGAAACACTAAGTGCCTTAGAAAACCATATTCCAGCATTACAATCATGTTCCAACTAAAAATGCAACCACAACAAGTTTTAAAACCATGAAAAAAATATCTGTAAAAGAACGAGCAGCTGCTGCTGGAAGCTTTGCCCTTATGGACAATAAAATCCCTATACTTAACATAGTTTGAAAACCTCCTTTGCTGCCCAGTAGAGGAGGACAGGAAGCTTCAGGTCCCCACTGAAGCCAATCTGCAACGACGGCACTTTGCCAACAGGGCAACATTTTGCTCTTACAGGGCATGCTCTCAAGTTGGGGCTTTTTTGTGTTTCATGTTAAACTGCGTGCACAGATGCAGTTCAAAAGTGATAATAAGAGAAGCAGTGCACAGTTTTCCTACGTGGTGCCTGAAGATGAAATTTTCTCCTCGTCTCCTGTGTACTTTCTCTAATGCCAACCTCAGTGGTCGGTGTAGTGCTAACCCAGGTTATTTCCAGCATTAACATGCTAGTTTGGTTTCTCCTCTTTTAGATCTGCGTGAAGCAGCCCGTTTTCCTCAGTGCTTCACCCCCTCCCCTTATCCTCATGTTTTACTTCAGAATACCACCTTATCCGATCCCCAAACGCTTCAAACCCCCTCTTTAAGATGATAATGAAGTTAGTAAGTCATTTTTATGCACTGGCTTGACCCAAGCCACGAAAACACCTGGTAAAAAAAAATAAAAAATAAATAAAAATAATCACACTGCGTGGCTGCCTGATGCTGGGAGGGGCGGTGTTTGGGGGGGAGGGGCGTTTAATGAGGGGATGTTTAATGAGGGGGTGCTTAACGGGGGGGTGTTGTTTTGCGAGGGGATGTTTAGTAAAGGGGTGTTTTATGAGGGGGTGTTTAGTGAGGGGGTGCTTAATGACGGAGTATTTGAGGGGGGGGGCGTTTAATGAGGGGATATTTAATGAGGGGGCGCTTAACGGAGGGGTGTTGTTTTCTGAGGGGCCGTTGTTTTATGAGGGGGTGTTTAGCGAGGGGGTGCTTAACGAGCGGGTGCTTAATGACGGGGGCTATCTGACGGGGGCCGTTTAACGGCGGGCCGAGGCTGCCACGTGGTCGCGCGTGAGGCGCCGTGAGGCGCGGCCCCGCCCCGAGGCGGGGGCTGCGGCTGGGGCCGCCCCGCACGCGGCGGCCGGGGCCGCTTCCGCGGTGGGAGCCGCGCTCCGCGGGCGGGCAGGCGGGCGGGCGGCGGCGCTTCCGGTCCGAGCGCCCCGCGCGGGCGGGTCCATGCGGCCGGTGGAGTGGGGGGGGGCGGGGGGCAGCGAGGTGAGGCGGAGGTGCCGCCGCGGCCGCCCCGCGCTGTCTCTTTCTCTCCCCCCCCCCCCCCCTTCCCCGCTTCACGCACGCAGATGGAGGCGCCCCGCGGCCTCGCGGCGCTATGGCAACGGTGCGGGCGGCGAACAAAGGGCCCGCGCCCGCCGCACCGACACCCACTTGGGGAGGGGGGGGGGGGGGTGAAAGGGGAGGGGGTGCGCGCGGCCGTGAGGGGGGGGGTGCGCGTTCCCGCAGCCTCCCTCTCCCCGCTCCCGGCTCGTTCCCCCCGGGGCCGTGCGGGACTTACCTCAGCGCGGCGTGGCGTGTCGCGGCGTGGGGGCGGGCGGGCGGCCGGAGAAGGTCCCGCCGCTTGAGCGCCCGCCTTTCTCCCCGACCCACCGCCCCCCCCCCCCCGTCCTCCCCCCCCCACCACCACCACCACACACACACCACGCGCACCACACACACCCCCGCGGGCCCCCAGCCCCCCGCCCGGCTCCCTTTGTGTGCGAGGGTCCGCGCGCTGCGCTCTCGCGTGACGTGACGGGACCGTGTGTCATTTCCGCACAAGGACACCGGGCCCCGAGCCGCCGCGGCCAGCGCCACCCGCCGCCCCGGGGCAGGGGCAGAGGGGGAGGGGCGCGGCGCTATCACCCCCCCCCCTTACACACACACACACCTTCCTTAACCCCCCCCCACTCCGCCCCTAGACGGGGACGCGCAGGGAGACCCCGCGTGCGCGCCCCCGCGCCGCGCGTCCCCGCCGCCGGGGGTTGGGGGGGGGGGGGAGGGGGGGGGCTCGCCCACGCGCGAGCACGTGGCCCCCGCGCGGCCGTTGGGCGGCCGTTGGGCGGCCGTTAGCCCGCGCTGCCTCCCCCTCACGGCGTGACGGGACCGGGCTCGGCTCCCCCCCCACACACACACACCGCACACCCACGGCACGCCGGTTAAAAAAATAAAAATCCACGGTTAAAGATAAATAAATACATAAAAATCCACGTATCTCTATAAAGTCCAGTTGTGCGCTTCGCGTGTGGGGACGCGGGTCGGCGGCGTGCCAGCGCTGACAGCTCCTCGTGGCGGGGCTCCCTGCACAACGGACTTAATCTGGGGACATGAAATAGCTCCGTTTTTTTGTAAAATCACACAGCTTGCCTTGTAATCGCCTCACCTTCTCCAGAGCTGAGGCTAAAGGTGTTACTTTATTAAAAATAAATAGCCGAGGATGGGTCCTGCCATGAAGGGCGAAGGATTCCAGCATAAAGAACCACTGAACAGAAGTATCAAGGCAACTGAACATGTAGGCAAAACACCTTTGCTGTAAACTTTGCAGATAAAGCTTTTGTTATCTGTGACACTGCATTTCACTCTAACAAGCCAACTTTTTTTTTTTTTTTCTTCTAGTAAGAGCACATATAAAAACATGCAAGTCAAGCAACTGAGAAACAACTTTCCAGGAAAAAAAAATCTCAGATAAATCTGCTGCCCCCGTTCAGCACTAGATATTTCCAATTTCCTTCAGACTGAGCAATATGAGGAGTGGATCTTTAAAAAATGTTTCAGGTTTTAGGCGTTTCCGTTAGAAACGGTTCTCTAAAATTTCATTCTCCCATTTATGTGGTTATTCTTCTAAATTTGGAATTTTGGGCTCTTGGCATGTTCGCAGTGTCATACTCGGTGAATAATCCTACCAGACAATAGTTTGTTGATTTTAACTTTGGCTGCTCTTTTTATTATTGTTATTAATAGACAACTGTTTTGAAGGAGCCCTTAAAAGCAGGAACTACCAACTTTAAAACTACTCTGGTGGATGGCTTGAATGAAGGATACATTTTGTTACCAAGACAAGCGTTCGACCGCTAGCAATTCTTTTACTCCTTAGAGATGAAGAGCACTTCCCAGGAACTTTTCTGAGTCTGTTAGCACTATGAAGTTTACGGTATGATTTGCCCTCTGCCTTTATCGTAAAGCTAACTGAAGGTTTACTTAAAGGGTATAACGTTCTAACACCTGGCCCAGCTGCTAAGTAGTGCTGCATCCCAGTTGGCTTTTACTCAAATCCTTTACTTAGTGGGATTAAGCAAAGGCAACCATAAGGACAGAGCATGCCAAACGAATCCCAAACTCAATTTCAGAGCCCTTGAGAAAATACATGCCAGTTTGAACTCCACCTCATTTCTGCTCTATAGTGCTGGCCCCAGGCATTGTAGCTACCAGGGACCCAAGCCCAGGAGGAGACCTGAAGGGCCTCAGCTAAGCATAAAGAAACACAAGCATATTGTTGCGATAACAGCATTCACTGAAAAGGGAGCAAGCCAAGTTGTCTCCAGGCAATGCAGGCAGCAAGCTTAGATTGTCTTCCCAGCTAGACAACTCCCATTTTCTTCACCATTTGAACTTGTGCTGCACAACTCATTCACTCAAATGTTCATTTTTCTCCCTTCATGCCTTTGGCTCAAAAGCCACTCCGTGACACTGCGGCAATCTCTGGAAAATTCCAGGTCACCGAGGCAGGAAGCTCTGGTGCTCCAACAGGAGAACTCATCTGGAGAAAATCACCATTACTCTTGAGTGCAAACAATGGGACATTTCTCACCCGACCAAACTGCAACGAGACTTCAGCCATCAACACCACAAAAAACGTGAAAGCTGAAAACACCATTTGCGGTTGTGCAGAGTTTCACAAGGGTGACTGTGAAGGGTCCTTAGCAGTTTACCTTTAGAAGTTGTCGGGTGCCAGGCCCTCACCCTGGGGAGCCCCATCTCTGCGTCAGCTCAGGGGATCTTCTCGGCTCGAGATCCCCCGACAGCGGTGAAACTGGCGGTGGTCATTGCTGCGGCAGGGGCCCGGCATGCTGAAGGGTGTGGCGTGGTACGGCAACGTGGAATGAAAGAGTGATCCCAAACTCAGAGGCCTCTTTGCTTCCTCTGCCGCATACATTCAACATAAGCGAGGACCCAAGCCGAAGCCTTCAGCAGGGCTCCCTTCTTGTAGATTCTCGCCATAGCCTGCAGCAGCACCGGGTAGGCAGGGATGCGGCATGTGATGTCGAAAGCACTTTCAACACCAGTTTTGGCAGTTTGTATGTACCGCTATGGTACCAGTATGCCGTCTGTCACTTTTCTCTGCCACACACCTTGAAACTAAGCCAACCTGCAGCCAGACCCCAGAGTCGTGGAGTCGGCGAGGAGAGCGGAAGAGAAACAGCCCTCCTGTGTGCAGAGCCAGCGCTCCGCAATCCATCGTACGCATTTCACACCAAGCCCCTCATGGGAAAACAAGTCTCTTGCGGAGAGGGATGAGCCCCCCCCAGCAACCAGGCATCTGTCTGCCTGACTCGTGGTGCTCCCTGCATTGCCAGCCCCCGCGGTGCGTGCAGCAGGCGGAAGGGGGAGCCCCCTCCCACAGGGCCTGCAATTCAAAGTTATAAAAACCTGACATATTTAATGGCAAATAAGGCAACAGTGTATATCACCGGATCAACTTCACATACCTCAATACTGTTCACTACCCGTCAGGCTGCAGGGACATGTATGGGCGCATTGCGCAGTCATTCGCTGGCCCATGGGCAACAACACCGAACAAGTAACATGCTGCGGGCAGCATCTGCAAGCTGCTGCAACCCAGGCGGAGGAGAGCAGCACCGGGCACCTGAACTTCATTTGTATTTTCAAACTTCCTGTGGCTGCAAGCGGCACTGGAGGGTTGTGCCAGCAACATGCTGCACTGGTTGGGAAACACTGGTTTGGAGTGGCAGTTAATAAAATTGCAGGGTTTTTCTTCTCAGAAACAAAATCGTTACGTGAGATTTATTTATTTATTTATTTTTTTAATAACAACACTGCATCTTGTTCTTAGGCACAATGATAACTGCTGTTGGAAACTTTTCAAAACTGCTATTTAGCTAGACTTTACAAAGACAGGCAAGGAATATCATAATTGTATTGCTCGCTGAACCAAGGATGTCAAAATAGAGAATCCGCATGGCATCTTTGGATTTGAAAAATAAGCCAGTTCATTTCAAAGCACATGTGGGCTGGAAATCTTACGCTTGGAGATTAGCTGACAGAAAAAAAAAAAAAAAAAGTTTTGATGAAATGAACATTCATTATAAGAAAAAAAAAAAGACTTTCTAGCCTGAAGCACCACCAGAGCATACTGGCAAGATGGCAAATATGTAACAGTTGAGCACCAGAGGAAGGACAATTTGATATAAAAGCTTAAAATAAAAATCATATCCAAACTGCAATGGAAGATGGAGCAGGACAGAAATGTAACGGAGCTTCAAGAATAGAGTAGCTGACCCAGTGAGCAATCTAAAATCTCCTTCTGTGCTGCAGCAGTTTACTTATACATCGGTTGCATCCATAGCTGTTAAAAAACTGACAAGTCTGAGCAATTTCACTCTTGGAAACATAAGCCTCGTTTAATCTCTTGGCAATGAAATCGGAGTTCTCTTTACGTTAGTTCAGCCAAGAGCTGTATGCCATTGCATGCTATCTCACAGCTTTGCATTTAAAAAGAAGTAATGCTCACTTAATGCACAGTCATTGTATTATCTGCACCACGACCAGCCTCGAATGAGCAAACCTTTATCCCACGAAGGTCTGCTCTTCTAAACTCTGTGTTAATTACAAAATAGCTAAGCGCAGCCTGAGAAATCCTTTCTCTCAAAGACGTTCACATCAAATAATTTCTCTCAAAGATGTCCACATCTCCCAAGCAAGTGTGAACCATACATTCTTGTGAACATAACCCTCAGATCCACATCCTGCCCGTTACTTAGAGAAATAATGCGTTAGTCCTGTTGCATAGTCTCATGCTTCACTGAGATATCTAAATTCAAATATTTGTGACAATATTTAAAAAGTAATTATAACTTGGTAAGCAGTGTAGAAAACTGGGCTGCTTTAGGAATCAGCTGGCTGATTTGCTTTTTTTTTTTTTCCTTAGTAAAGACTTCTCTTTTTAAATGGAAGTAGCAGTGTTCAGGTTGTAGAAATCTCTGTGGAAGGAATCCTCTTTGTCTATTTTCCCTTTTCCTTCTTTACCCTCACTACTACTGGAGAGCTACTCCTGAACCTTGCTCTTCAGGTGGACAGGAACTTTTCCTTCTGAGCTTGCATTAATGTGCATTTCTGGTTGATGGCTACTAGATGCTTTACCCCAAATTACCGTACTGCCTTGGAGAACAGCCATGTATTTAAGAAGTGAAAGCATTTTATACAACAGTAAAGAAATTTGCCTTTTAAATTGGAAAATTTAATCTCAACTTTTTTTTTTTTTCTAAAAATTGTAGGTGTGGGGACCTGCATTTACAAGAACTGAAAAACATGCCACATGCTTAATGGCTATTACTACAATGAAATGTGATCAAAAGCAATTGCTTTTCATTAAAAAATTATGTAAGAAATATTTCCAGTCATTGCTAACGTGACTTTTAGCAGCACCAGCCTTTAAGAAACACTAGACATTTAAACCTCATTTATTTTCCTGCAAAGGTATCTTATCTTAGCATAAGTATATCTAAAAGCCATTTACAGCACCTGAGCAGAGATAGGGATGTTCACTGTTATTGCAAATTGATATAAAATTTTAACAAATTAACTTCCATGGGTTGACAAAAGCAAGAAAATTGTTTTATTAAGAATAAGTGTTACTAATGCAGACATTTTTCCTTTAGTGTTCTCCTGCTAAACCCGTGTTGGTTTTTGTTGGTTGTTTTTTTTTTTTAATTTATTATTATGTTGGTGCTGAAAATAATGATGCAAGCAACTAAGTGTAATTGTACAAAATTATTGCCAGTGATTTGCATATGAAGCGCACACCTTTTACTGCCTCTCGTTAGCATTGTTCAACTAGGTTATAAATAGTACAGCTCAAATGCTGCAAACAGAAAACAGTTTTCAGTGGGCACATGCGATGAATGAAGAAGTGTTCAGACACAATGTGCAAGTTGGAGAGCTTTCATCAAAACTAGCCAAGAGGGAAAAATGCTTTATTTCCTGATCATGCTCTGTTTCGGAGAAGCCGGTCACACAGAGGGAACGTCGAGCTCATCTGCAGAGAGTAAAGCTTTTTAAAATGAGGGTTTACGTTCTTGGGGAGGGGAAAAAAAATTAATCTGTTGGTAGTTGCTTCAGATTTTACTAGTTACTTCCAGATAACACTTCCTTCTTATAATTTGACCTTTAATAACTGCTAAAATATGACCACTGCAGCTGATGCGAGTCATTTGGTGTAAAGGTCAAACGCATTAAAAAAAAAAAATACTGCTTTTGGTGCAAGTAAAATACTCACTTTTGCGTACAATTTTAAAACTAAACAATTTGACCAATGTTTCAACATAAAGCAGAGTACTTTCAGCCCTTGATATTTGGGGGAAGGGTGAAGGGAAGACGACAAAGTGAAACAGGGTAAAGGAGAACATTTTTAAGCACGATTTTTTTATAACATTGCTGCAGAATTGCGATTGTCCTGTATAACCATATACAGGACAGTACAGCTCCCGACTGGGTGTTATAAATCCGTTCCTTAGGAACCAGATAAACCCGTGGAACACCGCTTTAGTTATCGCCGCGAGCAGCGTTCCCGTACGACCCTGCGCCCTCCTTCCCACCGCACAGAGTCGGCAGCACCAAGCCGGGTGTCCCTGCTGCGCAACGCCGCCTTCCCAGCCGGGTGTCACGTCGCTGCTCCTATTTCGGAGAAAAGTTTCCTTTTTTTTTTTTCCTCGAGAGAAGTGCCCTGGGATAAAGCGTTCTGCGGAGGGGAAGGAGCAAGGGCCGGCTAGAGGAGCAGGCTCCTACACACGGGGGAGCCAGAGCACGCCTCTGGCTGGCGAAGGGAGCCCGGTGCGGGCCATGCGCAGGAGAAAGCGCCCGGAGGGGTGGGCAGGGGGCGGCTGAATTGTAGAAAAGCGGGTTTACCCTAAAAGAGAAGCATGCGAATGCTAATTACGGAAATAATTAATGCATTTTTAGAGATTGGTTTCTGAAAGGAAGAAAACGAGAATTTAATGCCACGACCATCAAAATGCATGACTTTGGGAACTGGAAATATTCTTTCCTTTGAACTGCTTTGGGACTGAAAAGGCTTAGTACTTTATTATTAAGACAATACACAGGTAAAAGTACTTTGAAGACTACGAAGAATGAGAGAAGCTTGATGCCTTGCTTTTCTGTGAGACTCAAGTAGCTGATGAGTGTAGTTACAGCGAGTGGCCTGACACAGAAGGCCCTGCCTCGGTAAATCTGCTGCGTGACACAGCTGCTGAGTTAGGCTGCTGCATCTATGGCAATCCAAACACTGCCCAGAAGTAGCAGCCATGGAGAGGTTCCACCAAGAGGTTAAACCCCTGAGCAGTCCGGTCTGTCACCTGCAACACCTCTTGGGGCAAGAAGCATTCCCCAGCCACTCCAGAGAGTATTTTCTTAATGTTTCCATTAAACTAAAAAATGTTTCAACCTTATAGCAACTTTATAAGTTGCCTGCTAAGCTGAACATGGGCCATGTGATTGCAAATAAGCAGGGCACATCCTGGGTTACCTTGGGAGAAGCACAGCCTCATGTGACCGTATGATCAGGCCTGCCAGGCCATCAGATCCGTGCAGTCCAATAAGCTGCAGGGTTTTCCTTCTCCTCCTAGGTTCAAGGTGGGTTCACCACCCCACTTCCTCACGCCCTCTCCATGGTCACGCAGGTGCAGCCGTGGCACCCTCCCCCTGAGGCGCAGAAGGCCGACTTGACAGCTGAGCTGCTGGCTGGTATGGGTGAGGAGGAAGACGCTCTGAGCTGCTGGAGCTGTTGGGACAGCCTCTCCACAGGTGAGACACAGGCTCGGGGAACAAGGGAGGTTCTCCGAATTGCTGGGGCTGGCTGGCCAATCTATCCACTGCTGGTGCTCTGCTGTGTACCCACCTCGTTATAGCCAGGGTGATGGTGTACGTGTGTGCTCTGTACAAAGTTCTGCCACATGGTCTGCATGTGCTGGACTTCATCGGGGTCTTTGGATTCTCGACTGTTGTCCAGGTTGCTGTGGACCACCTCCACCATGGCTAATTCCCTCTGGTACTGGATACCTCCCCCAGTGGCGGTCCACTTGCCTCAGTATCTTACAAGATCTCCCCTGAGGGGATCTTTCACACTTGACAGGAGCTGCCTCCAGAGGCTTCGGCTTGTTGCCCATTCTCCAATCCCTTTGTCACTGCCCCAGTCCCTGCTGAGGGATCCCAGCTGCTGGGCTTCCTTGCCCTCTGATTCCTCACAGTTTGCCCCAGTGTCCCAGCACCGGAGCAACCAGCGGGTAATCTGCTTGCCTGGGTGATGGCTGTAATCTTTTTGCATATCTCAATGCACTCAGGGGTAGTCTGAAACAGGGGGGTTTCAGATTCTTTTGTGATTTCTGTCTCTTCCTCCTCCTATTCTTATGACTGCTCTACTGAAGAACAGGCTGTCCCTTCTGGTTCTTCCTTCTGCTCCTTCTTAGGAGAAGCTTCTTCCTTCCAGACCAAATAAGCTGACTTTAGCTTCTGTTGTTCTTTACTTGACAACAGGGGTGCCTGATACAGTTGTGGGTTGGGTCTCCCTCCAGCTTAGCCGCAGTGCCCTCAGACCCAGGGCCCCTCTCTCCCCCCTGAGGGCACCGAGCAGTGCTCGGTAGGTGCAGGCCAGGCCCCAGCGCAGTGAGGAGCTGTGTCCCTCTGGCACATCCGAAACATCCCTGTTTCAAGCGTTCTGTCACTTCACCAGGCTCCCGCAGTTGCTGGGGGTGAACTCCCACACCCCCAGAGGTGAAAACAGCTCTCGGTGCCTGCCCGTGTTCGCCCACACACCTTGCCACCCATGACCATGCCGCCTCAAGGCACGTCCTTGTGATATTCCTAAATAGCTGGGTAACCCTAGGAAAAGCCAGAAATGCATTTTTGAGAAGCACTGATACAAGCACTCTGATCAGCCCAGGGTGCTCAAGGTACTGAAAAGCTCTTTAACGAGGTAGGAAGCATCTACCCTACAGGAGAACGGGAAGGTGCTGGTCTTCATTTCCTTCACAAGTTTGCTCTCTGAGAGGAGGGAAAAGGTGCAATTGTTAATCGTCTCCACGAGATGGTTCCCGAAGTACTGGGACGGCAGCAACGCGGGGCCCAAATACCAGATTAGGCTCAAGGCCAGTGTTTTCATCATAGTTCTCCCAGGCAAAACACAACCGAGTGCTGCAGAGCACAGCAAACCGCAAAAGGCAAGAACAGCCTTTAACAGCCTCTCAGATTTGATGTACAGCAAGAAGAGGAGCATGGCACGGAGGTAAGCAAACAAATAAACCAGTGGCAGGGACAAGTAAATAAACACTGGCCAGCAACGACCTGAACAGGAGCTCCCTGTAGCATGCTCCAGTTAGATCTGTTACTATCTCGAACCCCTCACGCCCCACGTGGGGCACCAGAAAGGACCGTGGTGGGCTCAGCCGGGATGGCAGCAAAGCACACCCTGCAGCCGCTCACACACACACACGGCCCCACGCTCCCCAAGCAGGATGGGGCAGAGAATCAGAAGGGCAAGAGGAAGGAAACTTGTGGGTTGAGATAAAGACAATTTAATAGGGAAAAAAAAACAACAAACAAACAGAAAAATTAAAAAAAAAAACGCAAGTGATGCAAAAGCGATGCCCACCAGCTGACTGATGCCCAGACAGACCCAAAACAACAGCCTCCAAGGAAAACTCCCCTCCACCATATTTTATTGCCGAGTATGGCAATATGTGACATGGATTATCCCTTCGGTGAGTTGGGGTCATCTGTCCCACCCGTGTCCCCTCCCAGCCTCCTGCCCACCCCATCCTACTTGCTGTGGGGGCAGAGTGAGGAGCAGAGAAAGCCTGGGTGCTGTGCAAGCTCTGTTCAGCAACAGCTAAAACATCGGGGTGTTATCAACGCCGCTTTGGTCACAAATCCAAAAGACAGCACCGTATTGTGCTGCAAGGAAGAAAATTAACTCCATCCCAGCTAGACCCAGTACCTCGGGGTAGACTTTTATTCTCCTCTATGCCATACCCAGCAAGGGTGCTCCTGCAGCGGCCTATTTTGGGCTTGCAGCCCAACAACAGGCACGATGCGAAATGGTGCAGGCCGCTGGAGGGCGACCCCGTTGGTCAGGACCTAGCACACAGGGCCACCAGGAGAGGCAGACAGAGCTGGGGCTGCCCGGGCCAGCAGGAGCAGGCTGAGGGGTAAGTGACCAGCAGCATCCACGTACGGGGTCGGGAATTAAAGACAAGGGAGCCAAACTCCTCTTGGCAGCGGCAGATGTATGAAACGGGCCATCACCACCAGTTGTGGTGAGGGAGGTTCGTGGTGGACATGAGAAAAACTCCTTCACAAGGAAGGTGGAGCAGCACTAGGACAGGCTGCGTGGGGGACCTGCGGGAGCAAAATGCCTGAAAGTTTCCAAGGCTGGACTTGGTGTTGGCAGCAATCTCGCTCTGAACAGGAGATTTGACTAGATGACCTTTAGCAGCCCCTTCCAGCCAAAATTTCTATGCTCCCGTGGAGCTGGAAAAACTAGGCTGGCAGTTGAACAGCTTTCCATCAGACACCTACGCGCCAGCCTTTCTAGCCACTGCAGCTGTGCTCTTTGCAGATGAATTCAGTTTGGTTTAATGACTTGGGACCTCGCATGCCCGTGGAACGGTCCAGCAATACAATGCCTCGGATGAAGTTCAGAGGAGCAGCTGATGAGTACTTCTGGTTGAGCTGCTTATGTTTTGGCTTGGCGTACTGGTGGCAATCAGGAGAAGCAGACATAAAAATTAGGTGCAACTTCCCATGCCAAAGACCTTCTGAAATGCAAGGGCATGGAAAAGAAATGGCTTATGTCCATAACTTTGCTGAAAAACAACCACCCCACTCCCCAAAGCCTTTAGTCAACACACATTCTGAGTTTTTGGTCATTAGAGAACAAAAAATGCGTAAGACATTCAAATAGGTTATTGGTTGTTGTTTTTTGGCAATCCAAGCATGTGGATGATAATTTTATCATATATTACACAGTGTCTGTTTTAAAATGGATACGAAGCAGATGAGATGCTCTGGCATGTCAGCATTTGGAACAGAAAAGGCAGGTCTTAAGGAGCCTGGGTTTCCTAAGAAAGGGCACCTCCATCTGTGCTGATCCAGAGCGCCTGAGACAGGCTCTTGCTCTCCATCCTCTTCTACTTTACCAAGGCAGCTGAAGAGAACGCAGCTTCTGCCACTGAGATGACTGAAACAAGTGAATTCTTTCTTCAACCAGACCCCAGACCTCCCCCTCCCCAGCCTCCCTACAGAGGTGAGTAGGGGCAAGAAATTCAGGGAAATAAAACCAAAAAGCCTAGGTTCCTCCATGGCTCAGAAATTATATATGGTGTGGGGAATGTATTAATGCTCAGCAGTGATAATTCACCCGAAGTTTGACAACACCGTGCTTGTATTTTACTTGGAGGTGACAACGTGACGAAAATTTCTCAATGATTACGGATAAATTTCTTGAATACAGAATCACTTGATAATATTGGCATGGTACAACTCTTTTTGATTTCATTTTAAATTAATGTTATGGAATAGTTTAAGTGCAATCAGAACTTTCTGGTGATATAAATACAAAAAAAAAGTTGTCATTATTTTTGCTGATTTGTCTTTATTAGTAAAAAGTACAAATAGAAAAAGTGTACTTTCATGAAAAAATAAACCAGGTGCACAGAGATTTTTGCATATGTTTGATATTTCTTTCACATAACTGAGGAGAGATGGCTCAGAATACCTCCAGCCAGACCCAAGCCCCTTGCAGCCGTAAATCATTACAAAGCATTCAGTGTAGATATGAGATAAAGATAACGTATGGCTCCTTCTATCCTTAATGAGTAAAAATCAGGTCCAAAAAAGCTGCCTGAAACATGACTGGGGTTGAATTTGAATATTTACTTGCAAGCCCGCTAACGATGTAAGCCATTTACATTTTCACCTGTGAAGTTCCCTCAGGTTCTGCTCAGGCAGATGCCTGCGACTACCGCTGCCTGGGTGCTTCTCTGCTGTCTCCAGCCTTCCTGCTGTGGCAGCAGCACTAACCCAGGCAGAGGTGAGAAGAGAGAAAAAACGCCAGGGCAGGCAAGAAAAAGAAAATGCAAGCAAGAAGGGGTCTGGTGCTGAAGACATTCTCCAAAATAAAGCAAGACCTGAGTTTTGGACACGGCTGCCGTACAATGACTGTCTCAAGTGTCCTTATTATACACGTAATATTACAGTATAATATAGGCATATTTTACACAGAATATTATGTACATCATGCAGGATAGATTTTCAGTACATTTTTAGAGGCTACAGTTTGTATTTATATTTTGCATTCGGTGGAATGCAACACGCTGGTCTACGATAAATAAGCTGTGTGACAGAGGGGGGAGGAGTGCAGGGGGAGAAGGAGGGAGGAGAGAATTTAACAGAAATAACTCCACTTAGTGTTTGAGTGAACGATGTAATGAAATCTGTTTGCTGTGCTAGCTGTCTCCAGATTGGGCTGTAATTACACCACAGAAGGAAGAAAGGTAGCTGAGTCTCAATCTAGATCATTTATGTAAACTCAGCCTTCTTGTCAACGACGTTCTCGGGTTGCATGCATGCAAACCACAAAAATCATCTCCTATGAACAAAATAGAGACGGTCTCGCATTGCAGGCTCCTGATACACCTTATAAGCTTTCTGCAGTTGGACTTTAGAATTCAACACACAGGTTCAAAACTTCTCCAGTGTTTTCTCCATTTTATTCAGAGTGGTGAAAGACTGAACATTCCTTGTCCCTTTCTGCCAAAAGATGACATTTAGCCCTAGAAATTAGCATTTATTTGGCTTAAATCAACGGAAGTGTGGCAAATCTAGGAAACTGCTTTGTGTAAGATTGAGCTGAAACAAACTTCTTGATCCCAGGGAAGGATATTCCTTCCCCAAGAAGAGTGGAAAGACCTCAGTTCTTTGACCCAGAGCAGCACATTTTGTATGCACAGTATAAAAACCAGGCAGTCACTTCCCTTAACAGAGCCAAATTAATATTTGATTAAATATTTTAAAGCTCCTACTTACCATGCTTGACACATTTTCTCAGCGAGTTTCTCAAAGAGGGAAAGCACTGGGCACGGAGTGATTTTACATACGAATACATAAAAACAGCGTGGGGAGACGCGACCAGCCGCATGCAGGCAGACGAAGGATTTCCCCCCCGCTGATTCCCCGGGCTGCCCTTCGCGGTGATAAACGGGGGCACGCCGATTCCCGGCTCCGGCGGCGGCTCGGGTCCGGGAGCGCGGCACCTGCCTCTGCGCGCCCTCCGGCCTCCCTCCCCGCCTCCACCCCGGCCTCCCCGGGCAGGAAAACCGCTGGCCTCCGCCCTGGCGCCGTCCCCGCCGGTGCCCAATCAATAGGCACTTATTTCCTGTCCATTTGCCGAGGTCACGGAAACGGGCCTCATTAATTATTTCTACCGGCGCAGAGCCTCAAGTGTGCTTCTGGCACGACGAGCGAAAAAAACAGGTTGACCTTTTTTTTTTTTTTTTAAATTTACATCCCTTTTTTTTTTTCTTTTTTTTTTTTTTTCTTTCTCTCCCCTCCCACCCCCTAAATTTTGTTCGGCGTGGAGGCCGGGGCTGGGTGTGCGGCACGGGGAGCGTGTCCCCGGCGCCGCGCGTAGGCTGGCTCCGGCTCCGGCGTCAGGAGAACCTGGTGACGGCGTAGACGATGTTGGCCAAGGCCGCTCTGGCCTCCGAGGGAGGGAAGCTCTCGAGGGCCGCCAGCGCTCGGTTTCCGTGGCAACGGCACAGGTCGATGGCAGAAGTCACACCTTTGCCAGCCTTGATCGCTTCTTGCAGCTGTTGGAAGACACAGGCAGGGCGAGATGGGCTTTGGCAGGGCCGGCGCGCGATCGTTTCCCGCACCGCCGCCCCTTCCAGGGGTACCGGCAATCGTCGGGGCTGTTAGGAAAGGCTCTCAAACCCGTCTCAGGTGTGCAGCTGCTCTGCTTTGGCTCCCAGCTACGGCAGAGCCGCAGGTGATTTAAAACGCATCACGCCTGCAAGGCGCTAGCTCTCCCAACAGGCACACAACAGAACAAAGCAAAAAAATTAAAATAAATTTGGATATCTGGGCATTTCGTAGCCGAGCCGTTCTCTGAGAGCTCCTGTGCAGAACCGGCACCCCAGCCACTCACTCTCACATTTTCTGCAGTCAAAAGCTGGATTTTTTTTTTTTTTACCAACACCCGCTACATTCCCTGCTTTTGGAGACATGCACTGAACTCCTGCCTTTTGTGCTACAGATTTCTATTTATACACCATGCGATTACATTGGTTACAGTGGACAAAAGCGAATTCTGTCGGTAAAATGGGATCTGTTAAAGTTTATTGTACTCGGCTACAGCCATGCAAACCCAATCTTCCCACTAAGGACAGGGAAGTGGAGAAAGGTTCAGTGATACACCAGCTGAGAGAGTAAACATTTTCATGGAGTAACACGTTCACAGCAAGCTGCTGGAAAGATCTGGCACCTAAAAGCTTGGGTAAATGACAGGTTACATTTCCTACAAAATACTACGAATGCTTATCCCTAAAGCACGAGACCATTTCACAAGCTGCATCCCAGGTGGCTTTTGTAGCTCAGTTTCATCATGGCGTCAGCTTTTTTATAAAAATTAAAAAAAAAAAAAAAGGTTTTCTTAACACAGGTATCTACAGTAACTAATTATACAGGGTTTTATAAATTACATTTTCCTCCAGTGTACAGCACAATTCCCCAATTCATTTGCAAATACATCAGGATAACCTTACCAATCTAGTTTAAATCATGTCAAAAATATCTAAGGTTTAACCAAACTGTAACAGCAATTCATTTTATAGATACTTGCTCTTATATACAATGACCGACGTTTCCTATCTCAATACAAACTGAGGTGGACTCATTATCTGTATTTAAAGACGAAATTAGTCGAAAGCGTATTACAACACTTGAGCGTTCAGGTCCCAGACCATCAGATTTTTATTTCCCCTTTCAGTCAGGATCTTCCCCTGCTGTGCTTCGGAGAAGAACGCGCCCAGAGGCACGACCGCGTTGCACAGTTAATTCAACACGAGCCCAGCGAATGGGAACCTGCCGTACACCACGGCTCTGCAGCAACGGGCGGTGGGGAAGAGGAGGTATGTGAGCAGCAAGAAGAGGTGTTTCTCCCCCCTTCCTTCAGTCACAATTTTTGAGACGGCAGAAGCCACGCATCGTGACGCAAACTCTGCTGATTCGCCAACGCTCATTAAAAATGCTTGGTGTGGCTGCTAATACTCAGATAAGGACATATTGTTAATGACATAACATCATCTTCCCTTCTTTGGGAGCTGATTTCTTTCCTGTTTACCTCAGAGTCCCTAAAAACTTCCTGTTTCACACTCCGCTTGCAGAATCAGCTGGTCAACTCAAGTAAGGATACACTGAGGCAAACCCGTCTGGATTAACCTGACTGCACGTTACCTCTATCTCAGCCGGGGTTGTAAAAAGGAAGAAAAAAAAATACAGGAGTACAAACTCAGCTTCTTGTAGCGAGGCGGTCATTAAGGAAACTCAGGATGTAACTCCACGGGAAGCCAGGTTTCAGTAGCCCTTCTGTATGCAAAACAACCAATTTAAGCCTTTAGCTGCACCGGTAGTTGTACTGCGGCTATGCTTCCACACTCTCTGGTTTTGGGCTTCAATGATTTCATGTAATGAACTTCACAAATTAAGTATTTCAAAAAAACCCCATGTACCCAGTTCAGATGTGTTATTTCTTAATTTCATTTAGATGGAAGCAGCTGATTTTTGAGGCAAACAAATAGAAAAGCAAACAAACTCCTTCAATTTGTTACTTTATAAACTTCAATTAAGCTCCCTCATTATTTTCTTCTAAATAGAGGAATCTGATCTTCTGGTCTCCATCATTTTGTGCAAGCATATTTCCACTTGTAGCAACAACTTCATCCATCACTAAAACACAACCTTCTTCAGGGCACCAATCAATAATTAAAGCAGAATACAAGTCAAAATACAGATCGCTTAGACATTTTTCTCCAGCTGAACTGCTAGATATGCTAGAGTAGTGCATCGTAGCTTTTTAGCTTTTGTTCAGACCATCGGCCATGAAGCCTTACTTCTTTCTGAAGGTGCCCAGAACCTGAAAGCTCACAGAAGGGATCCCGTTGTTTAAATTCAGCTTTAAGAGTGGTCTTGCAGTAGTGCAGCCAAGTTAAGACTCAGGTGGGAAGCCATGCCCCCTCCCAACACACCAACACTGTTTTTCCTCAGTCTATTCAGATGTTGACCGGGCTTAACAGCTTTGCATTGTACACGTGAAGCTCAGAACCCTGAAATTTTATGTCTGAAGGTTGTTCTACAAATCTAAGAGAAAGCAACACAACAACAAAATCACTGCAGGCTGGGGAAAAAAAAGAAAGAAAGAAAAAAGATACCTGGGTGGGCATTGAAAACAGCACGTTAAGAGCTTTGCTCCATGCAGCCTGCTCTGCTGTCTGCACTAAGCCCAGCCTCATCCACTTGACCTGCAATGAATTCATTTTAATTTTGTCTTTGGCTGGAAGGAGGGATGGCTTTAATCGCAAGTTAGAGAAAGAGCAAAGGAGAACAGGAAGATATGTAAAGGAGGGAAGTACCGAGGGTCTCTCATTCTGAATGCTTTGAGCATACACAGGAAGACAAACTGCTGAGAGGCCGGGCTCTGCTTCTCCAGCTTCCTCCTTCCCTTCTCTTCGCTCTTGTATCAGCTCCCACTTCAGCCATTTTCTGTCAGCAGATTAAGAGGAAGAGCAAGGGACGGTTTCTGACCCCTTCCATCTCTAAGGTTGCTTCCCATTATCTCCCTCTGCACACGTCTCTAGGCATGTCCTGCAACTAAAAGGTAAGATGACGCTGATTGTTCCTTGAAGATTGGCTCTTGCCATACCCTGACCCACTGGAAAGGAGAGTTTAATATCAGCACCTTGGTGTCAGACCCCCATTTCCTACCCTGCCAGAGACAACCATTAGCACCGACCAGCTGGAGTAGGGGAACTTTCCACTCAGCCCTCTGAGGTTTGCTGGGCCAAGAACTGAACCGGAAAACCAGACCAGCAGGCACTTCCCGCGGAAAGGGAGATCTGGATTCAATATCTTGATCTTAAGGACTGTTTTCAGCCCTCGTGTTAAATAAAACACTGTAGCAGTTTGGGTCAATGACCACGTAACCATATTTAGGCTGCTTGTGGTTCTGGCCCTACGTGTGGGAACAGAACGGTGCTGAAGGGGAGAACTGCATGGCTCTGCTCACCACCCAGCCCTGCTATTTCTGCAGGGAATTCACACTCCTGCTCCTACTTTGTAGCATTAGCTGCCTTTTTTTTTTTTTTTTTTCATTTTAATTGTGTATTTAGGCACCTAAGGGATATTTTCTACATTTGAACTAACAACCCTGATAGGGTCCTATGCAGCTTCTCGATTCTAGTGACGTGTTACAGACACGGTAGGAGTAACGAAATGGCAGTGGTGGTGGTGAATCTCAAACCAACAGCTATTTTCACATACAGTACTAAGCGGTCATCCAACAGAAATTGCCTCTTGACAACCTTCAACTAGATTAAAATCAGTGGCCAACAGGTCGCGAAGTCCACGTCCCATGTTTCTGGTATTTGAACTGTACTCTTTTTCCTTTGTAGTTGTCTACACACACTTTTTTTTTTTCTTGAAGTGGTGTGCCCTTGCAGCAAAGATGATCGACCACACCTTGCTGGGTGCACTAGCAAGGGAAGGCTCGGCCTTAAGAAGTGAAGGCTGGTCGTGCTGCCCCAACCACCTCAAGGGCAAGTGCAAGGGAGTCAGAACAGTGCACGCAGAAGGGATGGGAGGCAATGGGCACAGGGAGCAGCATGGGAAATGCTGATTAGACCCAAAGAAATTCTTTTCCACCAGGAGGGAAATCACCGCAACAGGTCTGTCCTTGCAGGTACCCAGAACTCAAGTGGAGAAGGCCCTGAGCTAATCCTTCCACTCTGGCTCTGAAGGAGGTGGGACCAGACATCCCCCAGAGGTCCCTTCCAACCTCAGTTACTGCATGATTCTGTGGATAAAGCAGAGTTCAAAGTACTATGTTTTGCAGTCCTCATGTTTTAAGAAGATAAAGAGAAATTTAGCACAGAAATTAAGTATTTGCCTTCCAGACCAACTCTTCTGGGCTCTCCTGTTGGAGAAGATGGCAAGAGGACTAAGGGGCAACCTAGGGACTTCTGGATTTTGGAGACTGAAGAATCAATGAAGACAAAAAAAACAGCAGGTATTCAAGCACAAAGGAACAACTTTAAGTCTTCTCTGCTGATATATTTTTACCTTATTTCCCAGCAAAAGGAAAAATAAGATTCCTTTTAGATAGTTCTGTGTACAGGGAACATCAAATTCAGGGGTGGGTGGGGAGTTGAAGGAAGACTCTGTGAATACGTGGTAAATATTTTGGCTGTACTAGATTTTCTGTGCAAAGGGAGAATAAGAACATTCTCTTTTTTTAATGATCAAACTTAGCATTAATTATTTTAGTGACAAGATATCAGCAAGTGACTTCAGAAAAATGTATTTTTTGCTTCACAAGAATGACCCTAAACAGCTTAATTTCTTATATACTGAAATCTTCAAACATCACGCGTTCTCTTTGATCTTGAAGTGAGCTAAACTATTCTAAATTTCTGAAATGTACAGTACTCACCAAAATAAGAAAAACCCTTATAATATAGAATTTAAATTGGTCTGTGTCTGAGTGATTGACGTGCGTTGTGTTTACAGTGCTCTGCGCTAGTTTTTCTAAATTTGTTTTCTCCTTTGTGGGAACACCATGCTCAAAAAGAACCCTGTATTAGACTGCTGAAATGTTACCTTGAATCAGCACAGGCACGTTTTATAGTTGGCAGACGAACCTTTTCAAATTTTTCCTTTGTTTCTGCAGTACCTTGGAATGTCTCAGCATTCGCTTGCAGTTTTTGTGGCTGGACACGGGTTTAGGCTCTTCCTTCTCAGTGTGGGCTTGGCAATCATTTAAGTGCATCACTTCAGAATGTCATAAAATACTTTCTTTTTTTAATCTTTGTTGGTTATATGCAGAATAATATGCCACTTGAAATCGGGGCAGTAAATGCATTTATCCAATATTTTCTTAGATTTTTTTTGAACATAAAAGGTAAAGAAATGCGTCTTTTATGGGCATAACAGCCTACAGAAACTTCTATTAATAGAATATGATTTATTTTCCTTACTCAACTGACAAACAGCTGAATTACCTTTTTACTTCAAACTAAAAAAAATCCCCTTCTAGAAAAAGACCAAATCTGGAACGAACCACCCCCAACAGTACAGGAAAGATGGCCTACTTACAGGGAGCACTGCTACCCCAGCTGTTACGCAGTCACGGTAATACATTTTGCCAAAAAATTACAAGTCATCCTGAGCCGCTGATTGATTGTACAGACCTTTTAACTTTTTAGAAAACACTCCTCCTCCTTATGCCTTTCCAGGCCTTTCACAATGAACTTGACGAGGCTTATTAGCTTTCAAATCTAAACAATAGGTATATGACGGGCCAAAAAGCATGACTTTCTCCAATCTCAGTAACACAAGTAGCCATTATTAATTGTCATCTTAGCACACACAAGCAATTAACTTGATATTTATGCTAAAAGATGTGATAGTTGTTTGCTTTAACGAAACAAAAGTTGTGTTGTAGTCTCACCCCAAAGAAGCCATAGAAAATACCCATTGATTAAAAACAACAATGCAACTGATTTTTGGTACTGGATGTACACCTTAGGAATTTGGTTAACTATTACCTTTGACTACAGTTTAGCCAAGGTCTAATTTCAAAATATAAACAAAAAAAATAGTAACCAACAGGCTTTCTTGGAAAACAAAAAACCCTAAACCTACCCAGATTTAACAGCATAACAGCATCCTCCATCTAATAAGATGATCATCCACTTTGAGATACTCCAGCAATGGAGTAAACTGCTTCTCCTGAATGCTCTTTTCTGTGTAATATCACTACCACATGGAAAGAACCTATATTCACTATTGTTTTAATGTACAGAACAGAAGGAACTAATGGCAATGGCCACTCTGAGACAAACCAGGCAAATTTTAACAGAAAGCTATCAGAGGTCATAAGCATCTACAAACACTAATCCTCTGTATTTAACTCTTAGCTACATTTCAGGAGGAAGAGAGTAAATAGTCTATTGCCTTTAGTCCCATGACACATCTCACGATGACACTGTGCCCTTTAATTAAAGAGAACCGTGGGACTGCTGTCGTTTATGCCACAGGCCGGTAAGAGTGCTGTGCTGACAGCACCCCAGCAGGATGAATGCACTAGCCGTGGCCGTCAGCTGCGAGCTGGGGAGGGGGAATCACACTCTTGCTAATGCAACTGGATGGCACTGGGTTACTGTTATTTATTAGCTGCATGATAAGCATGATTAGCTGCCACTGAGACACCTCCTTGTTTCCAGATGTGACCTTTCCCATTTTTCTTCTCTAGCTCTTTCCCACTGTATGTGAAGTCAAGGCATTAGTGCCATGCAGCGTACGGATGGCTGGATCTACTGCTCCTTGACTCATGTTACTGCCAGTACAGTACAAAACCTGCTCCGTGTTAGCATCGTGCCTGGTGCTTCATGGACAAACCAACGAAGTATGCTACAGCACTGCTGAGGTACCGTATTTCCCATGCCAGTTTGGATGAAAGGACTCTACAGCACAGCAAGTGAGCAGGGCTACATTAAAAAGCAGTTTTGCTATGTCCCCTTTCATTTGACTTATCTTTTATGAATCCTGCATTAAGAAAAACAACAAATTCTTCCTGCAGTAAGCTATCTGGCTGCAAAACAGAGGACTCCACATACTTCAGCCTTATCTTATAATTATTCTAGAGCCTTGGCCAGAAAATAAGAATTATTCATTCCTGGTACTGGTTGTGCCTGTGTTATTGTCACTTAACAAGTCTGTACAATGCCTTAAGGCCACCATTAAGGCCTTGATTTCAGTGGAGGGCTTTTAATCAATATTATAAAATAGTAAGTAATCCGTTGAGGATCTCAATTTGTTGTTGCAGAATTACACAGCTTATCTGGCATGGCAAAGAAATTGTAAAATGGATTAAAGCTTTTTGATTTTAAGAAGTCTGAGATTTTTGCTAAAATTTGGCATACAGATTTGGATGACAGGAAAGTTGCTGCTGCTTTCAGTGACATTCATGAGCTCTGTCTCTGCCATACGTTGGTACTTTCTCTTTTGTTATCTGAGAAACACCACTAAAACAGATCTGAAACTACTTCATCTCTGTAAGAGACTTTCAAACAACACAATGATGGATCAATAATTTGTCTGGATGTGGTGTGATGGTGTAGAAAAAAATCAGAGTGCAACATTCAGATACTAATGTGAGAAAATAAGTGCCTTTGCGATATCAAAGTCCTTCTGATAAAAAGATTGATATGCTGGGGAAAAAAAAGTACTAGCAATTTTGCAGAATATAGTGACCTTATTGACATGACAGTCTCAGGTCCAACTAAATTAATGAAAAGTACTTCACATCTATATTTATCTCAGAGCCCTCACTAAATTTACTAGCACTATCTAGATCTTTTTTTTTTTTTTTTGTCACTGGAAAAACTCAGGGATGCCATTTTAATATAACTTGCATCAAGCGAACAATTCCAAAGTTCTTGAGCAGTCTCAAAATGGAAATAAAGTAAGACCTTTGCCTTTCAAGCAGACACTTTGGGTAAATCTCCATTTCTAAATTTTACCTTCATTCATTATTTTAATTGAAAGCTGTGGTGAATACAGTGAAATATTCCTAAGCAGACAAAACAGCTAGCAGTTTTTATATACATATATTTATGAACTCTAATAAAGGAACAGCACTTTTATCTTATGCAAACGGCATGCTGAATAATAAGTTCATAATAAAAATAAAGAGAACAGAAATACAGTTTTTCAGAAGCTTTAGTTTTGGTGGCGTTCGCTTTCACAACATTAGAGATATTTTTAAGAGTCAAAGAGAAGCAAGCCCCCAAATTTGATTAGGTATGTTCAAGTAGTTCTAGCAACTAAATAGAAAGATGAGAGCGGTCCTTGATGCTTGAAAAGACAGAGCAAATGTGCAAAACACTGACTCTGGTGATATAGAAATAAAGACATCAGAGCAAAGGGCAGAAAAGAAATACTCATTTGTCCTGCACAGTACGCCTTCTAATTGGCTGTGTGCATGCACTGGCCGAGCTGCTGTGCTGGGGTGAGCCACAGGTTACTGGGCTCATTGAGCATGGATGCAACTAACGACCACTTTGATTTTAAATGAAGAAACACAGAAGAGAGGGATGTGACACCACAGTTTTGAAACAGACTTCTACAAAAAAAACAAAGTCGATTATGTTTGAGCTCAAAAAAGGATGGAGAATTTTTCACTATCATTACTAAACTCGTAATATCTGTGGCTTATGTAAAAGATTATCACCCTGAGTACTGAAATCATGTGCTTCCTGACTGAAGTCGTTTACATGAAATAAAAAAAACTCGAGGAAGGTTTTTTTTTCCCTCCCTTTCCTTTTATTGAAGTGTCCAAGTTGCCTAGTCACACTGTAGGTTTTTCAATTTCATCTGAACAATCCAAAATACAAAATCATTCAAGTCAAAATGCAGAATACAATGACATAAATAATTCAGTAAAGCAATTTTAGAAGCAGTTTCCTCCCCCTTTTTTTAAACTACGGAAATGACATTGAGCATGTCACAACTGTAACAATTAAAAGGAACAAATCCATTCTAGATTTACAAAAGCAAGTAGCCTTGCCTGAACATTCACAGAATTACGATGGTCATTTAGAAAGTAAAAGTTTTATCAGCTTTTCTATTGTCAAAAAAAAAAAAAAAGGACAATGGTTTTAAACAGCAAGCTAAGGCTGAGACCCTTTTTGTGTTCAAACAAGAATGAAAGATGATAATCCAAATTCTCTAAGTACAGAACAATTACAATAGAAGTCTGACTTGTATGTGTTAGCTTTCCATATCAGCAGCACAGTCATAGCTGTAAAGTTCTTTAGGCTCCACTTCAAGAGGCAATTCTCAATCCTCTGTGCACAATAGTTTGTCTATTATTTCTCATTGATGCTGGAGATAAATAACTGGACCCTCATGATCTACTTAAGACTTCAAACAACTCAGCCTCATGCTCAGCAAGTGACCTGGGGACACAACCTCATCTTCTGCCTCCACCACAGGTAAGCAGTTCTCCAGCACTGAACCAGAACCCTCCCAGCCACCTCCTGCACTTCTCTAAGAGCTTATGGTGCCCCAGGTACTTTCAGCTGATAAGCTACTTAGTTCAGGTCAGCCTTTACTATAGGGCCGTCCCAGGAGCAAATACAGTGGTGACTGAGCTAAAAGCTGCAATGGGCACTGACAGAAACACAAGTTACTATCAAATGCGTGTAGATGTGTGTATTTTATAATAGATAGCATAGTATTAGGGTGAGATAAAGTAACAACGTACTCTATCAACAAGTAGAGATCACTGATGGAAGCTAACCTGCAAATGACTGCAGAAAAAGACAGCAAAAGCCACTACAAACCTGGTTTCAAAACTAAATTTGGGGAGTGGAATAAATAACTGCAAAAATTATTATTAAATTACTGTGTTTGATACTTACAGGGTAGCTGACTATTACTTGCTTCTTAAATCAAGAAATAGCAGAAGCCATTCTCTCTCCCTCCACATACACAAATTGTAACTTGACTTTAATAAGGAAGTTTCTCTTGACTGTCAAAAATAATCTTGAAAATGTTACAGAAAACTTTAAAAATAAAAAGTAGAATTAAATGTAATTCACTGACCTTCTTGTAGTCCATTATATTTCCTTTTCCTTGTGCCTTAAAGAGAAAGAGAATATATATATATGTTATTACCTATTGCAAACTAGAGTTGTGAGAATAAAGGATGCTATTAAAAGACCTACTACTTTAAACATAACTGACTTTCTTTAGGAACCTGATGCAGAAAAACCCAAAATTCAAGCAAAGGTGTTATCAGCTTGTCCAACATAGTTCTGTTTTCAGACGAGAGCTGCAAATGCTCACTGTAATTTTTTATGACACGTTGTTGTTAAACATTTGTTGAATCCAAAATGTTTTGGTCTTAAGAAATCTTGCTGCTTGCACTAATTAATCTCTCCCATGAATTTCTGAAATAAACTATAATTTATATCATCAATAACAAGATTGAACTTCTTAAAAGAGAACACTTCTATGCTCATAGCAATTTGCACGCAATTAATAACAAGTCTAAAGTTGATCCTCTCAAAGAGTATGTCAGGACCGTGTCAGAACTATTAGACCGACGTTAGATATACTAATTATGCTTTTGGTTTATGATTGTATTTATCTGCTAACACATTTAGAAAGAAGCACGAATACATTTAAGGTCCTTCTTGCCCAGATGCAGAAAAGCACATTATCCAAATTCTTCAATTTTGTCACTGAGTGATATAGAAAAGAAGATGTCTCTGTCTTTCTCACTTAGTGATACTTAATGTTGGAGACAGAGCGTTGCTGCTTGGCCAAATTGAAGCCCTTCCCTTCGGTCAAATCCGGCTGTATGATTATCTCCTTGTTCAACTCCAGTTCTTTTCTTTTCAGGCGCACTGAGAAATAAATCACTACTGTTTCTTTCCCTCTAGCCTCCACAAGAGAAGCCCACAAACCTCACCTCTTCTGGAAGGATGCAAATAAGGACCTGGAAAGGTAGCGGTCCTTTCTGGAGACCTAGGAGAAGAGCCAAGAAGAGCAGGCCAACTGGCCTAAGGAGAAGAGCTGAGGCCTGCACTGAAGAGGAACACTGTGTGGCAAGCACAGCTTTGAGGAGATGTTGCCAAGCTGGCACAGATTTGGAAAATGAATTAATTTTTGTAGGGAGGAAAAACAAAATAGAGAAAAGAACTGATGAGAAACCAAGCAACCAGAACAGGAAGGAAAACAGTGAAAAACAAAAGTGATTTCACTGAAGGAGAAA
Organism: Anser brachyrhynchus; assembly: GCF_964034855.1. Taxonomy (NCBI): domain Eukaryota; kingdom Metazoa; phylum Chordata; class Aves; order Anseriformes; family Anatidae; genus Anser; species Anser brachyrhynchus. Next base: position 78,111,978 of record NC_137696.1, on the reverse strand, counting down.
GGGGACTGGTCCACAAAAACTCTTTATTACTCTCCTTACGGTTCTCCTTAGTAAGAATTCAGCTTTTCTGGAGCGCATATTAAGAGAACAGCCTGATAACATTCAGGACTAGTACAACCACTGCCAATAACCACTTTCTTGTTTGTGTATTCCCATCCCTCTGATTTGTCAACTTTTACTCATACTGGCTGGATATTACAGCTTCTTCAAAACCTCTCTCGTAGTGACACTGTGTATCAGAACATACCAGAAATGTTCTCTAACAAATGATTGCCTACATAGAGATTGACACTGCAGTGGAGAATTTGCCAGCACGTTTGAGGAAGATGCTTTTCAGTCTTAGCAATACCAGAAAAGGTGTGCTTGGCATGCCTCCTCCTGCACATATGACGTTACAAACAGCAATATTTTCTTATGCTCTGCTCCTCTCAAACATTCAACGGCAGTTGCAATTCTCCAAGCAGCACCCTTAACTCATCTTTCTTAAGCCTTCTTTACTACAATGGCACATTTGCCATTTTCTTTCTTTTGCCCTCATAGAAGCTTGATCTTTTACTTTTACTGACCCTGATTTCTGACACACAGACTTTTTCCTTTTACATCAGATTTCTGCACATTGTTTAGCTTCCTCAAATGTATCAAGCCTGGCTTGCAAAAGGTATGCCCTCTTGTCAAACTTGCACAGCTTTCTAGGTCTCACTGCTTGGCTGGGGAGGTCAGTTTCAGAGTTGTTGGCACTCCGGGCCCTCAAAGAAAAGCATCTGCTTACCAACATACTGGAGATACGAGCAGCCAATTCAGCTTAGCCTTCCTCCTGAATACCAAAGATCACCATGTGCCAGCAGTGAAGGACAATAACATCATGACATTCTTCATGAATAATGAGGTGGAGTGAAATCAGCTCACCTTGCCAGGAAGAAAGATCCCTGAATCCCCCATGAAATGACTCAAAATGCATCAAATAAGCAGACGGTTTAAGACAATGCTTTTGGAGCAGGTTTTTGGGACTACTGTTTTCCAGGATTTTTTCTTTCTCAGATGGAATGGCCCCTCTAACACACGTTCTTAAAACCTGTACTTCAGGAATGCTTGATGAGGCGTTTAATAAATGCTTTTCTTCCAGTCCTGCTTCTTCTGAGAAGGCTCAGAAAGATATGTGGAAAGGTTCAAGGATTACCCAGGCCTAGAGGAGATGGTTCTAGCTTCTGAGTTATTCCCTTTTTCAATTTCAAATGCTGTGGGCTAAGACAGGTTCTATATCTGAGGGATTTTACTTAATTTCTTCACTAAAACTTTCATCTTTTACACCTCATTGCTTAGATGTTGGATGCCTGTAGAAGGTGGAGAATTTTTGTACTTGACTAGTGAGAGAGATCCGTATGTGGCTATAAGTGGCCAACTCTTCTGTTTTCTGACCTCTAGGATATCCTCCTTCGTGTAGTCCTGGGTTATCCACTAAATTTTAAGATTACAAGGCTATCCAAAAGCTCAGTGGGACTGCATTCAGCAACTATTTTATTAGTTTATCTGAAGATGAGCATTTCTTTGTCTACAGCAGTATTTCCTAGGAACCATCTAGGATTGGATTTTTTTTTTTTTTTTTAATGTTCATTTCAGGACTCTACTCCAACCCGTGTTCCTTTTAAAATAGACACCTGACCAAACAGCTCATTAAGCTTTTTAGTTTTAAATGCAAAAAGGGGGAGGATTTTGGTGGTGAACTCAGTAAGAACAGGAGAGATTCTGGTCTTTACGGATGATCATTCATTCATGCAGATGTCTTTGTGCATGTGCACACATATATGCACACCCACGCTTTTTTTGTTTTTTTCCCCCTCCTATGACAAGGCTTCCCTCTGTACACATCCCAGGTCCCTTTTAAGTTAGTCTCTGAATTCCACCCAAATCAGAAGCTAATCTTCTCAAAACACAAATATTCAGCGTTGATGTAGCCTTCCACACCTGGGTATCTGGCACGTTCTGCTCTTTCCAAATCAAGTGACAAGCGGGCTTTTAAAAGGTCTCCAGCTCAGCAGCAGAAAGATGCATACAGCTGCCTCCATTCAAAAGCTACCATGGCAGCAGCACCTGTATCTGGACCTCTGGTAAGGGAACTGTGGTGAAACAACCACACAAGTCCTGGGCGCTCCACAGCAGTGCAGGCATCCTTGATGAAGACATTTATGAAGGCACTGAGTCCTGGAGACAAGCTTTCTGAGCAGTATGCACTGCAGAGGCTACCAGGTACAATACAGCTCTCTGTCCTCTTTCCTGAACTCTAAGACCTTCCTGCTGGAGGAGGAAGCTACCATGAGAAGGTGCTACCTTGAACCCGTCATATGAATGTTCGTACAGAGAAACAATTCAAAGGAGAAAGCCAAATTACTTAACAGTAACTACAGGTTCATAATGTGATTTCCATATGCCTAGTCACAACTCAGCTACTAGAAAAATATCTGTCTGACAGGGACAGAGTATATTGTGCACGCTTTGCCTATTTATACCACACCAATGACACTGCAGAAGAGGGTGGCTTATGAGCACGGTGTTATCTGCCAACATGACAAAGCCTCTGGTTTGAGTGCTTGGCCTGTCTTGAATGTCACAGAGTGAATGTGACTGCGGATGATATCTCAAAGAGCTGGTAGTTAATGAAAAGTAATTTTCCCTTCTAAATCATTAGAAGCCAAGAAAGGCTCCTGGACTAGACGTTCCACTTTGTATTTAGCTAAAGTAGCAGTTAGCAGATACTTCTGTGTAGAGCATGTCATTTCTTTTATTTTTTTTTCCTTCAGCAAGAACTGCTTCATTGTTTCTACAATGCCCATTTTTGGTATGAGAATTAGCAAGCAGACAGACGGCACTCCTGGAATCCTGCAACCTCCTCTAGATTCTGCAGATGGGAAATGGTTTCAAAGCTTTTATGAAGTGTGCTGTGGTAATACCATTATTCTCCAACTGCAATCATCCAAATCCATTTACATTCAACTCACACATGAGCCTTGTGTTGAGACGGTAGAATTCCAAAATTTCTCTTCATACGCTATAAACTATCAGGCCTTAATTCCCCTAATTTCAAAATGACAAAAAGTTCATTTTGGTTCATGATTCATACACACACACACACTGCACCCCTGCAAGGCTGTAGATGCTGCACGTAAGTCCCAAAATTTCACTGCTGAAGAGACTGCGCCTCTTGCTTGCGGTATGTGAAGGCAGGCTGCAACCTGGCCATCGTAAACGCAGAACTAGCAGAAGCTCAAACTTCACACCCTGCGATGCAGAGTTCTGCTTTCAAACCAGGAAGGAAAGGAGCCATCAGCAAGCACATCTTGAAAAAAATACGTTTGCACAGAACTAGCTTATTATCAAAGACAGCAAACTTTCTACTGAAGAATCTGTGTAACAACAGCAGGAATTTCCACAGTACACATCACAGCTGTTTAGGCAGGCAAAACATGTCTGATTGATGCAGAAACACAACAGCATGCTTAATTTTGGCCATTTTTTTTGTGTCTTCCCCCCTTTCTCTCCCTGCTCTCTTGTTCAGTTATCGAGTTTTATTTCTACACCCAGGAAGCTATTCATAGACCTGAACCCACAGTGCTACATAGTTATGTAAAACAGATACACACTTATGCCCTTCCTCTTTTAAGTATTAGAGAAAATGACAGCTGAAATAAAAGAAATGAGACTAAGGACATCAGCCAGCTATATCTCACAAATAATTTGTAGTGGTCATGAAGCTGAACCCCCCAGGTCTTCTCCCCCTATCGAAAATTACTGTTCCCAGAGCAAAGGTGGCAGAAGGAAATGTGTACCTACCTTATGGCCACCGTAATACAAAGTTCTTTGCATTACACTGACAGTGAAAGTAGCTTTAAGCTAAGACATGGGACTTTGCAGAAGTAGAGAGCAACAGACATACGCTCCATGCAAATGAATGCGCTTGTTACACTGACACACAGAAGTTTAACGGAGCTCATTTATCAGCTCCTTTGATTTTACCCTCCCAAAAGCATGAAAGAGAAGTGTTAGAGAGCAGAAATAACCTTTGTATTGTCTTGTCTGTTGTCAGTTTCTGGGTTTCTCTACAGACTGAGAGCATAGGCAATGAAATGAGATACAAATGGCAGAACTATGAAATTCTAAAGAACGTTTTAATTTACCTCTCTGATTTGTTTAATCCATGCATCCCTTCCAAGGAATTCCTGATGAAGGACTGCAGGAGCACAGTTCAAACTGAAGGCCATGATGTCACTAGAACTTTCTTTAACAAATGGCTGAAGGTCCGAATGTAGCTGAAAGAGAAGAACATCTTTCTTGTGTTTCCAGAAACAGCCTACACTTTTACATCCCTCCACCAATTCGAAGTCCATATCCCGATTCTATACCTACTTGCCATTTTCTGCTTTGACACTTGTCTTTTAGTTGCACTTCAAGTTTGGGGGAGGGAGAGGAAGAGGGAGAAGCACTGCAGTGGCAGAAAGCTGTGGTGAAGGTAAGTATGTAGAGTACCTCCAAAGAAATATGTGAAGGCCAGCTTGCAGAGCTGGGCAAGTGGTGGGACAGCCAGGTAGGGAACTGTTAGGTGGAAGGAAGTGGAAAAAACATAAAGGAAAGAATGATCTAGTCTTTGGTGGAAAGAAGATCATTTTTTCATCTGTGAAGGTAACACATTCTACTTTTCAGTACCTGAGGAAGTTGATGCAGTATGAACTGCTTTCTGACAAAGGAAATGTTACACAGCTAGCAGCTTTCTATGAAAATCATGTGATCCCTTATATACAATTATATTAGTCAATAGTGAAAGTATTAATATTAAAGCATGCGCAAAATATTATGGCTACAGTCTGCACTAGAAGCAGTTTATTCACAGAGTTGTACCTCGTAATAGCATACAGTGGTACTTTTGTGGCAGCAAAGTTGTGCTTTAGAAACCACTTTGTTTTCCTGGAGGAACTAGAAACTGTCTAAATCAACTGAGCAGAAGTGGATGGGAGGTCTGCTTGCCCATCTCAGCCTACATCTGTATTTGCAAGTAGTGCAATACCGAAGGAGTGGATCTGTAGGGCAAAACAAGAGTACTGAGGACCTGAGTTTCTACACTGTGTTTTGCTTTAGACTAGCTCTAGCTGTAGACTGAAAGACTTCCAACTGCTGGAAAACACCTTTCAGTCCAGTCTCCAGTGAAGAAAACCCAGCTTACAGAGAAGACACTGAGATACTCAAACAAAAGTGCACTAAGTGGGGCACTCCTGACTGAGCTGAAATGCCAACACAGATACACCTCTGTGCAAGGCCTGTGACCTTCAAGACAGTGCTGGAAGGAAAATTAAGCATGCACAGCCATTTTCCAGTCACTGTCTCACCTCTGCATGAGGGAGGTCAGAGGCCCTCTCTGGGAAAACCTACTGCTGCGGAGGTTTAGAATCAGAGAATATCCCCAGCAGGAAGGGACCCACAAGGATCGCAGAATCATAGAATGGCCTGGGTTGAAAAGGACCTTAAAGATCATCTAGTTTCAACCCCCCTGCTCTGGGAAGGGTTGCCAACCACTAGAGCAGGCTGCCCAGAGCCGCATCCAGCCTGGCCTTGAATGCCTCCAGGGATGGGGCAGCCACAACCTCTCTGGGCAGCCTGTGCCAGTGCCTCACCACCCTCTGAGTGAAAAACTTCCTCCTAATATCTAACCCAAATCTCCCCTGTCTTAGGTTTAAAACCATTCCCCCTTGTCCTATCATATCAACACATGTAAACAGGCGTTTCCCCTCCTGTTTATACGCTCCCTTCAAGTACTGGAAGGCCGCAATGAGGTCTCCTCACACAGAGCCTTCTGCTCACTGGATCACTAAGTCCAACTCCTGGCTCCACGCAGGACCACCCAAAAATCAGACTATGCCTGAGGCTCAGTGCCATGACCACTGCCCTGGGGAGCCTGTCCCAGTGCCCGACCACCCTCTGGGTGCAGAACCTTTCCCTAACCCCCAGCCTGACCCTCCCCTGTCCCAGCTCCATGCCGTTCCCTCGGGTCCTGTCGCTGTCCCCAGAGAGCAGAGCTCAGCGCCTGCCCCTCCGCTCCCCTCGTGAGGGAGCTGCAGGCCGCCATGAGGCCTCCCCTCGGCCTGCTCTTCTTTAGGTTTAGGCTGCTACTGTCCTCATCTAGTTACCTCCCTCCTTGTCCATCACCTACCCCCTCCTTGAAGTTGCCTCCACAGCAGTTTAGTCAGAAGGGAACACAAGTATCCTTCAGCCACTGCAGCTCCTGCCTCAGCCTCATGTGCTGCTGCAGGCAGGCAGACTTACAGGTACAAAACCCTGTATGGTGGCAGCTGAAACCCAACATCTGCATCCTTATGCAGCTCCTATTAGCGGGATAGTGGTTTGAGGAAGATCACAGGAGCAGAGAAGACAAAGTTTTAAGCTGCTACAAGACAGATGAACTAGAGGGACTTTAACAGGGCCTTGAATGAAACAAGCCACATTGCTAGAAGTGTGACTGTGCCAGTTCATAAGCACTGTTCATACCAGCAGTTTCTGCAAACATATTCATACCAGGCAGCAGCCACAACTCTCAACACCACTGACCTACTGGCAAAGGTCTCCGGCATAATGCTATTACAGAACAGAGCTCAGGAGCAACACATCTTACAAGTCTTTCCGTTTTTAAGATCCCAGAATGAAAGAAAAAGGTGTACCTTATGACTCATAGACATGTGCTTTCCATACTGAAATGCCATGTCCTGAATCTCAGCGCTGTGCTTTGCTAGTTCCATTGCAGCCTGGCAGCTCTTTGCCAGCAAGGCACTATGTGACAGGAAAACCTGCTCCTTCCACGTAGATATTCCGATGTCATCTGTAAGACAGTTCTCCTGCAAATGAAAGGAAGGTGAAAAATGAAAACACCAAAACTGCAACTGTGTCAGCTTGTGGAAGTCAACAGCGTGGCACAGGATAACACCACACATGGGGAATAACAAAACTCTGGGTGCCAAGGTGCCAAAGAGAAGGGCACTCTTTTGGGGATGGGGAGAGAAAAAAAAATATGAAAGAATAAATATGCCAGCAAACAAATTCTTAGTTTTCTGCTCAAAAAGAACAACCCACAAAATATGTGGAGCTATCAATATACTCCACATAAATCCTTTTCTTAATGACTGTATCGATACCTTGAACATTAACAGTCAATTAGGTTGCTCTGGAGGTAATGGGCGGAAAAAAAGAAGGAAAAGAAAAAAAGAAAAGAAAAAAGCAAAGTAGATCTGCATTTCAGCCCCTTGCCAGTAATCAAGAATCAGCAACCCCAACGAACAGGGGATGCCATTTGAGAGGTCACTGTAATTTCTTCCTTGCAGTTAAAAAAAAATAAGATGAATCACAAAAGGAATAAAAAATGCTTATAGAACTTCATTGGAAAGATGAATGGCAGTGATAGAGGATTCGTATCTCTTCCCTCCCGTATTAAGGATGAGGAAAGACTGAAAGTATTTAAAAATAAATAAATACAGTCCTGCTTTAGAAATGTCAAGTATTCATTTTCCCAAAGGACTGATTGAGATCTCAGTGATGCCTCTAGTGAACTTTATCACCTTGACTGGCATGTCAAAGACGCTTAACATTTCTGAAAATCCTCTGCATCCAAAAAATTAATTTGAATTGCTTTCCACAAAATGGAAATGTGTGTTAGTTAACATGAACCCAGGTTTCTTCCCCCAAACCCAAATCCAATTGTATCAACATTTTACTATTTTACTAAAGTGTCTTTAAAGCTAGAAACGACTTGAAATCTTTCCCACATACCCACGCTACTGTCACACCTGTAGGTATTCTCTAAAGAAAGGAGGGGGGAAAAAAGAGAGAAAAAAAGACCAGACCAGACTGTTTTGCTTAGAAAAAACTAAAATCGGTAATGAGAAACTACAGAAAAAAATTCAAGCATTTATATCTTAAAAAAATGGTAACTTCTCAGTTCAGTCAAATCTATAGCATACACTAAGACAAAGCATTTTCTTAAAGAGTAATTTAAAATCTTCCAATATAACAAGTCTTTTCCTTCAACGTGATGTCAATTAAATTACTCAGAAATGAGTAAGTAGTAATTTTGTGTGACCCTATAATTTTCTCACAAGGTATTATCTGTCGTGAAATTGGTAACAAATGAAATAGAATCCATCCGCACAGGTCTAATTTTCCTCCCTTATGGGTATCACCCAGAAGTGCTGCGTTACAAGGGAGAGGATAATCTGAGACTAATGGAAAAAAGTAGGAGGATTCTGCAATGCCAAGTAACACAGTGCTGTATCAAAATGCCGTTGCTTTCAGACACACTATTAACTTATACAAGGAAGGGGAAGAACAGAGAAACCACATGTTTGCTATTATGCATGTGATAACTTACAAAGTCAAGCCCGAACTTTCCTCGTGTTTCATTTTACTGTAGTATTTTTGTTTTAATATCTTAACTCAGCCCAGAGCATGTACAAATTCCCATGACTGGCAAAATGTCAAAATGAGCATTTAATTCAAGTAGTTTCCTATGTATTGAGCTGCTTTTTTTTCCACTTAGATATAGATCAATTTATTTTAAATTTAAAATCAGGAGCTCTTGGAAGACGCAACATAATCTTTTCCTTAACAACCAATCTGCTCTTAGAAAAAAACAGAATTTACTAAAATTTTCTGGATGATACTAGAAATTGGCAGTGATTTTTATAATTACTTGTTTTAAATCCAGCCAAGACAAAAATGCTCTAGAAAGGTATCCTGACATAATTTATTAAGTTGAAAGGCTTTCCGAACACCTTCAACTTGAAAATTTTAGCCTTCCTGAACCTTTGAACAGTAACTGAAACGCAGACATTATCAAATATCAACTGCAGGAACTGAAGCAGCTTAAACAGTCATTCAAACTAGATGTACACAACGAAATTAATTCCATGATATATTACAAAAATATATCCTTTTTAAACAAGTTGAAATTTCATCACATGATTGAAAGTGATGGCATAACAAGCTACTGTCTGCTCCATGAGCATCATGTAAGCTTCAAGCATCTAAAACAGACATCTAGCTTCAAAAAATTACAAAAAATTGAGACATTATAAGATACAGTATTAGTCTTAAAAACATAGCTATTGTGAATCCGTGGGTACAGAAAGAAGCAAGGACTAAAAATGAATCGTGTCCATATGGATCTGCTTTAGCATATGAGCTTGCACACCAAAATATAGCTGATTTTAATCACAGAAAGTCTTATGACCACATACCTCTAAAGCTTCTGCTTGTTAAGAGGTCAAGAGCAGACACAACCTTTCTTCAGCAGAAATTTCCGACAAACTAAATGCCATGTTTTCCCAAAGATAACTCTCATGTTATACCACTGTCCAAAAAGGACACTGCATTCTTACAGGTTAGGTAAAGAAATAGCTAAACATTACTTTAAAACTTTAAGGGAAAAAATAAACTAGTTCTAGATTCCAAAGTCTGAGAAAACTGAAGTACTGGTGATGCTTGTTATTTTTATAGAATTTTTTCACTGTTTTATATTTTTTTATTTATTTTTTAGTCAGCAGGGGATATTTCCAATGATAAAGATGACAGTAGATATCAGCTAGCCCAAAAGATTCCTAGTGAGTCTTCCACTCCAAGTAAAAGCCTTTTAAACTTTTAAACTCACCAAAATCAATTCTGGCTGTAGTTGACAGTGCTCAGACATTTGATTAACTAATGCCTACAGGCTGACCTCATCAAAAAGCTCTGCCCCCAAGAAATGGGTCTAGATCCCAACCAACTCTCCTGCTGCTTGGGTAGCAGTAGCTGGGTGAAGAGACAAATCCCTCAGCATCTCCCAAAGAAAGCAGCCAATTCCAGGTCCAGATACAGTTTGGGGAATGCTGGCATGGGAGTACGGTGAAAATATTTGAACCCACCTTGGTCAATCACTACTTCTGTGTGAGTTATGCTCAACTGAAATGGTCCTCAAGGGTCTAATAGTAGGTCTTTGCTTTTCTTGCATACACGTTTTGACAAATCACTCACAATTTGAAAACTTCAAGAATCAGTGTTTTAAAAATGAATTTTTCAAAGCAGTAACTGCAAGTGGGAAATTAGGAACAGCTGAGGGTGCTCCCACTTTTATTAACGTCAAGGTCAGTTACTGCTTTGTGAGAAAGAAATTGGCTAGTTGAGGTTTTTCTGTTAAGCTATTACTATAATTTAAATCCGGTCTGAAACAATCATCCCAAGCAACAGGAAACAGAAAGACCTCTCAGAAAATGAAATCACGGGACAAAATATGTGATCATAACCATCAGGAAGGGCAGCTTTTAGTAGTTACAGTAAAATGCATCCCTAGTGTAAAAGTGGCACTTACAATAACTCAGTTTGATTTGTCACACCAGAGAAGATGCTTATACACAGTTCAGCTGAAAACATAATTCAGGAAAACATGAATGAAAACTCTATCTTAGAAGCGCACAAAATCATTTGCAAAAACAGGAAGGAGTAGAAGTCAAAGGACTTTTCACTTCAGATATAGTTTGTATGAAGGGAAGCTTTATTTTAATACCACGGCAGCTCTTTCTAAGCCATCTGCTGTTGCACAAAATGATCGAAATGTCTGAACCACTTATATATCAAACTTTAGTTCAATTTTCCGTGGGCAAAGAATCCACATAAATACAGAGAAATACTGTGAAATCGTTTTAGCATTTAAAGGTTTTAAATTAGATAGTTCAAGAATTTCCATTTTACATAAATAAGCCCAATACAGTTATGAGTCTCTCTATAGCAAGACTCTGCAAAACATCTTGCACGTGTTTCTTGTAAGCTTTAAACAGATGTATTCCTGCTTGCTGAACATCACAGGACGTGTTTTATTGGTCTGTTAATACATGTCTTCAGTGGTTTTGGAGGAAGAAGGGATTCTGCAAATTGGTCAATAAAGCATGTCACTGACTACCTAATACTTTTACTGTGAAGGAAGTAAAAAAAATAAATTGAAAAATCATAATAAATTAAAATATCCACATCTGTTAGTTTAAAATCACTCTGGAAAAGCTTAGTATTTAACGAACAAAGCAGTAAACAAATAGCATTGGCCTTGTTTCTAGCTATGATTTCTACCCACCCTCTCCCCCGACACGTTTACCTACTCTTCACAGATGCTCTTTACTCAGATTCTGTATTTTATCATTCCCTTTTGTCTTGTAACAGAGATGTTTTTTAAAGAAGAGCTCTGACTGCTTCCCTGCTAAAAGGTCATTTACATTACTCAAAATTAAATTGATTTACCTTCTATGGTAAAATTTATAGTAAGTAATGGATTTGCTAAGACAGACTCATAGCAGTGCAGCTGATGAACATACGCAGGATCCCAAAACATTATTCCTCAAAGCAGGACTGGTGACCAAACATGGAAGAATGGCTCTGCAGGAAAGTAAATTTCTTTTCATTTTTAAAATTCTGTTACTCTAAAACAAATACCTGTTAATTCTCTATTTGGTACAATGAGTACTTGCCACTAATATATTTCTTTTCCTTACTTGTTTTACATACGAATTCTACCCAATTTTCAAACAATTACACTGAAAATTTCCAAAATACGTAGCAGCTCCTCTAGCCATCAGAAGAACATATCCGAAGTAGTATTATATAACAGTCTCATTCTGACACTAAAAATGAGTTTTGGTAACGCACATCTAGCATCAGCTAGAATACTCTGGAGGTGAGAAAAAAAGGAACACTGCCGATTCCCATGAAAATCCGTAATGCTTCGAGACTGCAAGAACGGTCTGCCAGGTGACACACAAGAGCCAACACACAAGTTCTGCTCTCGATTCTGCTGCTTTGAGCTTCCACATATTGCTCTTCCCCTTTATGTGAAAGGATAGAGACTTCAAAGTATTATTCGTTAGTATTTGTTAACTGATCTGGGATATTAAGACAGAAGGTGAGACAGCAAATAGTTTGGAAGCCTTCAGTCTTCTAAAAGTAGGAAACAGAGACACAGTGGCAATGTTTTTTTCTATTAAAAATAGATATTGTGATCACAACTGAGGGCCTGATAAGACAGCTTTGCACTCACTAAAGGCATACATTTTTATTTCCAAATCAGACCTAGATGTAGGAGAGGCAGATGGGAACCAGAATCGTCCTTTACTCAAAGAATTTTGGGTTCTGAGGTAGGACTTGGCTCACAAAGCTGCAAAGGTTCATCACATCGCCCCTTCCTGCTCCAGGTTACATGCCAGAATATTAGCTTAATCCACTAATGCAGTGTCTTAAACCACAACAGCTATTTGCTACTTTAAACATGAGTGGTGGCCCTAACCTTCAAGCTCTCTTCGCAACCGAAGCCTACACTTTATAGCATGGATTCTCACGGCAAATACAGATGAAAAGCTAAATATTTCATCTTTATTTTCCCCCACTTTACACAGATTTAATGACTCATTATGCAGACACAATGAAGAATGACTGAACAGAACATACTACAACGAGATGGCTGTAGGACTGCATGTAGTTTTATGGAGAGAAAAGTGGTAATGAGAGCTGTCAAATGATTATACCCGTTACACATCTTCAGGAGTAAATAAGGTCAGTCCTGTCAGGTCAAAGGATCCTTTCAATTTTCTTACAGAGTCATCTAAATGAAACAAACTGAAAATAAGCTATCGGGTAAACATGGACTTAGGGTCTCATAAAAGAAATGTGAAATAAAAGAAATAAAAGAAAATAATGAAAGAATAGAAGAAAGAATAAAAGAAAAGAAAGGTGAATTTTGCTGAGTTATTCTTGTCTAATGTAAAAGATAAAACCATCTAGATAGACATCTAGCAAAGCTCAAACAACCCAGTGCTAAACAAGAAATTAAGAAATTATACTACTTTATGCTAATCAGAACCTTGATAACAACTGTATTAAAGGCATATTTAACATATGAAGCACAACTTTCCTGCCTAAAAAAAAAGGAAAAAAAAAAGGTGAGAAGATATCCTTCTGCTTTTCTAATTTTAAGAATTCCCAGCAAAGAAAACGCCATCATAACATCCCTATGCCCTACTGCTAAAAGGAAAGCAAGCTTGACATTTGAGACTTAGTTGCAGAGTAAATTAAAGCATTTGTCTTACCTCCAGGAAACATAGTTCAGATTTTGGTTTTGGTCAAATTGCAGTTAGTGATGGAAGGAAGAGGCACAGAAGATACAAATAAGGCTAATAGCTGACTTAGTCCATTTTGCAATCTTTGCTAAAGAGATATTCAGCACATGAAAGGGACACTGCCTCAGCAGAACAGTGTGAGGAAAGCAGCAGGGATACGTCTAATATACAACAGGGAACTACATTTCTCAAAGGACAGGATCAAAATAAAATGAAATAGACACCACAGTTGTTTGTTCTGGGTCTCATCAGGCCACATATAATCTATTATAAAGACTAAACTTCAGACACTGTCAATGTAATTTTCAGTACCTACTATGCCATCACACTAATTGTGTTTTGAATTAACTGGGCTCCTCTTAGGAAGGGTGTACTGTACTTTTCATCTTGTGTTAGATGGAAAAAGTCACTGAAACAAAACAAGCCTTTTGTATTTGTAAGCGGGCCAGGGTAGGGTAAATATCATGCAGCTGTGCTTAGCATATCTCACACTTCCCCTACAATCTACACATGGAGTGGTTCAGTAATGCAATAGAAAATAATTATTTTCTAGCTACTCTAAGATGATATAATTATTCCCTGTCAGGACCGTCAGCTCAGCACTTTGCCAAATGAAGAAAAAGAAGACTAAAACCTTCAGCAATGGCAAGAGCCCAAAGAGTCTACACCATTTCTCGTTTATACAGGACCCATTGTTAAAATAAAATAGTCTCATTGCTGAGATGAACTAGTAGAGTTTTACTTCAACCCACAGACAAGCAGTTGCTATTTTTTAAATCTGATGTATCTAGAGTTTAGTTGTATTTAGAAGCCTGTGTGAATATGGGAAATACAGTTTTAAACGTTCCTTGCAAAAATTTCAAAGATGCCAGATATTTTACCATTTAGCCACAAGCACAGTCCTTGTCAGCACCACCAAAGGCTGAAGTTCTGCTTATTCTTGGTTTAAAAACAGGAGGTGCAGGAGCACTGCAAAGTGCTCAAGAGCTCCGAGCACAGCATCCCCTGCCTGCAGCCTGGTTGCCTGGCCAGCCCATGGCCCCATCTATCTCCCAAAAGTGCCATCACTGCTCTCCTGCTACAAGTCTTCACCTCGTCAGAGGGAAGAGCTCAGCTGACCAATGTGACTACTCCCTACCTAACTGATTTCAACCAAAAGATGGATATGCTGAAGCAAGGTTGGTTGAAGTAATATGCCTTTGTTTTAAGTAACACTCTTCATGGCCCAGACGTGATTAAGCTGGTGGCATATCCACAGCCCGATGCTCTTCTTGCCCACTGTGGTTTTGGCAGGTGTACAGCCATCAATACAGGTATCTACTGTGGTTGTAACCCATGAGATGAGAGCTTCGACTGAGTTCTTAATTTACCTTGCTGCATACGTGCAAGACATATGCATGGAAGATGTATGAGGAGCGGCTGAGATCACTTGGCCTGTTCAGCCTGGAAAAGACGAGGCTGAGGGTTTTAGTTGCTGAAGAGTAGTGCTCTTTGTTCAATTCTTTGTTTTAATTGTTGAAGAGTAGGGACAAAACGTTTCCCTTTTTCCACTCACCACTGACATCGTCCAACTGCCAGGACTTTTCAACTATGATGGAGAGAGGCTTGGCAGCTACATCAGCCAGTTCCCTCTGGACCCTGGATTCATGTCATCAGGTCCCACAGACCTGTGCCTGTTTAGATTCATCAGGTGGTCTCGAACCTGCTCTTCACTTACAGTGGGTGGGACTTTGATCCCCCAGCCTCCATCTGCGGGTTCAGGGAAATGAAAGACTTGGGAAGCCCGTCTACCAGTGCAGACGGAGGCAAAGAAGTTGTTGAGTACCTCGGCCTTCTCCACGTCTGTCATTACCAATTATTCAGCTAGAGAAACTCACTCCTAGGATAAGAAATTAGACACCTATAATTGCTTACACACTCCTATTTTCACCCCTCAGTCTACTATTTGCACAAATGTTAGAGGTGCATGGTGGCCCTCGCGGACTCCTCCTGTCACCCCAGCGCAGCAGCCCGAAGGGAGCTGGGTCCTCCCTTGTGCTCTTCCTCGAGGCTCTGTGCAGAAGGGATGCCACCTCTGGCACAAGTGCTGGGGGATGGGAAAGAAGCACTCACACAACCCCTGAGAATTGGCAACAGAGTTCTTTATTGCCGGGACATCTTGCAGGTAAGCCCGCGGGATGTCCGTGGTGTTTGGGGGCTCCAAGCTAATGCTTGGGATGGAGCCTGTGCGACGATGAGTAGGGGGCTGGCCGGGCACTCCTGCGACGCTGTTTTTGTGCTCAGATAGCAGAGAGCAAAGACGCGCCGCGGTAGTCCCAGGTCTGATCTGGCCGAGGTGGATCCACTTCCATCAGTTCCTCCACATCTGCTGGTGGATCCGACTCCATGGGCTCCACAGTGTTTGGCAGGAGGACAAGCCAGTCCTTGCCCGGGACTGCCCAAACGGGATGCCTTCTGTCCAGAATGTTTTCAGGCCAGGGTGCCGAACCAGGGGCTCGTCCACTTCCACCCCTAGGTCCCACGCCACTGTCCAGTTGATTGCCATTTGTGGGTCCGATGCTGCTGTCTTTGTTTACAGCCACGCTGTGTTCTGGACTACGGGCAGGCCTCTGCTCCACGCGGCTGTCCAGCTGACACTCCCGCCTTCACCCCACACCACCACTACGCCAATGGTTAGGCCCAGGCCCCCTGTCGCTGGATGGCTGAGGGGACAGCCTGTTCCCCGCGTTGCTGCGGTACCAGTGGTACCGCCTGTAAGTGTCCATGGACTGTGCGCCAGAGGTACCTCGGGCACTGGTGTCTGTTGTGCCGCAGGCGCAATCTCTCTGCCCATGACACTTCTCGTTAGCTGCCTTCATTCTCGGTGCTTCCTTGGACTGCATCGCTGTCCTCACACCGAAAAGGGCTGCCGCTCGCCTTGCTGCTTTGGGTCTTCTTCCTGCCGCACAAGCTGGCAGTCAGAGCACCTAGAAGCTCAGCGAGTGGTGGGCCAGCTGCGGGGGTCCTGCTTTATAGGGCTCGGGGCAGTGGTGGCCACTGTGACCTCAGCAAGCCTCTGTGACGGAGTGGCCCTTGCGTAGCCAAAGGTGGCTGTGTTGGGAGCGGCCTGGAAGATGCCCTCACGTGGAAGGAGGAGGAGGGCTGGGGGGAATGAGGGCCCCTTTTTGGGGGCTGGCTCCCCCAGGCCTTTTGACTTGCCAGAGAGAAAGGCTGCCCCTTGGCCACAGGGACTGCCCTCCACCTCCCATCCTGTGCCCTGGGTTTATTTTTAACACTGGTTTTTAGGTAATTTCATTCTATTCTTTATGTAAAAGAACAGAAGCAAGGTGCATCTTCAGCCCTAATTCCCACGTGCACTTTCTGCTCTGAGTGAAGAATTTCTTCCTCACATCACGTCTAATCTAAATCTCCCCTCCATTTGTTCAAAGCCATTATTCCTTGTTCCATCGCTACACTCCCTGATAAGAGTCCCTCTCCAGCTTTCTTTTAGGCTACTTTTATGGGTTAGGTTAGGTGGCAAAACTGCAGGACACGGCAAATTTCAGCCTTATCTACCTTGTTCCACATGACGTTTTCCAGCTCAGGCTCTAGCCTCTCATCAGTGTAACATAGAATCATAGAAACATTAAGGTTGGAAAAGACCTCCAAGATCATCTGGTCCAACCATCACCCTACTACCAATGTCATCCACTAAACCATGTCCCTGCGCACCAGGTCCAACCTTTCCTTGGCTACTAAGATGGTGAAGGGCCTAGAGGGGAAGACGTATGAGGAGCGGCTGATATCACTTGGCCTGTTCAGCCTGGAAAAGAGGAGGCTGAGGGGGGACCTCATCACGGTCTACAGCTTCCTCACGAGGGAGAGTGGAGGGGTAGGCGCTGATCTGTTCTCTTTAGTGACCAGTGATAGGACCTGAGGGAATGGCATCACGCTGCAGCAGGGAAGGTTCAGGCTGGACATCAGGAAGAGGTTCTTCACTGAGAGGGTGGTCGCACACTGGAACAGGCTCCCCAGGGATGCAGTCCCAGCACCAAGCCTTCCAGAATTCAAGAAGCGTTTGGACTGTGCACTTAGTCATATGGTCTGAATTTTTGGGTAGACCTGTGTGGAGCCAGGAGTTGGACTCGATGATCCCTGTGGGTCCCTTCCAACACGGGATATGCTATGATTCTATGATTCATACTGCAACACGGCAATTGTAAAACAGAGCTGCAAGCTACATACACAGCAAATACAAGTGTATTCATAACTTTTGCAATCTTCAAGCCATCTCACATACTGAACATTAAGATACAGGCCTCTGAGGCAAACTAGGCACATGAGGAAGCATCACTAGAAATAAAATCCACCTCAGTGGATTTTAAGATACATATTCACATACACACACTGCTGATCATTGCTATGCTGTGAAAACTTGCTATTTTAAGCCCTGCAGAGGTTATGAGAACTTTAAATTATCAATTTTTTGGACACATTAAGATACAGTCATAAAAAATGAAACTCAGTTTTGCTTCAACATCCTGCCCAAGCAATATTACTTCAAGAAGTAACTCTAAAGATTTCCTTAAATATTCTACTAAAAACAAAAATACCTGGATCCAATTTGATCAATATCTATTACAGCTTTTGCCACACCAAAAATTAAACCAATAACACAGTACATCCATTAATTGCCCTTGAAGAAATACATAATTCTTCGTTGTGAAACACTGACAGCCACTGTCTTTGCCCACCCTGACTCTGTATTACATGCACATGATTTTCAGTGGAGAAGAGTGCAGTACGTTCCTATGTCCTCAGAGCAAAACTGATGTTTAAGCTATCAAAAGGTGAAGACTAAAGAAGAAGGGACCTCATGTAAATATGGGATGAAGCATTTTGTACAAATCTTTGGGCAATTATAGTTTGGAAATGAGAGACGTTCACATATTAATGATGCTGACATTATAATACATTCCTCTAACAGAACCCTGACTAGAAGTCTCTGCAAGTGTTTAGAAAACCCACAGTAAGACATATTTACAGCTTCTGGTAATGACACCTAACGCTATTTTATTAAGCACTCATGGACACAAAATAGCCCCTCTTTGAGCATTTCTAGAAGTCCAGAGTTCACAGGTGTCATAATGGCATTACTGTTAGAACTCACTAGGACTGCAGTTAATTCTCTTCCTCTTAAAAGGGATGAGAAAATCACCACATTTACTACAGTCACACATTAATATCACCAAACTTGCTGGGTATGTAAAACTACTGAAATTCTTACCTCAGATGATTTTGAGTTTTCATAGTATATACCTTGAACTAAGTCACCAATAGCACTTGATATGAGTTCCACAACCTGTAAAAGAAAATGAAAAAGACAACTTACATCTTTATTAGTAAATTTGGTGATTATTAAAGAAAGCTACTGCCAGATTTCCAGAGAGATAAATAGTTCACAACTTGCCTTGCAGAAAGCTAGATATGAAGGACTGTAGGATTTATGAGGATATATTCTGCACAAGCGTGATCCTGTCCCCCTACTAAAACCTCTACTACAGTAATTCTTCTATCAAACTTTTAAGGTTAAAAACAAAATTTTAATTTATATTAAGTGTGAACTATGGAGTGTATTCTCACAAGGACATTCATAGAACTAATAAATCCCAGTTCATGAATAAGAGACAGTACCTCATCTGGGCTTTCTTTTGTTTTGTTTTTCTCCCCTGCCAAGTAAATACTTCACAATACCTCTCATTGGGAGCTGTTAAAATTCTAATCTTCATGGCTAATACAGAAAAGTCAGAATCCATAGAAAGGTAACCTTTCAAATGTGATCATTTGGTATTCGGGTGTCCTGGGAATGCTCTGTGGATGTATTTAGTACATGGCCCGAGGCTCAGCTGTACCACATACACTGGAAGTCTGCAACACGGGAATGTTTAAATCAGATTTATCAATCTGTATTATCTTCACGGTTCAGACTTTTTATTTTATTCAAGTGAAGCCTAAAAATCTGAACTTGATCCAGAATGTAAAACAAGCATTCCCTGGTCTCCCTGGAACTACTGTACAATTTAGAGTTGTGCACATGAACTGTCTTAATTGGAACAAAATACACAGATTTGTTGTAAAATTAAATGCAGGCATTTCAAATAAGCACACCTTAAGGCTACCCCTGTAGTTGCTCGCAAAGTTTTAATTTCTTGAATGCTTGATTTCCCATGCATATGATTCTATATCTGGTTCCCTTTTTTGTTTCCTAAATTCAGCCTAGTTCTTATTGAATTAAAAGATTTAGTTTCAATTTTTATCATTCTTGTAACTGAAGACAAGAAGTCAAATGATAACACCCCTAACAGAAAGATGTTTTAACATTTAGGCAGACTTTATTTGATAATAAAAACACATTTGTATGCTAGTTTTGAGTACTAGCAGAAAGACTGTGTTGGTTTTTGTTTTTTTTTTTTTAAACACTAGTTCATATACATATTCATACACACAGAGCAAGCGCTAACTTTAGAAATGCTGCTGATTAAAAGTCATGTTTTTTCTTGCAATGCATATGGGTTAATTTGCAAGACCTATAAAAACAGCCTAAAAAAAAATCACATTGCCCTTTAGGAAACTAGATACCTAAGAAATATTGTAGCAATATGAGCTGCAGAGGAACTGAAAGGACAATGATCCTACAGTGTTACCAGATGTGTTGAGTTATTTAAGTGGGTAACAGAGAAAATTAGAGTTGTTTTTTTTTTTTCCTTTCTTTCTTTTTTTTTTTTTTTAAAGGTATCAGATAAGCCCTATTCCCAAATCCAGGAGGATTGAGTATCGCCAATAGGTCTATGAAAGTCTGTAACCAAATGCCCAGGATCAGATTGTATTACAGTTTATACAAGCAACATCCCAAGATTCTTCTGATGGCTAGGACACATAATACAGATCAATCACTCACTAAAAAATGTTATGGTTTGTGAAACAGTCTGAGCTCAGAGACCTACACTGGTAATACGAAGAGGAATTTACAAAGACACTGAGTCCTACTCTAAATGTCAAAGTGATAGTATGAACTTTTAACAATGCATCTGGCTCTGGATAACTAGACCTTTTCCTCTTTCTCCTGAAACTCTAGACTGAGCAGGACCCTGTTCTGGGGTTTCTTTTTTCCATCTCTCCTCTCTCTTTTTAGTGCAACTCTACTCTCAAAGGCAATCTTAACTGACTTTAAAACAATCTCAGTGAAAACATTTGTGAACAATTGTACCTTTTCCTCTCATAGTTTATAAAACATCTTCAGAGAATTACACATCCACTACTTTGAAGAATCCATATATTAAACACCATTAGGCCTTCAGTGACGTATTGAGCACTAAATGTTAGTGTGAATTTAATATTAGCATTACCTCCCTTCTTTCCAAATCTTTCTCTCTCTCTCTCTCTCCAAAATTATTTTTCTAAGGTAAATGCAAGGCCATATAGATCATTACCAGGAATGAAATTCCAGTTTCAAGAGCACAGTGGGATGCTTGCATGAGGCTCTGGTACTTCATCACCCCTTAATCTGATCTATTATCTGATCTAGCATCTGCGACATGACATCGGTGGCCTGAGGTCCTGGCTGATGAGGACAGCTACGAAAAATGAGGAAACCAGGTATTTTTCCTGTGTCCCAAACTGACACAGAGGAAGAAAGATTATTACAGTTTCAGCAGTAACCACGCAGTCAACGATACACTGACTAGCTCTTCTGCAACACAACAAAATTTGAAAGCAATCAACATCCACTGTAAAATTTATTTCCTCCTGTTTTATGTAAGGGAAAACAAGCAACAGGGAATTGATTTTTCCCAAAGCCAAGCAGCATGACAACGGAAGAGAAGAAAACAGACATGTCCAGGACATCTCTCTTCTCATCATGCCTTTGTCTGACCAGTGCTCTGCTCCACTCACTGACATTTCTGAGAAGCAAGTTTGAAGATCAGTAAAGATAGATGAAAATTACATGTTCCAAACTGCTTTCCCTCTGATCTCATTTGAAGGTTGAGCTCCATTTTGAACAAGTTCAAAGACTGGGAAAGAGAAGAAGGAACTGCCAAACTAGTGCTTCAAAACAGCAGGACCTCAAGAGACCAGAGGCAGCCTACTCAGAATCTCTCACCCCACTATTTTTCACTCCTCTACACGTTTTTAATCTTGGTGCCTTTTAGGTACTAGGGATGACCAGGAGTAGCTTTGTATTGATAGAAAACAGATTTCCACTCTATTTTTTGTTTTCCACTCTGCATCAGTATCTTCCCCTGGCACCAGAAGTGCCAGGAGGCCTAGGGGCAGCCCAGGGGTTGGCCTGGGCCTGGCTGGCTGTAAGGCGAAGCCTATGCAGATCGTTCCACACTCTTTAAACGCATCTTCTGCAACAGTTCTGTCAGGGTCTTTTTCTTCTAAGCAGGTATTACTTCAACCCCTTTTGCAGAGATGTGATCTCCCTTGTTTTTAAAAGGTCAACAGGAAGGCCACCTATTCACCATGAACACAGGGAAAAGAGACATACTGCTAAAGTTGATATATACCCTACTGTCTAGACAGACAAAGTGTATGACATTAGGTAAATTTTGGACACAAGTATGTGATGCCTGATTCCATAGCAAGGTAGAGCTCGTGTTTTAACCTTGTTGACTGATGCAAATATGAAATAAGCTAGAAATCTGTACTATGTTTCAATGCCAGAAGGGCTCTGTAGGTTCTGTATCTTGCACTTTTCTGGCATAGAAATTTATTTTTCAAAAATGGACAGCTTCAGCCCTTCAAGGTTCTTTATTCTTTAAACTTATTTTGACTCCAGTTTCTCAATCTCAGAATTTCAAAGTGTTAATTGCAAAAATACAAAGTGGTTGTAATTTTCCTAGTGGTTCAGAAAAGTACTTGGGGCAGTCAAACTGCTATGCATTGAATTTCCTCCCTCCCTTTCCTGAACTCAGACTAAACCTTTCAGATAGGCCGCTCAAGACCCACCTATAAGGTAATTCAGGATTCACAATTCTCAGATTATTCCCTATTCAAAATGACCTAGAATAGGGCCAAGCATTCATTGCCACAATCATCCTTCACAGTTCTGAACACGCTGGAGGAACGAAAGGCATTACTGACATCAGCTGAGCAACTCAGGCACTTGTCTTGGAAATTTTTATTTTTATACATATATATATAAATATATATATTTTAAGTTCACTTCAACATAACACTGAAAATATATTTTTCATTCTAGCTTAGAAAAGGAATTAATTTGAGTTCCATTCAATGTGTGTTTTGTTTTTATTCTTTTTTAAATTCAGCAGCTGAACTGGAATCGATTACACAGACCACTCTACTTAGGAGAAGTAGTATGGTGTCTCTCGAGACTCAAGTGGATATTTTCAAGGGGAATGTCAGGGAAAGGATTAAGCTTTTGTGGGGAGACAGGAAACGCAATAGGAAGGGCACAACAATAGATATGTCTTTGTTCCTCATTATTCCTGCTTTCTGTTTGACAAACTTCCTTAGCTTTGCTAAATTCCTTTCAAGAAGAGCCACAAGTAATTCTCTTCTTCCTTAGTCTGTCTCTGCGCTGCTGATCTTGAAATGATTTCTTTCCTCAGACATCTGCTGTGACAGACCCTACCTCTTGCTGCTGATGCACAGACTTGAGAATGTAGCAAGATTTCACTGTACTAGTAAATAAGAAAATTAGATAGTCAAGAAACATTAAATATAAACTATAAAAGTTCCTTCACCTTACATTTGACTGTTTTTTTCCTCCCCAAACTGTTAATTTTTAGAAATATTCCACACACAAAAATTCCATTAAAAGTTCTTAAAATGAAATCCTGCATTTGACATAGACACGTTGTAACTCTAAGAAGCTACAGATGAAACTCAGTAAACAGCTGAAATTGGATTTTGATTGTTCAATAATATCTATAAAAGAGAGCAAAAACTAAGGAATGCCAAGAATACTGGAATTTAGTTTTCTTTCCTGGTAATCTCCTGAAATGTCGTTAGTCATACACATAAATAAGTGTGCCAGCTAACAGATTCTTTGTTTTACGTTATTGTAGCCTATTGGATTTAATATTTAGAACTATCTTTTAAATCTTTTTGTGGTTTTTGAGGGGGGGGTTGATTTTTGTTTTTTAAATCTGTCCCTCTCTTAGTTGATGCACACAAAAAAACTCCTCGTGGTGATTTACTTTCTAGCAAGTTTTAAATGCTCTTGGAAAACAAATTTGTAGTTTTCTTCACTCTATGAATGATGAAGGCAGCCAAACACAAGCTGCAATGTAAACATTCCTCGCACCCACAACTTGATAAAAAGTTACTTCCCTAGCCATAACAACAACAACAACAACAAAAACAGCAAACCAACCAACCAACCAAAAAATCACCAGTCTGATCATTTTGAATATCAATTTGAACAGGGTTAGTATTTTCATAGGGTCAGGTACTAGCTTAAGGCTAGCCTTTCTAAAGGATTTAGAGTCCTTGGAAGAGGTTCACACTACTACAAAGACTTTTAGTGCATAATTCAATCATTTCCCTTAATGATAACAAATCCAACAGAAGAAATATTGTCATCCCTTCCCTACCTCCACGTGGTCTCTTACACAGTATATTAATATCTTTGCAAATCCAATGCAGCAGGTCTTTGCACTGAAACGCTCAGCCACCTATTGATGAGTGATGCATGTTAGAGAGTGTGTGATTTCTTCAACTTGACCTTTTTGGATGGGGTAACTATTTCATTGCATATCTTACATATGAAACAGTGAACAAAGAAGGCACTGTGACTACAGAGCTCTGTAGCTATAAAACCCTCCTCATCAATAAATGATGCAAGAGAGCATGGCTGTAAAACACTTTCCAGTCATGCTGGTGCAGACAACCATTAAACTGGGCTATGTTCACAAATGAATTGTGGATTAAACTGAGTAAAGAAAAAAAATCTGATCGGCTTTGAGTTGACAGAAATGATTAGCTGCACGTGGTATCAACTATTTTGCATAGACTGTGTCTGAATAAACGTGAATCAGAAGTAATATCATTTAGCATCTGACAGATGGAATCAACTAAACCAAGCTGCAGATGTTTGTTAAACTAGCAAATCAACAGCCTGTTCTGATGTAGCAGGAGCAGCAATCAGATTCTAGACCCAAAATGAAATGGTGCTGAATTTCAAAATGCTATTATTAACCAGCAGTTCCAGTCAATCCATATTGCTAGCCAACAGGAACATTTCATGTAAAAATACAATTCATCTACAAACTTGCAATCATATTATGTACATTACTACATTATTGCAATGAAGCCACTACAGATGTAAAGACACTTTAACTAAAAATTTGACCCTGGGAAAATTTGTTTTAGACTAACTTTATTGCAGTGCAAAAAGAGGGGAGGATACATAATCTATCACCCTATTTAAAAGACACATATTTTAATCTTTCCTAGAAGTACACTGTATAAAAACACCTGCTGGAAGGGAACTGCGAAGAGGGAGCCAAACTCTTCCCGGCAGCGCCCACTGACAGGATGAGGCAATGGGCACAAGTTGAAACACATGAAATTCCATCTGGACATTTGAAAACACTTTACTGTGAAGGCAGTCAAACACTGGAAAAGGTTGCCCAAAGGGGCTGTGAAGTCTCCATCTGGAGACATCCAAAACCCACCTGGACATGGTTCTGGGCAACATGCTCTAGGTAACTCTGCTTGAGGAGGGGTTTTGGTCTAGATGACCTCCAGAGGTCCCTTCCAACCTCAATCATCCTGTGATGGCAGCAGCTGTCTGAGGAGGACCACAGTGGCTTTCGCATACATACAACAATGGTAACAATAAGACTTTTCTCTTTAAAAACAGAAAATCAACTCTACAAAGCAGATGCCAAATACTCTCTAAGGAAAGGGTTAATTTTAGTGTATGCTCCGGAAAGAGATTTCTCTTCTATGGGTAGCTAAGTTCTTGGGAGACTAAGAAAGGACATCCAAATTTTAGATTATTATCTGCATGGCTAACAGTTTTTAATTGCAACTGAATCGTCACAAAAATATATTTTCACTTTATAAGAGCATATTATTTACTGAAGTTGCACTTCAGGTGGAAAGATTACTACATACTGTCACTTTCAGTTCTGCAAAAGCATTTACTAATTATGTTGTCAAAAAAAGCATGGAAGTTCACCTCTAGAACCAAAGATGTCCTAAGATCCCATCCGACCAAAGATGAGTGTCAGTAAGTAATAAGTCCCAACTCAAAAAAAGGCTGCTTGAGATAAGATTGTCAAGACAGTATTTCACTATAGATTTGACTGCTTTGTATCCTACTATGTACTCTCAATATGAACCATCTATTATGTTTAAGAAACAGTTTTTAAATAAAGCCAAGAAAACAGAAGTTGTGATCTTCCACTGCTTGAGGTATAAAACGAATGAAGTTGGTATGCAAATATTGCTCACTGAGGAGACCACCTTCTGCAATGTTACGAAAATCTACTTTCATGTCTTAATTTGTTCAAGAGCTAAAGCTTTTTAGCAATGAACTCCTCCATGATGATCATGCATTGCCGAGGAAAAAAAAGAGCTGTAATGAACATCCATGCTTTGAGAAACCTGAACAGTGATAATACCATTTTGGGGCCAGTTCTCTTCAACATTTTTATAAACGATCTGGACACAGGACTTGAATGCATACTAAGTAAGTTTGCAGATGATACTAAATTAGGAGGAGCTGTTGAATCCCTTGAGGGCAGAGAGGCCTTGCAGAGAGATTTTGACAAACTAGAGCGCTGGGCAATCACCAACCGCATGAAGTTTAACAAGAGCAAGTGCCAGATTCTGCACCTGGGAGGGGGGAACCCTTGCAGTGTATTTTTAGGAAAGAGCTTCAATCTTAGACTTGATGATTCACAGTGATATCTATTGACTACGTACTTTGATACTGGTCTCAATCTCAGCCATGCGGCGGTCATTCTGCTGGAAGGCGCTGGTTATAAGTCATACATAAGGGAAGCCATAGAAATCTCTCACTCTTTCTCTCCCCCCCCCCCCCCCTTTTTTTAATATACATTTTCACGAAGAAGTGGGAGGACAGAAAACAGACTGAAATCTAAACATAAAATTTTCCAGCAGTGCTGTGGCCAAAAAGTACAGAAAAATAAGCTCTTTCAATTCAGGTGTATTTTATTGGACCAATATTAACTCCAGTGGAGTCTAGCTCTGGGAAAGTTTAACATATGTATTAGCTTTAAAAATCAGTTCAGGTGCAAAACACTACTAAGGTAAAAAATAATAAAAATGAAAAAACAGACCTGTGTGTGGAATGCACTGATTGGGAACCAAAACCAAGCCATGCAGTTGTAATCCCCAAGCCAATATTCACTACAACACAACAGAACTCTTTTACAGATCATTAAAAAGGAGATGGTTTCTAACCTATTACTACAATTACAGATTAATTCTAATTTAAATGAAATTCTAAAAATTAATAAATTAATAAGCTGTGTCACCTAAGACTCTAACTTCTCCAAAAGATTACTTTTCAAACACATAAACACAGCCATTAAAGTAATGAAATTCTACAAGTACTTAGTTATATTACCAGCTACAGTAGCAAAAGTGAAACAAAAAAACTGTAAAAGATTCAGAAAATGGAATGCTTCATTTGCCCACAGGTTATTTTAGGAGCTACAAATTTACTTGTTGAAAACAAAGGCAAATGATGCACTTGCTAAGGAACTGCTTCACTGAAACGGGCACACAAAGGGGCCACGGGGACAGCACAAAGAACTAATTAGGAGATTCACTAGCATCATTCTACAATTTCATCATCATCATGAGAACTGTTACGTCTAATGTTAGTAGAAATCCTAGACAAAAGTTTTAAGGCAGTAGCATGGGAAAAACGACTACCGAGTACCAGTTCTAATCAGTATTGATCTTTTGTCTCTTAACATACAGGATTTTTCCATAAATGCTGAAATACTTTCATCAGCTTCTATAAAGAGTGTCTTTTCACTACCAAAAGAACTTCACATCACAGTCAACAAAACTCTACTACAGAAATATTATAAAAAACTAGTCTTTGGGTATATTGGGCAGAAAAAAAATATATACGCCCATTAAACGGACACAAAGTTTGTATGACAATCTCTTTTTGTTTTACTTAACTAAAACACCGAATTTGCCTCTCAGAAATGGATGAAAATCCGTAGATTTTGGTGCACTCTAAGAATGTTAAAACAACTAACAGTTTTCTTAGTTGACTTACAATAACAATGCATTTCTCAGTACTGAAAATGCCTTTGCATTCTCCAATAAAATACTTGCTATGCTGTATGCTAATACTGAGATATTTTAAGACACGGTTTAAAACATGGAACTGTTTTCTTAGGGTTGCCCAAACAAAAGCTTTATTCTAGAACGACACTCAATCACGACAACTATGTTATGTCATCTCATATTAGATTAAACATTCAAAACACTACATTTCTTCCTTCATTTTCTTCTCCCTCATCTCCCAGATAAAATACTGTTCCTTAACTGTACTTTTAAATAAGTAAAATTCAGAACTCTTCAATCCTTCAGTTTTCAGTAGTGTCTGCCTTTGAGACACACCTCTTTGGATCTCCAAAATACTACATTAGAATAAAAACACTCAGCAATAGAGAAGGTGGCTTACTCCCTACCCAATCCAGTATGTTGCCATCAAACAGTGCCTTAGAAGAAGGTACAGTAAGACAGACACAATACCTTACTTCAGGAAAGCTCTTTATCCTGTTCTTTAAACAAATTTTGAAGCTTGTTTTTCTTTTTTTCCTCTCAATAATTCAACTTTATTATCAGATTTTATAACCTGTGTCTCTTAATGCAATCTGATCTCTGTTTCTTACCAAATCCACGCTTTGGTGTCACCTAGCTGCTTTGTGAGCTGTTAATTCTGAAGGTACCCATCTCCAATGGCATGTATTGGGAAGAAAAAGGAAGTAGATAAAGTGAGCAGACATGGAAAATTAAAAACTATATCTATATAGTTATATATATATATATATATATGACTTTTTGTCATGAACTTCAGTTTTCTGTATTAACACTGACTACTTTTGGTTCTCACCCTTCTCCGTGATTTTCTCCATTCTGCTGTGATCAAAACAGCTGCTGAATTTCAGAAGGAAAATTCAGATGATGGAGTTTGTGGGTTTTATTATTTTAAAATATCACAGAAATATACTTAGTAAATATTTATGGATAATATTTTCCAGTAGAGAAATTCATGAAGAATACCTCTTTGAAAATAACTTTCATTGCTCTGGGAATAACTCCACAGGACCACAACTGATGCTACATAAGCAGAAACCCCAGTTCAAGACAAGCAGATCTCTTCTGAAGCAAAGTGTACATTCAGACTGCTGCAATAGGAAGATTTCCATGAATAACTTGTTAACATTTATGCTAACACGAGGCCTATTTTGTAAACAACACATTTATGCCTTTAGGAATACATAAACTTAACATAAGGAAATGCATCCACTCTATAAGTACTACATCTGTGCTACTGTTTATTTATGAACAAATAATGCTTAATAAAACAATGCTCTATAATGCGGTCTTCTGGCGGAGCTCTGCACTGACAGACAAGATTCTTGAATTCAATTCCAAGCTTTCAGGCTGCAGACTTGAAGTGCTTCAGTGCACTTCAATCATTCCAACAAGAGCTCATTGAATTATAGCAGGAAGAAGAGCATCATTCCAAAAATTTCAGTAAGAACTACGGAGAACACTACTGTCAGAATTTCAATGTGTTTTGAAATAGGCTTGTTTTTACCTTCCTCCTTTTTGGGGTTTACTTTCTGTTTTGGATAAATTATTTTTAGTTTTATTGTATTTTATTTTCACTACCAAGACATACATATCCCTATCAGTTTATGGAGTTGCAAGCAAGCAATGCATTTAATAGATTCTTTTATCACTTTCCTTAGTGGTCAACACATTACAGTAGGCATTGCACTAAAATGCATCATTTTGTCCTTCTCAAGTTTTATGTATCATTGCCTTCAGAGTGTATGAGGACCAAAACTGGTCACAATTGCATCGTTAATACTCTGCAGTTTCATATGACAACTGACAAGACGGATGGTCTAGGAAGCTCCAGCCTTAACACTGCAACAAGTTTCTTCCAACTCATCTGTAATATACCCTGAAAAAGCACATTATTTGATAATATTCTGGTCAACATTCACACATCACTTGTGTTAAAATGTCCATATCACATATCTGGTTGACAGATTACAAAAATGACAATTAACGCTTGCTACTTTTGCTGCATTCACATTTGAACACCACAAAATTATTACAAGTGAAGGTAACTTAAGCAGAAATCAAAGACAGAACTAATACTTTTTGCTACTATAGTCATAGAAGCACCTTTATGCTACAAAATCTTGCTAGCAGTTTCAACCCCACATCCTTGGCTAGCTGGAGCAAGATGACAAATGTTAAAGTCATACTACCTTCAGAAGGCAACAAAGAAAAAACCTTTAAACATTTCCTTAAACATATTTGGAGGTACTTTGATGGGTAGGCATAATTTGGTTTTCCATTTCTCCCACATATACATGTTTATAATGACTTTTACGAATGCCTTATCAAAATCCTAGAATCAAAAAACTGAAAGCTCAGAAATGAGGAAAGCTATCAAGACAACTCCATCCCATATAAACACATTTCAATCCAACGAATCAGCACATTACCAGGCATTAATGTGCAATGTCCTGTGGTGCCAGGAGCTGGACTCGATGATCCTTGAGGATCCCTTCCAACTCGGGATATTCTGTGGTTCTATGATTGAATTATTTAACTAGCAAAAAAAAAAACATACGCCCTTCCTTGTTGAAGGCTAATCATTCCTAAAACCACTGCCAATGTATGGCCTACTAGAAGATTCCAACTCAGGTCCTCGTTGGGCTCAGTTCTGTTCTAAAATCCACGTATTAGCAACATCCAATCTACTACAAGATGAAGCTTTGAAGTAAGGTTATATCCACATTATCTTCAAGTAACAACACAATTGTTGTACAATTACCATCGTAATTAGCAGGCCAAGAAAAGCCACCATCAAAAATACAAAGAGAAGAAAAAAGATAGTTTAAATAAGGTGATCAAAAAGTTAACATGAATGTAGAAAAGAATTGTAGATACATGTGAACTGATTAATATAAGACTTTTCAGTCGTAAAAGTTTTCTGAAGAAATTGCTGTTCATTTAGAACAGATTTTATTATCTGAATTAAACGGGAGAACTTTGCCATAATTACGAAAATACAGTATACAGCTGCATCTGCCCTTCAGTAGTTTGCTTTAAGCCTCAGTCAATACCAACTTTGTAATCATAATTAAAGTCTCGTAATTTCACGAAGTAGAAAATGAGAATGCTTTCTTGAAAATTACTCTGTGTGTTCAAACAACAAATTTTATATGACTTAAAAGAGAGCACAACAACAGAATTTGTCTTACAGGAGGCTGTCCTGTTTCTGGCTTCCTAACTGACATTTCAAGAAATCCTGAGTCCTTACACCACATATTCAAAACAAAACAAAACAAAAAAATCAACCCTCCCCCCCAAAAAAAAATTCTTTTGCTTCATATGAATGAGAACTAAGAGCATTATTCAAACAAAAACAACAAAAAACAACACAAACCCTGAGCCTCGGATGTTGTTAACATCATTACAGTTATACTCTACAGCACTAGCAAGAAGAGGAAAATTACTACGAATTAACAACAACAATTCCTATATTTAATGTTATTTAAAAATCAAAGTGTTACCTAAGGCAATTACCTTGCAGCCTTTTAATATCTACAGGGAAAAGCCTAAGGGAAAATAATTGACTTTGCTAATTTTACCCTTGGCAATTATAAAATAGCTCTGCATTTCATTACGACTACAGAATTTCACATCTAATTGTCAGCCCCGAGAGAAGCACAGAGATAAATGCATCATACACAAGCTTAGACAAGAGTTTAGCAGCACAATAAAATTATCTTGGTAGCAATGGTTTCAGTTAATGTTAAAACCCCCTTTAAACTCTAG
The DNA here is from genome assembly GCF_964034855.1 of Anser brachyrhynchus. Lineage (NCBI taxonomy): Eukaryota > Metazoa > Chordata > Aves > Anseriformes > Anatidae > Anser > Anser brachyrhynchus. The sequence goes on along the minus strand of NC_137696.1, from coordinate 78,080,722 downwards.
TCTATACAACAGCTATGCATGCCTATATAGAGGTTATTGTCTGCCGTGGTCAGTACCATGTACAGTGCAACGCTGCTCATTTCATTAGCCAATTTGTTGAGCTACCAAATAAGTGCCTGCAAAAAAGCAGTACTGCGATTTTTACTTTTTTACATCAAAGAAAACAAAACATTATGAAGGAAAAAAGTCACAGTTATTTCACACTGCTGAAAAACAGATGCCAGATTTGAAAATTCATCATTTACAAAAGAATAAATACAGTATGTTTAAATCATTGCACCTGTCAAGAGATTTCTATAGCTTGTACTTCAATTTTTCTAACTTTGCTAGTAGGGTTAGACATATGAAAAAGAATAATTCACTAAGTCAATCAGTTCCCATAATGGCATCCCACTTATCGTATGTAGAAGCTATGAAAGTATTTAGATGTCAGAAAAATGAAAAAAAGTGCTAAAATGTTTTGGCAGAATTTTCCAACATGCAGTATAATGATTGCTTAAAAAAAAAAAATGTTTCTTTGCACTTGTGTTTCATTTCACTGTAGGCTTGCTTCCTGGCAAAGGGATTATACATTGCTGCTGCAATACTTAATGAAGTACTAAATGCAAAGTAATAAGTGCTACATTTTATACAAACTTTCCTCTTCAGTGGAGACAAAACAAAACAAAAAGTATGTAGGGTTAAATCCTTTGCCTTGTCTTGAGAGTCTTATTATGTACCAAAAATTAAAAGGATACAAATTAACAATTATTAAAACCAATTACAACACATTTTGATTATGGCACAGCTAAAATTTTGCACTCTTTAAAACTTTTTTTTTAATACCTACTCCCAGTTCTCCTCGCTTAACCCAATATTCCAACAGATTGACACCTAATTTTCCACTTCCTCTGAATCTCAGCTCTGTGCTACGAAATGACACGACTTTTGAGAGCAACCGTCACACTGATGATCAAACGCAGTATGGAAATACTCAACTACCACTGCGAGGGGCTTTAGCAGAAGAATCTAAAAATTCATTAAGCTCAGGATTAAAAAACTATGTTGATTATTGACAATCGTACAGGTATGTTTATTTTACTTTAAGATATGGCAGCAATCTCCAAATGTGTGAAGGCGGCTCTGCAAAGAACTGTTCTCGGAGCACGAAGCTCTCCAGCCATACACAGGTATGCTGGTGCTACACTAGCCTGCACAGGGATGCCCGGGAATCTCTCTCCACTGTGTCAGGTTTTAAGAACAAGCCAGACAAACACACATCAAGAATGATTTGGTGTTGATGATCCCATCTGGGGACAGGCAAACCGACTAGAAAGATGTCTCTCAAGTTCTCCATCAAGTCTCATTTTCTAAGATCATACACACACACCTTTTGTTCATCATGGAAAACGTTGCCTGCTAAGTTTTGCAGAGCAGCTGGGTTGCAGTTGCCCTTTGGAAGCCGGTACATCCATGTTAATCGGGCAATCCCACACTCAAGGATGCCCAAACGCCTAGCAAAATAATTTTATTACAGGTAAAAAGTCACCAGAGAGCTGTGCAAAGAAAAGAAGCCTCTTCCCCCAGAAATTCTCTAAGATATAGCCAGACCTTTCACGAAAAACAAGGTAGAACAAAATAGACCAGAAGTGCCTTCAGCTGGCAGTCTGCCAAAGGGGGTTGTACTCCAACCTGCCGTAAGGATGCCACAGCACGTAGTTTAAATTCACCAAGCTAACCGCTCATCCAGCACTATCTATGGCTACATTGCTTCAGGACATGCACTGAAGTCCCCAGCACAGTAATCCTACAGGACAGCGGTAAACGCTCACAACAGCAGCATCCCATCAATCCATCTACAGCTGTAATATAAGTACGCTGATTTTTGAAGGACGCTCCATATATACGTACACACCATAACTAAGCTGATTTTTAAAGGACCTCTGTTTTGGAAGATTTACTAATAGTTACTTGCTTTGGCAGTAAAAGGTGTTATTTTATTTTTTTACCTTGGTATTCTGCAACTGAGCAAGGCTTGTGCAAGCATTTGCTAGAAGAAAATCTCCACTCAAAACAGCCATTTTATTCCCAAACTGCATATCCTTCAGCGGGCCATCGCAGGACTTGAGCTCACCGATATTTACTATGCCACGATGCACCAGAAAGGCAGTGTGGATCAGCTCCGTAATCTCCGCCAGACTTCTTTGACTGAAAGCAAAGAAAAAGTACAATTATTCTGAAGTTACGAATAAAACATAGACTCTTAGGTAAAATAAAATAAAATAAATAATAATAACAATAATAAAACAAACAAAAAACACAGGTCATGCTATATGCTAAGCAGATAATTTATGAATTATCGTGCAGCTCTTCTATTTACTTCCAGAAGCTGCAATTTGGATGCGTTAAGCACTGGGAAGAAGCGCATCATGCCACTAAGCATTTCCAGGTAAGCTGCTGGTACCCCTGGTTCCCTTTGGAAGAAAGCTGCCTTTTGTTTGAATTCTTCGGCAAAATAAAGCCAAGCAATCAATATGGTCCTCACAGTGTTTTCTTTTTTGTTTTGTCTTTTAGAAGCTTGAGGGACACTGACATGAAGAAAATGCCAAGCAGAAAGCACCGATGGGAACGAACAAAGGATGTATCAGCAGGGGATTCACGAGCAAGCTAATGTGAACACCGTAAGAATGCTGCAGTAAATGACTACTCAAATTAGAGCTAAACTAATAACAGGATACCTTGCAGTTCAATAATATCAAGGGGGGAGGGTGCAGGGAAAGAGGAGAAACAGCTGAACGTTTTAAAATGTTGTGCTAGTGACATTTCAGTAGTGGTTTCAGTCAGAAGACACAAAGGTGGTGGTCCAGCACAAGGGTAGATTTAATTTGATGTGGGTAGCCTTGCAAATCATTTCTTATTCCAAGGCACAGCGTTAAACCCTCTGAATTTAGGAGCTTCATCCCTGGGAGAAACCCCTGCCACACACGGTATTTTTGTTTTCTTGAGATGAGGTTTGCCTTCTATGTCTTTTTTTTATTTTTTATTTTTTGGAAAAGGGTCAGTTCAGCCCTGTACCCCAGGCAGTGACCACCCTGGGCAGCCCAGCCATCACTCCTCTGCTCCCACCCGCCAGAGGGTGACGGACAGACAGAGCACCCGAGTGAAGAGAGGAGGAACTGAGCACTGCAGCGTCCTGTTAATGCCGCCCAGCTTGGTGCACACAGGCCCTGCTCTTACGAAGCCTTCAGCACGTTCACATTTCCTCTGATTCAAGCAGATCCCTTCGTGTCACTGAGGCTTCACGTATGAGCAAAAACAATGCATGCCCTCGCCTAGTCCGATGACTAAGGCCTTTAAGTTTGAGTTGAACGGCACCTGGTAGTGCACAGGCACGCTGTGCTCTCTGTGCTTATTCCAAAATGGCCCAGCACTAATTTATCGAGTAACTCAGCTGTCCCATGCATTCACACCTACATACACCTGCCGATACACGTTCAGGTTAGGTTCTGCCTCAGCACTGGCGTACCGTCGAGTAAATTAAAATCTTCCTCTGGATGGTGCAGATGCGTCGCGCCCGCCCGAATGCTATTAATCTAAACTAACCTTCTGCCCCCAACGTATCAGAGACACGAGGAGCCCCAGCAGCGACTGTTCCAGGCCAGCGGGCCGTGCCAGCTCCCAGGAGGGAGCAGCCTGCCGAGGCACGCCAGAGGCAGACGAGCTGGGGGGAGAGGACAAGCAGCGGTTCCCCGCAGATTTTGTCACGCACAAAAACCCGAGGTTGTTTTAAAAGCTGCCTTTATCGTTCACCGTTTTCGATTCACGTGGAGAAAAACAATCTGAAAATGAAAGAGCAAGCCATTCTTCCTCCCAACAACAAAATTAGTATTGTTTTTCAAAGAGGAAAGGGAGAAACTCCTACGACCTACATCCGCAGAGCGGTACCGTAACCATCCCCGGCTTGGCTCTACCAAAGGGTTAATAAAATTTCGAGCTCGGAGGAAAAGACTAACAAGACATCCCGATGCTCCTGCTGTCACTGTCAGGGCAGCCCTTGGAGGAAATGTCCCTATCAATTCGGTTTATCAGACGGACAGCTGATCAACATGAAACAGACTTGCTCTGGGCAGATTGAGCCGAGCTACCTGGTATGAATAGCAATGAGCGCCCCGCTCCCGCAGCGCGTCCTGCCGCAGATCCCAGGACATATGGGGATCCCTAGTGACGAGCACATAAAGCTGCAGCCAGCCCAAGTGACGGCTCATTTCCCCCAGCTGAAAGCAGACATTAATATCCCGAGGAGATCGGGCCCGCCTCTGTGACCCCCGAGGATGGGAGCAAAACAGCGACTGTCCCATTTCTTCATTTAATAAGCTTTTAATGAAGGAAATCTAAATCCTCTCTTTGACTTCAGCATCGCTCTTCGTGAAAAGGTTACACAAATACATCAGTGTCATGCCTTGCAAATGCTCAGGATCTGGATGTTTTCATTTCATTTTTTATAATCCGTTTGTTCTCCAAATGATGCTCACATTATTTGTGCTAACGAGAGCAAATAATCTGTGTCTAATTCTGATCTTATGCACTGCTCTTCCACCCTCTCTCTCTAGCTAACTAAAACCATAGGAACCAAAGCCACTGTAGAGATCCCAGGCAGTATATTTCCTAACATTTTTTGTGATAACGCCCGTAGTACTGAGGCACAACTACGGACTCCACGGTGCTGCTACTGACACGTGAGGCTTCTTAACATGACTTTGGAGAGGCCAGCATCCAACCAAAAATACAAAAAGGTGATGTTGATGCAATGCTGGACTTAGGACAACATATGATACGAGCACAAAGGCAGGAACAGGCGAGCAACTGGTTCATGAACTCCTTGCTGCTGCCCCAGAGCCCAGGCTCACACAACAAAGGAGCGGTAGCCACATGAATCATTTACGTAGCAAGGTAGAAAATAGTCATTTTTTTTTTCCAACACACAAAGTCTCTGAACAGAAGCAGACTGAGAATCAGAAGCATTTTTTCACCACGTGCCACCACGCTTCCACCTGCCTTCCACGGCGTTCGCCACCGAGGCAAGAAAACCCTGCTGACCACCCCCAGCTGCTCCACAAACTCGATTTACAGACACCACAATTGTCACAATTCCAGAGATGACACCACTCTGAGCCCCACACATCCCTCAGTCTTCTCTTTCTCCCCTTCCAAAAATCAACCTACGTGCAGTAATTTCATTCCAAAAAGGCTGGTATAGAGGCTTGGACAGATACTCAGATCTGTTTTCACTCTACTCTTTATTTCATGAAAATCTCTATTCACAGACTTTCCTTGCCTATGGTGTGTAAAAGGGAGCAGCATCAACATTGCCTCGCTTTTCAGCTCGACTCCTTGTTCATGCAAGTTTAGTACACACATAACTAACAAAAATTTCTGTAAAACACTTGCTATAAAGTACCCATTAGGTTATAAGCACCTCCAAGTTGGGAATGTGAGCCTGGAAAACACAAAGGAAACACTAATGTTACAAATAATTTAAAAAACAACAACAACAACAACAGAACACCGTTTTAGTTAGGTCATTTGGAACTATGCTGACTCTGGGACTGTGAAAAAGCAGCTTTCAGGAAAATACTAGGAAAATACAAATTTTAATTCTACAGACTATTGCCTCTCACCAGAAGAAAAAGAAGCGCCCTATCTATTCTTCCTCTCTGCTCCCCTGCCCCAGTGAACTCAACACAGATCCTTGATACTCAGGTATGTTTTGGTGAACTCTGATCAAGTGCTGAGCATGCCTCAGGAAATCCTTCAGATCTGCCCTTACAAAGTTACCCAGTAGATGCAACAGCCTGCTGCTGTGACTCCGTCAGCCCAAGCAAGGAAGACAGTTTCTGTATAAAACCCACGTTCGGATAAACACCAGATTTATTTAGGAAAATAAAGAACCAATGCAGAAACTTACTAAATATGCTTCTATTTCAGAAACTGCATTTAACAATTTTGGTTTGCATTAAAATTTCCTGTCTGTATGCCTGAGAGTCTGCCTCATCACAGGATTATTGCTACAATCGCTATTATTACAAAGATGAGTATCTCTTGCAAACTTCAACGCAAAATTTGGAGCCTACACAAAACTAAATTAAGTGCTAAGGGGGACTGGCAAAATATTGAAACAAAATTTTGTAGAAACAAAATAGATTTTTACAGCAAATTTCCTATGCAACTTGTAAAAATTAATTCTGCAGAGTTCCTTCCTGCCACCCTGAATATCCTTCTTGTTGTCTGCATTATCTTTAAACACTTGCAGCTAGGAGACATTAGCCAGTACAGTCTCTTTAGGAGTTCTCATGAGCGACTTCAGTCCTTAATTTCACAGAATCACCTAGGTTGGAAGAGACCTCCAAGATCACCCAGTCCAACCTCTGACCTAACACTAACAAGTCCTCCACTAAACTGTATCACTAAGGGCTACATCTAAACGTCTTTTAAAGACCTCCAGGGATGACGACTCAACCACCTCCCTGGGCAGTCCATTCCAATGCCTAACAACCCTTTCAGCAAAGAAGTTCTTCCTAACATCCAACCTAAACCTCCCCTGGCACAACTTTCGCCCATTCCCCCTCGTCCTGTCACCAGGCACGTGGGAGAATAGACCAACCCCCACCTCGCTACAGCCTCCCTTAAGGTATCTTTAAATACTTGCAGCTAGGAAACATAAGCCACTACAATCTCTTGAGGATTTCTTATGAGTGACTTCAGTCCTTAATTTCAAGTCCTACTCTGAAAAGAAAACAGCATTTTGCAAAACCTATGATAAAACAGAAACATTAGGCAGCTCAATTGTACTGCTGTGAACAAAAGAGTATTTCAGCTTAAATACTCTGCAATATTTGTGATGGAAACTCAAGTTCTCAGCAACAGCTATAAAACATGAGTCAGTTTACCTTTCCTCATCAGCTAACCATCAGAAATACACTGCCCCCCTCAAAGAATGGTAGGTTATGCAAAGAGCCACTTACTTATAGTTAATACTAGGAATAATATTTTAGAAAAATGGACCAAAGGCATATTAGACAGTAAAATCCATATTCTAAAGTTCTCAGCAATGAAAACAACTGCTTTGAATGAAGACAATTCAATGGACAGATTAAAAATTCTTTAAGAACTCTTGCAATTGAAACTTTTAATGAAAGTGACTAACACTATACACCCAAGATTTGAATATTTTGTCTGCAGTTGTCAACCCAACAGCTTCCCTTCAATACACATAGGATACATTTGGATGAACAACCTTCCATTCAGATTTTTTCTTTTAATAAATATAATAAACTGGGATAGATACTAGTACTTTTTAATGACAACTATAATAATCTATATATAAACCTATGAATCTGAAAACTAATAGAGTTCTTTCAGGGAAAATTACATACTAAAAAGAATTAAAGGAAGAATTAAAATTATAATCTTAACACTGACAATGTACTTTGGAAATAGCAGCTGATTTAATTTTTTGCGGCCAATGAACAGAAAGAACCATGTTTGTAAGGGCAAAAAAATGTACGCACAAAATTTAAATTGATTCTGTATGCCTTGGTCTTTATACTGCACCAAAATAACACACTTATTTACATAGCAAAACGAAGGGTAGGAATTCTTACAGTTCTTTTTTCCATTCACCTGTCAAAGTCAACACCACAGTTAAAATACATGATTAAATGAACAATGTATAATGAGTAATGAACAGCGTCATGGTGATGTAAAGTCTCATTCTCATCTTCTGTGCACAGTCTCTTTTACAAGCAGTTCAAAAGGCATGGGGAAAGGTGTTTGAATTAGTCAACACGTATGGCAGGTGCTGTGGTTTCACTAGCAGGAAAAAAGTTCAGGATGAAACACAAGACTCAAGCACAGCACCAAATATTCTTTGCACGACCATGATTCATGTATCTGTCATGCAGCAGAAAATATCTACCTACTTTTATCCTTCAACAAGGTCAGATACTAAGAGTTCTGTGATTCCTCCTATCTCAGTCACTAAGCTACTGGAGGAGTCAACTTCCACCTGAGGGATAAATGAAGTCGAAAGACATCAGTTCTATGAAGTTTATTGAGTATGCTGTTTAATTGCACTCCTGTGATCAATTTGTTTTCCAATTAGCTGCCTATTTTACCTCTTTCATCTCTTTCCCTTCCTAGCATCACAAAGATTTTGAAGGAAAACTTCTACCCATACTCATTCATGTTTTCCTTCTTCATTTTTGGAAAGGGCTTCAATTTTCTTTCTGTAATTCTCCACCACTGACATGTTGCTTAATTTATTTCCCCCCCTCATTTGCTTTAGCAAGCTCTTCCCTCGTCCCTTTATAGGATTTGAAAAAGTTTGATTTTTAGGGTGCGGATGTTGACTTGAATTCAGTAAGCCCGTTTCCCTAGGCATTGTGTGTAGGGACACCTAACTCGAGCTCCTGTTCCTTTTTTTGGTGCAAGAATTAGGAAGATATTTGGCAGTCTGTTACTTCGCTGATGATTAACTTGGGTCCACTGTAGAACAACCAATTCTTTTGTACTCTGAACAGCAACAGGAAATTTGACCATTTTGCATCAGTTTCCAACCTACTGCCAGCAACGTGCCCTGGCCACCACTGCTGTTGCTTTCACGGCAACGTAGCTCAGAGCCACCCAGCCTTGGAGCTAGCTGCCCGTCATGAATTACAAGCAGCCTGCATTTGCACCTTCCAGAAAAATGAAGCCCGAACTGGTGAATTTGAGAGTCTGAAGGCTCTTTCTATCTTACTTCTATACTTGGTGTCAGTGTCCAGCAAAGTAACAGCGATATCAAGCTACAGTACATCGCATTTCTCTTTTACTGAGTGGCACCATCATGGCCAGTTCCTTTTTCAGAGCACACAGGCTAAAAGAAAAAGACTCCCAGCCTGGGAGCAAAAGCATCATTTCTGGGAAGTAGGTGAGAGAATCTAGACAAAGCTCTGGTAAGAACCACCACACCAAGTTCAGTTTTAAAAATAAAATAAAGAATAAATTTTTAAAAAGCCAGAGAAGAATACCACCAGAATCAATAAGACAAACTGATGTCTTCTAGGACTTGGAGGCTGGGATGCACGTGGGCTGGAACTAGCAAGGAAGAGAACATCAGGAGGAAGTACCTAAGCACTGTGAGATCTAGAAACTAGAGAAAATCAGTAAAATCATGCAACCGACTGAACATATCACGACCAGGCAGGCGGGACTGACAAGGTAAGAGGCCAAACACCCGCCACGACGACAGTCCTTGTCATGCAAGGACTTTTAGAATGAGAAGGATGCAAAGGACACTGTGCAAGGGACAAGCATTAAAAGAACACTAGCATCGCTCAAACCAGATGTGAGAGGTGGTGGCAGGTCTAGGTATGTTTTCAAAGCCCTATAGACAAAGATAAGAGAAATCTAAATAACGTATCCCATTCCAGTTATTAGAGATTTGACATGTACTAGAAAACACTAAGAAGGAAGATATCAATTAATTTTCTTAGCAACCCTTTCTGCACAGCTAGTGAAGAAAAAGTAGACTCTAGATCTGGAGAAAAGAGATTTCTTGGATTACTTAAGCAATGATGCTAAGAAGTCAGGTAATAAAAATCAGAACTACTCATTTATAAGCAAATTGTCAAATTTATTACAATTTGGCAGTACTAAAATCACATACTATAATTCCCATTTTAAAATCAATGTGGGAAGATTCATGTTTCCAAAATGAATTAAAGCTGTCAAATGCAGTATTGTCTTTTTACAAGGCAATTATCAGGACTTAAACTTCTAATAAATGAAAGACAAGTTCAAATTCTAGTTGGTGTCTACTGTACATTATATTAAGAGTTATGGAGATCATAAAAAGTGCAATTATTAAGCCATACCAAGAGCTAAGATGTTTACTTCCTTAAACAGCTACTTCTCTCCTTTGGTAAATAATGATGCAGATATTGCATGAGAATTTATTGATACTCATTCATTTATACCAGCAATATAGTGTAATGTTACTATTTTGATTTTTTTAATGCAAATTTCCTAGCACAAGAAACGTTGCATTCAACTTGAATTCTCTATTAAAACTTTGCTACAAAGAGTTCATATCAGAACTAAAAATTTAGATACAAGTGAACACGATCTCAATACATTTCTTATATGAAAATAATAAAATCAAAGCCTTAACAGTATAAAAACATTCTTTATAAATGGGATCCATAATATTCAGACATCTAATACAAGTAAGTGATATTTTCAAAGATAAAACGAGCTGAATCTGTTAGATAAATTAAACAGAAAAACACAAAGAGTTTTTGGAAACAATTCAAGAATATTTTGCTATATAACCAAAAGGCCACAATTCCCCAGTCAGAAAAGCTAAGCTGATTAAAAACAAAATAAAAAGCCAAAAAATCATGGCTTAGACAAAGCCAAACCAGCTATAATTCCCTTCCCTCTCTAGCTCAAACAAACTGAAAAATGGATGCAACAAATGCAAATCAGGGAAACTAAGCAAGGAAGGAAACTGATAAAGGAATGAGAAGATGTAAAGATGTACAGGAAGCTAAGCAAAGGCAATTTAAAAAGGATATACTAAAACCCCCTCAAAGCTAAAAGGAATTTTAAGAACGGCAATGCTCCATTAAGTAGGGTTGGGCAGAAACATAACACAAAGGCACGGGATTTTAGGAAGTCTGTTATATTCCTAAGCAATATATTTACACAGCCAGATATAAATATCTTCTAGACCAGCAGTGAATAATAACACTCATAAACAGCAGTGGTTAAGATTTTATAGTCAGTAGGTCCAGAGAAATTGCACTCCGGAGGGAAGGCAACAGGAAACGAATGACACAGCTGATAAACAGCAAAGAGAATGAATCATCCTCAATACAGAGACAGCTGAGCTGGTTCAATATGCTTTTCTCAAGTGAAAATATGCATTGAAAAAATAAAAAGAATTACAGAAAGCAGACTATACGCTTGTAGGACAAGGGACTGTTTTGGAAGAAAACACTCAAGGTTTGGAAAGGGTGGGAAGGGGCTGGAGAAACAAGTCATCCTAGATAGCCAGCTAGATCTAACTGGATCCCAGGACACCACTGTAGTCGAAAAAGGCTAATACAGTCCATTAATAAATTAATAGAAAAATACTGGCAAAAGTAGTGTTTCTATCAACCCTTGTTTTCCATTGGCAATCAAATCATTACTGGGAAACTGCACTTCATTCAGGTGGGATTTGGGAAAGCCAAGAAAGGTGTTAGTCACACTAACAATCAAAGTGTAAGAAGACTCACATTCAAAGTAAGAAACTTGATCGTTTGACATAAAGAGAAGGCTGATATTGAATCTGTAGATTGACCTGGTCACAGCTATTTAAAGAAGGTTCAAGTACCTAGACTACAGAAACAAACTGAAGAGAAGAAAACAGCCAGATTATCAGGCAAAAATAAAACACGATCCAGTAGTTTGAACCTAAGTAAAATCAGAAGAATAAGGTGAAGGCACTCTGCAAAATCTTTTGAAAGGAATGACGATGGACTCTCCAACACTGGCAAAATTGAAGACAACACCTTATGAAATGCCACTTAAGCACAAGTATTGGAGCTGATTAAAGTTAGGGAAATCCTATGGTCTTTTTTGTATCGCAAGATAAACTATCAAAATGATGTCTCAGTTATTCACGTATTTATGAACCGTAAAGCCAAGGGAAGGAAACTTCAGAAAATAAACAAAAGACAACTTCGATTTGGCAGCACTTAGTGTTGGTCCTTGTATCTGAAAACACACTATTGGCGAGCAGCCTGCTTTTAAGGAGGTATAGATATTTTCAGCACTGGGATTTCTGAATGCATTTATTTCAGCCCCCTTATTCAGTACAGACAGCAAAACCATGACTATTTTGCCTGTTAAGAGTTTCCTCGCATTCACAGTCTGAGAGCATCCGAAGCCACCCGCAGGCTGGGAACCTGTTCTACTACCACGGTTTAATTCTATCTTACCACACGCAGAGCATAAGCATTTCAAAAATCCTTTTTAAGCATGCTCTGCAAAAGGAAACAACCTTCATCCAGAATTCCTTTCCATCTTTACACGTTTAGGCACCCACACTGGTAACGAGATGTGGTTGGTATTGTACTAACCTAGGAATACGTGCAAGTATTCCCACAAAGACAAGAGATAAAGAAAAACAAAGCCCATCTACGACATTATTTTATGTATATAAGGGTGTATATTTTACCTAAGTATACATGTTTTCTTTAATTACAGTTTTCCATATAACCATTAGGGGGTTCTAGCCATGCAAGTCACATTTATTAAAGGCAGCATGTCAAATAAGAGTTGACAATTACAGGCTATATCAATACACATTATGCCAGATGGTAATGAGCCATACACAAAGGGCCAGCCATCCAAAATAATCACACCATTTTCCTCAGAAATGTTGAAGAGGTTATGGTTTATTACACAGTGCTCATTAGATATACAGTGGCAACATTAGCAATTTTTCCTTCATTTGTGTCTCATTTAAGGCTCTACCCCCACAAGCCCATTCAAATTAATACACAAGGTTAAAATCATTATGGTCAGAGGGAAAAAAAAAAAGTTTTATTTTTATTTTACAGTAATGGTGGATCAAAGGTCCCTGGAATCTATTATTCTCTCGGCTATTCTCTAACAGGACACTAAAAAAGAGCGAAACTCACCGTAAGCGGAGATTTGACATGAAGACAGACTATTTTTAAATGAGCAAGCTCTGTATTACTCAATAAAACTAAGTGAAAACAACAGTTAAGTTGTGACACAAAGTGACAAAAGTCATAAAGCTAAAAGCTGAAGCTGAACTTTCGGCCTTGGCTTTGAACTTTCTCACCTGTGTTTCAATTTGCTGCTTTAACAGCATGGAAATATTTAAGTGCCCAAAAGGCAACCCATCCCGCACAGTAGGTTAAAAGCACAGTTGCCTGAAATAACTTGAGTGCCTTCTCTGAGATTAAACTTACAAGATATGATTTAAAGTACCTTTCCACCCAGCTGCATACGTTGATTTGCAGCTAAGAATGACTGCTGGAGAAATTTTCCTACCTTTCTGTGTTTATAAGAAGGTATGTGGGTGAAAAGATGTATTGGGGCAAACGTGAATATCTGCCAGCACAGAAAAGGGTGAGTCTTATTGATTAAAATAAAACATGCGGATGTTTCCCAAACTCTGAGTGATGTCCAACATTCAGAAATAAAAAAAATAAAAAAAAACAACCATGAGAGACATGGAGGACTTGAGCCCCGCATGCACTGCACACATACCGAGTGACAAAGGGACCTGGAAGAGAATGGGCTTTTCTGTCCAGGCTCCTCTTCTGAAGCACGCAGAGCATCACCTGAAGCCCAGGTCTCGCATCAGACAACCTCCCTGCCCACAAGACTGGGGTATCCTTGCACCTCTCCCTCCTCAGTCACTCCTGCTGAGCTGTTCTGTCCTTACACAAAATACTGAATTATTCATTCAGCCAGATGGCAAAAGAGCGGAAAAAAAGGAGATTACAGGAGAGTAAGGTGGGACACTTGGGCTCCAGTTCCTGTTCTGGGAGGTTACCGGGAGTGAAACATAACTTCCTTGGCCATTCCCCACCACGGCACTGTCTGTCCCTCTGTGTAGAGGATTCTACCAAAAATTCAGAGGAGACTGAGAATTTGGATCCTTTCAAATTAGCAGGAGCCACACCGGGACTTGCTGCATCTTAAGTGAATGCTCTGGTCACTGGCTAGAGAACCCAGAGAAACAGCAGCAGAGTATTTCCAGTTTGGGAATCCCACCTAGATAACTTCTTCGTAACTTTATCCAACAAATACTAACTGTGTTTTGCAATTGTTTGAAAGATTTTAAATATGTAATAGGGATTTCAATAAATAAATAAATAAATAAAAAAGAGAAATCCATCTAAAACTGTTTTAAAACTTTCCTCTTCTTCTTACCCACGTCTGCCTTCCAATCTTGTGCCTGCCTGCCAGCCAGCCCCCGTGCCAGCAGGCAGATTACCTCTTCAGACAGCCAGAGCACCCGAGCACAAAAGCCAGTCATCTCTGACATTCTCTAGACTAAGGGAACTGACGCTCTAGTTTGTATTCCAGCCCTCAACTTCTACAGCGAGGACTTTTCCTCTGCTGCCAGTTAATCCAATTCTTCATTGCCAAAGGGAAGCTAGCTTCTGCTGCTGAGATCATTCTAGACCATGACTTAGCGAAGCCAGCAACTAAATTTCGCCACCAGAAGGACAACTTGCCCACTGACTGCAGGGGGAACGTCTCTCTCTGTTCACTCGTCCCAGTCTATGCATGCTATGCAAATACACTGGATATAACTGCACATTCCCCAGTGGTCCCAGCGATCTTTTATTTTTTATATTTTATTACTATTTTTCACTTATTTGACAGAAACATGTCTCTAACATGAAGCAGTTATTTTACAAAACTGACCAAGCACAGAAGAGGTGATGATGTTTCTGAAGCAGAAGGTAGCAAGCACATCACGAGACCTCTGCGCAGCGATCAATGCTATGGCTAGTCCTGAAGCAGCAGAGCTCCCACTGTGCCCTTAAAACAGCCATACAAAACGTTGAAAAACTCTGCAGGTAAAAATAAGATGTCTGAACTTGACAGGGTGGAAGAAGATGAAGCCAAAAGAATTTGAAGGGGAGCTAAAGGCTTTCTTTCTGACATACTGACATGAGTTGCAGGTATTGTAAACAGGAGTCCAAAAAAAGGTAAGACAGGAGGTGAGCAAAAGCTTCAGCAACAGTTGCAGTAGCATGACCTTGGAAAAAAATAGATGTTAGGATACGTGATGCAAGGAAAGACGGTAAGACGTGGACCCCGAAAAAATTTGTTAATGAAAAAAACTCAAAAAGTGAGGCACAAAGAATTAATTTGTGGGTTGTATGATGGTGCTAACACCAAAGCAGAAGTCAAAAGGAACATGGCAATGAAGAAAATCAGGAATTTTGTTTTGGAAATTTTATTATAAAGACTTCTTCCCTTAAAACAGCAGTGTGTGTCGGCCAGACTGCCTATGGAACGAGTGGGCACCACCCAGCATGCCCACCCAGCCAGGGTTAACTCAGATTTGCTCTACAGTCCCTCCACAGCAAGTATCCTCCAGTTACACCTCATGCAACATCTACTCCGTAACAAATTTCACATCCTTGTTTAAAAGTTACTTTTGTCTATTCTGTATTCTACTTACCTGAAATATTTCAATACACTAAATCAATTACAAGGATACAAACAAAGGGAAATAGCTCTTAGTGGCAGATAAGCAGAAGAAACAGGTTACTAACAACACGAGCCAGCAGTGTGCCCTGACATACCCCGATGTATTATAATTTTATGACCATATTTTCTCTTACCATATATTGGTTGTTTCTCAGCCCCCCAAGACTTTGAAGCATAGCTATCGTTCTATTCTCAATGAGTATGGAAGGCAGATTGAACCAACCTAACAGAAGTACTCAGAATTACCACGTACTGTCAACTACGCAGGTACCACCAGCAGAAGCCAGCATGACTTATCACTCCGAGTGTCTCTCTGAAATATCGCTGAAGAGTTTGTCTGTAATTGCATTCAATGTAGCTGAAAGTTAAGGTGCAGTAACCTTGACATTAAAGCTCTGCTACTAATGACACTTGAAGTACATTGAACCTTTTTATGCAAGAGAAAAGAAGGTAACCTTTTTTATGCAGTGAAGAAAACCTGATAAATGAGCAGTCCTGTTAAAGAGAATAGATGGTTCGTATGTCTAACTGCACGAGAAAAAGGCATTCAGAAAAAAAAAAAACAAAAACATATATATATGTGAATTACCAGAATGGAGTATACCAGGTAGTTACAATTTTTATGATGCTTATATAAAAACATAATGTATATTCTGAAATACCAACAAATATCCATCTCCCACAGGGGGGAAAAAAATGAAAACATACACACTGACTGCACAACCACAGATACCTGGAACGATCAAGGAAACCTGTCCTACTCCGAGCACTTGTAACTGCGTTTTTATTTCTCAGCAATTAAAACTGTGCTTATCACACCTGCTCTCCTCTCCCTCCCTGAACTTTCAATGTGCAGAATTGGATAGGGACAACAACACCATAGATTTAAATGGTTTACTATAGGAATGTTTTCACTTTTCACAAAACAGAAGTATGCAGCAGATGGGTACTGCCTGCGACGTGCAAGGAATGAGACTGATAGCTAAAGGGAGACAGCAGACTTCTCAGAGACTTTGCCTCTTGCACCAGGTGCGCTGACAGAATCACCAGCAGGGAAATGATAATAAACCTTTTGGAGCAAAGCAACGACTGCTGCTGCTGGGACCATATCAGCATAGTAACAAGCATTTGGGGCTACTGATGTCTGCAAAGTTTTGTCATTATTAGTAGTATGTGTTTTATGCAAATGAAGTATCATGTAAAATTATGAAATTGTGTCTTTCGATAAACAAAACTACTTACTAAGATACCATTGGTATAACTAAATATTTTTAAATCTCATGCTTTCATTCTTTGGTCCTTTCATCCCAGAATGATTCAATCTACACATTTTAATAAAGGGTAAAATGACAATAACGAATTCAAGCAACATTAAGCCCTAAGTAATGGTGGGGAGACATTTCAAGAACAAACTTGATTTCTGCAGAATTCCTACCTGTGTCCACAAAACAGGGCCAGTTATTGCTTGTAGCCACTACTACATTTCTGATAAAATTCAATTTGCTGACTGGAACAGCACATGAATTGGTTTTGGTGCACAGGTATCAAAAGCCAGAATGAAATTTCAGCTATAAAAGTCTGAAGTAAGCTTTCCACAGAACACTGTTTTGGTGAAACACAGTAATTATGAGAAAGAAATCAGAAATACTGTACAATATCTGAAACTTTACTATCTTTCCTCCCTTTCTGGAAATACTAGATGCATAATTTCTTTGGCTACATCTTCTCTTTCCACAAAAATTTACCAAAGTTTGGCCAAGTCTTTGGAAAAATTAAAACAAAAAACTCCAATTGCAGATACTTTAATAAGACTTCAAGAGTTTGGCAATCACGCTCCCCCAGAATCTCATGTGCACCGAATATGCTCCATAATCATGTTGTCAGTGCTGATCAGAACTTTTCAACTGCTGCAAGCCTTAGGAAAAAACATCATCCATCCTTCTGATTTCTCTTTTGACTGCCTAACCGCCTTCTCAAATACAACATGGTTAAAATACAGTATTGCAATCTTTATCCCTGATTTTCTAACTCCTTATTTCTGTTCTCAAATCACTAATCACTGTCATCCTTTATATTTCTAGTAACTTAAACTCCGAATGCAACCATTAACTTCAAATCTGGATTTGCTAGCCTTGCAATCCACCCATTCCTAAAACCCTTTATTAGGTAACAATTTAACTTTCCTCTTATTCTAATAAAGAAGGTGCAACGGTAACAAGGGCTTTTTTCCATTCCAATCTACTGAAATACCACCTCGTGTCCATTTGAAATGTTTCTGCAAAGATGATTCATTTTTATTAATCAGTCACTTCCATTAAGTTAATCCTTGCTATTGTTCCTTAGTAATTTTTCTTATACTATTGCATCAAATATAAACCACTTTGCTTGTGAAGATGAAGATCTACCAAACGAAGATGTCAGGATGCTTGAAATAATGCACTGAAATAAGCACGACTTATTTCACAGTCAATGTCTACTTAAAAGAGAGTCAATCTAACGAGTTTTATCTCCCTACTCAGTTGTCACCCCTTGAGGATAATTCAGTTTCTGAATTAAGGAACTTCTGATTTGACATTCTACCAAGATTCAACTGCAAATTCTCTCTATCTTCAAAAAGAAAAAAAAGAAAAAAAACTCCACCAAAATGTAGTTAGACACTTTGCTCTTGCCCCGTTTGTCATGCCAAAGAAAATCTCTTACAACCTTAAACAACCTGGGCGATAGCTCTACAATAACTGGTAACTTCTCTTTTTTTCCTTGTGTTTTTCCTTATGTTCCTACTGTCTGTGTGTATTCACACACCTGCCTTTACGTTGGAATGCAGTAAAAACAATCAAGCTTCTCTGTCCAGCAACACAATGTCCTGTCTACGCTGGTCTTAGCAGTTGTTCAATAAAGTAACATACAGTGCAAATAACCCTCTCTTGTAAAAGTCTTCAGTAAATGAAAAAATATTTTAAAGGGTTTGTGAATTTCTGGTCAAAAGGTAGAACATTCAGACATATTTTCCCCTACAAAAGAAAAAAGCATATTATTGTGGATTTTTTTATTCAGAAGTATCTCAGAACTGTCAAATCCCACATGAAAATCTACTACAAGCTGAAGACCAGACGCCAGTGAAGGGAGCAAAAAGGTTCATTCTCCTAACGTATAACATGATCAGGCTCTAACACATCCCTTTATTTCAACTGGAAGGGAATAGACACTGTATTGTCTTTACACAATCTCGTGAAGTAGAAAAAGATACCTTTAGAGCTGGGAAGAGTATCATTCAGTAGTAGTCAGGTTCACCCATATTTAAACTCCACCCCGAAACAATATGTTGACAGAGAAATAGCATAGTCCTCATACATACCCAATCACACCAAAGATCAGTATGTGTTTTAGATCAAACTTGTGGAACATGAGGACCTTCCCCTCAATTCCACCCCAGCAGACGAAAAGTTTTGCAATATCTTCAGTTACATTGTATCAGTGTATTGAGTCATATAAGAAAACAAATTAATTGGTACAGTAAGCCTTGGAATACTTAACTCCATATTGCTACAACTTTCTGAGTATTGCAGAAATTTGTATTGAAACTCTGTAATTGCACTGTAAAATTTGTCAAGGGAGGAGTTAATAGGTTGTGCCTGGGAAGAGGACAGTTGGTACTTCAGCATATGGGAAAGCATGGGAGGTATTTTGGGATTGCAGGACAAATAAATCAAAGATACAGTTACTTTTGGTCATATTGGCATCATAGTTCTGAGGTATAAGCGGTTGCCATTTCAGAGCTGTTGCATGCTTTCATCACAGCATGGGCTGCACTTGAGCGATAGTTGCAGGTTTTTCTTCACAAAAGAAAGCAGAAAAGTTCTCAAACAGAATTGTTTTGCAAAGGAAGGCTGTGTTAGGTCTTCTTTCCAACAGACCACCAGGGCTTTGTTTGAAAAGTTCCCTCTAGGGTGAGGAGCAGGACTCGTTTCTCCCTTAGGTGCTACTGACCTGTTGCAAAATTTCACCAGTGCACTCTAGTGCTGTATGCTGTGCTGCAAACTCTTGCAGTCCAGTACTTGCTTCACGAGCAGTAGGAGGAGGAGTCCTCCAGAAAAAGGGTGGGCTGGACAGACAGCAGGTAACAGGATGGTTTCTCTACTGTGAATTCTAAGATACTGAAAATTACTTCCTTTATTGAAAAGCAAAGCTCATTTGTAGAGTAAATACTGAGTTTATCTTGCTCCTTTATCCAGTGACTTATTTTGAAGAAGATTTGAGTCCATATTTTCCAAAATCTTTGATGAATAGCTTTACTTCCGTGCCTTCTGATTTATTCTACACTGTGCAGAGAGGACCTTTTCTTATTCAACACATAATTGCTGTATTTGTACATGCCGTGTATGCTGACAACAATAAAAAGTTAATGAAGAAAAGAACTGATTGTAATGAATTAGTAATATTGTTAAATTTGTATTTGGAGTTGATTCTTATTGTTGTGGGTGGAAGATGATCAATAGGAATATGTAATCAAGTTGTATGTGCTTTTCATCTCCTGAGACTCATCTTGTAAATGAGATGAAGAATCTCACAGGGTTTATCCTGTAAAGCTTAAAACTAAACAGAATAATTTAAAATAATCGCTTAGATTTCCTCTTACTAAAAGCTAAGGGAAAGCCACCAAGGTTTGGGAACAAAATTGTACACTTCCTAACGATTATAAAAGACATCACAGAATGGAATCATAGAACAGCTTGGGTTGGAAGGGACCTTAATGATCATCTAGTTCTAACCCCCCTGCCATAGGCAGGGATGAATCGTTGCATATATTTTCAGATACTTTTCCCGTTTATCTTTCAAACAAGTAGTTTTGTCAAGAGCATCATACTAGTTATTATACTTAGATATTGAATATTTTAGGACCATGCATTTTCTCTACCATTTAATTAGCTAAGCTTCAAAAGCACATGGTAGCTCAGATACTGCATTTCCACTGAAAGCCAGCCCTCCAGAAGACAGGAATAAGACCAGGAAGTCCCCAAGGAAATCATTTTTATGATGAAGAGACCTAATGTGCCCCAGTAAAGGTAAGGATTGATTGTTATGGCCTATTGTTACTATAATTAGAAGTCAAACACCAATTAGCAATTCCATTAATAAGATTAATCTCTGCAATATCTGCAGCTGAGACCCAGGGCTTGCGTGCAATAAGGCAGTGTGAATTTAAAGCGCAACAGCTATTCTGCGCTAAAACTCCCAGTTTGCATACTTACACCATACAAAAGAAAAAAAGCCTTGCTCTTTTAGAATTTTGAGTTCCTACATAGGCTATTGCTCTTACTACATCTTTCTCATTTCTCACTTTTTATTTTGTTTAAACTCGTTCTATCGTGATTTACACCACAGATCGGGACAGGTGTAATGCAGAGTGATGTCTCCCAAACTCTGGTTCTCAGCCACTCCCTCTGCACTGCACCAGGTCAGGGTAAGTCTAATTTTGTTTTCCATAACTGATAGACTCGGACAAATAGCAATGAAAAAAAAACCTTGCAATTCTGGATGTACTCTTCTCATGACAGAAGTCCACAGTTAGGCATCATTTATTACTTCCAAAGACGGAGGTAAGAAACACTCAAATCCAATCTTCCAAGTTAATATACTACAGAGTTCAGAGTACAGAAAAACTGAGAGAAGGGCAAGGGATGAAGATGAGGTGAGAAGTCACACTCTTACGCGCTTTGTATTTTTGTAGGTACCAAAATCATCATTTGTATGGAGGTTCTTTGATTTTATTTCATCCAAGTTTTGTCTTTTACAATAAATCTTAAACAGAATTTGTTCACAGATAAATTGGTTCTAATATGAAACTAAAAACTTATCTGTGCAAGGTAAAAAGAAGGCTTCTTTACAATTTATTAGTGAACAGGTCAAAAAAATCTCTAGGCATCACTTACATTGTAACAATACAACCGATCTCACCTTCACCAAATTTGCTAATGCTTGCCACAGCTTATTAACCAAGAGGCTTTGTGATGGACTTGCATTCTCCTTCCTTCCTTTGAAAGGAAGACCAGAGTAACTGTTACCTTTTCCAATAGCCCTTTGCTATTGTAGTCATCTGCTTCAACTGGAGATGCAACAGCTTGAGTCAAGAACCGCAGCAGCTCTCAGCTGTTCATCTGCACTCACAAGGGCAGGACGGAGGCTACCTGCCAATAACTGGAGCTCTCACGGAAGGCAGAGCCCAAGGAGCACATCCACGTGAAGCACGTATTCTGTTAATCACTCCGAGTGGAACAACCTTTATATTCTCCTCACTCTTCATAGAAGGTGTTCTCATACCTCATATGCTGTTACACTAATTATTCAAACCAGATTATTGTCATTTTGGTTTCCCCTCAACCGTAAAAATCCCAGCTCAACAGCAGCCCAGGACGGACTGAGAAGTCAACAAACCAATGTCCGTCTGTGCAGAACACAGATCTCAAGCGCATACTGTAATAAGCATATAACCTCTATGCCTTGGACTACACTGGTCCTTATTTAACTTTATAGTCTGAAAGAGTCCAACCAGCATCATTCACACAGCTTCAGTTCCCTGGGGGCAGCCTGATTGCCTTTCATGCACGCAGCAATTAAAGACTGCTCTAACAAGCACAGCATCACCTCTTATGCGTGCCATGGCACAGGTTTTGGAGAAAGGACAGAGCTGCAGATGGTGAGCTGTCATCTATGAGAAACAGAAGAGATTCCCAATGTCCCTGCAAATACACAGGGATATCCCACCAGAAGTCACTAAGAGAGACAAGAGCTTTACACCTGTGTTCTCACAGAAGGTCTGGGCACAGCCCACGTTACTAATCTTGAAAATCTGGGGGATGGAAAATTTTTCTTTGTTTCCATATCTAGCAAATAAAAGCTGGGAGTAAACTACATGGAACTGCAAAGGGACAAAGCAGTAGGTCTCCTGACCCTCCTGCAACCAGAGAAACTTCCAGAGAAAAAGCAACCAACGGATGAACGAACAGTCCGGACAAGACCTGGTAATTCTCAGAGACCTTTAAGCTTCAAATCAATGTTCCTTTAAAGGAGGTGCCAACAAGACTTGGATACATCCACAATGACAAAGGTGTATGTGCATGAGCACACACGTCCATAAAAAGGTACCTAGGGCACTTAGTAAGGATTATTACTGGAACCTGATGAGTAAAGGACACAATTATCATAAAAAGGATTAGTATCGGCTGCTAACTCCCACTTCAAATGGGCTTTTGTTGGAAGCATCAGTGCTGGTTCCAAAATCGTTGTTGTATCCAAAGGAATCAGCAGAGCTGAAGCAATGAGGCAATGGTGTCAGTGCTGGAGGGTACTTCTGAAACTGGCACTAATGGAAAGAAGAAAAGAAAAAGATGCAAAACATGTAAGAGAGAAGAAAATAACTTGCTGTAGTAGAGCCAAGGATATTGAGGCCTGAAGAAATGGCATAAGTTCGTTCCTTGGCATCACTTGCACTTTTAGCTGCAATATAGAGGCTACGTGAGGAATCTGTTGCTCAATATAAAGCCAAGGAGATTCCTCAGCCCCCAGCCAATAGTGTCTGGCAGTGCCAGACGTGAACAGCATAAGATACCCCTTTGGGTATTTAGTGAGAGAGAACAAGCCCATCTTTGTATCTTCAGTTGTAAGAATCTAGCTCAGCTATGAAGCATAAAGCTGGAAGTGTTCAGAAACCATACGATCCTGGTTAATCAAAAACCTCCAGCAGCACAGCAGAAGCCCAGCAAGCTGCATCCTTGACCATCCAAGTAGGATTTGCTCTGAAAGAAGGCAACAGAGAGCAGCGCTGAGCTCTAGCATAATCACAAGTTCAGAAATGGGTCTCAAAGCTCTTTTTCAGCTCTAGGCTCCAGCATTATGTCTGAGGTGTTCTCTGACACTATTAGCATGATAAATTACAATTGCTGAGATTCTGCCTAAACTCAAGCGTGCATTTTGTGTTCTCTTCAGCAGAGAAGAAACAGGGAGGAGTTCCAAGGGAATACAGGATGCATACTTTGCTTGAGTTCAGGCAATGACCCCAACCCTTACATGACACTGCTTGCATACCCTGCAGTGAGCACTGCACTTCATCACTGCATTTGCCATGGCTCTGTAGCCAAGGAAATACTCACCTAAACGGTAAGAGACCAGCAGAAAGTTTCGATTTTAGGAAATCTGTCCAGCAGCTGAAATAGGGCTGTTTATCATGATGCTACTTCTCTTTTGCATCCTCTTTTGGGAGCACTGGTGCCGAGCTGGAAGTAATGTCATGTTCCTTTCCCCGCCAATAGGAATAAAATCAGGTTGCTGGCATCCTGACAGGGAGGTGGCAGCACAGAGGAAAGCATGCCAAGCAGACATTTATAACGCTTCCCTCCTTATCTTCAGCATGACTCATAAGGTAACCAGCAGTTACTGTGATATCCTTGTGCAAAATGAACCACAATTCCCCCCCAGCTTAATGTGGGCAGACCACATCTGCAAACTGTGAAGTGCCAAGCAAACCTGGAGGCAATGCTGGCCACAGGCAGCATCATATCACTATGCCAGCTCTGCTCCTGCAACTACCTAAATTGTAATCCTCATTATTCTAGAAAAAGATTGCTCTCTGGTCGCAGGCATCAGTTTTGTTCCGTTGTGTACCAGTAAGAAAAAACAGGTGCCAGTTAAGCAGCTAGCTAGTCTATTTTTATACATTTAGGTCAATTGTCCTGTGAATTGACATATTTAGAGTTTGGGAGAACAGGACAAAGAAAATTTTGTCTATCCCAAAGTCAATTCCTTATGTTTTAACTATGGTTATTGCATTGCTCATTTATATTGTGATTCAAGATATCAAATAGGGAAAGAAGGTTATGCAGAACAAGTCTCATCCCAAGATAAAAAGTCCTTTTTTGTGTGCGTGTAGTTTTCTATGTTAAATAACTATGGTACTATCACATCTTCCTGTTCACAGACTGTACGTTTAGTGTAGTACCAGATATAATGGACTGATGTAACCTGGCTATCCACCATGGG
This sequence comes from Anser brachyrhynchus, assembly GCF_964034855.1. Taxonomy (NCBI): domain Eukaryota; kingdom Metazoa; phylum Chordata; class Aves; order Anseriformes; family Anatidae; genus Anser; species Anser brachyrhynchus. Next base: position 78,056,416 of record NC_137696.1, on the reverse strand, counting down.
ATGGAAGATTTCGAGAGCACAAGAGCCGATTCCAACACAAACAGAGGGAAAAGAAAGACTGGGCTGGTGCAATCACTGACAAGTACTGGAACAACTTAGTTCATGCTCAGATTTCAGGAATGCAATTAATTAATCACTACTAAGTACTCTAAAATCAAGTGAGCCATATCCCAGCTAATAGTCCACAATATAACGTTCACATAAGTATCAGGCAATGAAGATGCTCGTTACAGTGCCAGAAATAATATTTCCAGCAAAATATTATATTTAAAGATGAAGTAATTATATGGCATGGCAACAAAAAAAAGAGCTGTATGGTTTACAGCTGAGCTGAAAATCTATAAGAATGTATTTCCAAAAAAATACTCCCAAAGCTGGAGATGTGTATAAACAATAAAGGATTAAGCACATTTCTTCACTGTGTATCACTGAGGGATAGACTTTGCTATACAGGTTTAATACACGCACCATGTATAATTAGACTGTAACCAAGATAGGAAATTAGAACATACTAAGGGAAAAGAAAGTCCTTTGGTTCTTATTCAGGAGAAAGCAGTTTGTAAAACGTTATTTGTAATACATAAAACAACTGCAAAGGCCCTTTAAGATCATTGTTTTACAAGCTGTTGGTTCTCTTAGCTAAAGCTAAAAAAAAAAAAGCTAAAACTAAGATAAATCATAATCAGAAACAAGACAGACATTTAAGAGTGCATTTGGAAAAGGACACAGTCACAAGCTCATTATAAAAAGAGAAGAGTTCCAAGTCAAAAGCAAGGCCCACAGTGACTTCAGCAGAAGGCAAGACCTGGCTCACCACGGCACAAAATGAAACAAAGCACTGGCACTCTGCTAGCATGCATCAGTTTGCTCATATTTACATCACGCTACAGATCTAAAGTGCCATTGAAAATTCATTTAAATTAATGACTCCACAGTTATCACTTTCACAGAGAGTAATGAACCTTAAGTGAACCTGTGTGGGCATATTCAAAACCGCTTCGTTTCTGGAGTACCTTGGTAACTCTAAACTAGATATTATAATGGCTATTGACTTGCTCAAACTTAGATTATTAGGCTAGATTTTCAGCTGGTTGGACTGGCATAGCTCCAATGATGTCCATTTACACCAACTGGCTCATTATTAATTCAAGGTCTTATTTGCTCCTTAATGAACACTTCCACTAGTCACCTTCCCAGTGGCAGCTTTAAACGCTCAGAAGTTACCTCCATGGTGAGAATCATCATACTCAAAAACTTGGTTATCAAAACATAATGCTTTTTCTCTCCTTTTATGAGACACACTTAAGGTAAACTTTTTTAATCATTTACAAAATCAACTAAAATACCTCCTGTACCATAATTAACTAACTAGAATTATGCTCTCATACAGCATCATTTGCATATAAATATAAAAATGTTACAACCCTAAGGGGACATTAAGGACAAAACCAAACAAGAGTGGAATTAAATGGCTAAGGGGACAACACAGCCCCTCCTTAACGAGACTCTTATATCTTTGTCTTTTTTTCTTACTTATTCTCATTTCTGTCCTTTACCATTCATATATATTTTCCTTCTCTATTCCGTTGCTGTAAAATACTACATATATATTTTTAAGGCCTTTATTTGCTTTGGTCTTTTCAATTTTAAGATGCTATCCCTGCATTTCTAAAACAAGTCAGGCTACAAACATGTCACTAAGTTTGTGCATCCTCATTTAATGCGCTATAGTGGTCAGAAACACAGCTAACTGAAAATACGACAGCCTGTTCCCTCAACCTAGCAACATTCACAATTTGTCAAAAGGACTTCAAAAATTGAAATTGTGCAGATTTTCAACCAGAACTCATTAAATTCACTTATTTTTCAGTGGAAGAGACAACTGTCAAACACATGAATGAGAGCAACCACTATTTCTGATTACTGTTGTTACTAGTATTAAGTAATTGACTTTAAATACATAAAAGATATTTAGGAACTTGATGAAACTAGATTATCTCAGCGAGAGCCTGAGGAACCTTAATGGCAGGCTCAGTAATTCAGCTGTGACACGTGGTAGGTAAAAAACTTTATTCTACACTGCCCTTTCGAGGTAAAATATCCTTCAAAGTGTTGATAGCAAAAATTATTTTCTCAGTGAAACAAAATGGTACTCCACAAGACTGGCAATCCGATTCTGAAAATTCCAGTACGTAGGTATACCTAAATAACTCCTGAGTAACTCAAAACAAAAATACTCAATTGAAAAATATTATTTTTTTATTCTGAGTACCTCTTAACATAAGCTTTCTAATACCTATCTTGATTCAAATCTTTTTGATTAGGTTGTGCCATATACCCTAATTAAGAACTAGGCATGGATATTATAAGCGTTATACAAAGGGTAGGAAATTATTTTCATCGTGCAAAGTTTATAATAACCCAGACGAACAAAGATTTGTAATTAGCTAAGTACTGATTTTCCTTAACAACTGAGCAGGCCACTAAGATGATCTGGTATCACCATGATGTTGCCTATCAAATGCACCCCTGTGTATCTTGCTAAAGAAATTTACTACTTACCTGGAATAAATCCCACTGACCATGTTGTGCTGGAAAGAGAGTTCTGCTGTGCTGGGTCCAGCAGCTTTGGAAATGAGCAATACGACCAAACCTCGCATCTGTAAATTGTTTCGGCTATCGTACACAAAACCCCTGCAAAAAAGGAAAGAAAAAAAGCACATTTTTTACAACCTATTTTCACTGGTTATACCGAAGCGGAGAAGAAAGACTCAGACCTCCGGCTGCTATCATTTCATCAAGTCTATAAGATTCACATTTACATGAAAATAAGCTGCAATTATTAATCACGATCTTTTGTCATCCTTCACCTATAACTTACAATGAAATATTAATATTGCAGAGCAATGTAAGTAATCAGGATTAAATCTTGTTTATTTCCAAGCAGCAGCATATGTCCTGCATTTCATGTCATGTCATGAAAGGAGTATTTCAAGATAATTCAATGATATATTGTACCAGAAACATAAGAGCTTTCAGTTTGTTTTTTGAAGTACAGGAAAAAGCAAAAGAAGTCTCATTCTTCAAGAGAAGAAAGGGAAAATTGGAAAAGTACGACCAAAGTCTATAACCTGTTGAAATAAAAGTGTTTAGATCAGAGTGGTTATGACCAGACGACACAATACACACAACATGTCTAAGTACTTCAGGAGTAGACTTTGCAGAAACTGATGAAAACAGTGAAATAAAAGCTAAAATTGTAAAAGATAAATGAACTAGAGAGAGGCTGTTTTAAAAAAAGGAGCTGTTTCAAATGATGCACCTTTAAATTTGGGGTCAGAAGGAAGCCTGTTCTCTCTGCCCGCAAAAACATCTGTTGAAAGCGATTCTAAGTGACCACTCAGATGCACCATCTCAGAAGTTAGTTTATTTTAAAGTAAGCTTTGCTTTCCTTTTGACAGCAGTGTCTCAGATTGTATTCTTCCTGTCCTTGTCAAAGTGGTTTTCTACTTCCTATGATCATCAATAAGGATAAATAGCTACAAGAAAGGATAATATATTCCAGATGCTATTAAATCTGCAAACTAATTTCTAATAAGAGCTCTTATCTCCAATATTTAAATATTTGCTAAGCAAATAAGAACTACATCACAGATCACTAAGCACTTCAACCCATTTTGTTCCAGTATATAATTTTAACCCTAATCACTAAAGGAAATCAAAACAAACCTGTCTTTAAGTCAACTAACTGAAAGTTTCGGTGGTCTACCTTGGAAGTACATTTGAATAACATGCAGAAACAGTGCATGCAACCTAAAGTTTCATTTGGATTTTTTTTTTCCATTACGTTTACATCACTTCACAATGCAAGAATATCTTCAGTACACTATTTCATTTACGCAGACATAAAAACATTTTTAAAAGTCATAATTTAAATACTACTTAAATACTACTACAAATAACATCTGGAGTTCTCTTGCTGAGCCTTCACAACTTCTCCCACAGCGCTGGGGAATGGACCAAACCAAACCAGGTGCCTGCAGAAGCTCTCGGAGGAGAACAAGAGGGTCCACCCGTGCTGGGCAGTGCTGCACAGCTTAGCACTGCGCTGACTCCAGACCAGCGCTGCTCCCTTCGGAGAAGCGCCGGGCTCACGAACACATTCTCCATGCAGCCACATCCTACAAAGGCCGCTAACGATCGATGAAAGAGGAGGACAATATGCCTTCCTACCACAACCCACAACTTTTATAGCCCTGGCAGGGTCTAGCTAGCCAAGCCAGGACACGGCTTTTCCTTCTGTGCCCTTCTAACCTGCCCATGTCCTACAGTGTGCTTGGGAAGCCTGGCCAGCTCCGTGCCGCCATGCTCACCACAACACACACCAGGATGGTGTGAGAGAAGGCATCGACTTCGGCCACATTTCCAACCGAGAAGGCAGGTGTTTATGTCTTGAGGTGGCTAAAGAGCTCGGTTCAACTAAGTCTTAAGAACCAACTGGACACCAAACATTTATGGACAAAGCTGAAACTTTGCCAGAAACATGCACTAGCCACCAGTCTTAATCTGCAATAAATTACATATTAGCCTCTTAACAGAGCAGTGAAATGAAAATAGCAATTAACCCATTGCCTTGCTTGCTATCATAAAATAAACTAATCATAATGTTTCGGAAAACCGGGAGAACATGGGTAATCAATAGTTTATTGCCAGACAAAATTCAGCGCAGGCTGTGTTTAGCACAAGAGACTCCACAACACCTCCCGAGGAGAAGCCACGTCGCAAAGTCATCGGCTCCGGTCTTTCCATCCCCAAAGATCCTTTAAAAAAAACTGAATACAGCAACATAACAGCTGGTGAAAGGCAGGTGCTGTACAACTTCCCAGAGCAGACAATGATTTCGTTTTGTATACCGCTCACGCAGAGCTTCCCAACCATTCAAAGCCGGGAAAGCTCACGCGGCTCAGAACAGCTCCCGAGAACAAGCGGCACGGTGCTGCAATGTACAGCTCTGCTCACCGGGTACATGCAGCGAGGGATTTTAACGTGGGGAAAGCTGCTTGCCTTTAGCATCCTGGGAATTTACACCTTACATACCTTAACTCTTGCCAAGCACATGAACGAATTGCTTTTCTTACCATATTCCAGTATATAGTTAACAGAACATGGCCAACACAGTTAAGCGTTTAAAATTCTACACATTTCCAAAGTTGGAGCCACAACAAACATTAAACTACTCAAGAAAAGAAAAAAAATAGAAAATATACATAATGAATAATGTATATGCATATATATCCTGTAGTGAGAATTCATGATAGTTTGTGGTGGTGTAAGTACTTCTCTGGCTTGAACTCCAGCTGACCACATTACTCACAAGCAAACAAGTTACGCAGATGATGCAGCTGAATACAAACAGAGTCCTCGTATTTCCTCAACATTTTTTTACAATTCCATCATTTTTCAAAGAAAAATGCTTTTAGGAAAAAAAAATCTACATACATACTCTGGTGAAACTGGAGTGCCTTTCTTACTAAGTGCAGGATTGCATGAGAAGTGAGTGGCACTTCTAAAATAAATACATATACATATATAAAACAAATTATGCTGATACTTTTATAAAGCCAGAATGCTTCATTTCTTCATGCTCAGTGCTCTACAGTTTCCCAACAGACGTGTTATTACAGAAAGTAGGGAAGAAAGCTGTCCACCACAAGATTTTAAAACACTGACCTTTAAATAAGCCACTGCCCAAATAGCCACCAGTAGAAACAAAGCACTGCAGTGCTTTCACCTGAACCAAGCCTCGGTAAGGAAGAACAGCGAATGACCTGTGCTGAAAACATTTGACGAGATTCATAGCAATAAGGAAAGCAGTTGTTTCAGAGCTGCTCGGGGGGCTGCAGCCACATTCGCCAGAACACCTTGCGTTCTCAGCAGAACATCACTAACGTGATGCAGATGTGGTGGGGCAGAACAGAACCTAAAAAATAAATAGTATAACAATAAGGTGCAACGTCATTTCTACACCTAGTCATACAGCCTATATCCAAACCTATATGGTTTGGATGCAGTTCTAGACAGGATTTTCGGCGAATTACCAAACCCATATTCAAAGTCTCATACCCTCCAAAAGGTGACTGAAGTTGTGTTACTGACATGTAACATATCCATACTAAAGCAAACCGCATTAGACTTGAAACAAATAAAGCCTACGGTGATCATCCTTTAGAGGTTGGAAACTACTGCAGCTACTTGACATGGCTTCAGGGGTCACATTCACATTCAGAATTAAGCTCCCAAGAGATGTTCTGCACAAGTAACAGCTACACAAAAGTCTTCCAGATGGTGCAATTAGTCTTGATGGGTATGTGGCAGGAGACAGGTGCCTCTAGGGAAAAAAGTGAACTAAAAGCAACCCAAGTGAAATTGTGCACACAAAAAAAAAGATGCATCAAGCTGAGGCTCGCTTGGAAAACCTCTGCTGAACACTGCACGTACATGCACAGGGTACCCTCAAAGAAACATTAGGGTAATTTTCTTACAGGCTGGGTACCTCGCAAATAACATACTTCATCCTCAGGGGACCACATGCCAAAAAAAGGCAGGTAAGTCAAACGCTGCGACTATCTGGTTTTGCTAAACATTAAGAATTTCAGGGGGAGGGAAGGGGGAAGCATTTACTCTAGATGTTACCCATGTGACAGAATAACCCATCTGAAAACTGACAGATTCACAGTTTTAAATACAGAACACTGCTCACAAAAAATTAATCTCACAGCACAGGGGAGAAGAGCCTAGCTCCGAAACATGCGCAGTGTGACACTGTGCAGACACAAGAGACTCACACCACCCACTCAAGCAATGACACTGGCTAATAGCTAATGTGCTGCAAATTACACCTCCTACTACCAGGGTCGGTCTGCTGCAGAGAATAAATCAAGCAAACATGAGCATTTCACTTAATGCTCTGTGTATTTTTCCACATGTGCAGCCATTTCAGTAGACTTTGCAGTTAAAATATGAGCCTCAAATAATTGTCAGGTTTAACTCCAGTAGTAATTCACACTTCTATCAATAAGTAAATAAATAGAGCATTTACTGAATGCACCATTCCTATTTTTGAGCAATCAGTTAAATACTGTGAAGATTTAAAATTATTTGCACTACAGGAGGTTATGAGAAAAAAAACAGCTAATGTTCTTATTTTTTCATTAAACTCTGGATTCAAACAACAGAGGAGAAACATGGCAAATAGAACGGTCGCCGTAAAGAAGAGATGGACATTGGTGAAATATGGGAAGGAAAAAAAAACAACAACACAGGCAACTGGGAAGTCAACTGGCTGTGAAGGTGGGTATAGCAGAAGAAAGCATATCTATGTGTAGTAGTGCTAGTTCCAATGTAACCACTACGACTACAGAAAAAAAAATCCAATCAAAACAGACACGATAAGGTACGTTGGGGGAGTCAAAAGGAAGGTCGCTAAATGCTTTGTCACGTTGTTGCTGTTTCCCACATTTCTGCTTATTACCAACACAGGTATGGGATGCTCGGTTTGCAGCACCGCTGTCAGCTGTCCCAGCAGGCCACCAGGATGTCCCTCCCCCATTGCCCAGGTACTCCAACCACTGGCCAGCTTGGCTAGGGGCTGAAGTGAGCAAAGTGCTGTGCTCTCACCTTGCCCTACCTCTCCAAGCATTTTCTTGGTAGTGTCCCAGTGACAGAATCAATCATTTTGGTCTGGGTCACACGCAAGCTCTGTTTAGTGAAAAACAGGGAAATATACCTGGTGCTGAGCAGCCATCCCTCTGCCTCCCCCACTTCCAATGTTGAACAAAAGGAAAATTCTTCTGTTGAAGAATGAATCACCTGTTCATGCAGTCCTAATAAAAAGCAACTGGGAAAAAAGTCTGTAACACAACCAAAATAAACTATGCTGATGATTTATAAGCCTAGGATAACACTTTTGAAAACACAGTTTAGTTTTAGGCTGAAATAAATACTGCTCTGAAAAAGAAACATCTCAATCCTACCTGACAATCCCAGATGTGACAATATAAACACAGTTTAAATCTGCAACACCTACTTTGTTCAACATAGAAAGGTTATCAGGATATACTCGTGGTTATGGGTGTAAGCACATTTGAAAAAAAAAACATTTTTTCAAAATTAATTATAACTGATGATTCTGTATCTAGTGCTAGAGGTAAGCCACAGAGCTGTTTGGTGAGACTGTTGGCTGCTTTATTAGAAATGCACGAGGTCCACTGGCCTCAGGGCTTTTATCCAATTTGCTTTATTAATGACTTGTCAGAAGTAAATAAGAGAAAACTCTCTTGACGTACTCATTGTTTAAACAGATGTTAAACCGCTGTATTATAGGTGCACTTATCTGAATCATATGATTCACTATATGACCATATGACCACACACAAACACGCATACATTATTCAGAACATTATATATTTTGTGTATGTTAACAGCAGTCTATAGTGACTTATTTTCAGCAGCTATTGAAGTTTCAGGTATGTATTAAATACCCCTCTGCACAACATATCTTCAGACATTAAAAATACATGTTTATTGCAACATCTAAGGCTAGAAGGGGATCAGCCTTCTCATGCCACTTGTTTTGAGCACAGCTGACCCACTGGAGGCTGCAGATGAGGACAAGCAAGCTTCAGAAGCTTGCTCCTGGGCTTGGACAACTGAACATCTCTTCAAGTACTATCAGCCAGGGAGAGTGACTAAAGAACACTTAACATACATTTAAGCTGTGATTTTTAGGAAATTTAGGTATTTAAGTGTCCCAGATGTTAGGATCTACTCCAAAATCCAGAAACACTGTGTTTTAAAAATATTAATTACGTTCTTCACAAAGCAAATAGAGAAGAGAGAAGGTTGCAGAAGTATACGTGAACATGAATTCAAAATCTAGAAGATGTTAAGAACCTTATAGACCTAAGTAACCTGAAATTTAACAAGGATGAATGCAGTCCTGCACCTGGGACGGACTCTAGCCCCCTGCATTACTGACTGAACCCAAGGCAGCTCTGCTGAGAAGGTCCCAGTAGACCACAGGCACCCATGAGCCAACAGCGTGCCCAGGGCTGCACCAACAGAAACGTAGCCAGCAGGTGAAGGGAGGCGATTATTCACCTTTGTTCAACCCTCATTAGACCATGTCTGTAATTCTGCAGCCAGTATAAGAGAAACAGTGACAAACTGGAATGAATTCAGCACAGGACAACCCAGTCAGGCTGGGGCCCTCGCCCTGTGAGGAACAGCGCGGTCCTGGGCCTGCACAGCCTGGAGAAAAGCTCCCAAGGTCCCTTCTGACCTGAGAAGCTCCTTGAGAGTAGGAAACAGCTGCTCATTTTTCACAGGGATTCTGCTGACAAGGGGAAACGTTTCTTAACTGAAGAGGAAAAATCCCATTCAAAGTTTCATCGCTGCCTAGCTTAGTAAATGTGATCTTCACAGGGACTCTGTGCACAGAAAGGGAGAAGAGCATGGAACTTGGGGTGGATTGCATCTTTCCAGAACTAATTTATCTCAAGAGAAAATCTTGAGATGTTAGTTGTAAAAGTCTTCTGGAAAAAATCAGAGTACCCTTCAAGATCAGGAGACCCATCTCCTCCTGGAGCTGCTGCGTATAGTTTCGGCACATATCCCAAATACCGTAGCTCTTTTTAAAAACTTCAAAAAAAAACTTTTAAACATAGTAATGATCACAAAAGATGGATCCTTCTAAAAATCTAAGAGAATCAGAAGATTAAATAAATTTGTGGCGATTCAGACTGGGCAAGACCTCACAAAAATCAACTACCATCATAAAGATCACGTTTAAAAAACTACAGGTTTGGGGGGCAAGCGCAAAGCAAATACTGATACTTGGCCCTGGCCACTTGGCAGTGTACTGTACTTCACCATTTATGGCTCCTAGAAACTGAGATAGCCTTTGAATTCTTAAAAGAAATTTTTTCCCTGGAGCCTGAAGAATCTCACTTAGACATCAGGATCAGTCTATCATCCCCTGCAACTACATTAACTAGGCTTCCCAATGGCAGAGGTTATACAAATCACATATACTTGCATACTTTTTAAAAAAATTTTGAGGTACTTCTTTTACAATAGATTATCCCCTAAGATCAATGGGAGGAGTTGCTAATTAATTTTTTAAAAAGGCAAAAAAAGCAGCTCTGGACTCCCAATTTTCTGCGAAATTTATGAGCAGCTGAGAACCAGGAGGAAAGAGGTTCACTGGGTAAGAAGAGGACAACCACCTTTTTATTCTTTTTTTTTTTTTTTACATGAGTGAAAATACGCAACAAATTAACTGAAGTTTTGACGGAGTTGCCTTTAGGTTGCATGGTCATCTAAGGTCTGTAAACAGCCTGCTATAGAACAAGTCTTACAAGGAAGAGCTGAGGGAGCTGGGGTTGTTTAGCTTGGAGAAAAGAAGGCTCAGGGGAGACCTTATTGTACTTTACAACCACCTTAAAGGAGGGTGTAGTGAGGTGGGGATCAGGCACTTCTCCTAAGCACAAGGGATAAGATGAGGGGAAATGGCCTCAAGTTGCACCAGGGGAGGTTTAGGTTGGACATCAGGAGAAATTTCTTTGCTGAAAGAGTTGTGTAACTGTTGAAGTGGCTGAGTCACCATCCCTGGAGGTCTTTGTGAAATGTGTAGATGTAGAACCTAGTGGCATGGTTTAGTGGTGGACTTTAGTACTAGGTTAGAGGTTGGACTAGATGACGTTAGATGATTCTATGATAGACACAAAAAAATAATCGCTATAAAATTAATAGCTATAATCATACATTATCTCAAACACATTGATTACTCAGAGAAGAGTTTTATTTATTTGTTTGATAATAGTGCCCTCACACCATCGGACACTATGAGTGTTAGAGGCAGGGCAGAAGGATGTGTCATCACCTTAAGGATGACACTGAAGACACCACAGAAGAATACATGTTTTTAAACCTACTGCCAATCTCTGCTGCTTTTCCTAGTTGGTGTTTGACTTGATCTTGGAATGTGATGCGGATAACAGGCAAGCTAATACCTAAAAATGCAGTCAGTATCTGAGTGCAATTACTCTGACCAGCAGTAGCTTGCAGGTCTGGCGCCCTTATTTTTCTAACCACAAATACTTAGACAGAAGCCTAATTTTTGTGTGTCTGATTTCTCCATCAATATTTACTTTATTTAAACTTTGTGGGAGGTCTAGCACCCCGCCGTCAACCAATATCAACAGGTCTACACAAGCACAAGGCTACCTTTTTGAAAACAGGCTCGCAGATGCAAGAATATTCTGCTAAGTGAAAGGAATTATAAATACTTTGGAAGAGTTCTGTGAGTGACAGAGATATGATTAGCTTCACAAGGCTAATGAATTCAGACACCTCTAGAGGTACAGTGTCATTTCAGCAATATTGTAATTGTAAAACCTGTCATAAAAATGTATTTTGCATTAAATAAACTCTACTAGGGAAATGCAACAATGAAATAGGTCGACTCCTGGTCATTACCTCACGATGAAAACGCTTACAGCATGTTTTACAAACGTATTGAAATATAAAAAGGCAAAAATGTTAGGATATGCATTGTCATTACAGAATGATCCAAAAAGCTCTTTTAACCTTTTGTGCTCAACAATATTTCTAAATAACAGCTTAACTGATCTTCAGCATTATTCAGATGGTTGCAAGTAGGTATTCCCTAAAAACAGACAGCTCTTTACATGAGGCTCAAGTTCTCTGCTTCAATGCGTTTTTTTTCCACTTAATCCAAGTAGCTTAATCCAAACACAACAAGAATCCTGTAAATACAGATCTTCCTTTTAAATAGAAAGAAAAAAAAGAGTTGTTTTAAGTGGTTGAAAACCAACCAGCACCAATAACCCAACTGCAGTACAAATTCTAAAGACTTTACATTTGTCACAACCCACTGAAGTTAAATGGTCATACACAGCAGAAGCCTTTCATGAACTGGGTGGGTGGGTGTACGTCAACAACAACAGCAAAAATGACTTAAAATGCTGTGGAGAATTATGACAGAATGCAAGGCAGCAATATGTACACACAGTTACAAATTAGAATAAATACTCTTTTTACAAATATAAACACTTTTCCATAAACACAGATACTATAAAAAATGTGTATTATTTCCAAATAACACACACCAAGGGCTTCTCAATGGTTTATTTTAACTAAAAAAAAAAAAAAAAATCAATTTTAAGCCAACAGGGGAGAAAACAGACAAACCTAGACCGTAACTCCTACTGGTATTATCTTAATTTTGTTTTTCTCTAGGTTCCTGATTCCAGAGGGTCACTTGTCAGTGAGACCCAGGTGGATGACTGTGATAACTGATTAATCTGTTTTTGTTGTTGCTGTTGTTTTTAAACACAGTTAAGAATTTTTTTTTCAATTTGACCTCAACCCAAATTCCCTAGGTTTCACTCCAGTATGTCAATATCACAATCAGGCTAGTTTGCCTGAATAGGAAAACCTCCTTTATAAAAGATAAACACAAATATCTGCCTCCTTTTCCTGGATCATAGCGAAGCATCAAATAAGCTCATTAAGTTACAAAAGCATGCTTTAAATTTATGAAGTAATGAAACAAGATACGGTGCAAAAATGCTGAAAGCATTTTACAGTGAAGCAAATGTTAGAAAAAAAACATTGGAAAACTTTAGAGATTTTCTATTCTTTCTCCTTCAGAAAAAGACAAGACTTTAGAAGGCTTGAGAATTTAAGCAAACACTTGTGGTTTTGGAAATGCTGGTTTCCGTGGCAACCAGTAAGGTCTTCTTTATATAGCATTATAAACAGATGGTAAAGACCGGTCATGTTTGCTTCTTTGCCAGCATATCAATAGAACTGCTGTACTACTCTATCTAATGTATTAGAGTTATTAAGTAGCTTGGGTATTTGAGCAACAAAATCTACAAGTCAGACATGCCTAAGTAGTGCTTTTTTTTTCCATAAACACAGGAAGATCCGCAACAGTAAAGTCACTGTAGTCTATACAGTCAGACTTCTTTGGCAATGCTTTTTATAAATGTTTTCTCAGCACTTGCCATGCAGGGTACATTACTACCACAAATATGAATCTGACAGGGATTAAAATAATGAATTTGAACAGGAAATAACAGTGTGACTGTATTAACACCCACCGGCATTAAAGTGTGCTTTAGAATTATGTTCTTGTTTTTATTACACTTGGAATTGTTCAGAGAAAACACAGCAAACTGTAAACTTACCTTCGTTATGTCACAATACGAGGTTACTCTTGCAGATGATTTTGTATTTGTGAAATAAAAAAAAATCTTTACATTTTAATCTTTCAGTTGTAGCTCTGGTACGCAACATACAAGCATTCTTGTTTTATAGATGGCTGGAACTATCAAGAGAATTGGATTTGGTACTGCATTTGATTTGATACCTCCCTGGAAAAGTCTGAAGCAGTAGCTACCAGCACTGAATGTTAACAGATTCTTGCCATTGCGTTCCTCCCGTGTTTCAGCTGGGTAGTATGTTTCATGCCATAGCTCAAAATAAATAAATAAATAAATAAATAAATGGAAAAAAGGAAGAAAGGCGGATGCAGAACCCCATTAGGTTTACTGACCATTTCAGGAGCCCAACTTATTTTGATCTGAAATGGATAAGAATGGATATTACCTGTATTATAACCAGATTACAAATTACTTTATCAACATACTACTAAAAAAATAAATTTGATCCGACTCCCACTGAAATTAATCAGAAATTTTAATCAGGGTTTGCATGAGAAATTCCCATAAAACAGTTAAGAAAAGTAAACAGAATTTGTAAGGTCTAATGTTTTTTGTTTTGTTTTTCACTAAGCAGTAGCATCTCAAGGACAAATGCAGTACCTGAAGGGTTGTCTTTTCTTTACTCTGAATTAAGACTTCCAGATCTACTTGTCTAATCTGCTACCAGCAGTTATCACTAATAAGCTTGAGATTCAACAAAAATCTCCACATAACTCCAACCCCTCAAATTCACAGAACAACCAATAACACATTTTTGAAAAGTATAAAACTACTAAAGGTGTGAATACGTTTGGCACAGAGAGCTGGGGTTGCTTAGCTTCAAGAAGAGAAGTCTTAGGGGGAAAATCTATGTGCCTAACTGATGGGAGGGAATAAAAAAAAGACAAGCTTGTAGCAGTAAGAAGTGAAAGGACAAGAAGCAATGAGCGCAAATTGAAAGAGAGGACATGCCATTTACATATAAGAATGTTCATTTGTTAATTGTAGAGGCCTACAGGAAACCTGGGGAGGGACTCTCTGTTGGGGAGTGTAGGGAAAGGACAAGGGGCAATGGCTTTAAACTAAAAGAGGGTAGATTTAGATTAGATATTAGGGAGATTTTCTTTACTCAAAGGGTGGTGAGGCACTGGCACAGGCTGCCCAGAGAAGCTGTGGATGCCCCATCCCTGGAGGCGTTCAAAGCCAGGCTGGATGGGGCTTTGGGCAACCTGGCCTGGTGGGAGGTGTCCCTGCCCATGGCAGGGGGTTGGAGCTGGATGGTCTGTAAGGTCCCTTCCAGCCCAAACCACTCTGTGATTCTAAGTGTGGTCTCTTCTTGCAGAGGGAAAAAAGAAGTAGGATAAGAAAATGCAACTACAGCTACAGAGCCTTCCAAATTAATGAGATTTCAATTTCACAAAGCCCTTTTAAAAGGGGGTAGCAAACCACAGCAATCATTTTATGAAGGGCCTGAACTTCAGTTTGCTGAATGTACAAAAACAACGTCATATTGTTGAAGCAGCAAAGGGAGAGAAGGGCAAAAACATGTTTTGTGTCATTCAAAAGGATTTTAGGCTTCTCATGGAAGAGACAAGAAAACCTAAGCCTTCACGCTGGCTGTTTTATTTACGTAAGATGTGACACAAAAAGATGGACCACAATTTCAAAGCAGTATACCAACGCAAATAAAGAAGAGACGGAGATTCTGCACTGAAGTTATGTAGTTATTCAGGAAAGGCATCAGTGGTACTGACCACCTCAAATTTTCCTGGACTGCCTGGTGCCAGAGTCTGGAGGAATTACTGGAGTCCATGAGAAAAAAGCTGGCAAGAAGAAACAAGACAGGAATGTGAAGCAGGAACCTCATTTCTCTCCGCTGGAGTGACCTCGACTGCATGGCAAACATGTAGAAAGCAGCACTGCTAACAGAGTGGAAAAAGAGCCACTCCACAACTGCCAAAAAGGAGGGCACCTTACTAAATAATTATTCTTGGAGTAGAATCAAGAATGAAAAGAAAAATGAAAAAATGAATGACATGCCAGACTTGTCACTTTGCTTTAAAGAAGCCTATTTACCACTTCAGGTGCCTACAGTACAAGGAAAACTTATTCACTACAGAGTCAGGCAGCCTTGGAAAAACTTTCAAGACAAATATCCTAAGAGGAAAGGTGAAATAGAAGAATCTTCTTCAGGCAACCTGAAAAATCAAGACTTTCCAAGGTCCATCACCTAGAGAAAACTTTAGCTCTACAGAACTAAAGGTGAAGCTGCCAGAAGCAAAATTACCCTACAATTACAAGTCACAGAGAAGGAAATTTAAAGTCACTGATTTGATCCTGCCTCTAAGAGATACAGAAGCAAACAAAAAAGAAAGGCTAGACTCTGACAATGGAATAGAGCACTGACCTTAAACCTTTGCTGAGACAAAAGAAGGAGTGAGAATGAAGAGACAAATTTCTGGCTGTGATTTGCAGGAAGATAACTGACATTTTTACACAATTTATAAAAAACATGTAGGTTATCTAATCATACCTGGAATTGTCTTATAACCTGACATATTTTGCTAGATAGCTCTAAACAACACAAAGTTCCCATTGACAGCAACGCAGAATAGAATTGGCACTTTCAGCAGTAGCTTATCTTCAAGCAAATGATGATAGAATTTGTCTCGCATAAAAAATGTGGACTCAAATCGCTATAGGAAGACCAGCTTATTTTGAAGAATACTCAGTTCTTTAAAGATCTGAAAGAATGTTTCTGCTTGATACTACAATTCAACTGTGATAAAATATCTGAATTCTTATCTTATAAAAAAAAATTCTAATTGGCCTGGAAGGAAGAGCCACAAGATGCACCTTTCACACATGCCATGTGACATTATCCAAACCAACACCACCTTAGTAAGGAAAGATACCAAATGCTTCCGAAAGTTATTCTAAATTTCCAATATTCTTTAGTTATATTAAAAGCAAGCTCTTACTACTACAATGGTGAAAGAGATCCATGTAAAGATATAACTCACTGAAAAAAGTTGACTACTCCCAGGCTTCTTGTCCACTTGAGTGTATTGCAGAATTGCAGAAACATTGCAGAAACAAGAGATACCTTTCCATCAAAGGTGCAGGAGACTGAAGATGAGGATGAGGATGTCGGAAAATCAACAGTAATTACCCGGACTCTATACCAGCGTGAGCTACGAGATGTGCGAAAAGATTTTGGTCGCTGTATAGGCGAGCAGCTTGTCACCTGGCTGCTCCGGTGCTGGGACACGGGAGCCAATTATGTGGAATTGGAGGGCAAGGAAGCCAGGCGGCTGGGATCCCTTGCTAGGGACGCATGCATTGACAAAGCAATTGGAGATGGAGCACAATCTCGCAGCCTCTGGAGGCGTCTCCTGTCAGCTGTGAAGGAAAGGTATCTCTTCAAGGAAGAACTTGTATGTTTACCAAGCAAATGGACCACCATGGAGAAGGGAATTCAGTACCTGAGGGAATTGGCCGTACGGGAAGTAATTTATAAGGACCTAGATGACGCACAAACATCCGCAGATCCAGATGCAGTCCAGTGTACACCACCCATGTGGCGGAAGTTTGTACGGAGTGCCCCACCATCATATGCCAACTCATTGGCAATACTAACCTGGAAAACGGAGGAGAATCCCACAGTGAATGAAGTGACTAAAATACTCCGGCAGTACGAAGGAAATCTCTCCTCTTCCCTAAAGGCCTGTGTCTCAGCTGTGGAGAAACTCTCTGAAGAGGTCCACCAACTTAAAGAGAATTTATCTTCCCCTCCACCTGAACGAACCAGTGTCCACCAGCTAAAAGAGAATGCTTTAGAGAAACTTTCTGAAAAGATCCACCAACTTGAAGAAAGATTATCTTCCCCTTCACCTGAACGAACCAGTGTCCACCAGCTAAAAGAGAATGCTTTGGAGAAACTTTCTGAAAAGATCCACCAACTTGAAGAAAGATTATCTTCCCCTTCACCTGAACGAACCAGTGTCCACCAGCTAAAAGAGAATGCTTTGGAGAAACTTTCTGAAAAGATCCACCAACTTGAAGAAAGATTATCTTCCCCTTCACCTGAACGAACTAGTGTTCACCAGCTAAAAGAGAATACCTTGGAGAAACTTTCTGAAGAGATCCACCAACTTAAAGAGAGTTTATTTTCCTCCCCACCTGTACAAACCAGTGTCTCAGCTATTAGGGGTAAACGTTCATCTATGCAAGGAAGACAATATGGTGGGCACACACACCGCGCCACCCTGTGGTTTTACCTACGTGACCATGGAGAGGACATGAGAAAATGGGATGGAAAATCTACTGCGACCCTAGAGGCACGGGTACGTGAATTGCAAAGGAAAACAATTGGGAAAAAGGAGTTCTCTGAAAGGTTTGCTGCTCCAACTTCCAGCAGGCAGTCCTTTAAACACAGAAATGAAGATTCTGACCAGGACTAGAGGGGCCCTGCCTCCAGCCAGGGGGAGGAAAGGGACAATCGAGTTTATTGGACTGTGTGGATTCGATGGCCTGGCACGTCAGACGCACAGAAGTATAAGGCTTTGGTAGACACCGGTGCACAATGTACTCTAATGCCATCAAGCTATAAAGGGCCAGAGCCCATCTGTATTTATGGTGTGACGGGGGGATCCCAGCAGTTAACTGTATTGGAGGCTGAAGTGAGTCTAACCGGTAATGAGTGGCAAAAGCACCGTATTGTGACTGGCCCAGATGCTCCGTGCATCCTTGGCATAGACTATCTTAGAAGAGGATATTTCAAGGACCCAAAAGGGTTCCGCTGGGCTTTTGGCATAGCTGCTTTGGAGACAGAGGACATTAAACAGTTGTCTACCTTGCCTGGTCTCTCAGAGGACCCTTCTGTTGTGGGGTTGCTGAGGGTTGAAGAACAGCAAGTGCCGATCGCTACCACAACTGTGCACCGGCGGCAATATCGCACCAACCGAGACTCCCTGAGTCCCATCCATAAGCTAATTCGTCAACTGGAGAGCCAAGGAGTGATCAGCAAGACTCATTCACCTTTTAATAGTCCCATATGGCCAGTGCGAAAGTCTAATGGTGAGTGGAGACTAACAGTGGACTATCGTGGCCTGAACGAAGTCACGCCACCACTGAGTGCTGCAGTGCCGGACATGCTAGAACTCCAGTATGAACTGGAATCAAAGGCAGCCAAGTGGTATGCCACAATTGATATCGCTAATGCATTTTTCTCCATCCCTCTAGCAGCACAGTGCAGGCCACAGTTTGCTTTCACTTGGAGGGGAGTCCAATATACTTGGAATCGGCTGCCCCAGGGGTGGAAACACAGCCCTACCATTTGCCATGGACTGATCCAGTCTGCGCTGGAGCAGGGGGAAGCTCCTGAACACCTGCAGTACATCGATGACATCATTGTGTGGGGTGACACTGCAGAAGAAGTTTTCGAGAAAGGGAAGAAAATAGTCCAAATCCTTCTGAAGGCCGGTTTTGCCATAAAACAGAATAAAGTTAAAGGACCTGCACGAGAGATCCAGTTTTTAGGAATAAAATGGCAAGATGGACGCCGTCAAATCCCAATGGATGTGATCAACAAAATAACAGCTATGTCTCCACCAACTAGCAAAAAAGAAACACAAACTTTCCTAGGTGTCGTGGGGTTTTGGAGAATGCATATTCCAAATTACAGTCTGATTGTAAACCCGCTCTACCAAGTAACCCGTAAGAAGAATGCTTTTGAATGGGGCCCTGAGCAACGACAAGCCTTTGAACAAATTAAGCAGGAAATAGTTCATGCAGTAGCCCTCGGGCCAGTCCGAACAGGACCAGATGTAAAGAATGTGCTCTACACCGCAGCCGGAGAGAATGGTCCCACCTGGAGCCTCTGGCAGAAAGAACCTGGGGAAACTCGAGGTCGACCCCTGGGGTTTTGGAGTCGGGGATACAGAGGATCTGAAGCCCGCTATACTCCAACTGAAAAGGAGATATTGGCAGCATATGAAGGAGTTCGATCTGCTTCGGAAGTGGTCGGTACTGAAGCGCAGCTCCTCCTGGCACCCCGACTGCCGGTACTAGGCTGGATGTTCAAAGGAAGGGTCCCCTCTACGCATCATGCAACTGATGCTACATGGAGCAAGTGGGTTGCACTGATTACTCAGCGGGCTCGAATAGGAAACCCCAGTCGCCCAGGAATCTTGGAGGTGATTATGGACTGGCCAGAAGGCAAATACTTTGGGATATCACCAGAGGAGGAGGTGGTTCGTGCTGAAGAAGCCCCCCTGTACAACAAGCTACCGGAAAATGAGAAGAAATATGCCTTGTTCACTGACGGGTCCTGTCGTATTGTGGGAAAGCATCGGAGATGGAAAGCTGCTGTATGGAGTCCTACACGACGAGTTGCAGAAGCTGCTGAGGGAGAAGGTGAATCGAGTCAGTTTGCAGAAGTAAAAGCCATTCAGCTGGCTTTAGATATTGCTGAACGAGAAAAGTGGCCAGTTCTCTATCTCTATACTGATTCATGGATGGTAGCAAATGCCCTGTGGGGGTGGTTACAGCAATGGAAGCAGAACAACTGGCAGCGCAGGGGCAAGCCCATCTGGGCTGCGGCATTGTGGCAAGATATTGCTGCCCGGGTAGAGAACCTGGTTGTAAAGGTACGCCATGTAGATGCTCATGTGCCCAAGAATCGGGCTACTGAAGAACACCAAAACAACCAGCAGGTGGATCAGGCTGCTAAGATTGAAGTGGCTCAGGTGGACCTGGACTGGCAACATAAAGGTGAATTATTTATAGCCCGATGGGCCCATGACACCTCAGGCCATCAAGGTAGAGATGCAACCTACAGATGGGCTCGTGATCGAGGGGTGGACCTGACCATGGACACTATAGCGCAGGTTATTCATGACTGTGAAACATGTGCTGCAATCAAGCAAGCCAAACGGTCAAAACCTCTTTGGTATGGAGGACGATGGCTGAAATATAAATATGGAGAGGCCTGGCAGATTGATTACATCACACTCCCTCAAACCCGCAACGGCAAGCGCCACGTACTTACAATGGTGGAAGCAACCACCGGATGGCTGGAAACATATCCTGTGCCCCATGCCACCGCCCGGAACACTATCCTGGGCCTTGAAAAGCAAGTCTTATGGCGACATGGCACCCCAGAGAGAATTGAGTCAGACAACGGGACTCATTTCCGAAACAACCTTATAGACACTTGGGCCAAAGAACATGGTATTGAGTGGGTGTATCACATCCCCTATCATGCACCAGCCTCTGGAAAAGTTGAACGATACAATGGACTGTTGAAGACTACACTGAAAGCAATGGGTGCTGGGACATTCAAAAATTGGGATACACATTTGGCAAAGGCCACCTGGTTAGTCAATACCAGGGGATCTGCCAACCGAGCTGGACCTGCCCAATCAAACCTGTTACGCACTGTAGAAGGGGATAAAGTTCCTGTAGTGCACGTAAGAAACATGCTGGATAAAACAGTCTGGGCTACTCCTGCCTCAGGAAAAGGCAAACCCATTCGTGGAATTGCTTTTGCTCAGGGACCTGGATGCACTTGGTGGGTAATGCAAAAGAATGGGGAGGTCCGGTGTGTACCTCAAGGGGATTTGATACTGGGTGAGAATAGCCCATGAGTTGAATTGTAGTATGTTAATTATTATATAATAATGTATGTCATCACTACCATGATTGCTATATATCATAGATGAAAATGGTGATTAATTAGAATGTATTGGACAGAGTGTAACCTGAGCATGACATAAATGGTATGGAATAAGGGGTGGATATCTGTCCTGGTTCCAGTTAGGACAGAGTTAAGTAGCTCATAGTAGCTGGTAGGGTGCTATGTTTTGGATTAGGATGAGAAGAGCGCTGATAACATGCTGATGTTTTAATTGTTGCAGAGCAGTGTTTACACCAGGCCAAGGACTTTTCGGCTTCTTGCTCTGTCCTGCCAGCGAGCAGGCTGGGGGTGCAGCAGGAGCTGGGAGGGGACAGACCCAGGACAGCTGACCCAAACTGGCCAAAGGGGTATTCCATACCATCTGACGTCATGCTAAACAATATATAGGGGTGGCTGGCCGGGGTGGGGGGGCCGGCTGCTCGGGAATAGGCTGGGCATCGGTCAGCGGGTGGTGAGCAATTGCATTGTGCATCACTTGTTTTCTTACACATTATTATTGTTAATACTATTACCATTATCACTATTATTATTATTATTGTTATTATTATTTTCCTGTCTTAATAAACTGTCTTTATCTCAACTCACAGGCTTCACTTTCCCGTTTCTCTCCCCCCATCCCAGAGAGGGAGGGGGGAGGGTGAGCGAACGGCTGTGTGGTGTTTAGCTGCCAGCCGGGTTAAACCACAATAGTAAGGAAAGATACCAAATGCTTCCGAAAGTTATTCTAAATTTCCAATATTCTTTAGTTATATTAAAAGCAAGCTCTTACTACTACAATGGTGAAAGAGATCCATGTAAAGATATAACTCACTGAAAAAAGTTGACTACTCCCAGGCTTCTTGTCCACTTGAGTGTATTGCAGAATTGCAGAAACATTGCAGAAACAAAAAAATCAGCAAATATAACTATGACAAGACTACATTTATTTCCAGTATTCAGTTATTTTATCTTATAGGTTTTTTTTGTTACATAACCCACCACAAACACCATTTTGCCATTTCAGGATTACCTCGAGCAATACACAAAAGTTTATAGCGAAACCTGGAAAAAAAAATGTGCTTCAAACAAATAACCAACACCTTCTGACACCAATAACAACAAATGCTCCAGAAAACCTGCCACAACTATTGCACAGAACTGGCAGTGCTACATCTCATCTGTAGAAAGAGTTACATGAAAATCAAATCCCAGATTTCAGGATCTTTCTTAAAACTTTCAGCCCATGTTTAGCAGCTTCTATGGAATGTTTTTTCACAAATTATACTTTGTTAACATTATTAGAGTGCTGACTTGCAGAAAATAAGGCCCTACTTACCTGTTAACACTGGTTTTCACCACAGTAGTTTTCCAGCTGTTACTTTAGCTTAACACCAACTAAGCCTGACCTCACCTAGTTCATGTGAGACAGTGGGGGGCGGGGGGGGAACAAAAGAAGACAAAAAACACTAATATTTCTTGATTGTGGCATAACTTGATTAGCCACTACAATTATGCTAAGCTACATTCTGCTTATGACCTGCAACTACAAATTTTTCTGTAAGTGTGAGTAAGTATCAGGAGAAAGCAGAACCTCAGTAGAGTTAAACAGCCAGCTTGAGCTTGGTATCATGAATGAAAAGCTCTCTGAACAATTTCAGTCCAGGGAAAAAAATTTCGATTGCATGCTCAAGATTTTAAATTCTCAATCAGCACTAGCCTGATTTATTCTTCTATCCTGCTGCCTTTGGTTAAAACAAAACCACGCATTCAAATTATGTTTTCTTACCACTACACTGCACATAACAGTGCTTTTATTACTTCTAACGTATAGATATGTATTTGTCTTCTAAAATAAAGTTCTAAGGCAAACATTTCAATAGAAAATGCCTACAAGATACCTTACGAAAATAAAACTAGATATTTAATAAAAATTGAGAGAGAGCATGACAGAGACACAGCATAAAGAACTTCTTTTCCTCCTCCTATATTATCCTGCGTTTGAAGGATAGAGCTTGACTTTGGATCACAGCCAAAGTACTTTGGCAAACTTGCTAAAAACTTTCACCAAAAAACCAATAGTCCAGTTATATTTTTACTGTAGTGTGCTGGCAAATTCTCGAGTATAACAAAATGTGTTCTCTACCATGCCAAAAGCAGGATACATTTTAATACTTTGAGGAACCATATGCACTTTCCTTGGGATTTGTTAGCACAAGAAAAAAAGAAAAAGGTCGTTCTCATAAGTGAGCCTAATTTGCACATACAAGTTTGCAGCCAAGGAATATGTTTGTGTGCTATGATTTTTTCCCCATCCCACTAAACATTTTTTCTTCCTTACTCAAGTTAAGTGCACTTCATCTGTGATTTCAATTTGCCATTGAAAAAAAGCGTATGTAAGATGAGCTGTAAAATTACAGGATCATGAAATGATGTAAATTTAAATGTCAAAATGTAAATGAAAAACGTACAGATATCTTAAAAGCATGTCATTGGAATTATATATTAGAGCTTGTTTTAAAAAAAATGGTAACCACTACAATTATAATACAGTGTTTTCAACAATTTTCTTTACCTATCAACTTTGCTCTTGCCAGTTGGCAAATACTGTTTTAGCATTGTTAGATGCCATTCCAAACAAATTTCAGAGATTTTTCAGAGATTTCGTTTTCTCTCTTCACTAGACTATGAAGCAGTTGGTTAGAATGCTAGAACTTTTTGGTGCCTCTGTGTTTGTGCTCAAATGTCTCCGTTCTGCCCACGAGGTCAGCCACAGCGGATCTTGAGGTTTCTAAAATGAAACACGATTAGTATTTTGTGGTGAAATGTCAGCGATCTGAAATAAAGAAAAGGCAGAAAATAAAGAAATCGGGTTCTCCCTGGAAAAAAAAACAACAGTATCTGTTTCTTCTCTTTTTTTTTTTCACCCCCTCTATTCTGGCTACTCACTCCCCAATAATAATAATAATAAATAATCACAAAGGTCTTCCTTCTCATTACAACTTTTAGCAGAGGCATGCAAACCTGCTATCAGGAAACTGAAAACACTCTACTGGAAAAAAATAAAGTAGAAATCATACAAAAATCTTCAGACATAATGCAGTCTAACCCCGAGGCAAAACACAATGCAGAAAAATGGTCTGTATACGCATTCCTGCCCATCTAAGCTTTTCCTTAATAGCCAAACCTCAGAAGAGGTCTTTATGTAGAGACAAAAGTATGGATCCACCACAAATTTTACTCAGTCTCTCCAAAGAAAAACAAAAACAAAACAAAATGAACAAACAAAACACCAAGAGCACACATACTGTAGTTTATAACCTGGATAATCTTTAACGTGGATAATCTTTCAGATAAACATACAATAGCCAGGGATGAAAAAAGGCCATTAATACTCACTGAGGTTTAGCCCAACTCCTCTGTCCAGTGTGACAGGTAAGCTTTAATATTTTGGTGGCTGAACTGAAAAAGTATTGAAGTAAAACTTTAAGTACAGGCCGCTAACACTATAAAATCAGCAAACTGCTAACATTATTCTTGACTGCATTAGGCAAAGTACCACCAGCAGGCCAAGAGAGGTGGTCCTTCTGCTCTACTCCGTGTTGGTGAGGCTGCTCCTGGAGCACTGTGCCCAGTTCTGGGCCCTCAGTGCAAGAGAGGCCTGGACATACCAGAGAGTCCAAGAGTGTCACAGAAAGAGCCAGGACTGTCCAGCCTGGAACAAAAGGAGGCTCAGGGGGATCTCAACGTGTGTAAGTATCTGAAGGAAGGTACAAAGAGGACGGAGCCAGGCTCTTTTCAGTGGTGCCCAGTGCCAGGACCAGAGGCAGTGGACACAAAGTGTAACACAGGAGGCTCCCTCTGAGCCCCAGGCAGCCCTTCTGTGCTGTGCGGGTGACGGAGCACAGGCACAGGTTGCCCACAGAGGCTGTGGAGTCTCCTTCTTGGAGATCCTCAAAATCCACCTGGATGTGGTCCTGGACAAGCAGCTCTGGGTGTCCCTGCTTGAGCAGGGGATGGCGCAGGTGGCCTCCAGAAGTCCCTGCCCACCTCAGCCATGCTGTGATGCTGTGAAACTTCCTTCTAGATTTTATGCTTACTATCCTCCCTAACTTTTCCAAATTTTAGCTAAATAAGTTCTTCACACATATGCTCGCTTCAAATGGGTTCCACTTCAAAGGCAAACTTGTAAGAGCTTTGCTGTGTCAGCAGACCAGGCACTGTCCTGCCGCACACCCTCAGCAAGCTCCCCAACATACTTCCTCTTTCACCACATTACAAATTAGGCGAGGGTAGGCTCTTAGTAACAAGCCACAAGAAGGGAAAGAGGTAAAAAGAAAAAAAAGCACATCAAAACTGTGAAATGTTATGAGTCAAGTTTCCTATTCTTTCAGGAATAAGAGCAAGAGAATGAAGCAGATAGAGATCAAACGTTACCTTTCAGGTACACATTGAGATTTCCCTGCTTTTGGAAGACCACTGTCCTTTTTGCAAAAATAGGATTCTACTGACTAATGCTACAAAACAGAATAATAGTACCAGAATGACAGTTCCCAACAAGCAGGATATCTCCCAAAAGTAACATCTTCGTAGAGAGTCTCGATTTCGCCCATCTTGGCGAGACAATAAACTCCAAATTACTGACAGCCTGTTATCTCATAGGCAAGACCATATGGGTTCAACAAGTTACACAGAGCAAAAATACAAAGCATGATGCCCATATGCAAAAGTATTTCACATCCTCATCCAACGTAAATACACACAGCAGCACCCATTCATGAGAATTCCTTCAATGTACAGAAATCACTGCTTCAAAAAAATAGCAAATCCTGCAGGCAATTTTACTCTTTCCCCATGGCAAGATCTAGAAGGATACATGCTATGTTTAAAGACACCAGTAACTACTAGTTCCGTTCACTACGCAGAACTTGAGATCAAACCAAAGTCTGTAGTCAAGTTATCAGATCCTTGTCCTCTACATTTAATGATTGAAAATGATAATTCAACTGTCAAGGGTGCACCTGAAAGTTATAGATAAGTCAGAAATCTAAAAATAAGAACTTGTAAATGTTAATAGACTGTATATAGAAAATGTCAGTCCTGGTGCAAATTCTCAACAAGTAAAGTTTAATTAGCTCCCCTTATTGACCTTTTTAGAATTGACTCCACAGAGCCTATTCTGATAAAAGAATAAAAACAGTGTACTCAGTCTTCTGACTGGTGACTGTTTATCAGAGAACACTGTTAATGCCATCTAGAGACTTGAATGACAATGTCATGATTTAATGTTCCAGGCTATAAAAGGGAGGACAGACATTTTAATTCTTGGCTTGTTTCATCTACTGACTTTACTATTAAAGTTTAGTAGAATATACTGTCCTTGATGAGGGGTCCAGTGCACAGTCATGTATTAGGATAAACCCTCCTTCTTTCAAATACTACGTATGAAGATAATCCCAATGTCCTAGTGTTTTTCCTAGCATTTTTAACTTAAATTTACCATTTCTTAATAAGATGTGTGACAATGATTTTGTAGTACTGGTGTTCTCGTCTCATCCGACCTATTATGCTTACAGGAGTAGTGAAATACAAAACTGCATACTTTCTATAAAATAATATAATACCAGAATAGTATAGCAGTATTTACATAAGATAACACCTAACCACAGAACATTGAATTATTTTTTGTTAGGCAACAATGCCACTTCAAATTTACCAAACATCTTTAAAAACCACAAAAACTAGGACTTAGGAATTTATCACACTTCAATTTAGCTCTGAAGGAGAAGAGCATTTTAGACAGTGGATCAAGCAGATAAATTCAAGTTAGCTGGTATAAATGACAACTAAGATACATAACTTGTAATTCCAGGTATATCCAAAGTTATTAAAATGTCAGATTCTGATGACTTAAATTACTTCAAGCCAACAATCTATGAACCAGCACAAAGCCTTTCATTTTTCATCATATCGGAATTAGAGTACTTTTATGCCTACATGATTATGTTCATTATATCCAAACATAATACCAGCTACGAACATATACAGAACAGTTTGACCCCTGCACTATATTGCGTTATTAAAACCACTGTAGTAAACATACAATGTACTAATGCAAGAACTTGTCTTGAGACAATTCTTCCTTTTAACCATGATCTTCTGTCAATTTCAAGCAAAAAAAATGGTTTGTGCAACTGAAGTTCTTCTGTCAGTCTCTCAGAATTATCTTCTTTTTAGGAAAGCTTTCAATGTAACTGATGAGATGAGCTAACAGAAACAAATATTCCCTTACTAACCTTGTATTTTCTTCCATTTTTGCAGAAGGAATATCTGCATCCTGTACTTCTTCGCAGGACTGATTCAACTAAATGATAAAGTACCATTTATAAAAAATGAGTTCTCATCTCGAATACTGTGGACATGGTGTTTCTGATAAACTGTCATCCCACTATTAGGTTGCAGCTAGAAGGAAAGGAACAAATGCCTTTTGCTTTTTATTCTTTTACCTAATAGCATACCATGACTTCTCAAAGCATACATACAAGACTACAAATATCACATTAGCATCTCCCGAATTTTGAACGTCCAGATGCACATCTGCTTACTCTTTTTTAAGCAATTTTATTGAGTGAAAAGACAGAGGGGAATGGAGACAAATGATTTAAGTAGACACCACCAGGACATTTGTCCTTGTAAGTGACAGCAGCAAAGCACACAGCAACTTAAATGAGATCTCCCCAAATACAATCTATATCTAATAAAAGAATTTTTTTTTTTAAAAAAAACATATCCAATGCAACAGCACATACACAATGCAGCATGACTCCAAAGTGGTTATGAAGTGTGTATGGCTGCTGTGTAATCCAGAATAGTATTGCCACCAACACCAAAAAGATAGTGCTCTCAGAAATGCAAATCAGTGTTTAATTGAGGTGGGGCTTTTCCCCACACATTATTCTAGAAGTTAGAATTGTTTTCCATCACCGCTATCCTCCATGCCCATGAAAGCATACAACAGGCTGTAAGCTTTAAACATGAACTTTAAAGTTAACTTCTTAACCTAGGCTAGAAGGACTTTCTGGAGGCCCTTGGAAAACACAGCTCGTCGAGGTCCAGTCTTGGCAGTTTCTGTGGTTGGACTTGAGCTCTGGGCTACTCCTTGCTGACCTTTCTACAGCGCATCCTACAGCAGTGCTGGCTCCTTACCTCCCTTTTCCCCCCCTACACCATGCTGCCCCTCCTCACTGCAGCAGTAACTGCCACGCACGCCAAAGCTCCTGCCCTTGCTCTTAATGCCGAAGAAGGAGGAAAAGAAGGGGTCAGAGCTAGGCTGGCCGCTGTGCCACAGGTCACAGCAGCCATGGGAACTGCTCTTCTTGTGGCTGAGGTTACCTGCAGGTGGACTCACAACCACCAACTCCTTCTCCAGGAGAAGCCTGGCACAAGCTGAGAATGGACGAGGTTGGCTGCTGAAGCAGCACTGAAGAAACCATTTCTTATCTAGGAGAAGGTTCCAGTTGCACCAACCCGCATTAATCCAGTGAAGTTTTGTGGTCCATGCAATTCTATCAAGCATATATGGAAGGGAAAAGCATTGTATGTGGCAAAAAGTGAAGGAAAAGTGTTCATTAACTTGTAAAATTACATTCTTCTCTTTTAATAATGCTGGATATAAATGACTGAGGTCCATTACTACATGCTCTGTCACACAAAACCTACAAAATTTCATATTGGAACATTCAGTCTCTGGCATCTCTTACAACTTAAGGGTAAAACCCAGCTAGTGAAAAACTTTATATTCCTTCTTCAGTTACTATAACTTCAGTCAGCTGATTTAGAGTTAAGATCTCCTCACTGGCTGTTAAGGTTAGTCAAAGACTGTTTATTAATGTTTTTTCAGTGGAAGGATCTTCCAAAGAAGGTTTTCAGCACTGTCTAGGACCAACAAAATTCCAAAAATTTGCCTAAGTCTCTTCTGGAATTAAAGTCCAGAATAGCCCCAGCAAGAGCACTTCGGCTAACAATCCTCGGTTTCTATTTTCACACTTCTCCCCAAGACCCACATCATCACTCCACTGTCGCTGGAGTGCCCAACGCAGGGGAGTAACAGTGATTATTTCATTATGCTATGTTGTGCTGAAAGAGGAGGATCAGAGCCATGAGAGTGCTGGGTCACTCGATCCTATCATACCCCCGCAGACAAGCTGAATAATCACTTACAAAGTTATAGGGAGATATAAGCACTATCAGCACTGAGCTCTTGCATGATTTCATAGACATTTAATCATTTTGAATGCCTCTAGACATGTGTCCTCATCTAAACTTGAGCGTTTTGAAGTATCCAACAAGGCTGGCTAATGTTGCATGTTACCGCAGGTCAGCGATCAGCAGTCCCATTTTTGTGCAAAATAATTAAAATTTTAGAGACTGGGCTGCAGTTAAACGTGTCCTTAAGCTCCAGCAGTGACATGTGGGATGAGGTGATCTATTGCACTGTTCAAGTCAGGTAAATGGATTTCTTTCAGGGGGAGACCAAAACATCCATTACCAGAGGGTGCCGTGGATGTTCAATAGCTTGCTTTGCTTCCTTCCTCAAGAAGGAGCCTGAACACATTTCACAGACTCCACCATTCATCTTCCTACATGTGAGCATATGCAGTGAGGATAAAGTCAGTTAAGGGTAGAGATCTGTTCGCCATCAGAGCATCATCAGGCATCAACTGAAAAGATGACAACTGTTTTCTCCCTTACAAGAAAACAAAGCACATTTAAGAATGAAGTTTATCAGCAATAGCTAGGGAACAGTGATACAAACCATTTGCTAACCCAGGGAAAACATTCAGCAAGCTGGCCTACACAGTGCTATCACAGTGACTTGCTCTCCATGTCAACACAGCAGTGGCAGCACCAGTTTTGACTTTTTCTTTCCTAGAGCCACACAAAGTCACATATGCAAGATGTTCACAAGATACTGCTTGGGGACCACTGTTACGGGTCTTTAAATTGCTCACGTCAGTGTAACTATGGGAAAACATTATTTCATAAAGCAATTTTAAGTAATTACACTGTTCAGAAAAGGCCAACATTGTTCTGCAGTCAAGTCTCTCCTACTCTCTAAGACTCTACACGGGGAGCTGTTCCAGAAGAGTTTCTTGCACTATAGCTGTGCCAGCTAATGTAGGTTCCTATCAAAAACAAAACAAAAATCCACCATCATCAAAACATGCACATAGTCTATTAGCTTTTTGGCCTAAGAAGAAAATTTACTCTGCTATTCAATCTAAAAATACAAGTTTTTCACTGAAGTGTTTGGGCTGGGGGTTGTGAATAAGTTACTTTTTAATTTAAGAGACCGACAGGCTGATACTTCTTTTCCCTGGATCAACAGCAAAATATCGTATATTTGTAAACATACAGTTCATTGTTACACCAGTTGCAAAGTACAAGATACATTTCTCCCAATATCAAAACCAGAAGAATTCAGCTCAAATATTAGTTTTTTTCCTTCAAATATTGACCCTATACAAGTCTGAAGAAACTTTGAAACAGTTTCAAGTAAACTGCTTCAGATGAAAACTGAAACTGGTTTTTGAGTTAAAAGGAAAAAAATTCAACAAAACTGCAAGCATACCATAAGTCAGACTTCATCCTTTTTACTAGTTTTACAGAAATATTTTTCTACAGGGTAAAACTGGTCATTTTCCAGACCAAAACTATTTTTTCAAAGCAAAGTCAAGAAACAGGATAACATGGATGAAAGCCATGATCTGAACCAGAAAAAAAGACCGCTGTTTCTTCAAAATAAAGCTAGAATGTTTTTCTGAATTTTCGCAACAATTCACCAGGGGACGGCGTAGCTGCTGCATGGATGGCAAGTGTAGCATTAAATTGTCCATATCATGTCATGAAAAGTCTCTTATGGCCAGAAAAACACCAGATTTTCAAATAGTTCATGAGAAGCCTGCTAATGTAGTTCTGAATTCCAACTCATCAGTCAAGACTTCCCTACCTCGCCTTCCATTTTGCTATGGCTACAGTAAAAGCTATGGCATAAATCCATCCCCATTTGGAAGCTGCCTGTTTGGTATATTTATTCCTAGCTACAAAAAACTAGACTGAAGTGTTTGAGATTCTGAACTACACTCAAAATAAAGGCATAAACACACTGAGAATACCTGGCACATACCATCACAAACTCTGCTTATTTGTAAGTGTGGGTTTTTAAAGCTTAACGCAGTGATTTTTTTTTTTTTGGCATCTTGTGAAATACAATTTCATGCTGAGCTCTATGGCACTTCACAAATTTAGAATGTAGCTGTACACTTCTCAGTTTCGTGAACTTACACATTAATTGCAATGAGGTAGTGAAATTCCTGTGTTTTTGTTTGCTTTTCCATTTTTTTTGTTATACTGGCACTAACCTGAACTTCAAAAATTTGTACAAACTTCAGAAGTGACTTGATAGTAAAAGCTATAGATTTTTTTACTGTTATCTCAAGCTGCAATGACCAAGATCTTTCTGTAGAGCACGCAGCAATGAAAGCACTTGCCATTCAACAGAATAAAATAAAATAAATTCTCCTACTGGCATTTTGAAAGGGGAAGTTCCGATAGTTGTGCTGGCAATGCAACAGCTCAGCACAAACGTGGCCAATAGCTTACCCCGTTAATATCAGGGTACTTTCACAGCAAGGCAGAAAGACAATGCATTTACTGGCACACAAGAGATGACTGACTTTCCCTAATTTCCTGCCCATGGCATGGGGTTGGAACTAGATGATCTTTAAGGTCCCTTCCAACCCAAGACATTCTGTGGTTCTAGGATTCTAATTCAGAGGCCACATTTGGAGTCACAGATGACAATACAATTATGATATTAAATTATCTTCATAACTGTTAGTAGAAATGACAAGTTTGATGATATAAACACAGTACTTACGATGCAGCTCCCCTATTACTGCGAGACCCCAACAAATCAAGAACTTTTCTTTAGACATTTTTATCAGTTTCAACACTGCAGATATAAAATTCAGCTTCATTTTACATATGTCAAAAAGGGAAAAAAATTCTAATAGTAACAGCACCACTGATCCCTTTTTAATTTGAGGATTGGTCCTAACACTATTTGGAGTGTAAGGAACTGAAACATCTATCACTACACACTCCCCAGACAGGGACCTGAACTTCAGCTGGCTTTCAGCAGGCTCCTAAAACTGCTGCTACAAGCACTTTCGGTTTGTCCCTCTTTGTCCTACCCCCAATTCCTTACCCTCTCCCTCGTGGCCCAGGATGTAAACACAAAAGCAAGCTATGAAGAGTCAAAAGTTACTACATCAGCCAAGCTGTGATTCCTGTCCACTCCTAGCCTGAGGCAAATCCCAGATAATTAGACTCAGGTTAACCTGCCACGAGAAAAAGGTCAAGCTACATTGCATTATTTTGCATTTGCTCTGGGCTAGGTGAATGCGCATCATTCAGCGTTCACAGTTTATTTTACAAGCAGTAATCTGACTGCATACCCATTGTAAGCAAGTATCTTTTAAAGATCATGGGTCGAGATAAAGCTGTACTGTTACAGCATGCAACACAAAAGACAGATCCTGAAAATTTAGCACATTGTTTTGGGAAATAAATCACTACTGTCCAGCTAAATGCTCCATAAAACCATGAAAGGAATTGATAGAATTTTTACTGTAAGGGCCACCATAAATCTGTGTTTAATATCTACCCACCTATCTACCCACCTCCTCTCGTGTAAGACTTTGAGCTTTTTAATAAGTGGGATACAAACACGACACCACTTTTGTTAGTGTAGATTATCATTTAAAGTGCGATATTCTTCCAACTCACATTCAAATGAACACCAAAATGAATTTCATAAAAGCACAGAAAGTTCCAGTTACTCACAGAGAACAGACTTTTTTTCCCCAAAAAGCATCCTTCAACTTTACAAGATGCAAGTGCTCATTTTATAAACGTTTTTAAACTTTTTAACCTCTACGGATCCATACATGTCTTCAGAATTCCCAAGATAAGCACAGTAGTCCACAATCAGGAAAATCTCCTCCATTCTTGGTCATAGCTCTTCACTTTTTCCTTTTGCCTTTTGGAAGGCTGTTCATGAACCTTTTGAACAATATGTAATTGTTGAGTGGCGGATGAATTCAATAAAAACAAAAATCAAAGTGTTAAGGAGAGAGTAAAAGGTCTCCCAATGGAGTCAATTCCTCCTCTCCAAAAGGCGCTTCACCTCCGATGGAAGTTCTCTTTTCCCAATGCTGTGGCAAATCATCCCACCATCGGGTCACAGCTCTAAGATACAGGGAGTGGGAGTGCCTTAATTTACATTTTAATTGGAAAGCCACACAATGAAAACTCCCTGTTCCCTCTGGCTCCAGGGCTCTTCTTGACTTGTGGTGACCCAGCAATCTTCCACTCGGGTCTGCTGGGGCTTCTCTTCTTAGCTGAGCATGAACTCAGGAGGCAGGAGAGTGGCCCTATGCTAGGGAAAAGCATCACTTCCAGGACTTTCACTAACAGCAGGATTCCTGTAGCCATCAATCAAGTTAAAATCACAAAAACAAAAGCCTCAGCTAGCTAGTTCTTCCTTTAAGAAGAAAAGACAAAGAGGAAAGAAAAGCCTCCAAGAAGCTAGGAGATGAAGCCAAAACTCTGAACCCAGAGTTTTCATGGTCCAGGCAGGCTCCTTCATTACCATGAAAGGAAAAATAATTGTTTATGTTATCTTACAAGGTATAAAGAGAATTATTCATCTCCCTCTGTGCTCTTCCTCTTGAATAGGAATTACCAAAATGCTGACTACTCAAGCTGCAAGGACGTAAGCACCCTACTGCATGGCTTTATAATTGTTTCCTTATTCATTGCAATCCAAGCACAGTGCAGAAAAATGAATTATTACAAACGTACAGCCAAATGACGAAACTAATTATTGGTCCAAATTACCTGGACAGCGACCCTCTGAAGTTCTCTCCTATAAATGGACACAGAAAAACATTCACACAAGTGGTTCAACATAAATTTGGTGCCCTGCTAATATAAAGGATCCTAACAGCTGGAAAAAATACTATCCTGAGAAGTGTTTTCAGTTTTGCTCTTTGGTTTGCCCAGTAGATTCCTACCCTAATAACTGACATGATGTGATGGGCATTCGGCATGATGCGTGAGGATTTAACTATGCAGCTCCCATTATTAACGGGACCCCATACGCAATTCCCATTGTTAACAGGACCCCATTGTTATCCTCTTGCACGCTAATCATGTCACTTAAAACCAAGAGGAAATCTAATCGAGGATCAACTTTGGCATCTGCTTTTACTCTTTCAAGCTAATGGTAACCTTCGCTTTTCTGCACATGCATTCATAGGCAAATTCTTTTTGAAGAAAAATCATTCAAATCCTAAATTAGAGGAGAACTTGAGCCAGAAATACATGCATTTTCACTACAAGAACTTGCCTAGTGGAATTACTCTTAGCCACAGCTTCTTGGAAATCAATTATTGAGAGAAAGCCTATATCCATGGAAGTTCAGTTAAACAAGAGCACACAACACTTCTTTTAACATCCACTCTTAAATAATGAAACATCCTCTGTTCTGCCCAAACAGCTCCGCTGATCTCAAACTGTTTATGATTCCTACTATACGCAACAGCAAATAAGTACTGATTTATTTAAGACTTTAAAAAGATACTAACAGACTTTTTTTTTTAATGAAGGGCTCATGTCACATACTGCAAATTATTTGAGACTTTTCTTTATCCCTGAAGGCTTTCTAGACACCTATAATATTCTAACCCAAGATGCAATCAAATAACAATGGAAAACAGTACCCTACAGATTAAAATACTACAGTCAAAAAAAATCAACTTGATGCTTCTGTATTGAAGCATCTCATTCCAGATGCTCTCTTACGAGCAGATACTTGCCTTTCATATCTGCAGACTGAGCAAGTGCCCAATGGCAACTTTCCCATAATTTGTTCATTTACCACCAGCACCATTTCCACACACTCTTGCTTTTTGATGTCTGATCTACATCTGAGGTTCACTTTCATATTTTATTTTTTAATCCACAAAAGGACAGAGTAAAGAGACAGAATTCCCAGAACTCGAGGCCTGGAGCCTACTTGTTTAATGTGCACCTTGACAAACACTGCGTACTTAAAATTGGAACCAAGCTTTTCTATTCTTTTTTTTGTTTTTCCCTCTGGGGGCTTGTAGGAGCAATAATTTGCTTCAAAACTTTGGTTTTTTGTCAGGTCTGAGTGAAAAACTGATTCAGAAATTGCAGACTTCTTATGTTCTGGAATATAATGCTAGGTTAACCTGGCCAGAGAGGCATAGTCTTTCAATCACACGCACAAATAGTTTTATTACATTTTTTTGGTGGTGGCAGTGGTTTGTTTTTTTTTTAAAAAAAAGCAAAAGCTTACTTAGGAATCAGGTTGGTACAAAGTAAGGGCTTTGCCTCTTCCTATTCCTGGTCCTATAACATGGAGAAATTAGAGTATTTCCTTTTTGCTTTCAGAAGATCATCAGAACAGCCGCACGAGTAAAGATACTCTTTGGTACTGTAGCTGCTTCACTAATCCAACTTCTGATGCAAGTGTTGATGCCCCTTCTGTGGTAGTGTATGCATCTGGGAAAAATCCGCTCTTCTGGGATTAAAAGAATCTTTTGATTCAGGATTTAACAAGATGAAAGTACAGGATCAACCCTGACTTACCATCATTATATATCTAATCTCCACTTCTGCAGCAGCAAAGTCCTCAATGGATCTCTGATCTCACTCAGAAATCTTTTCTTCACGCATCCACTTTCCTGCATTGATCCAAGGACTCCTTCAAATAAAATGACTAGGGAATTTTAGATATTCACAGTTTTAGCTGAAGTAGGGGTGTCTGTAAACCTGAAACACTGTGAGCATGCATCATTCACCTCCCTTCTGCATAGCTCCTCAAAAGAAGACATCCATCAGACTTACTTCAATAACACAGTGTAGGACACCACAGATTGTGCTTTTTGAAACATTTGTTTTCTGATGCACATCATAAAAGCTGTCCATAGCAACACCCACCCTCAGATACAGACATTGACATAGCAAAAATTAACTCCTGCTAAACATGTAAACAAACAGGCTGAAATGTGGATCCCAAGTCAAGATGCTGCAATGACCTACATCGTTAATTTGCTGTACACAACAGACACCTGGCAGAAAGCTGCCCAACGCAGGCTGAAGAGGCCTGTGTTGGGCACTCAAGAAAAACACCCCTTGTGAATGCTGAGCTCTTCCAGCACAGATGGGAACGCTCCCAGACTTGTTGCTGCAGCCACACGCCAGACAGCAGCTATGGACTTTTAACCAATGGCAACTTTATAGGGCTTAACCATTTTCCAGATACTGTCACCATTACCACCTCTACCTTACCCACATTTGGTTTTGGCTTACACACCTCCTCTTCCAAAACCACAACACTGATTCTTCGTAGTTATTATTCATATCCTTTCACATATACATCCTTTGCCTACTGCTAGCAACTTGCACCTACACCCTGTTTGCCTACCGGTCTGTGGAGATGGTAATCCTCTTCTTGCAGGACAATAAACAGACCTAGCAGGGCAGCTGCAGATTTCCATCGTTATTTCCAAGATGTGCCTTCACAGGAACGATGATAGAAGGAATACTAAGAAAGTATTTAGGATTCACTACTCCTGTCAGAGAAGACAGCTTTCAAAAAGGAAGCAGAGCCAAAGGGCCAGTCATCCCAAATACAGCTCATGGTGGCAGTATGATTTTAAGTAATTGGTATTTCTTTCAAGAAGTCTGAAGAAAGATGTATGCAGAAACCTCATGAGGCATTATATTCCCTACCTAACAAATCCAGTGCTGCCCAGAAGCTGAAAATGAATATATATGTTATGAAGATCAGCGTGACAGAAACCTCGTTTCTTCAGGTTTTTGTTGGAGGTAACACTGTTTTCTTATCAGACACTGCAAACTGCCGTCCGAATTTCTGCTCCCCTTTGTTCCCTGTCTGTTCCAATGATGCCCTGCAGATGGCAATAGCGGATAAGATATTTCTTTCACACTTTTCTTGTCGGAGGCCTTTTAAACTCCAAGCAGGTTAAAAGATGGCTTCTATAGTGCAATTCGATGAACATGAGATAATTTATTATTTCAAATCTACAAAATTTACTCCACCTTCCTGTCACACATTTCACATCTCTTCACAGGTTTCATAAATCTTTGTTCACCAAATTCAAGGCATTTGTACTATCTAATATGAAATAAAGGGTAGCTAGTATTGTTAACTTTAATAAAATGACATTTTACACAAGAAACAAAATCTATTACCTACAAGCAAAGTTGAGGAACAATAAATCCACATAGTGGACAAAAATATTACTTTAAACTTAGGATTATGACATGGCTCCTTTGAGATACCCAGAAGCTGAATTCATCCAAACTTCAGCCTTTTATGTCTTTTATGAAGCTATTGCTATAAAACTTAAAATTCACTGTTCCCATAATCATCTGTGACTTGATTATCTCACAGGATGCAGTAGACTCATCTGAATTGGAAACATGCTTTTCTCTTTGCTCATTGCACCTTTTTTTAGCTAGACAGATGGTACAGCAGTTTCAGAGCAGAGTTAAGTAGCTGACAAACAGCTGGAAGATTTTAAGCATCCCACTTACCCCGTCTGGGAGGGTAGCCATTCTCAGCTCAGCTTATCTGTGATTTCTTCAAACAAGGTATTTAAAAAATAGCACTGAAGTGCAGTAAGTTACTGCAAAATAAATTTCAGAAAACATAGGTAGGTGACTGGGCCTGAGGTTGGCTATCCTTAACTGGGAAACAGATCTCTTTCTGTGGCCCAGGCAAAACCAGTTGTTAAAGTATTCAAGGTGTATTTGACACCTATTCACCTCAGAAGCCTGCGAAAGGCAAACATCCTTTCCTACACTGAGCTCTGTATTAAAATGAAATTATCATGAAATAGAGAAGGATTGCTCCTGCCAGATGTGCACAAGGAATGCCAACAGCTGTGCTCCCATGTTAACTACATCCTGAAGCGAAGGGGTGAACAGAAAACCTAGACACGTGCCTGCATTCTTGGCTTGATACCACTCTTCGTTGCCAGTCTGTAGAACTAAACTAGTTAATGAAACCAATCTGCAGCAGCAGCAAAGGACACCTACATTATTCAAGGCCATTCATCCAGATTTTGGAATCTAGGAGAGAAAAGAATTGTTATAGCTTGTTTTCATTTCAACTAAAGGAGAAGCTGGTATAGAACCAGGGGAACCTGAGGTGCCACCAAGTTTAGAAGCTCACCTCCTACTTCCGACACCAGTGACAAGAGTGTCCATGAAGATTCAAGACACAGAAAGGGAAGCTTAACTTTTCCACAACAGCAAAGCCTCACTTAGGAACCTAAGCATCACGCACCGCAAGCGAGTGCACATTATGCTGCTTCCATCACTGAACCAGATCAGCCCAACAGAAAACAAACCCAAAATGACAAAAAAAAAACCTTACTGTTTTCTTTTTCCCTGAATTAACAAATTAAACGAGTTTACAGAAAGGCCAGACAAGCAAAGCCAACGCATGGGGGGAGGTAGGCCAGCACAGGCAAGAGAAGAGTGTGCTAGCTCCTTCCAGCAGCAAGAGCCCTCACACCAACCCAGCTGCTTGTGAAACCACAGTCCAAGATCTCTCCAGCCAATTTTGATTCCTTTCAAGCACTTCTTCCATTCAACACGATTGCCTTAAGCCACTTGTTAAAGTTCTCCTAACTGCATCACTTAGCAGCCAACCAAAACAAAAAGATTTCTTGCATGCTTTAAAAACTAAACTGTTTAGTAAATCCAGAAAGATAGTTTTCAGTTACACTAATAAAACCTGTTTATCTGCAAGTAGTTTTCTCTGAACAGTTTAAAATTCAAGTATTTAAACAAGCTCACAAAATGTTACTTGTTTTCTTGCAGGTATTAAGGTTTTGATTTTGATTTTCCCCCCCGCTCTACCTCAAAAAACTTTCTTCCCAAAACATGCAATAAAAATTCAAATAGCAATAATATAGCAAAAATAAGTATATAATAGGTACTAGTCCTATAGAGAACAAATGTTCATGACACTAAATTGGGAAAAGGGAAAAAAGATTTGGTTTACTTCTGAACTCGGTGACTGTTTACAATTTCTGACAAAAGTACTCCAATATAACCAAATCTCATTTTCCACAATAGTCAATTTCATTACAGCTTTCATTTGTCCTTCAGGAAAAAGAGATTCCCATTTCTTAGGGTGTTTTTTTTTTTTTTGCCCTCTTCCATTTTGCTACAGATTTTATTTTTTTCTGTAGAGGTCTTTCAAACCAAGCGATTGAGAAGCAAGAATGCAATGACTAAGGCAATAGGAATAAACTTTTCAGAGCCCAACGTACACGAACAAAGGAAAAGCTTCACAGAGCTGTAATAACTTTACCCATGACTATTGCATAGATTCAAATTACAAAGCTGCTACAATAGCCGATACAAGATTTCGGACACACTACTAAATCCTTCAGCAAATTATGAAACTAAAATTGAAGTTACTTCACTACATAATTGAAAGCCCCTATACCTAATATTTGTAAGACCCACCAGAATAGGAAAGCACTTCTTATTCTTCAGTGTCCAAACACATTTGAACAAACTAATGCTTTGTCATTTGCACACTCAAACGTCACCATCACTTCTGCATTATGTCAAAGATTTAATTAGTAAAAGCTCTCCTTCCCTATAGTTCTTCTAGCATATTACTCACATACTTCTTCAATTAAGTAAAGTCACTTTACAATCCTCTGCTTATCATACCGAAGATTGTTATGAAAAATGCTAAATATTTCCTATTCTACTTGGCAAGTATACAGCCAGGCAGAAAAAAGGCTGTCAGACTGTATATGAACAATATAAACATGGAAGACAAATAAAGTTCATGAACTGGTGTCTGTAAGGGGAGCTGTTAGTCTGCTGAAATATATCTTTCCATTGTTTTCCGTTCAGTGATTAAAAGGGTATACACAGTAGTTTGCTTTTAGAAGCCGAAAACATCTTGAAACCACTGGAATGCTCTGGATGCAAACTAGAATTGTTTCATACATGTCTGACAACCTCCCCGTGATCAGCCCTCAGCACACAAACGCCACCTGCCTCCTCTTTAATCTCACTTCCGTAATGTGCCCCTATTACTTTTCCTTCTTGAAATCTGATTTCTTAGCCTTCTCCCTCTCTCATTAGGTGTTTCTCTAATAATTTACTGGTCACTCTCCTCTTCCTCACTTGCTAGAAGTCTGTCAGGGCCCTTGTCCTTTACCTAAAAAGCTACCTTGCCTCTGGCTTGGTGCATTTCATCCAAACTACCTGGTTGTCTTCTTGTCATTATCCAGCAATCAGATGAACCTTATTTTCGCCAAAATTGACCTTCAAACTTCTTTCCTAGAAGTCCTTACCCTTCGTTTCTTACTGTTTAAAAGATTTCAGCTGTTAATTGAATGCAGTATAATTAAAAGCAAAGAAAAAAGACAACTGTCACAAAAAAAAAAAAAGGAAGCAATGAAACCCAGCTCCTGTTTGCTGATGAAAGTGTTAAAAAGAAGTCTGCACCGACTGCATTCGGACCACTAGCCTCAGGCAAGCAAGACCTCTGCATGGTATGTCATCATTATTTTGTGCTTTAAAAATCATCAGTGGGGCATACATACTTAAAATAGCATAGAATATTGTTACCTGGAGATTACTTTCTGCCTCAGTCTAAAAATGTGTTAGGACTATTTGTGCACAAAGAAAAAATAAGTCAATCAGGTTTCGGGTAACCTTCTTTACATATGAAATAACCAAAGACCTTTTTTAAATATATCATGATACCAATGAGCAGTTTCCATTTACTAGGCATCATGAATTTCAACGTTTTATGTAAGTAATGTTTTATCTATTTGGCATACCAAATTAGTGCTGCATCTCAACTGTAATAACTTAGTTATATTACATTTGTAACAACCAAATCAGTCTTACATCATTTGCAGTAAAAAATAAGCATTTTCCAAATTAACTGCAAGTATTGTTTGAATGGAAGACCTTATAACAACTTACAGGGAGAAAAA
Source organism: Anser brachyrhynchus (assembly GCF_964034855.1). Lineage (NCBI taxonomy): Eukaryota > Metazoa > Chordata > Aves > Anseriformes > Anatidae > Anser > Anser brachyrhynchus. The sequence goes on along the minus strand of NC_137696.1, from coordinate 78,015,287 downwards.
AAATGGAAAAAGACTGTCAGAAGTAGTATCTCAGCTGCAGAACTTCATGGGTGAGTTTCAGCCACTTGTCTCCAAGGGTATCCAACTACACAAACACACAAAAACAAAACAAACACAAAAACCACCCCACAAACCTTTACAAAATGCAGTTACCCATATGAATCTCAGGCAATTCAACAAGGCCAAGCAGTGTCCTGCACCTGGCTCGAGGCAATCCCCAACGTGAATATGGGCTGGGGGACAAGTAGATAGAGAGCAGCCCTGCAAAAGAAGGATGTGGGGGATGAAAAGCTTGACGTGAGCCAGCAATGCGCACTTGCAGCCCAGAAAGCCAACCGTATCCTGGGCTGCATCAGGAGGAACGCGGCCAGCAGGGAGAGGGAGGTGGCTCTCCTCTCACCTCACGTGGAGCACTGCGTTCAGCTCTGGGGCCCGCAGCTTAAGCAGGACATGGACCTGTTGGAGTGAGTCCAGAGGGCCACGAAGACCATCAGAGGGCTGGAACACCTCTCCTATGGAGACGGGCTGAGGGAGCTGGGGTTGTTCAGCCTGGAGAAGAGAAGGCTCTGGGGAGGCCTTATAGCCGTCTTCCAGTACCTAAAGGGAGCCTACGGCAAAGCTGGGGAGGGACTTTTTGTCAGGGAGTGTAGTGATAGGGCTAGGGGAATGGTTTTAAACTAACAGAGGGGAGATTTAAGATTAGATGTTCAAAAGAAATCCTTCCCTCAGAGGGTGGTGAGGCCCTGGCACAGGCTGCCCAGAGAAGCTGTGGCTGCCCCATCCCTGGAGGTGCTCAAGGCCAGGCTGGATGGGGCTCTGGGCAACCTGGGCTGGTGGGAGGTGTCCCTGCCCATGGCAGGGGGGTGGAGATGGATGGGCTTTAAGGCCTTCCAACCCAAACCATTCAGTGATGCTATGATTCTACCACCACACTTGTATTTTTCACAAACTTTTCTGTTTATACTCCACCTCTTGCATGCTTGGAAGCCACAGGCACAGGACAGAGCACTTTTTGTTTTGTCTCCTCAGGAAGACCTCCACATCACAGCAGTGACTGCCTAGAACAACTGAATTCATGTAACTTAAAATCTTCTCCTCAGCACATACCGAAAATGAAAAAATGAGAAAGTTGCAATTACAGAACAAGCACTTTGCTCTCTACCATTAGCTGCAGGCATTGGAATACGCTATTCTACAATATTAAGAAACCAAAAATATTATGATCTTTAAAAAAAGGTGTGAAACAAGGGGATTTTAAAAGCGGCTGTTTTAGTGATGTCTATCCTGTAAGTTATTGTAAGAATGTTCTCATAAAAAAGGTTTGCTGGAGGCTATTGCCCCTCCTCTTTGATTCTGCACTTCAAGTAGCCTCTAAGACAATTCTTTGAAGTAATTAACACAATTAAAGGTACAATGATGAAAGCTAACCAAAAAAATGTTTCATGACTGAACTCTTTACCTTATTTTATTTTATGAATGTATCTTTTATTGTAACTTAACACAGTACAAAATAAATTGCAGCCTGGCTGCAATAGCCACACAAGGGAAAACAATTTAGGTTTGTTACCTCTTTATATATCAGTCCCAGGCTAAATTTAAATGCATGCCAAATATGACCTAAATTTGTCACATCTTCAACAAGTAACCATACTCCAGACTAGGAAAATAAGCAGTGGTTCAGTCCCCACAGCCCATAAGTAACTGATAAGGTTACTATTTTATGATTGCATATAGTTATATAAGAGAAATGGTTTAAAAGCCAGGGGAATACTTTCTGAAATAAGGATATGAAATTAACACCAAATAAATCTGTTTCTGTATTTCGACTATCTTCTACTAAGATTTCACATATTTAGTTATCAGTACCTCATTTAGTTTTACATTAAATTTCTACAATCCTCAACAACTTCCCAAAGCAACAGATATCAATAGGTCTGAATCTTCTCTTCTACAGCTAAAAGGAAGATATGTTTCTGGTGATACCTTCTAACCATCCAAGTTGTTCCCTGAAATACTGGACACAGACCAGAAATCAAAAGCAAAGCAGCAGTCTTGTTCAATGGAGCAGGATACAACAGCCCATTAGAGAATTATGCAGCAAATATTACCCTTCTCCACTGCTAACGTAGTAAAAGCTCCATAGGGAAGAGCTGAGCTCACCTGTAACTTAATTTAAAGATTTAAACCCCCCAGTAATTAATTAAAATAACCTAGATCTCTCATGAAAGAACCATTCGACATTCACAGGGGAGGGAAGAACATAGAATTATTCGCATCAATGAATGACGACATTTTGAGGTAATATAATGCAATACTCCATTTTGAAATAAAATTACATCAGGTATGGAAAAACAACATGCTAACCACCCCAACACTGCCACATGCCATAACCAGTCCGCAGGTTTCTGCCCTTTGTGTCTCAGTAGTAAAAATAAATAAATAAAAATTCAACAGTTTGTGAATTTGTGAAAATCATAAATATGGAACTTAGAGCTAAAAGAATACTAGCTCTCTCCCTTTCTCTCTCTAGTCCATCACTGAAAGGTTTATTTAACCCTCAGTGAAGGAAAGGATTTCCCATTCTTGATACAGAGATGTAAAAACATCTCCAAATTACTCATTATAAGGCAAGGGTTAAAAGTACGTAAAGTTTTATCATTTGCAGTCTTTAACAAAACACTTTTGGAAGCAGAAAAGTGAGAAAATTAACTTGCACATCATCACATTCCAAAGGTTGTGGTGTTTTTTTTCCCCCGTTTGTTTTTTAAATGTGAAGTATACAACTACACCCTTTCAGTAATTAGCAACACTATTCACAAGTTTCACACATTTGCATTACATTCTATAGTATGTCAACATTCATTCCATGTAGGTTTCAAGTATTAATGTCCTCACCTTTTTCAATGCATTTTCTTGCTTTCCTAATAATTATATTCATAAGAACAACACATTTGTTTGTCTCCAGATTTAACACACGAAGAACAAATCTTTAGAGCATAAAGTTTTACATAACAGAGACCTTTGTTTTCAAATTCCTTTGAAAAACAGATTTAAGAACATTTCGTGAGGCCTAGTGACAGCAGGTGGTAGACATTTAAGTTATTTGTTAGTTCACACAATTTCTTTTCTTCACAATCTCAGCACAATACTTCTTCCTCTCAATAACACTAATGTGGTTCCTTATCTAGCACTCCATTTATCATGGCCAGAGAAAATCAGTACCTTGAAGGCTTAAATGGCAAATTTCCTAAGGCATACCAGGGAGTACATGCTTCCCAAACTGTTTGGTAAATAAGACCTATTTACAGAGTTTCACCACATGAGAATATGAAAACAACTTTCAATATTTAATACCTACATGCATGCCAAGGCAATAGGAACCAGTGGTATCACCCAGGGACAATACATGTACCCAAACTTGGTATTTCTGGCAAGTAAGTCACCTGGCAATTACAGCAGAAGAGGGATGGAGAAGGAAACATTTCTAGTTGTGAGGAACCCCCAACTTCTGGTTGCAATGCGTGTTTAGTTAGGACATAAGCTTCCTCTTAAAAAAAAAAGAAAGAAAAGGCTGCAGGCAGCAATCTGATCCCAAGTGATCCACAAACAAAAACTAAGCCTACGTTTCTGTTGCTATAACATAACACAGAATACTCTTTTTTCCTCTGATGTAATTTTTATAACATTATTTTGGAATTTGACTATTTTAAAACTTGGTTGCTATGACACATTATAGTCATTACATGGATTCATTTCCTACTGGCAAGATAATTCGTTTCTGTTTTATGAAGTTATATTATGGACAAAAGACACATAAAATATACTGTAAATTCTAATAGTAGAAACTTCTTTAATGTGTTCCATTCCTCGAATGAACACACATTGGAAGAAGGGCTTCCCCCGCAACTACCTTACAAGTCTCTGCATTTCCAGCTTCCTTGAGTCCTCTGAGCCTTATTTCTGAAAACAGGGTTTTTCACATTATTACTCCAACTGACAGATGAAATCTGATTTCTTGCAGAGCCTGTCAACAACTCCCCGTACTATCTAAACTTACAAGTACTCAGAAAGTGGCAAAATCTTTCTGTGGACGATGGAACATGGAGTACACGCTCTCCATGGTATTTCTGGCTCCAGCAACTAGGAGTCAAGAACAGATGATGAGTTTGTTGTCCTCAAGAGATGATGATCTCTTCTTTTACATTTCAGCTTCACCTCCACAATACAGAGGCTCAGGGAAGTTGTGCTTTTTCCTGCAGGAGATTCATTTTTAATTACCGGAGTACGTAATACCAGAGAGATTCACATTCAGAAATGTGCTCCTAAAAGCATGATCCAAATATGAACTTCATAATGTAGCATTAACATTACTGAAGTTCTTTTAAAATATGCACACAGCGTACCTTCATCTTCACAAGCCACATTAAATCAAAAGCAGTTGGGAATCAGAGACAGGAAAGTAGCTGGGAAAAAAAATTCCCCCTGTATAATATGCATGCAAGCTACACTGATATATCATAGGTACTTCTACTTTTCTATTTTATTTTTTCAAATGTGTGAAATAAAGGTGACTTTCCACCTGTGATCACAAAGCTTTGCCTTGTTTATTTGACCTAACAAGTATTAGATTCCATTTAGCTTTTAAGAACATAAACTTTCTGCTAAGTTTGATTAAAAGCAGTCTTACCAAATTGAGTAATTAGGATGCTTCTGCTGCCTAATCATTCAGATGACAGCCAGACACAAAGCGTGTTGGCATCAACCATCAGCCTCAGATTGCCTTAATCAGGACTATGTGTTTGTAGGATGGGTCTACACAAGCACATGCTGCTAGAGACCCAGACCTACCTTCTGATTGAAGCACAGCCTTAAAAAAAAGCACAACATACAAGATAACTCAAGGACCAGTGCCAGCGTATAGATGTATTAATCCCTTGATTAAAATTTTGTGGGCTGTCCTCAACAGAGGGCTACTGAAAAAAATAGCTGTCATTTTATGAAGTTTGCAGCATCAGCGTGGAAACCTTGGAAAACATAAAAGTTGTTGGGGAGATTTTTTTTTTTCTTTTGTAAGATTGCAAATTCTATAAAATGAGTGAATTGTCAGTATGCTTAATAGCAGCTATCAAACCAATCAATTCATGCTAATAGGACTGTTTTAAGTAACAAATAATTAACAGTAATTTCTACTTGATCTTGAAGAAATCTCCTTCAAAAAAAGGAAAGTATTTTTAAAGCAAATCTGAGATAGAGACTATGCATGTTTGTGTTTTTTAACTATGAAGTAAAGCTGAACCAGTAGTTCCCAGGTACTACTTCCTTGGCTGGGAAGGAGAAAAAGGGAAGAAAAAATTCAATGTTTACACTAATTCTTTTAAGAAACATAAGATTACCTCTGGACTTTTTTTTTTCCCCACAAGAAAATCCACCTGGACAGGTCCTGTTCCCCCCGAACAGGTCCTAGAGCTCCTCAGTTAATTCAGGTTTTGAGTCACATTTAAGTCCTATGCATCATTATAAGTAAAATCTAGCTAGGTCGCATCATGTTTTTGATAAAAGTTCATGTATAATGAGCCACACCAGTTTTCACATATGATCAGTTTTCCTTTCCCTAGATGAATCTTTCATGCAGCAAGAGGGGAGAGAAAAAAAAATAAGCTAAAGTGACTGTCAATGCCAGAGAATTAGCAGGGACAATTCAAGGACAGTAAAGCATATGCTATGGATTTTAAACAATTTCTTAAATATATCCGATTTTTAAATTCATGGTGTTCCTTTATAGTCTGTCAGGTTTGTCTCCAGCAGTATTTCCTTTAGGGCAAGTGCTGTAGACAGTCTGCCTACCCTGAGGGAAACTAAGAGAGCCAGAAGTGGGGTAAAGCAAAGATATTAATAATTTAAGACAATGGTCTTCCACCCCCAGGAGAAAGCAATAGCCTAAGTACAGAAACATCTAGCTCCCTAGTTTATATTTGTGCTTTGTGAACTTTATAAATCTATTCAAGAAAATACAAAGCACCGTAGAGGAGACAATGCCATACGTAGTTCTCAGCAGGCTTCTGAAAACAATCACCACAATTTGTGAACAGGGCTTCCAATACTGTAAAGGCCTCGAAAACAAGGAGAAAAGTCCAACTGGGAGGCAACATCAAAAATTAAAAAATAAAACATACACATACAGATCTCAGAAAGAGTAAAAGAACCAAGACAAGTAGCTTTACCCTTAAAAAAAGAAAGTCAAGATAAGTCTTCAAAAAAAAATCATTAAGAGAAAATTGCTTCCAGTGACTTAAATATGAATTTTGCTTACTCTATGACATCACTTCTCATTTGTGCTTTACACAGAGGAATATTTGGTAATGGTCTTCTGGCTTACAGAGAGAATTACCTTGAAACTATTCCCACCTACTCCGTACTCTTTTCCTGCGTAGAACAAACACTGACATAACATCCATTCACTAGCACATTACACTTGCTATTCAATATTCACATATGTTAGAAATCAATTATACTTGAAAGCAGAAAAGAACAGATGTGAACTTCAATAATTACCTTTATTTGAAAAAGATGCTGAGGCTACTGTGTGCGTGCAGTAGAACCAAGCGTGCTGTAGGTGTGCTCAGCAACAGTCAGCCTACTCCGATTTCTGATATACTTCTCCCCCCCTTTTTTTTTAGTACTACTTGCAACCAAAAGAATCTGTTTTATTACTTATACTGTCTTTTCTTCAAGACTGACTACTATGTGGGTTTGCTTGTTATACGTTGTTTCTTTTTCACACACTTGAAACCCAAGGAAATACCAAGGTTTTTCCATTAAGCAGAATGATTAGTATGAATTGCTACCTAATAAATCAGTACAAGGCTGACAGCACTCCCATAGAAACACATATTCCCTATTAAAAAATAGAAGTTATCAGTATCAGGGCAGGTTATTAGCTTTCATTGTAAATAACTCTATCAGAGCATCCCAAGCAGCAACATCACCTACTGATTATGTTTCGTTTACCAAAACCAACCTACGTGGTGAAATAACACATGCCTCATAAGCACAGAAACACGGATTCAATATAAATATTTAAACAAGAACCACTGTAAAAAAATACTATTCAACACATAAGAGAATTTAAATTTGCAGCCTAGCTTTTACACATCCATGCTGCAGGCTTGCTCTCAATTATGTTTTGCTTGTGGAAGCAAAATATTCAGCAAAACCGAGTATCGTACCACACAATCAAACATCCTTTGCATCCTTAAACATACTCTTCCACACAACTCTTACCAGGAAATGACAAGAACTCAACAACTCATCACCATTACAGCTGAAAACTAGCTGTAATGGGAACTAGCATCAGTTCAGCCTTTCCCAACATTTCTGGTAAACCCATGATCATGAGGGTTTTACTTCTTGAACTCTGGTTTACTAATACAATGTCAAAAGAAAAAAACAATGTGCATCTTAGAGGGTGAAGCACCATACTTGAGTCAACACTTGTTTCCTGCTTTGGGATATCTTCATAACTATACCACAGCTTGCCCGCTACAGAGGTGGCCTCTACAACTTAAGACTGTCACATTGATCTTGCTAAGAATACTATTATACGTATGCTAAATTTTGTAAGCCTAGGGTCCCAAATGTTTATCATATATATATACACACACACACACGATTGGACAACGTCCTTCGAGAATGAGACTTTCACTGCCAAACCCAAAAATATTAACTTCTGGGGGGGGGTGTTTTAAGGCCCCTTAAAAGTCAACTGTGAAGCTCAAGCACGAGTGTACAAGTTCTGATGCAACTCTTACCTTCCTGAGTCTACTGACAGCTCTTCAAAAGAGCACAAATAACTCATGGGCATGAATGAGCATTTGTGTGTATGAATGCAATGCTGCTGGTGGAGAAAACTAATAAGAAACATACATTGGTAAAACATGCTGAAGAGAAACAAAAAAACAGAATTCAGGAGAAAGACCGAACAACACGTCTATCTAGTCATCCCACTTGACCTTACTACAGCCTAAGGGATGAGCATGACATACAGAAATGCATCTCCTCTCCCCTTTAATTATACAATATTAAACGAGTAGCTAAAAATCCATACTGAAGTCCACAGCTACAGTGAAAAACAGAAGGAATTAGATATAGAAGGTAGCTTCCGTCTGTATATGAACCCAAAACTGGCTTAGTTTCCTCCATGTCTTCTCACATGCCGAAGTTAAGTTTGCCACGATAGCTCTTTGAGAGTTAATTCAGCCAAAATACAAAATAAACTGATTTTTGCTGTCCAAGATTTTTCTTTGACTGCGAGTATGGTAACAGAAACACCTAGGGAGGACCAACCTTTAGAAGACACATAACATGATGAAGTTTTTTGAAGTTACTAAAGTCTACCAAAACAGACTGAAAGATATTCACAAACATTAACGTAGCCAGGAAAGGCCAGCCTTTCCTGGAAGAGAGAACCTTCTTGATGGGGCAAGTCAAAGCAAGAATTTCACTTCAGTCCATCAGCTGGAGCTCTCCTGTGAGCATCCCTGCTTCCATCAGCTATGTAGTATGCTTCAAAAAAAGTCTTCCCAGGGTCAGGTTAACCTTGTTATCATCACCAGTACTACAGTAATCTGGCAATTAGCACCAGCCTTATAGAGCAGGAATGTAGCCCTGTGTTTCTGACATCCAGATTTTCCACACAGGTGTGCTGCATGTTAGTTGTAGAGGACAGTGCTTCCAAACCTTCCAGTCCAACAGGCTGCTGCAGTAAACGCAGGAAATTACACACCTGCTGCCTCGCAACTAACATCTAACGGCACTCTGACCAGAGCTATAAAAAAAAGAAAAATCACATCTCTATGCCACAAAGATATTTTTTTCTATAGAGGTTACAAAGGCTGGGGAAAAAAAAAATATATATATATATACACACACACACATATATACACACACCCACTTTTGTGAATGCAAACTTGTTTTAACTTCTGACCCAGCCACAGAAGGAGAGGGATGTCATTCATCAGGGACCTTCAGAGATTCAGCACTTCAGTGAAACCTAGAAGATTGCAGCAAGTTTTGGCCTTTGAAGGCCACGGGCAGAAGCCCTAAGATGACCAGACCCTCAGCTGTTCATGAACATAGCCAGCAGGTAAACATGCAAAGTTCACTGGCTAGCCACTGCCAAACACATGGACACACTCATTTCTCTAGCCCAGAAAATGAAAATAAACTAACATTTGAAAGAAGTTGCTAAAAAGCTCTTCAGTCAATCACAACACATACAAGTATAAAAAAGAAAGGATACTTTTAAGATCACAGCAAAACACAACTTGGCCACAATTCCACCCACACAGGGCTAGGACAAAGCCCCAGCCCTGTGCTTGCAGTCAGTCATCCACGCAGAAGGACAAACACACACCACTTCTGCATTACAAGATAGGTGCTACTAAACTAAGCCATTTCAAGCAGACACAACTATCAGGAATCCAACATTATCAGACAATTTAACCCCAAATCACCCACCCTGCAAACTGCTCTGGATTGCACATTATGCTCAGTGCTTAAAACGGCCACAGATCTACATGGGGCACGCTGCGAGAGAACAAAACCCACTCCATCAATTTGTTTTATTATTACTGTTTCTGTAATAATCCAGGAAAACTGTAACTACGTCTAGATACGGATTTCTCACCAACAAACAATTCTGACAAAACTGAAATACAACCATTCCTCCCACATGCTAATGACAGAACGACTAGTGCTAAACGGCACCCCATAACAATTTTACGTGCATGAAGTGTTCCATTTCATTTACTGGTATTGTAAAAGTGATGCACTGGCCATAACGTTTACTGTTTACAATCTGTAGCAAGCTATACCTTTCTCAAGGGATATTAAATAATCAAGAAAATGTTATCACACTATGTATTTGAGAAAAGTAGATTGCTGTGCCAATTACAGATTCTTTCCTATATTAAAAATGATGTACGTCAGCCTAGAAGGGAGGGCGAAAGAGAGAAGACTGAAGATTTATTTCCTTCCCATCTGAAAAGAAGGTCACATGTTTATTCACTAAAAAAAAAAAAAAACTCCTTTACTACAACAAAGCCTAAAGAGTAAAAAAAAAATTATACATTAGTTCTGAGTAGCTGCTGCAAACACTTCATTATAGGGAAAGAAAAATGAAAGCTCTGACGAACCGTCCGGTGATTCGCAGGACTACAAAGAAAGATCCAGCGGTAGTCAGAATGCAATTCCGCTTCCGCAGCATCCATTAGAGGTGAATATTTTAATGACAGCATTTGTTTAAAGCGTTCTTTATTAATATTGTTTATACACCGTTTTCCACTGAAAGATCACAGTGATCAATGAGGGCTATAATAAATTAAGTGTAGCACCTCCGGAAAGCAGATGCTGTATTATACGTTTCACAGATAAGTACATGCAAGCATGAAAAATTAAGTGACTTGCCCCGGTCAGAGTGCCAGAAGCACAGCTGTGAATATAATCCAGATACCCTAACTCCCAATGATCTGTTAACCACTAAACGTTAGCCTTTCTGAAATGGATTTTTTCCCCCTCACATTTCACCTTCTCTCTAAGAAGGCTGGCAAAGCCAGTGCTGAGGATGTTCACTTCACGTGGCCGACTCAAGAAACCAAAAGCCTAAGGGGGAAGACAACCCACAGCTGACCTTACCACGTGGTTTACAGAATTCCAAAATCCCTTGCTGTAGGGGTCAGTTACCCGCCTCTACCCCCAGCAACTGCACAGTCAGCAATAGCTCGCAGATTTAAAGCCGCTGGCCAGGCGCGGGCTGGGTAGCAGCTATCGGGGTCGCTCACCATCCCCGAGGAACACCTGCTGCAGTCCTGATTCATGGCAGGCGCTTAAACCCACGAGCTGCCACTGCCGCATCCAAACGAGGGGAAGAAACGGATGGGATCATCCGAGAAATGTATCCTGCCCCAACAGCTGCTCCTCCGCACGCCGTGCCTCACGCCGACTGTTATCTTTCAGTTGCCTTCCTGAAGGCTCTCAGCACTGGCTACGCGCTGCAACAGCCCGGTGACCCAACACACAGCAAAAGGTTAGAAAATGCTCACCGGCACTCCTCGTACACTACAGGCTTTCAGTGTGGTAGCGGAGATGTCCTACGTTGCCTCAGTTCTGGGTCTATGCTGAGCAAAGCCAAGTTTTTTCTACCAATGCTTAGGAAACCCGTGAGGAAGACTTCAAGGAGTAATGAAGCATTTACACAGCAATGGAGGACAGAAACAAAGGAAGGAGCACTGAGGACAAAATGCTCATGGTCAAAGAAAATGAATATAGCTCAGAAATGACAGCAAGTAATCACGATTCGATTGTCACTACTTATAAATGTATAACTTCTAAAATAAACGACTAGAAACTTGAGAAACACCATGTGCAGTCAATCTGTTTTACAGCACAGTTTTCACACAGAAAAATCTCTTCAAGTGTTTGAGTACTTAATAGATGTATACAACATTCACAGGCCGAAAGATTAGAGTTGAATAACGTATCCATCACTCAAAAGCTTTTCAAAAGTCACCAAAGAACATATTTTAGATACCCATATCTTTAAACATTTGCCTAGAACACATAATAAGAAACCTATATTGGTTTATAAACACAGGTTAAAAAAAAAATCAAAACCTGTTTTCTAAATAGCTATGCTAAGGCAGAGAATAGATCTCATAACTGACATGGATTACATTTATAGTCAAGCATACGACAGCCACATTTCAAAAACATATTAACAAATAACACAGTCAAAATTCACGTTATTGCAAAACCGTGCCATAAAACAAGGTAACGTACAATTTGAACGTTGCTACAAGCGCAGTAAAATTTTACAGCAGGAAGTTAGCTCTTCTTATAATATAGAGGTCGAGACCATTGTAAATGCACGTACAAAGCCTTTGGAAGTATCAGTGAAGTAAGAGCACTCGTAACAAATACACAACGTTCAGCTTTTACGTAAGTAAATACTGAATATTGTTTCCATCACAATGAATCAGGTTACTACTGTGCACTGAAATATATATGAATTCCCCCCCCAAAAAAAATGAATGGAGTCAATCCAGCTGGCCCTGTGCATAATTATAATCCTAATGGTGTTTCACAAGCCACAGGCTTAGTAAGTGTTAAGCCCAATGCAGCCCATGAGCATCACTCCAAAAAAAAAAAAAACACAATGAAGCATCACAGCTCTTTCCTGAAATACCCATCCACACCCCAAAATCCTGTTTTTAGCTTAATTCACAAGTAAGCCAGTAACTACTGTGCCTTGAACAGACTTTCAGGCTAGCACCAAAGTCCAGCTTTAACACTGGGGGACTCTCTGATACTCCCATGATTGTAATGGAAACTTAAGAACCTAAACACGTTGTGTTTGGGTGCTCCTGCTAACCGCATTCCATCAACCAACCCTAAAAACGCATCCAAAGGTGGAAAAGGAGATGGGAAAAGGCAGAAAAGGAGCACTTGTTGTTCCTCGCTCTTACAAAAGAGAAAAAACTTTTCTATGCTCATCGTAATACTGCAATCTGTAGTTATAAGTGATTCCAAAAAATCCAAAAAACATCCCCTCCAGCAGCATTTTCTGAAGTTGGCTATTTTACACTTCCATTAACAAGTTGATTTGTTTCTCCCAGAGAAGTCTACTTCAAGGCAATATCTACGTCAAACCGCCCAATTAAAAGAATTTTTGTTTAAAAAGCTATATTTGTCCCCTATACTTCATTCAGCTCAAGAAAAACAGATTTACAGAGGCAGAGCTTGAAAAACAAATCTGATTTTCAATATCGTTACACCATAACTGTAGAACTGCCAAGGACCACTACACAGCTATATTTTCTTATTCTTAAAAAAAGAAAAAAAGCACAACATTTGTTCTGAACAAATGCTAAGTTTTGTTTTACACCTGTTCAAAAACACTGTGCATGTTAAGCTTGGGTTCTACTAACTGTTTTCAGCTATAACAAGCACGGTTCTAGGCACACAATAAAAAAGACAAAAAAAAAACCACAACCCAATGCATTTGGGAAAATCATACTTTAAAAAAATCGTTAAGCCCCTGGCGCTTTATTGTTAAGAAGCGCTGCCAGTCGCTTTGTGCTTCGCAGGCAACGACAGCGCTGCCTAACCCCCCAACTTGTGCTTACTGGCAGGCACGCAAGTCTGCCACCAGCTTGCTTTAGGAACAGCAGGGTAGGCAAGCAGCTCAGCACCCTCAACCACGAACAAAAATCTCACAGCTCCCAGCTGGATAGACCAAAACAGGCGAATGCTTTTAGTGACAAAACCCACGGTTCCGAGCGGCGTCACTCCAAGCTTTTAAGTTGATTAGTTTCTCCGGCTTTTCCACTGGCTTCCTCACAATACAAGTACGAAAATTAGTATATATATAGAGAGAGGGGTAAAGGGGAGTAAAGGGTAAAGGGCCAGCGCTGCTTTTTGCATTACCGAGGGCTTCTCCGCACCTCAGGGGATTCAGCCTGCAGCTGGCCTTACACCGAGGCACCTCGGGGCAGGCGAGGCCAACCCAAGACCTGTTGCGGCGAGGAACCGGCGGTAGCGGGGCGCCCCGTGTCGCCTCCCGGCTCCCTTCACCCCCAGCCCCGCTCCCCTCGGTCCCCCCCGACCCCTGATTTGAACCCCCCGGGGAGGCCCACCCCCCCTCAGCCCCCCCCGGTCGCTCACCGGGCGGTGTCGAGCAGCGGGTGCTTGGTGCCCACCAGCTTGCGGACCTGCATGGCGATGTTGCTGAGCTCGTCGCTCAGCAGGCACCGCAGGCTCATGAAGGACGTCGGGTACCCCACGATCTTCTCGGCCTCCGACACCACCTGGCTCCAGGGCGCGGCCGGCGGCGGGACGCCCCCCGACAGCCCCCGCCGGCCCCCGAGCCGCAGCAGGGCCCCCCACATCCCGCCGAGGGCCCGGCGGGGCTCCGCGGCCCCGTCCCGGCTCGCTGCCCGAGCCCCCCGCTCAGCCCCGCGGCGGCGGATGGCGGCGGGCTCGGGGCGCCCTGGGGGCGGCCATTTTGAGCGTCGCACAGCGCCGGAAAGCGAGGGCGGCGCTCCCTCCGCCCGCCTTCCTCGCCGCTTCGCCCCTTGATCCCGACCTTCCCCTTCCCCTTTCCCTTCCCCTTCCCTTTCCCCTTCCCCTTCCCCTTTCCCTTCCCCTTGTGTGGGGTGCACACGGGGGAAGCGAGCGCGGGTCCCCACCAGAAGCCCGCAGCGCGTTGCCTCCATCTGGGCAGCCCTGAGCGCGGAGCCGCAGCGCGCTCCGTGTGGGAGATGGGTTTTGTGTCTTTTCCGCTTGTTGCTCCGTCACACCGCCGAGGGTTTTATGAAGGGGCACGTTCAGCTGAAGAGCGATGCTGAAAGCAACAACTAACTGCCCAGTCAAAAATACCTGGGTCCTGCAGTTCCACAGTGTGGTCTACAGCGTATCGTTTTCATATCTTGTTACGCACACAACCATCGCCGACCCCTCTCTGCAGCTACATGTGCCCAAACCTTTTGCGAATGCAAAAAAAATGTATTTTCTGTACCCGGTAGAAGAGAAAAATTCACTGGCCATCTTCAGAAACTTGAGTCAGGCGACTTGCACAATTCTGTCTTTACCATTGCATCAACCAACCACTAGCCTGTAATGTCTAAGCTTTGTTGCAAGAAATGAGGCAGAGTTCTGACAAGAAAAGTCCCATTGACCACATTCACATGAGAAATGGAGCTGTTACGTTTCCTACCTTTATAAACACAGGTTACAGACAAGACTCAAAATGGATTCCAAAACTTTTAAAATTAGTGTCCTAGGAAGCGGATTTGGCTGTGGAGTAGACAACAGCTGGACACATCTGTAGCAAGTGGCCTCTCCCAAATCAGAGGGAAAAAGCTAGAATGAAGAGAACCTGCAAAGACAGGAAAGATTATACAAATTACGGTTCTGGTGTGAACTTTGCTCTCTGTGCTACCCTTCCCTGAGAGAACAAGGCTTAGCTTTGAAGGAGATGCCATTGAGTCAGCTTAGTTAGCTACTGTCACAGAACAAACTGTTGCTAAATAGTGAGTGTCAGCTTATAAACAGTCTAAAAATGACAGAATGCAATGGCATGTTTCTGTGCAGAAAGACTAAACTAATGAAAATTGCCGGAGGGACGCACTTAAGAGGAGCTACCGAGGCACCTCAACCTGTAATGGTGACATGTTCCTTGATTCGTTTCCTGAGCCATAGCCATTCTTGCACTTAATGTGGTAAGTGTTCTGTGAAAAACTAACATGATTATGCAATTAAAGTCTACTTAAAATAATACATATAGACAGAGTAAGGAGAATTATGGTTCTATGGGCAGTAAACCTACCATCTCCTAATGTGTGAGACTTTAGCTTTTCAAAATCGCTGTTCATTATGTTATTCTAAGAAATTGAACATCTCTGCCCCCTTAATGCAGAATTCCCCTAAGTCCAAATGGTTTAGAAGTAGGGCAAGAAGATTGGTACCCATAACGCAGTCACTGCCACAAGAGCTTACTCAGGATTCACAAATAGCAGCAGTAGGTTGGCATTCTTTAAACTGAGCAATTGCTAGAAAAATAAAGCGTGCATTTTGTTAGCGAGTTTCACAACTTTTTTTTTTTTTTTTTTGAAACTCTTTGAAAGGATTATTCTGTAATATTCAAGGACCCTCTGCCTCTCAGTGTCAGCCCGATGTCCTGATCCCTTTCCCTTTTGTTAACAATGTAACAGTCATGCTTGGACAGTCCATTTTTGACTCCTGGTCCAGGTTCATAGTTTCTCCCTCCTAACTTCTTTGCTTCAGTCCCACACACCATCCCTGCTGGCTAGTGTTTTCTAATTCTTGTCACAGCCTCTTCATCTTTTTCTCATTAAGTTCCAATCATCCTCTTGTCTGCACGGTCTGCATCCTAATCATAGACTCTTCATTTACGGGTGGGACTGTGGGGAGCAACAGCAGAACCCTCTCAGTTCTTGTGGTGACCTCCACAAAGCCCCTATTGCTGAGAAAAGCCATTGCAGGAAAGCCTAGGTAAGTCTACCACAGATATCCATTAGTGTTGGACTTTTCAGACAACAGAATGTGGAAGGACGATTTTGGTGGGTATCTACATTGTTTAATGTAAAGTCTGAGAGATTCCCCACCCTTGGCAAATCCTGTGCCAAATTTCAGTTTTAGAACGCAAGATTAGATGAGAAACAAGAAAAAAGTTTCTCAGTTATGCAGTCCAACACTAATTTTAACATGAGAAAAACAGTGTATTTTTCACCAACCACCTTTTGCAAAATGACTGAACTATTTTAAAAATCAGCTTCAGGCTGACACACCAATCATGGAAAAAACTCATTACAAATTAGTTAAAATTTGACAGTTACAAGCATCTAAAGCCAGGGTCTTATAATGGGTAGTGATGGACAATCTTACCCAGAGGCACTGCTGCTTGTACCAACTGTAATTTAGAGTTTCTCAGTTTTTCTCTCTCCCTCTCAAAGAAAAAAAAAACTCAGAAGCAAAAGTATGATGTACTTACTGTATTTTAAGTTGTGGACAAAACAGCATGCTTTTTTATTTTATTTTTTTTCCTTTCTCCTTGGTTCATTTCCCCTGAGGATTCAAGAGAAAAACCCACACTATTTCAATAGTGACTGTACAATAGATGTATCTATTTCTTTTTGAGTCTTAAGTAGAGAAGAAAACTGAAGGTTCTTTTTTCTCTATCAATTGACTTTGTTAAGCCTCCCCAGGAGGAGAAAGAAGCCACTGCAGGGGGCCAGTATCAAAGTTGAAGAACAAAGATGGAAGGTGAAGAGACACTTCTGTTTACAGCAGCATTCTCTGGACTAACATACCAGAGAACACATCAAAGCCAGCGCTAATGCCAGCTCTTGATATCTGTTCTAACAAATGAAATGTGAAAATATTTTCCTGACTGCCATCTAAAGCAAAACTTTTGCAAAGCACTTTCATTTGCTTGAGGAACAGTTGACCTTTCAATCTGTCATAGTTACGCTGCAAAATAAACAATGTCCGTAGGAGAATGAGACTAGCAATGTTAATACATTGTACTAACTACACACTATGTAACCAAATCTTGTTCTAGATGTTGTTAATTTTTTTAATACATTGAAGCTTAGGATGCACTCCAGGACTGTTTCCAAAAATGAAAGCTAACAGAAATATCTCTGTTCCTTCTGAAGCACCCAAGTAGTCCCCCCACCAACAACCAACACCTCACATACATACTTACAGAGAATTGATTTACTTCATAGCGCCCTGGGGAGGTAGACGGTTATGATCATTTCCATTTTGGAAGTCAGGAGGTTTAAACTTAGAGGTTGTGTGATTTGTCCAAGGCTTCACAAAACCCCTAAGGCAAGCTGAGAAACGAATTCCCTTCTCTTGACCTCGTTGTCTGTGCCTTGTCTACAAGGCTGCCTCTCTTCCTACTAGCCTAGAGACTACAGAGAAGGATGAATGCTTATTGATCCTATAGTTAGACACTAAAAAAACAGAATAATTCAGTGTCAGTAGGAGTCAGATGCCTTGGATAGACTTTGGCACTAAGACGTACTAATTTTTAAGCCTAAATATACCTACTGAGATGCTAATATCAGGAAAAGATTTGTTGCTGGTTAATAAATGATAATTAATGCATAATTATTTTGATTTTATTTAGCAAGTAAATAAATACAGCTGTGATACATAGGGATGCCTTGTGTGGGTAGGTGCACGTTACCATTTTCACCCTGCACACAAACCACAGTGGCTGGGAAGGCAGTCAGCGCGCAGCACGCATCAGGAGCCGAAGCTGCCGGTAGCTCTCGGCAGCGCTGCGCAGACAACGGGACGTGCCCCTCTGGTGCTGCACGCTCACCGCACGCAGATCCGTTCTCACTGGCTCGCCAGCTCGTGCTGCAAAGAAAACAAAATCAATTGAAATCCCCTCCATTTCAGCAAGCTGAGTGGGAACGGGAGTAGGTAAGTGTGTGGCTGATAACACCCTTCCTTCAGAGAGTCAACGTTTTTCTGCCTCCCAACCCAATCTCAATTGTAAGACAGCCTCTTAGGTCATCTCCTCTGACTGGCGGTGCTCTGCTCAGGGGAA
Source organism: Anser brachyrhynchus (assembly GCF_964034855.1). Lineage (NCBI taxonomy): Eukaryota > Metazoa > Chordata > Aves > Anseriformes > Anatidae > Anser > Anser brachyrhynchus. The sequence continues at coordinate 77,997,145 of NC_137696.1, read as the reverse complement.
TTTGGACAGGGACTCTTAAAACAGCAATGTTTTGGAGCTGAGAAATCTATTGAAGGAGCAGGAGAAAGATAAGCACAATGTTAATTCTGGTTGTATGCAATCAAAGCTGAAAAAGCATCCATCACCCTGCACAATATTAGTCTTTAAATATTCAGCTTTATCAGTTTCCACATTCCTAATCCATCATTAACCACCCCATGAAGCCTCAGCTGATTAGCCCCGCCTCTGCAACTCGACAACCTATTAACTATTTAGGATTTATATTTAGTTGCACTCCAGTAGCAGTGGAAAACTCCACTCAGACTCATTTTCAAACTACAACAAAGGAGATGGTCCCTTGCCTGAGGAGTTCATGGTCTGGGTGAAAGTGAAATGCAGCAGAGAGTAAATGACAGCCATACTGAACAAAGGCTTACTCACACACCCTCTTTTAAACTCCAGTCCCCAGAAATCTGTACATCTTATGTGGATTTTTTTTCAGTGATTTCCATCCCACCATTCTTTAAAATCACAGGAGATGGTGTGATTTGGGAGGGTACAGCAGAAAAAGTAGGATTTTCTCTTTTAGATGAAAAATAGGTTGAAAAACTATCAAACCATTCCACAATTAGTGGGTAGTGTGACACAACCCGATGATTAAAGTCATAGTATAGCAGGAAACTGGCAAACATATACGATATGCAAATTTTCTATGGATTTAAATAAATAAATTGAAGCATTTCTCTGTTAAAATGCTTATTTCACAGGGACTAAATATGTGTAATTTATGAAGTGTTATGTATATTTTGCAGCTTGCTATTCACATGCATAATCAAAGCATAGATGGAATATTAGATGTTCTTTCTTCCTACTGGTAATGCTCAGTTTGAGGGGAGAAGATCAGTACACCTTTTTCTGTCTTTGTCTATTTTTTCACTTGCACAGGAAGCTATATATTACCCACCACAGCTGGCTGGACATTTCCTCTGAAGTAAACTTTGCAGAAGTCACCAATGCCTTTGGTTTCTGTACCTTTCTCTTTATGACGCCCCTTTGAAGTGTGCCTGAAAGATCCAGTTCCTGAAAAACCCACTACCTACTTGCTGAACTGTGCGGCACAGCGTGAGTGCTCAGCACCAGAGGTTTGGCTCTAGCTTTCTGTTTGCTGATGAATTTTAAAGCCCAGAACACTCAAGGAAGTGGGCATATACTAAGGGGTTCCTCTCACCCTGTGCCTATTCACTGCCTTACTAACACGTAGGTTGTAATTTTTTTTTTTCTGGAAGCCAAGTCTAGATAGCTGAAAGTCAACCTAGAGGATAAATAAAATGGTTTAAAAAAATTATTTAGGTAAGCCAGGTTAAACAAAACCATTGAAATCTGTCCTTGTAATTCTGTGTCTGAACGAAGCAATGGATTTTAAATAACACTAACTAGGTGACTTTGGGGAAATTAAAACAAGATAAACAAAGGTATTCATCCAGACTATATCATACTATCTATATGTTTCCCCTGGGTCTAGGTAAGCCCTTCTGTTCAATGTAGGTGTTTTTCAATATGATTTCCTCTGCTTTCGAATTTGACAAGGAGTAGTGACCATCATGGTACAAGGGGACATGCATTTATTTTTACGTAGCGCTTGATTCACTGCATCTGTTCTCCTTTAACCCGCGTAATTAAAATGCCTGCCTGCCACTTCAATGCATGCTCTAAAATGATTTAAATGTTAACAACATGGCAATCATAGTTATTGCTGCTGTACAGCAGGAAGAACAATTCATCCAGGCCGACACAAATGAAAGCTATAGAAGGGAAACCATAAGCTGTTAATGCAAAATAGAATACAAGAGTGTCGTGCCTCTGGTAAGAGCCAGTGTGAAATGCTTAGTGGAAGAGAATGAGAAATCAGGCAAGTACAGAGAAGTATTTCCTGTGGCACGTCCACCCAGATCCCACCTATCTGTATTTTCGAGCCTTCATAGCCAGATGCTCCGTCAAGGCTCTCATGTTTAATAAACCAAAATGGATGCATTTTCCAAAACTTCCAAGTCTGGTTTGTCTAAGCTCTTCTTTGAAGCTGTTTAGACTTTTGTTCCCCAGAACAGCCTGTGGACATGTGTTCCACAGTTACGTTATGCGTTACGTGGAAACCCCCCCCACCTCATTATGTTTATTTTAAGGCTCCTAACTAACTGTTTGCATTCAGAGCCGATGAGGCGTGCCCAAGCTAGTCTAAAATAAGGCTTGAACAGCATCCCTATCCCTTTCTGTTTATTAATTCACCCCATCTTGCTTTTCTTCTCTCCTTCCCTCTTTCTTTTATTGTCTTTTGACCTCTAAAGGGTTTGAAAGCTACGCAGGCATATGTATTGAAAATATTTACCTATTTACTACCGAAATTCAGTTGACCCAAAGTGTGGCAGCCCTTCCACAACGATGTCACTCACTTGTAAGTTTAGTCTCAAACTTTGGCATCGCAGTTCCTTCCTGAGCTCCCGAGTGACAGTGACCTGGATTTTGGAGGTGCTTAGCACCCACTGCCTCCCGCGGAGAGCTGCAGGCACTCAGAGCTCACAAGAGAAGAGTTTTATGCAAAGTGTCTGCCTGACTCTGGGCACTCAAGTATTAAATTGGTATTCCGGATTCAGCTTCACAGCATTGTAACACAGGAAATAGTCAGCCTCGGAGTGAAATTAAGAACCTTAGGGCTGATGGTGCAGCCCCTATTTACAGTGATTTAAGGTAAGCAGTCCTCATGAATTAAATATTACCAAATGTGAGTTTTCTCATTTTTTTTTCAGGATCAGCGGCAAACGCTACAGAGGACAATTACCTTACAGACTTTGTGTAGGATAAATGTACAGAACATTGCTGTATCAGGGATCCTTCTTGGACATCTGATTTTCAGATTTATATCTGTTTCCATAGTAAAACACACCAAAACTTTAACTTACACATTCACCTGCCCAGTCATCCAATAGGGAAACTTTCCATCTGCCCTATAATTTTTCCTTCTTTCTCGGTTCCTCTCTCACTTTTGGAATTTGCTCAGACCAATTCTCTAGCCAAATTTCTCTCTCTCTCTCTCTTCCCTTCAGTGTACTCCTCTTTGCATTTCTTTTTGCTTTCTCACCACCATTCTATGTGTCAGCCTTGTTCCAGTTCCTCTCCCCAGTGGCATTCAGAACTCCTGCTACTTTCATACACTATCACCATTTCAAGCCGCTTTCCCACATGCTCTCTTTCACGGAACACCTTCCTTCCACTGATTTCCAAAGCACAGATGCTTGTTCGCTTTCCATGATGGCAACAACAGCTCTAAAAGAAACATATCATTTCCCCTCCTGCAATTCATGCACAAATGCCTGGCATGCGCTGCCTGGAGAAAGCCTTTCAACTTCAAATTTCCTTGCTTTTGTGGAATCTGTGAAAAAGTCTGATAAATTAGGCTTTGGCACTTATTTCAAATAACTTTATTTGCAGCTAACTGATGCAAAATCTGTCAATGGTGTCATCCCTGTGTTCCTTCAAAAGTCATTGGTGTTTCATAAGTGAGCTCAAAATCAAGGCGGTTCAAAGGGAGGCTCACAGCTCATTTTTTTTGCCCAAAGAAGGTTAGATTGCATGTTCTAATGGTGACAGGACTGCCCTGCAAGACGTAAGAACTGGGTTCTAGTTCAGGCCATGAGACTTCATGAACATGTGCTTTGCCACTTTGTCTCTCTCCCTATGATTTCTCTTCTGTGAAACAGCCCTAATACTGAGCAATAGCTGTAATACTAGTTAACAGGCAAGAAGGCTCCAACTAGTCTTATGGGTGGCTACCTTTTGAAGCTGACCTTGGACCCAGCTTTAGTGGTGTCAGTTCAGGTAAAGCCAATAAACCTGCACGTATGCCTCCTCACACTGGGGCTTGAGAAGCGCTAGCGGTGGCACGCGTGTGATACGCAAGAGGTAATTCCTCACGGTGTCCTGAGAGGTGAGAGAAAGCAAGCCAGCGCCTTGGCCCTAGAAGCCAACTGACTTGCTGCCTGAGCTTGCAGGGATGGTGGTACAGCTGCAGACCTTTAGTGATACTCAAATCAAGCCACAGCATGGCAGGGGTTGACGTGTATGTGTGGTACGAGCAGGATTTCAGTCTGTGCCGATCAAGATTTGCACGAGATTCCTGGCCCTCAATTCCCAGGAGATACCCAAAGCTGAAATCCTGTGCCAAGCCCTCCCCATGCGAGCTGGGTAGGGTGGGATTTGTTTGTAACCACCTCCTATCGGCATCCTCTGACGATCTGAAAAGGTGTAGTGTCAATTAAGCTTTAAGTAGTAGCATCGTGAAAAGAAATTGATGAGCACACGTGACTTCAAGAATCTCGGCTGAAGATGGATACATATATTGGCCTGCTCTACGGGAAAAATCTTACCTGCGCAGAGAAGGATTCTCGGGACTGTGTGCAAAATCTATTTTTGGTTATGGCGGTGGTAGGCATAGATTATTATCATTAATGTTATATGCATGATTTAATTAGAAAAAGCAACACAGTTCGGGAAAACAAAATCTTTCCAGATAATAGTTATACTAATTGCTTAAAAGATTATAAATCAAAGCAAATTGAATAAATTGCAGGAGAATTGGGCTGACAAGAATCCAACCAAGTTCAACAAAGCAATGCAAAGTCATGCACCTGGAGAGGAATAATCTTACAGCGATACGGGCGGGGGACCGAGCAGAAAGCCGCTTTGCAGAGAAGGCCCCGGGGATCCTGGCATCCGACCAGCTGAACACGAGCCAGCAATGCGCCCTCGCAGCGAAGGTCTGGGCTGCGTTGGGAAGAGCATTGCCAGCGGGTCGCGGGAGGTGATCCTCTCTGCTCAGCTCTGGTGGGACGTGTTCGCGGTGCTGTGCCCGGGCCTGAGCTCCCCAGGACGAGAGGGACGTGGACACAGTGGAACTAGCCCAGCGAAGCCCCATGGAGATGACAGCAGGCTGGAGCACCTGATGTAAGAGGAAAGGCTGAGAGAGACGGGGCTGTTCAGCCTGGAGAAGAGGAGGCTCAAGGGGGATCTCATCACTGTATGTAAAAGAGGGAGAAAAGAAGACGGAGCCACACTTTGCAGTGAAAGGACAAGCAGCACTGAAATTGAAATGCAGAAAATTCCACAGTGTGGTGTCCATCCTTGGAGTTAATCAGAATGGGACTGGACACAGCCGTGAGCAAGCCGCTCTCCTTTGAGCAGGGCAGTTGGGCTGTATGGTCTCCAGAGGTGCCTTCCAATCTCAGCAGTTCTTTGATTCTGTGAATAAAGAACATCTTCCTATGCTGAAGATATGCGACACATCCCAGTCCTGAATATATTTGTTATGTATTCTCAAGATGTGTTTGGGTTTTTGACAGACTTTTCGCCACAGCGACGTGAGTACATTGCTGTTATATATTAGGATGTGTAAAATTCATGTAAATATAACTGAGAAGATCAAGAGATTGAATCACTTGTCATGTAGGATTCTGGTGAGATGCTGGCAGGAAAGCAAGCACTGCAGTAGAAGAGTAATTGTCCAATAATGACATGTCAAAGCCCAACTTTACCCAGGTCTAAATCATTTAGTATATGTCACTATAGATACCTTGACATGTTTCTTTGGGTCCAGGAAAGAAATGAATAACCTCCTGTATCTTGTATATGCAATGCAGGGGGTAATTTGGACAAAATGATGTAATGTTTTTGAAAGCATGACAAGAAAATTAAGGATGAAGAAACTCCAGAATGACTTTTATGAATGAAAAGAACCTGTAATTGTTTTCCATCCCTTGACAGATGTTACTTAAACTGACATACTATATCATGCAACAAAGCTCACAGGGGAAATACAGGATTATGAGAAAATGTATAAACCACTATTTTTTTATTGTAAAAAATTCTTTTATTCTTCACAGAAAGACAAAGAGAGGAGGAATTCCTTTTAGGAAGAATTTGATGTAGATTACTGTAATAACATTTTCAGGAGTGTATGAGCACAATTGTTCTATTAAAACAAAATGAAGTTAAAAAGAGGGGAGAACTTTCTGTTGTATCCCAATCCCACACAACCTCTCCCCACCTCCTCCTATCACTGTAGTGTCTGGGAGAATTACCCGTTCATTAAAGTGAAATCAATAAAACTCTCTCCTGCCTTCTTCTGCATGGAGAAGTAAAAGAATGAGAAGGGGCGGAATTGGCTGTTGTCAAGAAATGACAGGTGAAGAAAAGAGTTTGCCTTGCCTGGAAATATTCTGTTCACCTCAGAGGGAGCTTTACAGCCGTGGGCCAGCTGCAGAGAGCCCACATCTCCACCCCTCACCGGTTTTGCTTCTGAGTTTTACAGTTCCCTGGTTTCAAGGTGTGTGAGGAACATGGAAGGAAGGTATAGAGAGCAGGAAGGTCTCTCGGGTACCCCACACTTTCTCCAGCACTGGAAGTCAGTGTTTTGTGTTTCAGCCACAAGGAAATGACAAGCCCTCAGGAAAGCAGAGCTCGGTATACGCTCCTACCAACCTGTCTTCCACAGTAAGCAGACCACTGTGTTGAACCAAATGAAACTTCTCAAAAGACTTACAAGTTTCATTTAGAGGCACAGTCCTTAAGAGTAATGGAGTCCAGAGGCTGCAAAGGCGTACTTTGTCATCACCAAGTTCAAGTCTGGTATGATGTGTGCCTCTACCTGATCCTCGGCATTATAGTAAATATGAAAACATCACAGCAGAAATTACTAAATAACCATACTGGATAGATAGGGCGTAGCAGCAGACGTGATAACAAGTTTTCCCCAAAGTCAATACTGGTGTCCAGGGCACGTTTTTCTAATTTGATTTTACATGCAGTGCTAATACTTTTTTAAAGGTTTAATTTCAGCTGATTTTTAATGATGTGGGTGCTCTTTGATGCTGAGGAAGGAAAAGACGTCCCCTTGCTTACTTTTGCTGTAGGAGACACTAGAAATTATGCAAATTAAAAATAAAAGCATTTTAACAGAAGACTCAGAGGTATTTAATTTCTTTCTGTTTATCAATAATTTCTTTCCATTCATTGAATTACACAAAGTTTCAGGCAAGAAGAGGAATCATTAATAGCAAGAAGTTAAATATAGTTTTTCTGCATTTGCCAGAACTTTAAAAGACATTAGCAGGATTAGGGCTCTATCTTGCCATTAATCTGCACAGATTTGACACTGATACCCTGGAGCAAGAGAAAAAATCTGAAATATTCATCAATATTAAAATACCTCCAAACATTTCCAGACCTTCACATTTGGAAAGCCGCCACTACTCCCATTTCAACCGCTGTACCATGTCTGCTTCGGAGAGGCTACGTATCGACATTTTGCAGAACAGCCTGTAATCGTCTAAGGAAACTCTGGATTGAGATTAGTATCCATAGCAGACAGGAATCTACAGACACTGCTGTGTGTGAGTAATGCTGTGGGCACTCGTCCCAGCTCAGGAATGAATGGAATGCGCCCTTCTGAAAGGTATGGGTGAAATAACATCACTGAGGTGGGAGCGGGCTCTGGTGGTGCTGGAGCAAGGGAGAAGTTCTAATGGGTGTTTTCCATCTGCATGAAAATGGCGGCTGTACTGAAAAAGAGAAACGAGAAGAGAAGAGAGAAGAAGAAGAGAAGAGAAGAGAAGAGAAGAGAAGAGAAGAGAAGAGAAGAGAAGAGAAGAGAAGAAGAGAAGAGTAAGAGAAGAGAAGAGAAGAGAAGAGAGAGAAGAGAGAGAAGAGAGAGAAGAGAAGAGAAGAGAAGAGAAGAGAAGAGAAGAGAAGAGAAGAGAGAAGAGAAGAGAAGAGAGAGAGAGAAGGAGAAGAGAAGAGAAGAGAAGAGAAGAGAAGAGAGAAGAGAAGAGAAGAGAAGAGAAGAGAAGAGAAGAGAGAGAGAAGAGAGAAGAGATCAGGACCAGATATTTTAATTATTTAGTTTATTTATATGCAATTTCTGAAGCATAAGCAATCTACCACCTTCGTGTGCCATACAAAAAGTCAGATGAAAGTTTCCACTCCAGCTCACATGAAAAAAATCAGCCTAGTGGTACTTTTCTGTGGACAGGCAGGGCAAATGCCTTTGTTTAATTAAACACTTCAGCAAACCGAGCCCAAGGATTTCAGTTGCTCTTCCTTAGGGCTTCACCTCAGGCACAGGTGAGACGAGCACAGCTCGGGCTGCGCCTGGCCACAGGAAAGCACCCAGATGAGGCGACAACCTGAAGTGGCAGTAGGGCTGTGGGGCTGGCCCCAGGCTGGCCTGGGTGATGCCATGGGCTCCCACAGGCTTTCCACTTCCAGCCACTGCCCTGCTCACTGGGTACTGGCCAGAAAGTCAGGCCTGCTCATTTGAGTCATCTGCCCTGGTAGGTAGTAATGGGATGAAATGTCTCAGTAGGCAAAATCTCTTCTCCAAAAAGCCCTTTTCAAAGGGTGCCCTTCAAAGCATGTAAATACTAATAAATAGGAACATAAATAATGCGATATAAATTGAACCTGGGGCGAGTTATTTTAGGCAACTCATTTGCACCTGTCATTTTATGAACAGCATTTGTTTTCCAGGAGTCCAAATTACTGTGCTTGCAAAAATTTAAGTGCAAATTTAGAGCGGGAAAGGCAAAGCCTCAACAGGACAAAACCACCAAGCCTGGCAAACCACCGTGTGCGTAAAACACTTGCTCCAGTGACAGAAGAAAAGTCTGGGGTTCTCGCTAGGACTCAGATGCAGCAGGGACCTGAACCTCAGCCTTGCAGGTGACCTACTGACCACCAAAATGCAGATCACAAGGCTTTTTTTTTGTTGTTCCCTGTTCCCAACTTCAAAGGTATCTGATGATCCAAGCAAAATAGCCCCCACACCCTTCAGCAGGACAGTAAGAAACTATTGCTCTGTGATTAGCACTCATCATGGGAAGCCTGATGTGAAGTTCCCAGTCCCCTCCAAGAGGAGTTACAGTAAGGAATATTTACTTAGTCATCCTTTTTTCCCCTCACATTGAACAATCTCAGTTATGCTTTGAATTAGAATGGAAATGTATTTGGAAAACCTTGCATATTTTAAGAAAATGGAATTCTTGCTTTCCAACCCACACTGTATAACAGACTTGATTTAAAATTCCCTTGAAAATTTCAAAAGGAGCCTGGTCTCATCAAGTTCAGGGGCAAAACTTTCACTGATTTCCACAGGGTTGGGATTTCTTCTTTGGCTGACACCTGCTTACTGACACTGTGTAGCCCTGTATCTCTGCCTGGTAGATCAAATGTGAGCTGTGGAACTGATCCAACCAGCCACCCTTATTCACCTCTTTAAGAGATGTTTTCCAGAATCCATATTGAGCAGTGCCGAACCAGGTTTCTTTATCAAAAATACAGGTTTTCACAGGAGAAATATGTGCTGTCACAGTTCAGTAAATGTATTTAATGCTAGGGTCTCTGTAATGTAAATACCAGATTTATTTTCTCATAACTTTTCAGAGATGTTCAGATCAATGCCATTGTATGACTGACAAATTTATGGCTTCCCTAGATTCTGATATTCTGCTTCCTCCTAGAAGTTCACGAGCTACCATTAAAACCTGAAAGCATTCCTTTTTGTTAGTCTTTCTCTCCCCATTAACAAGTGGAATAATTAGACGATTTCCGAAACTTATTTCAGTACCTACGATGTGTGTCAGATAATGTCTGAGCATTCGAAATGCACGAACGTCTGTCTTGACAGCTGATGGCCCTCCATATGCTGTCACTGGAAGAACAACTTCCCCAGAATATGCAATATAACCAATATGCAATATGCAAAGGTAATAACAGCTCTAGAAAATCAGGAGTCGTGACAGTTGCAGAAATAATCTGCTGTCAGATGAAGAGAGATTATTATTTGGACCCAGAGAGGCAGAACTTTTGTATCCATCCAAAGCCTATAGTAGATACCAAGAAAAACAGGATATGCTCAGAGACCGTGGCTTTCGGCCAGGGGTTGACGAGGTACTGGGGGACTGTGGGCTGTTCTTAAGGAGCCTGCCAAAAGTAGCTGAGAAAAGTGAGCCTATTGTCAGGAGGCATAAATTCACATCTCCGCTCAAAAGCCTTTGGAGTGTGTGATCGGAAGAAAAATCTGGAAGCCCCTGGTTTTGGTGATTGAGAAGCAAGGATCAGAGTTCAGAATCGGTGACACGGGGTGTGAGAGGTGATCAGTTTACAACTGCCAGTCGTTAGTCAGGAAAGTGAATGACGGATTTGATCCTAAGGACGTTCATTTTGGTCTACTCACTGTAACCTGCTGAAGACCATTCGCACATTTGGGCTTGCAGTGACCAAGTCCCTTCCAACACTACAGGAAGATCTGTTTACGCTGGGAGATCAGGGTTAATCTTTTTGTCAGATTATCAACCCAGTCTGTTAAATTTATGCAGCGAAACAGCGCTTTATTGCAATATCTATAGCAAGTGTTGCGAAAAAGTAGTCTATTATGTGTTTTCAGATGTTTCATTTATGCATTTTCAGATGTTTCATTTATGTGTTTTCAGATGTTTCGCTAAACAATAACCATTTAAGGCAATACGGTTATTCTGTTCGGCAAAAGGTCCAAGATTTTCATTAAAACTGTGTTATCAGTTCTCTACAGAGAGACCAGTGATGTGTCCCTAGAACAAGAAATTGTTTTGCCTTCTTCATTAGAGCGACTTTGTGTATCAGCAAGGCGGTGGTGAATCAAAGCGGAAGAGTTTTCTGAGGCTGGCTTTCTTGCCGAAGCTGGAGGTTTCACAAAGCTCTGATGCTGTATGGGGTTATGTTTATAAGCAACTTCACCTCACGCTGCATGTCTCATCCCTGCCATGTGAGAGAATACATTGGGATCCTGGGAATATCTCTTGCACTTGACGACAGCTCAGCTGTACCGATTCATTTGCAATAGAATAATGCAAACAGAAAATAAAGATGAGGTTCTGGCGGTGGTGGTGGTGATGGGGCGCAGTGGGAGGAAGCCTCCTGACTAATCACCATACATTGGAAATTACCTGTGGAGCCAGCCGCACGCAAGTTTCCAAAAGTTTCAGAACTCCTTGTATCTCAAAATGTGACAGGCAAGAGAAGACAGACCTCGGTCTCTTCTCATGGCTGCTGCTGGTGGGTCTGAGGCTGGACCTCGGGCTCTGGGGATGTGCAGAACTCCCCGCAGCACGGCTCCAAGCCCCCAGCCAGCAGAGCCCTCTGAGGGGGCCTTACTCTTCTGCAAAACCAAACGCTTGGACCTGTTTTTCCCAGCTCCTGCCTGATGTTTTTGGGCTGTGAGGGGAGCAGCAGCACCTCTGCTTCGCAGCGGCCGGGGCCTTACCGCTACGGCTGCGTGTCAGGACGGCCCAGGTCTGCTTGACGCCTCGCCCTTCGCTGCTCTAACAGCTGTGCGAAATCCCAGTTTCCTCCAGTTTCCAGTGCCTCCGGGGGAAACGTGCTCCCTGCCTCTCATCCCTCTGCCACCTGAGGCAAGCAGAGCAAGCGAGGCGCATCCCAGTCGCGACAGGAGCCGAGGAGTTCTGCCCAACTTCTGACACCCAAAAAACGCCGGCGGTTTCGGCACAGCGCAGACGAGACACCGCTGTGCGCGGAATGAACTTATCTTTGACAGGCGAAGCAGGGGTTTCGTGGCCAGCCTGCCCGTGCCCTCACAGAGCACATTTTCTCCATCTTCCAACCGCGCCGCCTCAATTTTTCAAGCCGCGGCGCACCCGTAAGGAGCCCCCCACACACACACACTCCCCCCTTCAGGACCACGGTGCTGGCTCGGGGGCGCTCTCTGCCTCCTGCCCTCGCCTCCCTTCCCTGCCACGGGGGGGCCACCTCCACACGGGGGTCCTCCCCCCCCCTTCCCTTCCCTTCCCTTCCCCTCCCCGCTCCCCTCACTCTCCCCGCTCCCATGGCGGGCAGCGGCGGCCCATTCGGTGCCGGCAAGCCCCGCCCGCCGCCGCCGGGCCGAGGCCGGCCTCCCTCCCCCCCTCCTTCCCTCCCCTCCCCTCCCCTCCATCCCTCCCTCCCTCCTTCCCTTCCCTTCCCCTCCTTCCCTCCCCTTCCCCTCCTCCCCTCCCCGCGGCCGCCCCCTCCGCGGCAGCCCGCCAGCAGCGCCACAAGCAGGCGCGGGGCCGGCTCGCTCCGCGCTGCCTCCCGTGCCCGCCCCGCGCTCTCGCCGCGCCGCTCCCATGCAGGCCGGCGGCGAGGCAGAAGATGGCTGACTCGCCGGGCCACCCGCCGCCCCGACCGCCCGCGACCCCCGCCCGCCCGCCGCCGCCGCCGCCGCGCTCCCCCCCGGGCCCTCCGCGGCGCCGCCGCCTCCTCCTCCTCCTCCTCCTCCTCCTCCTGCTGCTGCTGCCGCCACTGAGAGCCGCCCCCCCCCTTCTTTCCCCTTTACACCCCCCCCCCCCCAAAGCCCCTCCCGGCCCCCCCAGAGCACCAGCAGCCATTTCATCTCCACCACCAAGTAGGCGCAAAAAATGGCAGAAATGGAGAAAGAAGGGAGACCTCCCGAAAATAAAAGGAGCAGGAAGCCGGCGCACCCGGTCAAGCGGGAGATCAACGAGGAGATGAAGGTAAGGTGACTGGGATGGGGAAGGGAAAGGGGGTGTCCGTCGCCCCCCCACCCCCGGCACCCCCCCACCTCTCCTCTCCGCCGTGCATGGAAATGAAATAAGAAAGGATCTCTTGTCATTTTTTTTTTTTTGTAGGATGCACTGAATGTGTCTCAACTCCGCCTCCTGGGCTGAAAACAGAGACGAATTCACAGGCTGCAAATCCTGTTCATTGACCAGCTTTGATTTATTTATTTTTTAAAAAAAAACTCTCCCTCATTGGGCTTTTAAGCTCCTTGGGTGCTAGTCATCAGCCCTTTTTTTTCCTCTCCCCCCCCCTCTAACCATTCCCTCAGGTAGCGGGGGAAGCCCTAAAGTTAGGAGAGAAAGGGCCCTCTTTTAAACCCCGCATTTCTCCCCTTTTTCAGTAGCCAGCTGCAACTGTGTAATTAAATTGTCAAAGTGAAACGCTACGGGCTGAGCCGCGCATCTTCCGTGCACTTGAGCACGGAGACCCCTCTCCTCTCCTCCTGCCTCCTCCCCACCCGGCGGAGGGGGGCTGGAAGGTGGCTGGCCCGGGGCTGCATTTTTGGGAGCCCATTTGTGGGTCGCAGGGCTGTCCTGTTCATTAGGAAGCAGTGCCAACCCAGCTGTGCTCAGAGGTAGCGCTTGAGGCGGCCGCGCCAGATGTTAGGATGGCTGCGATTGCACAGAAACACATTTCGGGGTTTCTTTTATCAGGAGGTTGCTGCTCCAGGCTTGACTGGTCCTATTTTTTTTATTTTTTTTTTGCGCCTGTTTTTCCATGCCTGTTCCACCTCTTGTTTGTTTTGCGTCTCTGATTCCCCAAAGTTGGGAAAGGTGTATTGCGAGACTTCAGCCAAACTTGTTGTTTAATGCGCGTATAAAGTGATTAAAGCAGTGTTAGTCTGGCGATGGGATCAGGCTGCTGTCATTTAATCTGAATATGTCATTTATTAAAAGACTGATCGTAAGTGGAGGTCCGCCCGGAAAATGTCACACGTTCGCATAGTATGTATACTATATAGGCGAGTATATAAATATGCATGATGTCTAGTGAAAATATCTTTGCTTTCCGGAGCGCTGATCTCCCCCTGTAAAATTAAGCAGGAATGCACGATCCCCTCCCCTTCCCCTCCTCTGCACGCCACTGGTTTCGGAGCGGTGTCCTTTGCTGCTGGAGGCAGGCAGCGTTGCTCGTGCTGCCCGTGCACACGGTGCTGTGTACGCGCAGGCTGCAAATGTGGACGGGAGCAGGAGGGAGCGGTGCTGCGAACAAAACAAGGCACCGCTGCCCTGCGTGGCGGTGGCAGCTCTTCGGAAACAAACCGGGCGAGTTTCAAGCCCCGAGGAGCGTTGTTATGCTTTGCGAGATGTATGGCACCTCCTATTTTTGGGCTCCGTACGGGCGCCGGGGAGTGAGAGTCGGTGCTGTTGTGGTCCTGCATGGTCGTGAGGGCTGCGGAGGGCTGCAGCACGGGGCACTGGCCCCTCAGAACACGGCTTAATGCGATCTATACGGATTGCAGCTTTTAAGTTTCATAGGTTCTAGGATTACAAATTAGCTAATTTTAATCAAAACATGTGAAATGTTATCCTGGCTGGATATAAAGGCTGACTGTGCTGGATCCTCTGGGTTTGTTTTGTTTACTTTGGCTGCAGGCACACTCAGTGGTTTGGGAGATAGTTGTTCTTCTACAGTATAACAGATGTTTGTCTGAAAGGGTGAGGAAGAAACAAAAACAACATTGTGTGAAGGAGAAAAATTACACAATTTTAAACTAATGCTTTGGTATTAAGCACTGGCATTAGCCTTCGTGCAGAGAATTTCTCTTTTTTAATCATTGGTAGCTGCTTAAGGCTACAGACCTCAAGATTTCAACCGAGTTAGTAATTAAAGGCAGATAGAAACAGCCTTTTGAACCAGTCGGGTCTCTGGTGGAGGGCGAGACAACCGATGGCAGAACCCCCCACAAAACGCAGGCCACCTTACAGCGTAAACGCTGCTATTATGCTGGGAGACGGCATTTTTAGTAGGACACTTGGCTGCTATAATCCTAGAAGGAAAGGGGGGTGAGGGGGACAGTCTTACGAATTTCTGGCTCGTCGAGAAAGTTAAAATCCTGCACTTTCTATTTCCTGATGAGTTAAGATGTCTGGTTGTTCTTCGTAAACCTGAGGAATACAATAATGTAACAAATTGGTTGCATTGTGCAAAATGTGTGCAGCAAAATGACACGGGGAACACAATGTGCCCTTGTGTAGGTTCGTATCTGTAATGTTCAAACAGCCTGGCTGTTTCCCTTCATCTGAACTGCTTTCATCTGGACCAGTGTAAAATAAGCTCTGGTAAGTAATCACGGCAGAGCAGAAAGAAAGGAATGTATACAGCAATAGACAGCCTAAGCTGTAAAAACTGTAACCTGAGTATCAGCAGCAGATCAGATATCAAGGCTTTAAGGTAGGGGAAATGAAAGAGATGAAGGGGAGGAAAAGACGAGAGAGGGAATGGAAAAGTCAGCCTGGAAAGTGAAGGAGAAGTAGGAGGGCCCCCTCAGGGAAATTTGGCTCAGGGATTAGGGAATTTTATCATGGTGTACAGTGACCTACTCAGGTTTCAGCCCACGTTGGATCGAATTGCCTCCCTTTGCTAGCAGAAAGAAAAAGGGCTGGTGTAGATGTGATTTTTTTTTTCTTCGGGTAATAAAAAGGCCATTGGTACAAGTGTCTATTTTAAGTACAGCAAATGCAAGGCGCTATGAATGAGCAATAAAATTACCTCATCACGGAGACTTCCTTCAAGATTTGCTGTTCGATATAGTCGGAGATTTACTCAAGAAGGATCGCACAACCCAACTGCTCGTGCGCGGTGTATGCCAGCAGTGGTGCCACCGCTCGCTTTGAACGTGGCCGGGTGTTCGCGTTGCTTGCTGCTGCCTTGTGCCAGAGATTGAGTTACATTTTTGTTATCACTACCCTAATGTACACGATGGTTATAAGAAGTTTTAATTTGATACATTGTTGTGTGCAAAAAGTACATGACTCTGCACAGTTTTCTGATATTACGTTTCAATGAAAAATATATTCGGGGGAACTGGTTTTCTTTGTGACCTTCAGTCACAGCCTTTCTTTTTTTCTAATGCATTTTTTATTTTGTCCCCATTCCTTTTTAGGATTATGCTTTCCATTCCCCCTGCCCAGAGGTAGCCTTACTCATCCCACACTTTGGAAGGAGAGCAGAGTAGCTCTGAAATTCGGTTGTGTCATTCCTCACGTGCTGGTGAATACCAGGACGCCCAATAGACCCAAAGCCAGCAGAATCGGGGAAGCTGGCCCTATTTCAGAACTTAAGATATTTTTTTTTACGGTTTGATTGATGAAAGCGCTCGTGGAGGCTTTCACATCCCTCCCTGAACCTATTCCCGTTTTTCACCCTGCTGTCAGGCAGCAGTGCTGCTCGAGGGCAGCGGCTGGGTGCGCTGAAATCCCATGAAATGCACTGGGGTCGATTGGATGTGTCGCAGCAAGTGGGTTGTACTGGAAGTTCCCCCGAACAAACAAGACAGTGCCTCCACATGTTCAGAGTCTCTGTCAGCTGAAAAGCTGTAATTTCACAGGGCTGCTCCGTGCGCCCAAGGAGTTTACCATCTATAAATATTCTCAATAACAAATTCGGATCTAAAATTGGGCTCCATTCCTGATGCCTAGAGCTTAAGGCAGCCCCATCTGTTACAGTTTAATAGTAAACTCATCAGAAGATATTTCAGTTTAGCGTTCTAATATTCCCCATTTGGCGTTTAAAAGCACTACCGTCAGGATTAGGAAAGCGGTGGAACAGGCACGGCCGCGCCGCGCTCGCAGCGAGCCAGATAGCTGCGGACGCTAAAGAGATTTCAAGGAAACTCCTCCCTTCTCTCCTGAAAAGCAAAAAAACGCGCTCGCGAAAGTGGAAAAGCAGACAGACTTTATCGGCTGTGGTGTTTCGGGATATCGAGGCGGGTTTTACTGCAGAGCCCGCGTGGAGGTGGCTTTGTGGGGTGGCTGTGGAGGGGAGATGCGCTGCCGGCACAGGGAGCCTGGCCTACCTGTGAGGGCTTCCCCGCCCGCCTGCCTGGTAGGACACAGGGAATTATAGCACCCCCAAAATTGTCTTGCTGTTAGCACAGAGGTCTAACCATAGTGTTCAACATGGCGACAACATAAACACGCAAGGCTGGCAAAAAAAAATACCACAGAATCGAGTTTGCCTCGTGAGCGCAGGCACATTTTTATTTCCTCCGTGCGGTGAAAGCGAAGAGCGAATTTGTGGGGCTCCACACCTGGCGGGTTGTGCGTGCAGGGAAATGGAAGGGAGCCACCGCGCTTCCTCCGAAATCTGAAATAAACATTCGGCAGTAAAACCTAGAAGAAAATGAGTCTGACAGACTCGTTCCTCTGCGCGCTTCCTGCCTCCGCGTTTGCCAGGCCTGGGTCTGTGAGGCCAGGCCTTGCCCCCTGTGGATAGGGTTCGTGGAGAAGGAAAGGCAAGAGCTGTGGGATGGAAAGA
The DNA here is from genome assembly GCF_964034855.1 of Anser brachyrhynchus. NCBI lineage: Eukaryota > Metazoa > Chordata > Aves > Anseriformes > Anatidae > Anser > Anser brachyrhynchus. Next base: position 77,980,030 of record NC_137696.1, on the reverse strand, counting down.
GAAGCACGGTTCAGCTTCAGAGCGTATTAATTAGTGAAAATTTGGGAAAATGATGCATTGCGACAAAAAAAAATCAAGCCATAGGTGTACTGTTACGACGAAACGAATGCTAAAGCGGAAATGAGCGTGATTATATTTTCACTGCCTCACGTATAAGTCTGCCTCACGAAGGAGAGAAACCACAGCCTGGCAAGTCAATGCACTCTTCTTCGTCTTTCCCGTGAATAGGAAGCAAATTCAAGTCAAAATAACGAGTATAATGGTCGGTTAGCTAGCCTGGCTCTTCCAAAGGGGAGGGCATTTCTGCAAGTACAAGAATGGAGAGCTCATACAGTTAAAACATGCAAATTACACATTGTCCCGCGGGAGGGATAAGTGGTTTGGGACCTGGTAGGGGGCAGAAATTGCTGTCGGTGAGGAAAGGGGCTTGGCGTGTGACCTCCTGGCAGGGTATTGTGAGGCTCAGTGCTGTCGTTTCGCTGGGAAACCTGTGAATCTGGGCTCCTGGGTTCCAGCCGAGCAGTGTGATGGCTGAGCGGGGATTTGGGGACGATGGTCGAGGTTTTCCCTGGGGTACTGGTTGTTCATGGCATTTCAGCCCTCTGGCAGGGATTTAGAGCTGTGTTGGCAGCCTCTGTCCTGCAGACCCTCCACATCCTTTTGGGGAGTGGGTCTGAGAGCAGGCATGGGCTAGCTTGGTGTCTTTGCGCTCCTGGTCCTGCAGAAGCTTGGAATCACAGCTCCAGGCACATCCTCCATCCTGTCACCCACGCTGTCTTCGCATCTTGTTCGGCCTGGGCTTTGGCAAGTCCATCGTCTCTCACTAGAGGTGGTTCCTCTCTAGCATGCTTCATCACTGCTTCTTTCACTCTCCTGCTCCAATGTCAGGTCCCACATTCTTGCTTTCCTCAAGCACCGTGGTTACAATCATCACCCTTCCTTTCAGCAAGCCTTTGAAGCTTGTACATCTTTCAGTGAGCTTCAGCTCTGCAGGTGCAGGTTGTGTGTTGATCGGCTTGCTTCCTTTCCTTAACTTCAACAGCTGAGCCTCCCCCCACCCCCTGCATTCACACAGAGAAAAATTGTCTCACCTCATTATTTGTATTTTGATTATTGCCACCACGCTGGTCTTTACACGTCCCCTCTCATTATCATATCTTGAATCTGCTTAGGCTGGGCCTACCAGTGATATGGAAAGAAAAGAGAAAGTACGGAAACAGTGAAATGATGGTGGTCAGCTTCAGGGCAGGAGCTTCAATGAGCACTTGACCTGTGTGGCCATCATCTAGATGTCAGACATCACTGTGGATGGGTATTTTAATTAGGAGTCTGAAAGAAGGTGATATTGTAGCTCTGTGGATGCCCATCTATGCATGGGAGTCAGTGTGGAAAAAAATTAAAAATCCCACATTTCTCAGCTTTGGCCATCAGCTTGTTAAGGATGCGATCATCTTCTTGGTTCAGTATGTAGAGTGCTCTGTAATGGAGCCCCGGCGTTAGGCACTGAGAGAGCGGTATTAAGAGTGATAACCATCATTGTAATAGGTAAGACAAACTATGAAGGAGAATGGCTTAACTTTTTTTTTTTTTAATTCAAGCATCCTTGTGGAGAAATCACTGTGTGAAAAAGATACTATTGTTACCGCTGATATGTGACCTCATTATACTCTCATTGAAGTTAATAGCAAAGACCCTGCTAATTTCTTTATTTTGTACGAGTCAAGTCTCTATTATGACTAATTTCAAAATCAAATGTATTTTTTCTCATTATGACTGTTCATTTTTGTGCATCACTCAACATGAACAGTAAAATGAGGCTTGAAAGGTTCTAAAGCTTTGTGCCACTGCAAGCCCAACAATCACTGTGATGAGGCTCTGAAGAGGGACAGCAGCTTGTTGCAGCAAAGAATAAACATACACAGCCTCGCTTACATATTCCTTGACAAATAATTAAAAATTACTCATTGCCTGAGTTGATCAACAGTGCAAATAAAACACAAAGCATCCGCAGGAGGCAAATTTAGAGCTACTCAGTTAATTGGGCTGCATGGAGTCTAAGTCAGGCAGCCTTCTGTCAATTGGCCTCCACCTTGCTGGATTAATCTCCAGGGCTGCATCTCCACAGCTGAAACATGGCAGAGCAAGGGAAGGTGGTGGAGCTTTCCTCTGGGAGTCCACGGACCCCCTCAGGTCATTCTGGGTGGGCTGCACTGGCCAGGTTTCACTTGCTGTCTCTGGGTTGTTTCAGTGCTGGGTTCCCATGGGGTGGAGATGGGGTTATTGCATTTGGATTTCCAGCACTGAGAGAGGAGAAATCATCTCAAAAATTAAAACTAATAAGCAAAAAACCCTTTAGAAAAATGTTTCTGGTGTTATTTAAAACACTCACTCACCAGCATCATTTACATGAGAATTTAAATATGTATTTTAGAAATGGGGATAGGTATTAGCCACATTACGCTGCAGCGCACTCTTTGTTGCAAACTGCAGTGGTCTCATAGCTCAGACGTAACAGGCTAGCACACCTGTAGTGCTGAAACTGGGCGCAGGTGTGGAGTGGTGCGATGTTTTCTGGCAATTTGGGGCTGCACAAAAGAGCCACAGAATCGAGCCTTCCAGCGGGAGGTCAAGTGAAAGGGGAAAAACCAGGGGGATCGATGCTCCGTGGGTTTATTGTTTTGGTTTCCCTTTTCTCGGAAATCGTATTTGTAGCACAGTGGCACAGGTGATACTCCTGGCAGAGTATAAATGGCCCGTGAGTATTGCTTAGAGCCGCTTTACCAGGGTGACAGGAACACCTATGCAATCCCGTGTGATGAACGAGGCGGCAGCGGCGCGGCTCGGATGGTCCGGGGCAGGGTGCCTGCTGCAGCTTGGGATCCGGAAGCAATTAGGATCTGATTAATTTTATTTAGTTATTTAAAGGACTCGAGGATCGCTGTGTTTCTATCATTAGGCTCGCTCCCACTCAAAACCTAAGCTGGTGCTGTTGCTAGAGAAAATCTAGCAACCTGTGGATTTGGCACACGGCATTTATTTTGGATGGGTGTCATGTTCTGCTTTCTTCTTTGCTGATAGCCAGGGTCACAGGAAGATTGCTAGTCAGGATCGTTATTTCAGATGTCAAGATTTTACGGTAAAATCAAGTTTGGAATTTGTTTTAAAGTAATAATAAAAACACAGAGACCAAACTGAAAGGCTTTGTTTGTGGCTCTTTGGTTTCATTTTACATTTGTCATGTTACTTTAAGCTGACCTTTGCAGTGACAATAATTCATTAGCCAGTTTCCCCCAGGAGTTTCCTAAACCCGTAAGCCGTGCCTCCATGGTACCATCCAGTTTCACAAAGCTTCATTGCCTGGCTGCAGGGTTCTTGACTTACTCCACTAAATCTCCTGGCCCGGTAATGAGCATTTTCCGCAGAAATATTTTTGACACATGACCTGGAGGACATGTTTTCTAGGGAAGTTTGAGAGTTATGGCAGTCGTGTTCCATATTTTGCATTTCCACACAAACATAAAATGTAAGCACGCTGCTGCTTGGAAATTGTTTTGAAAATAAATATGGCAAAACAGAAGAAGGGTTTTCTTAAACAAATGTAAGAGATTTTTATGTGAAACACTGTGGTAAAATGCCTTCATGGTAAAGAGTTTTTAAGTGCCTTTAATATGCAGGGGTTTATAACACTGAGGAAGAATGTCTTCGATGTGATTTTATTTCATTTGGTTCATGTGCATCTCCAGGAACTGTAATTGTGTCGGTGACCTCCTCCAGCTGAAAAGGCTGTAGCGCAGTAAGATTGATTAACTGCTGCCTGAAAAAATCTTAGTTTTCTGTTACTCATATCTTATATTTCTGCTGCAGTCTTAAATATTTTATGGTAACACAGACACATTTTTGTGACGAATGTATGGTAAAACATTTCCGACACTGAATGCCAGAGCAGAAAGGCATAAATAACTCTCCTTTTCATTTTCTTTAAATTACAGATGTATGAGTCTTTGTCATAATTACATGTGCCAGTCTGAGATTTAAACGCATTACACTTTATACACTTGACTTGTGAAATGCACATTAGTCTTTGAGGAGGTGGGACAAACCTGACACTTCCTCGTGTAGCAAAGATACCGTTCGATTTATGTAGTCCTCCCTTCATTCCAGATGGTTATTGATTACATAAATAAGTAGGTAATTTTTCTCTTTCAGAACTTTGCAGAAAACACTATGAATGAGCTCCTTGGCTGGTATGGTTATGATAAGGTTGAACTGAAGGATGGAGAAGATATTGAATTCAGGAACTACTCTGCAGATGGGGAAAGCCGCCAGCACATTTCTGTTCTCAAAGGTAATGAGATTTAATGTTTCTGTGTCCTCGCAAAGAAGGATTAATACCTCAACCTGTCTGAATTGGCGGGGACTAGGGAGCATGTTCTGCTGCTTGCTTTGTGGTTGATTTAAATAAAAATACCTGAGAGTGCCTTCTAGTAAGAGGAAGCCAATAGGGTACAGGGAAAATCACTTAACAAAATTGCTGTTGGTAGGCACTTAGTAACACATCTTCACAAATAATACCTTTTGTGAGTCAGCTGAAAGTCAAGTTCCTACGGTACCAATAAACTGCTCGCCACTGGAAGAAGAGAGAGAGTTTTTTTAGTGGTGTGGATTTAAGGAAACCCTTTTGCTTTCCAAACAAAGGTTTTTGGCTCAAGGCTTTCTAAAATCCCAAAAGGTTTCGAGCTGGGATATTCACAACTCATGCAAGAAACATCCTGAACATTCATAAAAGGCTCCTCGGTGATGTTTGTAATATGCCGTGTTCTGCAAGTACTTTACAAGTTCTCAAGGGGTGCAGTTTTTTTGGGATGCTGCTGGATCTTCACACGATGTGATTCGAAATTACTCACTGTGCAAATGATGGGATTCAGCCTTTTTTTTGAGCAGTTCACTTGCTGCCTTCTGACTCCTCAGCCCCAGCAGGTAGGTAGGGGCTTGTGGTCAGCGGGAAAAGGAGTGTAGGACGTTGCTGGATCTTGGCTTTCCCAGCAAGGGTTTCTCAGAGGTGGGGTATAGAGAGAAAACTTCAGAAGCTTTTAGGGTACCACTTGTCACTGCACTTGCAGACAGCAGTGTTTGGGCTTGCTTTCTGGTGGCAAGCAGCAGCATTGTACTCACTGAGTGTTGCAATGAGTACTGATACCAGAGAGACCAGCTCTGAAGAGGAAATGGCTAGAAAAAAGGTGGAAAAATTAGAGGTAAGGTGAACCAGTCGAACTGTGTTAAAAATGAATGTTTGCATCTTGTTAGTTGTGTAGCAGTGACATTGTTGATCAATATTTATATTTCATCGAAAATGCAGTATCATTAAGCCACCTTTGAAGAAACTTATTTCTTCAGTAATAGGATTCATTTATTTATGTTTTCCTAAATAGATCTTCTATTGAATGCTTTGTGGCTCCAGGCTATGCCTAATGAAATCTGTGACATACTTTTTTTCTGTAGGCACATGAGACAAATCATATGTTTTATGTACCAAACAAAGATGTCGAATACCTGTGCCAGGTAGAGATTTTTGGTGTATGCAGTCTGTGGGAGAGAAGAAAATGTGTTTCTTTTTCTGAGTGATGGGAGGAGAGAGAATAATAACAGTTAAGTCCTACCCCATAGCTACCTGAGGTGCATTAGAGAAATTCCTACAAATACAAATCCAGAAGTGCTTTGGGATTAAAGAATTAGAATCATGACTGTCATCATTGCATGCACACTTTGCTCTGATTTCAATATTTTGTTCCTCTGTTTAAATCCTTTCCACTACTTACTACTCATTGTATTATTGAGACGAGAATTAGGAATTCTTTTATTTTTCAGTTTATGCTTCTTGCCCTGGTGAAGCCACGGCATGCTGAGTGTCATCACCATGAAAACAGTGCATATAAAGGGCAGGAATATGGAATCATTGACTAAATAAGGCAGACTAGAGATATATATGACAAAATAATCCCACTTTTTTTTTTAATATAGTTGTTTTAAGTGTGATTTTGATTTAAAGAAATGGAACATGTTTGAGGAATAATGGAAAGTATTCGTTTGTTAAAGGGGAAAGTATCTGTATTTTTTTGCACTCTTCTTGTATTAGGGTAAGTAATGTAATGAACAGGTTGGTGAAAGTATCAAAGCATCTAAGAAATATATTTGTCATACTGTACAATGTGTTCTTTGTGTTTTACAGAAAATTCTTTGCCAAAACCGAAATTACCCGAGGACAGTGTTATTTCACCGTACAATATAAACACAAGCTATCCAGGGCTTGCCACAGGAAATGGACTTTCAGACTCACCAGCAGGGTCAAAGGATCACGGGAATGTACCTATTATTGTCCCATTAATTCCGCCACCTTTCATAAAGCCACCAGCAGGTAAATCCTAATGAACATTTAAAAATGATGACTGTCATTGACACGTGTCCTGAGATTGCTAGGATGTGACTTAGCTGTAAGAGCGCTTTAATAACCAGTCACAGGGAACTTAAAGACAGGGTGGGGGAGTGACTTTCTTTGTTAATATTCTTGAAAAACTTCTGCAAATGCAGTGTCAACAGACAGGCTCTTCTGCTGCTTGTGACACTCCGCAAGCTGGATTATACTCCCTCAGCACTTGAGCAACATCTGCTTTTAAAAAAATGATATTGTTTTGATGAATAAAGCCTTTTAAGTAAATTAATGAAAGGTGATTAAATTAAAAATAGGCTCCAGGAGGGAAACAGTGAAAGAGACAAAGCCATCAAATCAATATCGTGTCTTTATATCAGGTTAACAAGCTCATCCTGGGAAAACTGTCTCTTGATTCTCATTGAAATCCCTGACCATCGTCTCTAGAGGGTTTAATGTGATCTTGACTCTACCCAGGAGACTCCAGTGAAATGTTTTACATTTTCATTAGATTTTTATCAGGAGTGATTTCATAACATGCCATTCCTCGGAGTTTATGTGAAAAATGATTTATTCCGCTCTGCATGCTGCTTACCATAATCCGTGAAAGTAACTCGTAGAGCTCCACTAGGGTGATTAATTGCGGTGTTATTGTTTGCTGTCGTACACGGTGCGGTAATTGGTGAATGTAGGTAGCAGCAGGCTTGGTCCCGCTTCTGCAGAAGTCCCTGGCTGTCACCTGGGTGCTCGTGGGTGACCGAGGTGACCCGTGGTGCCTACTGAAGATGCTGGCCTGCTGCACGCAGGGAGGCACTCTGGTGACAGAGTCCTCACCAGCCTCGAGGATGCTCCTGCAGAGGTAGAGCAGCTCGTAGGGCCAGGTCCCAGGGGCAGGTGGTCGCCTCTGCCCTTCACTGCACTTACTAAAGGTAACAATAAAATACTGGTCAGTCCAACAGACGGTTTGCCCATTGGTAGCGGCGTGACAGATACAGTGGCCCCTCCCAAATTATTTTTATGCCATTGAGTTTTTTCTCCAAAGAAGTATCCTAATATGCTATGAGTAATTTTCAGATGTTACCCAATATGCGCTCCGTGCCAAAGACTTTTCATCTATTTTATACGGTATTTGCTAATTACCAAAGCTATTTGGGCCCATTCCTGCAGCCCTTACACAGCTAAAGATCTCGGGCCATATGGGCTGGATCCTCAGCTGTTGTTGATTTGGCCCTAAAGCTTTAATCAAGGGCTTGTGTCGTCCCAAGCTATTTTCTCCTCCAATCTGAGTCATGAATGAATCCAGAATGCTGAATTTGTGGTACATGAACACAAGGCTGTAACATGCATTGTGCAAACTGCCACAGCGACTGGATTTTTATGACATCAAACAAGCAGGAGGAGATGGAACGATGAAGTAGAAAAACAAATTACTGCAACAGTAGTTAAATGGGCACAGGGGAACCTTGGCCAACTCAACTGCCTTCTGTTCTTTGCCCGTCCACCTACTGCTTGTGGTCCTGCGTTCAGATGTACCCGTAAAGGTAGTACACAGACAAGGCTTTTCATAAGTATTCTCCATCTTTAGGTTTTTACTTCATTAGTTCATAATGAAAATCAATGTTTTACTCTCTTAAAGGATATGAAATGCATAATCTCTGCCTCCTCTGACTTTATCGCATGATCAGTAATGAGCACCAGATTACCATGACTTCTGAGCAAATGAACATATTTATCTCACCTTTGGCTTAGAGAGCAAAGTTTGGGAGGACTGGAGAGGGAGGAGAACCACAGCCTTTGTGGGATTTGCAATAGGCACACGTAGTAATTGCTGTGTTTTATCTTAGGGCGTAGGAGCCCTAGTCATGATCACCCCAAAGAGCCTGCAGTGAAGCGTAAGGCAAGAAGCAACGGGTCAACACAAGTAGAAAAGGGAGTACAAAGGAGCCAGGAGAGCCAGCGTGCGAGGCAGTGGTCTTGGCACCGCACTTTGACACCGTTTTGTGGGCACTGCATCAAAGCAGAGAACTTCAGAGTGATGCAAAGCCAGGCAAGGGTAACTGGGGGGATGTTTTCTCGGAGCCCCTCACAAGCGTGGGGGCAACCTGGGGAGCAGCACAAAGGTACTTACTTGATTGTGTAGGCAAATGAAGAAGCCTGGCATCAGTGATTGCTAGAGCTGAAAGCCAGCATTTTCAACGTGGTGGGGGCAGTCTGTGACTGGCCTGCTGGGACAACAGGACCAGCTTGTGTTTGGTGGAGTTAATAAATGAAGAAAGGGGACAGAAGGGAGCAGGCAGAAGGAGTCTAAGGGAAAAGCTGGAAAACTTCAAGGTTAAAATGCTGGGCAGAGAAAGGGTTCTTTGCAGCATGTTTGGCATGGACAAGGCTTAAGGCAGGGCAGAGGGAAAACCAGGTAGTAATCCGCTGCAGAGACTGAGATGTGAGATGGTGAGAATCAGGATGAGTCCAGTCTTTGTGGATGGACGGGGAGAACTTTTGCATGTTGCACAGGAAAAAAGTCAACAAAGTTTAATTCTAGCTCAAAAGAGGGTGTCCACAAATGAAAATGATGGATAAATCGTGAACCTTAAGGACGGGAAAGACGATGGTGTGGTTTACTGTTGCTAAGCAGAGAATATGGAGTGAACACTCAGGGAAAAATATTAAGACTTTAATTCTTGCCATATTGATCTTGAACTGAAGGGTCAGTACCCATAAAGAAGCGTCAGAGAGACAGGCTGAGGCAGTCATTTGGACAGGAGAGCAATGGTCTGGAGAGGATAAGCAGATCCAAGAAACAGCCACAATGAATTATTAGTTGAATAATTTTTGAAGGTAAGATTCTGTAGAGGTAAGGAGGAGAAGAGAAAGAGCAGAGCACTGGGGATGCTCACAGGAGCCTAAAGGGAGAAATGAGACAGATACTCTGTAAGGTGCACAAATGTAGCAATTGCAGGGGTAGAAAAAGCATGGGGGAAAGACACATCTTTCCAAGGAGGCAGATTTAATTCCTAATATCAGAAACAGCTACCAGCTCAAGGAGGAGGAGGAAGGAGTGCTGGTCATGAACTACGTCTAGGAAGCAGTCACTGAAGATTTCAGCAGATTAGGTCTTCCCTGAGCATGCTGGAAAACTTCAAACAGTCTCCTATCTACACTTGCATTTTAAATGAAGAGGCTAAAACTTTGAAGAGTGAACAAAATAACCTTTTTCCCCCTCATTCTTATTTTATGACTTTTTTTTTTGTTTTGAAAACCAGATCATTTTGAGCAGTGCGAATACAATTCATCTCCAAGCTGTTCTGCTTTCTGTTTTAGTCAAATGACAAATCAGGGAAAATTTGCTTATACAGTCCTGGAAAACATTAGACTCCCACCTGACCAAATACAAACGGCTCCAATAGAGGTGTTCTCTCCTTGTGGTACCCTAAGGTTACGCCCAAAAAAGGCAGAGTTAAACCCATGGGCACCACACCCCCGTGTGGTGCACGGGCCATCCACGGGTCTGAGTGATCTTCAGGCTTAGTCTGGAGTACAACCCGTTGCAACAAGCTGATACTAAGACGACTTCTGCCTGGTGTTAGAAGATTCTTACTTTCTACAAAGCAACGTAAAGAACGTATTGTTTTCAAATTAAAACAAAAAACAGAGGGATGGTGAGGAACAGAAATGCGGAAGCCAGGAATGATCTGGAAATAACAATACCACCCCAGCTGCGCAGGGTGTATGACTGTAGTGTTCAGTACCAGCCATCCCAGTGTTTGTTCTGCAGCCATGAGTGCAGAGGGGAAATCTGGGAGGGCGCCCGGTGACTCTGCCCTTCTGCTCAGGCAAGCGTGGGCATCTGTTGTGCATGGGATGCAGGATGGCTGAGATCTAGTCTTCTTGGTTTTAGAAGAATGCAAAAGAAGAATGCAAAAAGTTCTTTAAATGCAGGCAAGAGCACGCTCCCTCCTTCCCCCAGCACCTGCTGCAGGCTGCAGTGTCTCCGTTTCCCTCATCCTTGGTTTGCTTTCCCTCGAGATGTTCGTGGCAGTGCCTCGGTAGGGGAGTATGACTGCTCTTTGGCCCAGCCTTCGAGCTCGGGTGTTGTCAAAGTGCCCCCCCAACGTAGGTGCAATGTACAGAATGCATCTGCTGCCCACGGTGCTGCAAACAAGCCCCAGCTCCCCCATGGCAGGGCAAGGGGAGTTAAGTTGGTGCATCAGCCATGCAACTCCTGGGATGCAGCAGAGTCCCTGCCTGAAGAACGCTCTGGAGCTGCGTGCTGTAAACTGTATCAATATTTAAATTATGTCGGGGGGATCTAAAAGAATAAAAGATTTTTAAATGGTAGTTAGCAGGGCAGTAAAGCCGAATCCCACAATTATCTGTCTGAATTCACCAAGGAATTGGTACTATGACTGCATTACCAAGAAGGCTTATTCCAGGCAGAACCCAGTGGCAGTTTCCCTTAAATAAAGACCACATTATCAGACCTAATTAAGCCTATATATTGAGGTGACTTTCATTTTACTGCACTCTGGATCCTGCTTCAGTATTTTCCAAATCTTATTCCAGTTGCTGAACAGTTTTACAATTTCTTTAACTGCAGCTTTAGCGCTCTGATAAAGACCTCCACAACAAATCTTAGTCAATGCTCTTCAAATACTTGCTTTGGTTTTGGTTTGAAAAATCATCTAATTTACACTGCTCGTAGGGTTATTAGTGCTTGTGTTTTAAAATGCCAGTGGTTGCCCATCAGCCTGCCTCTTCTAGCCCATTGTTGATGTCTTTTGCTCTCTGTGGAGGGCCGAGTGTTTCCCTTGTGCTAAAAAGAAAATCACAAAGTCCACATATGCACTTTAATAGCATATATTAAAAACGCACAGGGAGTTCCCCCTCCATTAGCTGAAATAGGTGCTTTTTTCTTTGCATGTTTAAAACCTGCCTGAATGCCAGCTTTTATTTGTGGTGGGCATTCAGCTCTTGCTGAACTACGCATGAGAATACGCCTCAACCCATGCATAGTAAACATAGGCAAGCCACAGTTCCCCCAAATGAGTTTTTGAAAAGAGCTGGGACACTTGACTTCCTTGGCAGAGCAGTGAACTTTAAGAGACTGGGCTTTAAAAGGAAATGCACTATGGACCCCATGAGGTATTTCCACGGCCATGGCAGCAACAAGCTTTCTGTTGTAAGCCCTGTTTTTTAATCTTCCTCTCATAATTACTTTTTCCAAGGTACTTCTTGTACCTTGAGTTTGTCACGCACCCCATCTATTTAGAGGAGCAGTGCTTAACAAAGAGTTCTGCAGAAATATTGCACACGTTTTGTTTGTTCCCTTTTAAAATTTAAGTTTAATCAGATAAAGCATCTTGGATATAAGAAAAAGTATGGAAATGGTGCTTCTACTTTGCTTGGGCACATCTGCCTCAGGAACTGCTTGGAGGTGACAAAATCTGAACGCGTGCTGCTTGGTTGTCTTCAGTGGAAAGCCAGAGTGCCCACCAGGTAACTCAGGATTAACCAGTATGAAATCCTGACTGGTCCCAGTGGGAACCACAAACGCTTACTGCTGATGCTGCACATGTCAAGTTAAGATCTTAGTCTTCAGATCTTTTTGCAGCTTTTCATTAGAAAGCATTAATGAAAACAGCTATAAAATGTATAGATGTGTGCTGGTGGATTGGGCGTAGTTCCCAGCACGGGGCTAAGGGACTGTTCTGGTGGATTCCTTAAGCCCCCCCCCCCAAAAAACTGGGATCCAAACTGCCAGTGTGAGGGGGTAGGATGCAGCAAAGAGGAAACAGGGTTAAAAATAAATAGATAAATAAATAAATAAGAAAGAAGTAGTGGTGAGGCCTGGTTGCTGATACCCGTGGTGGCAGGAAACTCACATGCCAGGACAAGTCGGGCTGCAGGGAGGCACACAGGAGGATGGGCTGCCAGAGTATTTTCTGTATCAGGTCACAGACACAACCCCAGCCAAGGCACAGGTTCCGCATGGACTCACTTAGTCCAGAGGATGTACCCTTTGAGATCTCTGTCCCTGACCCTGCGTCCTCATCGTCCTCCTCCTGCTCAACATCACCGTCGTGGTACTGCAGGTGGGCACCTTCAGGAGTAATTTTTTTCTTCTTGCCAGAACAATCAAGCGTCTCCTGCGGAATTCACTGCAAGGAAATGTGGAAAGTAAGATTTTGGAGCACCTGTCCAGGGATCATCGTAATCTTCAGGATTAGAGCTGTGACTGCATTTAGTTTTGTCTGGATTCATGAAACTAAAGTTGAAAATGCCTATCAGTGAGTTCAAAACAGTATTAGCAGAATTCTGCAGCCTTAAAGTTAGTAAACTGATCAGGATTTAACTCCAGAATTGTAGGGATTTTAGGATCATCCTGCTAAGCACTGTAGGCCATGCTGGTTTTCCTAGATAAAGGGACAGAGCTATACATGATGGATTTGCACTATTGTGCTCGCTGCCTTCCTTCCCTTCTCCCCACCTCTCCAAATTACAGTTCCATATAAGATCGATTAGTCTAAAATGCTGCTCATTGGTTTTAGAGGAACAGTTTTCTGCAGCTCCTTCACACTGGTTTGAAAGGAAAAAAAAAGAATCCAAACATTCTGCTTAATTAAGACCTAAAGAGGCGGTGCAAACTTTTGATGATTAATTGGAGCATGCTTTAGACTGATGCATATTTAGTTATTATAATGTGATAATTTTATCTTGTTATACAAACTGCTCCCTTTGGGAACATGATTTAACACTGCAAACACACCGTGTTTATTGCATTGTTCATTATGAAAAATACACAAGCAAAAAACCACAAGGAGATGTATCTGAATAGTATCTGTGCAGTGGGTGCAGGGAGTACTTCCACCTGTAGTGACACAACCCGGGGGCAGAAAAAACACGGTATTGGAACTCCCACAATAGCTCTTCCTATGAAGAGTGGCTGGAAATTCAGGTCTTGTACTACGTGTGGAAGGAATACGCCTTCCTATTACCTGATGCGATTGCAGGAAACAGCCGTGGGGATATTCTGCTGAAAACTCAACATTGCTGTTCAGTGTGGCTCTGACAGCTCCCCATTGTCTTACCTGTAGGAGTACCCGTGCTATCCCTCACAGGCGTGACAAATCTGAGAACATGCTCAGCACATTGCAAGAGCGGGTCATAAAGTGGCAAGCCTAGATGGAGAAAAAAATCAATTGCTTTCACTTCAAAATGATCTGTCCTAAGACTTGCAAATGTCATTTTTGTACTTTACAAACACGTGTCAGCCTAACTTATGTGAGTCCTGAGTTGGTGGTGAGTGATCTTCATCAGCAGAGCTGCTCCAGCGAGAGCTCAAGTGGTGGACATGGGCATGCTGTCAGGGTGAACTCCTGTTACTCAAGAGGATATATTGGAGATATTCAAGGCCCGTCTGGATGCCTACCTGGGCAACCTGCTCTAGGGAACCTGCTTTGGCTGGGGGTTTGGACCCGATGATCTCTTGAGGTCCCTTCCAACCCCTACAGTTCTGTGATTCTGTGATATGCACAGTGAGGCTACCAGCAAAAGTTTGTGTACGCTGGAGAGCATTGCCATGTCGTACACCCATGTGATTATCGAGAAGAAGCTTTCTTAGTGCAGACCTAACCTGAAAGAGTCACAGAATCATGGAATAGCTTTGGTTGGAAGGGACCTTAAAGCCCACCCAGTTCCAACCCCCTGCCATGGGCAGGGATGCCACCCACTAGATCAGGTTGCCCAGGGCCTTGTCCCACCAAAAGACTTTAGAAGAAAGATTCAGGACGTGGTCTCGAACTCAAGCAGTCTCAAACTACTTGATTTGAAATTCCCCGCTGCCCTGCATTCTTGTCCCAGGTTCTTCTTGCTGAGCGTTGCAGATACTGGGATTTGATACGTTTTCCTGAAAGAAAGGCAAGAGTCTGGTAAAGTGATTTTTAAAGAATTTGGACTTAGGAAACAAAGGTCTGTGAAAAAGTGAGAGGAATCTTATCTTGAGTGGAAAATTTGAATTACTGGTTTCGGATTATTCCAGTTTGTGTTTAGGAAGACTGCAATTAAAGCACCACCCTTTGGCTTTCCTTATTTCACACAATCTTAATGGATTTTTTGAAAGTTATTGCTTCCCACTGCTGTGGATTGTAGTGGTAGAAATACATGGACTATTAATTTTCTGTTAATGTTGCAGTCCTCTTTTTCAGTCACTAAGCTTAATACATTGTTGTGAAACATCCTGCAAGTATTTTCACAGCTCCTGCTCAGATCTCATGTAAACACCGTCAAGAAGGAAAGCACACTATCAGGTCTGGGCCTTTATCGTCCCTAGCTGTCATCCACGTACCCTGCTGCTTAAGCCTTGGTGCCTGGCTCTGTACCTATCCGTAGTTAGCTTCTCTTAGAGCTAAAAGAAAGGAGTTGGTTTTAGAGCAAATTCTCCTCCCGCTGGGCTGCGCGCAGCTCTTGCTGATGATCCTTGGGGAATTAGATATTGGATATTCTCCTTTTTCACCTGCTGAATTGCATTACGAGGAGATGCAGTTGCATCAGAAATTTAGTTGGCCAAACCTACACCTGAGAGGGCAGATGTGACTTAAAAGTGATATATCAGTGTGCTCTTCCAGGGAAAGCATGCCGTGACCCCCCAGCGTGCAGGTAATTCTCTTGTAGCAGTGTTCCTGAGTCTTATAAATGGAAGAGGCATCTACATTTATTATTACTGTTACAGTTAAAGGGACTATATTGCGTGTGACTATTTTTTAACGCCTTGGGGAGGAGGGAGTAGAAGAGAGAAATAATTGAAGTTCTTCATATTTAGGCAGACTCCCTCCACTTTGCCCTTCCTCCTTTCAAAACGATGAAAATTTCGATTAATATTGATGATGCCTTCTGGATACCAGCTCTCTCTTCCTGGAGGTGCAGGCAGTGGCTGGTAGTAGTTTGTGGACCGTTTTGTGCTGTTTTATTGACTGCCACATCCATGGACCACAAGTTAAGCGATGCTGAGCAAGGCATCATCCCCCACCCCTCCTCTCCTTGCTGGGGTCTGTCTGAAAGGAAGCCTTTGGCAGAAGGAGGTGGATGAGCCTTACCATCCTGCATAACATCACGCAGAGACGTGTGTGATGTGGCTTTTCCTTGTGTACAGTTGCTGCTGGGATGCCGTGCAATTGAAACTGGACGATTGCGTGGTCTTACTGATGGTCCATGGGAGGCAGTCAATGTGTGACCATGGGCAGGAGCTGAATGGCAGCTAAGGTTTTTCCCCTCTTAAGTCACGCATGAAAACTCCTGAGAAATCCCAGTGGCAGAGCTCTGCTTCTCCTTAAAACTGTGCCCAAGACAAGCCGGCCTGCTTCAAAAAGAGGTGCTCTGGCACCTGCTTTGACGGTGAACTCTCTTTCAGCTCTGTAATTTTCTTTTTTCATGAATGACAGTTATTCTCACCAGTAATGAAGGCTGTTATAAAGGTATCACTGGTAGATCTATTTTCTGGAGACAAAACACTTCTTGTCAGTAGGAAATACAGGTTGCTGTTACCTGAACCAGGAGGCTGCCGGCTGTTCTCCTTCGGCTCGCAGGCTCTCCTCTTGTCCCGGTGCATTCAAAGGGGCAAGCTCAGCCTGTAAGGAATTGCTTGGTTACGGTGCAAAAGCAGCCGGATCGGGACGCCTTTGTTAAATCTTGGTACTTCAGATGGCTCAGGATGAAAATGGTAAGAGCTGCCGTGCTGTGCTGGGATAGGCAGAGCGAGGCTGGCACGGGGGGAATGCTGCGCGATGCCTGCCCCCCCAAACTGTGACCCCCCCCCGAGTCCTGGCCAAATTGGTTAGATTTCCCTCGATATTCGGTGTATTAAAGCATTTATAATATTGACAAATCCCACTAAAGAGTAAATGATGAAATGCATTAAGGACAAATCTGTGTTACAACTTAGCCTTAAATACGGCTTTAAGGGTAGACGGTCTGATTAAAACTAAGAGGTCATTTTTTTTACATTGTACAATTTTATTTGTAGCTGTAAATCATAACACAGTTTGTGGAAGGAAAAAAGTTATTAAACTGGCAATATTTATTCCGTTAAGGTGAATAAAATGCGGCACGTAGTTCTGAGTTATGACAGCTGGGGAAAGGAGCCAAATCACTCTGCTAAAAATTAGTTTGCCAATAATTTTACAGAACGATGACAGTGTAGCTTCGAAAACAAATCCTTTATAGGGAAATGGGATGGCTGCATGACAGACTCTCTGAGCCATGAATTCTCCACAGCTCATGGACTAGGAACTGCTTTAACAATTAGTCTTCGGGGACTTTTTTTCCCAGCAGTTAGACAATGGCTGCTGCCTGTAACCGAAAGGTCGTGCTGTACAATAGAGTGGACATCGGGACTGAAGAACTCTGGGTTTTGAGTCAAACGATTCCTGCTGACTTGCTGCAGTCGTCTGCCCAGGAGGCTTAACTATTCCCTGCCCCTGTCTGTGAAGCTGGCTGAGAATGACGACTGCACAAGGATGTCGCTAGGACTTCAGTAATAAGCCCAGTTGTGCATCTCAGAAGGCATACACGTCACATTCACAACACACATTTGAGAAGAGCTTGCTCAGGGGGTCTGAATTAAAATTTGGTTGATGAGCATGAAGACTGGGAAGTAGCCTGGCAGGCCTTACCAGTGCTGCATCTCCCTTCTTGCTCAAGTCCGGGTTTTGGTGACTGCTATATTCCAGTGAAAGCTCCCATTTTACACACTTGTCATTATTGCGAAACAGCACTGGAGTGGGGCACTTCATTTCCCTTCTCATTTAACAGAGGGCTCTTGTTAGAGACCTGCTTTGGTGCAGTACTGTCCAGGCGTGTTTTGTCACCAGCTTGCTAAGCAGAATACCCGAAGGGCCTACTGCAGTGGCCTGTAAGCAACGAGAGCAGGACTTACTAAGCCTCTGTTCCTGGTTGCTTATTTAATAAAGACTTGTGCACTCTTACACATGCTGAAAAGCTCTCGAGACTTCCAGAGCTTTTCAGCAATGCACCGTTTTTAAGCTAATAATCTTTTCCAGCCGTCCTAGAAGCTCTGCCAGTCTGCTAAGCCTGGCTGGCACAGGTCACCCGTGGAAGGAGCTGGAAGTCGCAGGCAGGCACATTTCCACTCCCAAACACGGAGAGGTTAGAAATAAGATGAGCCGGTGCCGGTTGTATCTAAGAGTAAGTGTGCAGATGTCTGAGGAAGGTGTTTGCATCTCATGTAAACATTGTTCTTATATTTTTGTTGTAGAAGATGATGTGTCAAATGTACAAATAATGTGTGCCTGGTGCCAGAAAGTTGGAATCAAGCGCTATTCCCTGAGTATGGGAAGTGAAGTGAAATGCTTCTGCAGCGAGAAGTGCTTTGCAGCTTGCCGAAGAGCATATTTCAAGAGAAACAAGGTAAGAGAAATAAGGAAAGATGTAACCTGCATAGACATAGCTTTAATTGGGCCCAGCCTGGGTCTCATTTAGCATCTAACAGAAGCTCTTTTCTTTTGTTTTCTCTGTTTCACCCAGTCCCTCCACTTTCCATCTGTATTGTCTGTTGGACTGTCAGCCCTTTACTAACCTTGTTTCTTTCAGTTTCCTTCAGCTTGATGCTTGGGTTTTGTGAGAGTCAGTGAGTTTAGGTAATAATAAACAAGAACATAAGAGTCCTGATTTGGCCTCAGAGTCTCAGGATGCTTGCTGCACACACACCACTAAGAGGAGGCACCATGCAATAGAGCAAAGGGTGGCTGCGTGTGACTGTGTCAGCTTTACCAGGTAGCGCAAGTTGTGTCACAAATTCCATGACAGTGGGATCGTGGCCAGCAGGTAAATGCTTTTAAGGCCTAAGTCTTGGTCCCATTGTGATAGTGGACATCTTCCCACCGAGCCTAGTGAGCTATAGTTGCATTCTTTTAAAGCGTACCGTGGCTAATACGTGATCATAGCTGCAAAATTCAGACCTTACACAGTTTTTGGTTTGGGGTAAGTGATGTTAGAACATCTACAGTAGCATGAAAACCCCTCCTACTCAATTTAAATTTAACTTTGTCTAAAATTAGAATGTAATCCTAATATCGAATGCCTACAAAATTGCTGTAATCGCTGAAGTACAGTGCCTGAAAATGCCCTCTAGGCCACTTCAGCAGCTGTTTTTCTGCAGCAGTATGTGCGATATGTCATGTAAAGAAAAATAATGAAGGAGCACTCCAGCATTTTTTTTAGTTGTCAAAAAAGTAGCTGTGCCCTTCTGGTATTTAGTAGTGCAAGAGGAGTCTTTGGATAGCCTTTATTGTCTTAGAAATATTTATTCTTCATAAAACCCTTTACATCTTGGTTTTCTGAATGGTACTGTTTTCCCTCATGCTACAAAACATTCAAGGCCTTTCAAGTTGCAACAAAATTCAGGTCTCCAAGTCTGGTATTTTAAATATGTGCTGATAACAAATACACACATGTAGATCCTAGATTCAAGATGCACTGTTATAGCAAATTACCCTCCTTCGTAAATTTGGGTCACATCCTCCTGCCAAAAAAAAAAAAAAAAAAAAAAAAAA
The DNA here is from genome assembly GCF_964034855.1 of Anser brachyrhynchus. NCBI lineage: Eukaryota > Metazoa > Chordata > Aves > Anseriformes > Anatidae > Anser > Anser brachyrhynchus. The sequence goes on along the minus strand of NC_137696.1, from coordinate 77,961,043 downwards.
GTGCCTGAAGAATTAGGTTGCAAAGATCAGCAGAGTGGAATTTCAGTGGCAGTCTTGGAGAATCAAGCTCATAACGTCTACTGGAGCAGACAGGCAAGTCAGAGTCATGTGGAGTCCTCTGCCAGGAGTGGTGTTTACATCTTCTGTCTAGAAGTGCAGAGGAGGGAAGTACACGCCCCTAGGATGCTCCTCACTTCAGGAGGAGTTCCCATGTACTGTGTGTGTATGTGCACGCTTGCACACTTATGTGCATGCTCTTCAATGTCTCTTGCGGTGTGACAGACACTGGGATAACAGGATCCAGATCACAGTCAGATGACGTGCCCATGACTTTCAGTCACAAATTGGCTTGAGTAAAATAGATCCTAAGAGTGGAGGCGTTGCCAGTGATCCTACTTAGGTGGTCCCGTATATCCAGCGGCAATAAGCACTAGATAACTCAGGAAACCTTGAGAAAGTACGTCCAGCTGATGGTGGATGCTCTTTAATCTATAGCTTAGATCCTGATATGGAAGGTTTAGATCCCCTGCTAATTAAAAATAAGTCAATGTTAACATAATGCATAGGCATACTTCAGTGTTTTACTAACCCATGAGTAGTACGATTCAGTAATAGTTTATGGCCATGAATTCAATCAGTCAGGTAACATGAAAAAGTTCCCTTTTACCTAACTTAGAATTTATTACCCATGTGCTTTGTTGGATGTCACCTTGCCCTTGTATTATGAGAAAGGATGACTCAGATCATCTTATTTCCCCCTTTTTTCTATACCTCTATTAACTTCTGGAAGCTAAACAGTTCTGAATATTTTCCTCATCTTTTCATCCAGAAAACTCTCTGTACCATTTATTATTTAGTATGTAGCTAAATAAAAATAGATGTTCCTAATCTTCTAATATAAAACTATATCCCAGTGAAATGCCCTATCCTTCACTGAAGAGGTCACAATTTAAGAAAATGTTATAGAAGAGGACTTGGCGAAACATGGCAAGATAACATAAAGTCGATAACGTTGGTTGCTTTGTTGTCTCTGCTTCAAAATAAGGCAGTGAGTCAAGTTTTCTCCCTCTTTGCACCTGTGGGACTGGTAATTGCACAGAATCCAACCCAGCTGGGGAAACCTGGAGCTGCCCATTGCATGTGTATTTGTGGCATTAAATGATCAGAGGACAGAATATTTAGGAAATGCAGTCATTAAATTAGGACAGGTATGGGAGGATTCAGCAGACCTTCGTGCTTCTTATTTTGCACTTCACCTGTTAGTAATAGAGCAGAGTGTTGAGGAACAGGATCGAAGGAACAAGGCTGCGATAGTTTCAGATTTAACCGCTGACCTTTAATCTGTTAGTACTGGTGCAGCAGCGTACCTGTCTTCTCCATGGGCCTAATGCTTATTTATGTATTTGAGAAGTTACCCTGCTCCACACTTTCTCATTTTTCAAACAGAGGAGTAAAATAGTCACGTTTCACCTGCCTTATGTGTGTTTTAAACAGCGGACCTCTGCAACAATATAGGGTTGTATTACATTAAATATGTACAGCTGCTGCGTTTCAGGGAGCCGATAGGACTTTGTGGTCACTTGGTTTAAGGCTTGAATTTCCTAATGGATCATGCTGAGCAGTCTTCCCTTTCTCCCTCAGATGAGAAGTGCTGCAATAAGCACTTGCTTAAAACAATCGGGCTGTTTAAACAGTAAAAATTAAGTCGTTGCTGATGTCCTGAAACGCCACTAAGTAACGCTGCAAATTCCACACCCCTGAATGCCAATCGCTGTGCTCAGAATTAGGATTTTTGTCGCCACCTTAATAACAAAATCCTCTCCCATAGGCAGGGCAAGTATGTACCCCCAGGGATTCCCAGCTGGGAGGTGTGCATTTGTCCCTCCGTGCCACTCGAGCTCCAGGCACCGTCTGGGTGCGTAGTCGGGGCTGATGGGGAGCTTCGTGGCCCAGTCTGAGAGCTTCTAAGGAGAAAGACTTGCACAATCGGAAGTTGCTTTTCTCGTAAGAAATGCAAATTTTACCCCGAGTATCCTGCAGCCATGACCATTTAAAATTAGCCGTATTAGCAACCGTGCCTCGCAAGAAGGGAAATATATATATTTTGCAATTATAATGGCTCTCCCCACAGACTGTAATTTTATCTAAATTACTAGAAATAAATGAAGAAAAAATTGATTTTTCTTACCCCTTTAGGCAGAGAGTGAATTGTTTAGACTATATCTGATTTAGAAGAAACTTCCAAGTACCACCTTCCCCCCCCCCCCAGTAAGAATAATCAAAATCTAAATTCTTATTTCTGTTTGCTCTGGTATGCATAGTCAAATATAGATACTGAACTAGTGCATAATGATAACCTGTTGTGCATAATAATACCAATTAAAAGAAAGAGTTGCGGGAGAGGGAGCATTTCATACCGATGTTTGTAATAGAACAGATTTAAGACTGGGAGCTGTTCTGACGCTCTCTTCCTAAGAGATTTAGGTTTATAGGCCAACTAATATAAAGTTAAGCACCAAAGAGGCACATAAGGGCAAAAAGCATTAGACCACCAAGTTTCAGAGTATTAAATTTAAAGGGAACTATTGGATTCATAATTGGATCCAGTGAGTTTGAAGCCTGAAAAGATTAATTTTGAAATTAAGTTTATTGAATCAATGGGTCAGAAAACAAATTTATTATGACCAAATGGCCAAACCTAGCACAAGGACTGAATTCGTAGAGGTTATAGGCTCTGTTCACAGGTACAATAAAGAATAATTTACTTGATTTGACTAAGATCTCGGAGAAGAAGTGGCTGTGGGGTTGTCAGCCAGTATTTCGTATTTGACCTTGTCCCTGCTTTGCACTGCCTTGCCATCAGGAAAAAAAGGTGACAAATGTTTGTGCTTACAGCGCAATCAAGTTTCATTTATACAAACAAACAGAAAGGCGTAAATCAAAGAGGGAAAGCAAATCGCTATTGAGCAGCACGAAAACATAAATGGTGAGGGGTCCGTTCCCCCTGTATGGGACAGGGATTCGTGGCACCCAGCGTGGGTTGGCAGCGAGCAGGGGAGAAGCTGCCTCCCCTGCCCGCCGAGCAGGCTTGGATGCAGGCTTGGCAAAGGTGTCCTTCCTGCAGACCATCCGCCGAGGCAGCGTCTGGCTTTGCCCGAAGTGGCAAGAACTGTTCCCATTGCAGGGGTGGAATGAAACCCCGGGCAGGGTGTGCTTTACGCTCTCCTGTCCCATCGGTGTGGCAAGGGTGAAGGTGAGCAACCAAATGGGGCCGCAGGGAGTCACAGGCGTTTCTTTAGTCCTCTGTTCCTTATGTTTTCAATTTATATTTCAAGACAATAAACTGCACACAGCATCGTAAAGCCTTAGTACTCTTGCCTGAATAAGTTTTTGGTTAATTAATATATAACAACATGTGATTAGTATGGATATGAATATACAAACACATACTAAAAACTGGGAGTAAACAGAAGCTATCATTCCCCGAAATTAATACTGAGGATTGTCAGAGAAAGTTCTCTTGATTTCAAGCTTAATTATGCAGGCTAACAGCGAATAAGAAATATTTAACAATCTCCCTGCTATGTCAGTGAGGAATGGCAAAAAATGTTACTCTCGTCTCTTTCTTAGGCACCTGCAAAATTTAATTTGTAAAATGATGATCATTCACGAAAATTTTGAAAATCGCTTAAAGCAACTTGATTCGAATAATGCCCCTGACGAAAAAAAAAAAAGAAAAGCTTAGCTGTTACATCTTCCTTTAGACTCCTTTTCCATAATAAGCTTTGAAACACATGGGGCCCTGAATAGAAAACCCATTTCTCCTGGAGATTTAACTTGCATTAATTAGGTGTTCAGAAAGGTCAGTGCAGAGCGGGTGTCCTACCTGGTTTGCATGCAAGTATCTTTTGGTTTTACAGAGCAGCAGAGGAAGGAAATGTAATGAAGAGTTGACAAAGTTGCTCGTTCTGATGTGGGTTTACGTAGGATGTATGCGCGTGGCTTTACGTGTGCTCGTGTCTGGATGTGCACGCATGCAGGTGCGAATATGCATATCTGCCACAGAAGCCAATTAATAAGGTTTCTTGCTCAGGCTTGAAGGTGGAAGGGGAAAAGGATGACAAGCATCTCCATAGCTGTGATTGCTATGTTAAGATACAAATGAACGCTGATGAGTGAATGCAGATGAGACGCTGAGTCTGCAGAGGGAATAGTTTAAGCGTGGGGCACGGTTGCAAACTTCTTTGAGGAACTGTCTGGGAAAGGGGGGGAAGGAAAACATCCTCCCTCAGAGGGTGTTGTTAAAGTATGCGAAGGGTAGAAGGCCACAGACGGCGACCCAAAAATCTGGAGCAGACACTGAGATAAACAGCAAATCCCGAGCCGTGAAAGAGATGGGTGGCGTTAGTCAGAAGGAAAAGCGTGCAGCATTCTCCAGCTGTTATCAGCTGGCCTTTTTGCTTACTGGATACTGAAACCAGAAGGCTCGTAAAATTCCTTCCCTAAACCAGAGAAAGGTTTTTCCATGGTTCGAAGAGGCGAGGAAGTTCCAAATTAACCTGCAGAGAACATCAGTCAGCGTATCTCACTGCTCACCCACACCAAAGCGAAATGTATTAACACTGCTAACGATGAAATGCATCAGCACCTGACTGATGCCACCAATGCCTTAATGAAGGGATCTGGCAAACCAGCATGCTTGTCAGTTTGCAAACTCGATGGACATTTTACTGTCCATCTGCTGCCATTTAATACTATAAATTTGAATCAAATTCCCATTGTCTGAATTGCTAGCAGGTATCCAATACAATTAAAAGGCGTGTTCACTTTTAATTTTAACCACCATGTCACATTACATCAGTCGTGTCGCATGCTGGCTACTTGGGCTGTATCGAGATGAATGTGCTAATTAGGACCCGAGAATCTGCTGCCTCTTGGACAGCAGGCGTTTGATTCGAATGAATCGACCAGCTTACGCGAGGTGTCCTCGCATCAGTTCTGGACAGCTCCAGCGATTGCATCTCTCCTTGGTGCCAGAAGCAGGCTCTGTTTATGTGCAGATGTTACAACAAAATACCACTAATTGCGTTAGGACTTGACTAGAAATGCTTTTAAGGTTTTCGTGCACTGGGTGTACGCAGTTTAGACTAATGGCGTGGGTTTAAATAGGGAGATGTTGTGGCACATTGATACTGGAGACGTGAAAGGAGTTTCTCTCTACCAGATACGTCCTCAGAGTGACTGAGGAAGAAAGATTGCTGGTAGCTATTTTTCTGGAGATTACTAAAGTGTTTTACTGAAGTCCTAAATCACTTAGATGAATTTTTGGAAGGGAAAGAGAGATGCTAGGGGAAAAACAGACATTTTGCTTTGTTAAAAAGTTTGGCAAGGTAGGCTTCATGATTTGTGTCCAGAACATTTTTATATCACCAGGGGATTTTTGATTAAAGAGTTCAGATGCATAACAATGATGCATTCAGAAAATGAGCGGATACAATACACTTGGGTTCTTACTTTACCTCTGAATCCCTTTGGCTCCGATGTACGTGAGCTAGACAGTCATGCAATAAAATACCACTCTCCCCTGCACTCCAGTCCACGTTGCGTTAGATTAGCCCAAGCTGCCTTGACCCCATATAAATTTCTGCACCTTCCAGCTTTGTTTCCACACGATCCGTACAGAATGAGCATCGAAAACGGTGCTTATTCTGATGAAAACTTAGGGTAGATCTCCAAAGTGAATCTAATTTGCACAGATTATATTTGATGCCACTTTTCCCTTTTGCTGATGAACACATCAATCATTAATACTAATAAGAGCTGGGCAAATAATGAAATGCATGTTAAATAATGTGTTTGTTCAAAAATATCATGACATTTGAATAAATTATTGGCTTAATGCATCTGTTCACTTCCCAGTCAGCTCATTAACTTAGGGAAATATTGAAAAAGTAGCTTGAGTATTTTTTCACTCTCTATATATTTTTATTTAAAAAGCAAAATTAAGCAAATATGGTTTTCCAAAAATATGTTTGGATTAGGAACGCTGTTGTGAATGACACCCCGTTGATCACACTCCCGAAAAGATGCTTGGAGTATTACAATTAACCACACAGTTTAACTAGGTGCAATTCTGTTATTTCTGGTCCTTTCTTAGGAGCACCTGTCGCTGTTGCAATTCTCTCCAGCATTAGTTAGTGGCTGAGTAATTTGTGCAGGTGAGGTGGCAGTCCAGGGGAATGGTGACGTGTTGTAAGCTGCTGGTCTGTATGTAGTTACTCTCTTGCTCTTCTGAAGCGGTGACTTCCCTCTCCATCACGCACAGAAATCTTGGGTCAAATTCAAGGATGAAACAGTGTCAGACCAAAGGAATAAATCACACTGCATGTCTTTTGTCCCCTTCTAGGTAGGAAAGTTTCATCCCTTTAGCTTTGTTTGCAAACACTTACTGGTTTATGGGAAGATGGAAGAAGCCCGTACACATGTTAACCTTGAATCTGGCCTCATGAATCTCCACGAGGCTAGGAGAGGCCAAATGGCTATGATTTAGAAGCTGCCGGAAGAACAGAAAAACAGAAAATCTACTACCGGGAATTGTTAGTTAAAGTCAGCTTCTTGCCGTATATCAAGTAGTGCTTGATGTGCAAGTGTTAAACTCGCTGGAGGAGCTAGGTGGTTTTTGTAGGGCAGAAGTCTGAAAATGTCAAATATCTTTCCTGTAGAAAATCATTTCTGCAATAGTAAAAGACTGTTTGCTGGCCAGCTAAGTGCAATTACAGGCTGCTCTCTGTCAAAAACCCAAGCATTTATAACTCACCCATTTGAATTTAAATTGGGCTGAAAGTAAACATATGTTGCAAGTTGCCAGCCTGGATGCAATTTTGTAGCTCGAGTAAATGTACTCATCTGTTTAATAATTTTTAGAAGCAGTCATAAAGTATCTGCTGGTTTTGGGGGTGGGAGGGTTTTGTGCCTCTATGCGGCTTCAGATGGTTTTGGTTTATTTCATCTCCTGCCTAAGGAGCCGGTGGCCAGGCTCTGCCTTCATTGCACATAGGGGTGCTTGGGTCGGCGGTGCTGGTGGAGCTGCTCGGGTGGTGGCCAGGTTTTGGAGTGTCCTGGGCAGGTGGGGATGTGGGGATGTGGGGACGTGCTCCATCTCCACCCGTTGGCTTGGAAAGCAGAGCAGAGAGGCCCTCTGGCTCTTAGCTGGGCTTTGCATGAGGAAGGAACTTTGGTGTAGCGTAACAGCCCCGTGCGGCTTCCCTTGGGAGAGCATGGGACCATCGAGGGGCTCAGCTCCCCCCGTTAGCAGTGGCCAAATACAGGACTTTTCCCCGTAGCACACAGATACAGCTGCTGTGTGTCCCATGCGCCTGCGGCCCTTCCCTACCCTGAAATTCAGACTGCCAAGTCAAACGTGAAACCCATAAAGTTATGAATCAAACAACAACTCGGCCTCAATTAACCTTATAATTTTCAATTTAGCCTCCACGCTTTCATAGTTGTGCTGCACAGCACTACCAAACCAGGTGGATGAGAGCTCCTGGAACTACGTACCATCAAACATTTGGGTGGGAAGGGACCTTAAAGCCCATCCAGTCGGTCCCCTCTGCCATGGGCAGGGACATCTCTCACCAGATCAGGTTGCTCAAAGCCCCGTCCAGCCTGATTTTGAAAGCTTCCAGTGATAAGTCTGACAATATAAGTATTAAAAGATTAATCTAGGGATTTAAAAAGAAAAATGACATTTAGATGTTATGAGGAGATGGGTTTGAATAATTTCATGGCTTAGTGGGAATGGTCAGCTTCAACTGGCTGTTGTCAGTTGGTTGATTTTTATGTCTCCATTTGTAGGAGCAATGTACAAGTATCAGTGTTTTGGTAATGCAACTCTTACTGAGTTTTGTTCAGCTTACTGAGTTTTTGTCCAAGGTGAGTACACTCCTAGCTTCAGTACCACCGTACGGTAACTTCACCCTGAGGAAAGGAAGGAAGAGGAACTCTGAAGGAGAAGGCCCTGAAATAATGAGGAAAAGGGTTAACCAAGAGAAAGTTTTAAAGAAGGAAAAAGAAGCATTGAATCACTCTGGAGGCTATTTAAGAACACCATATTAGATGCACAGATGGTACATATACCTCTGAGCAAGGAAAAAGTAGAAAGGGGAGAGTAAATCTGGCGTAGTTCTGTGAAGAAGTGCATAAGCTTAAAGGGACACTGTCAACTGAAAAATCACACTTCGACTGGAAAATTTGTTACCTACTACTGTTGCAAACAACACCTATGATTACTGTAGCTGAGAGATGAGACAAAAAAACTCGCTCTGCTTTTTGGTGAGCTTACTTTGGGCTTGGTCCAAATTGCATCGGCGTCAGTGGGTGACTTCCCATTGATTTTCCTGAGCTTTGGATCAGGCCCTGTGCATATTTGACTGTACATTGTGTACAGGCCGTTTCAGTATTTTGCATGTGGTCTGCTTTCGCATTGTTTCTGTGGTTTTTCACACAGCAAGAGAGGAAAAAACATTTTTTTCCAAATTGGAAGCATGGTTGTTAAACTATGGAAACGCCAGTGGGGTCCCAGGCACACTTGCACCAGAAATACCAAGTGTGTGACTTTTTTAAGACAAAGCTCCTCCTTCAAAAAATCTAAGGACACGATCAGATCAGTTATAACAAAAGGTCAGTTATAACAGGGAAATTAAAGGAAAGATATATATACACATCTCTGTAGACGGTGTAGAAAAAATATCTCTATTAAAATAAAACAAACATCCCCTTTTAAGTCCCCAGCTCCCGTAGGCCACCCAGCAGTGACTCTGGCCCCTTCTGAAAGAGCAGAACAGCAGAAAAGTTAAATTAATTTTCTGTGTCCACCTTCCCCACAGAGGATGATGGGGAAATTCCTGTTCCAAGGACACTTTTCACAGGAAATCAGAGTGTGGCCTTATAACAAAAATTGATGTCTCTTAGGAGGAAGTTACGGAGCAACTTCAGCAACTCGAGTGCAGTAAATCACCAGGACCAGATGGTACTCATCCGAGTGTTCCTAAGGAAATAAAAGTGTGAAGCAGCAGAGATATTGACAAGGATCTGCAATATATCATTAAAACCAGCAACTGTTCCTGAAAATTTGGAAGTCATTTGTCTGGTGTTAAGAAAGAAAGAAAGAGAGAGAGAGAGAGAGAGAGAGAGAGAGAGATAAGAAGGTTGCTTTCTTCCTGAGCATTGGAAATGAAGTCAAGAGTTCCTAAATAATTTTTATTTTAGTGGTGGAAAGGCAGAATAAGGTAACTTTCAGCTAGACATGACCTGGCAGGTTGTAACCCTGTAAAGAACATTGTCTGTTGTAAGTAGACAAAGATATTTAGGTGAACATAGCTTATTTGGCCTCCAGATCACGTTTGCTGGATAAGGCTGTTTATTTTTGATGCGTTATTTGATGTCTATGGGTATCTTGATGCGAGCAATGAATGCGTTTTGGCACAGCAGCATACCTCGGTCCACATTTCCATACGAGGCTGGACATTTCAACATGAGGCTGATTGCATTCCGCAGGACCTGAGAGTAGTGCCAACGCAAAAATTACTTTATACTGCTGAGGAATGCTTTTATATGTGTGACAAAAGTTTTTAATTCACTTTGCTACGGAAAAATTAATCGTTTCTAGAAAAAAAACAAAAGTTGAATTTTTTAACAAAATGCAGATACTTCAACACAAAAAAAAACACTTAACCAAGTCCCCAGTGCCTGCGGTTAAACCATATGGGCAAGAAATAACATGGGCGTACAGAGGTTTTGCCAAACAAACACAGCTAGTATGTACACACATGCACGCTAATTAGCCGAGGGAGGGAAATTAGAAGTTCTAATGGATTTGGAATTTAGTAAAGCACTTGAAATAGCATCTCATGAAATCTTACCCTCAGATTAATTCAAATTGCTTCGGATGTGAATGCTGTCAAGCGGCCTGAAAACAGGCTGAAGGAATACAGCAAAGGGTGGTGATAAAGAGCAGCGTATCGGGTTGTGTGGATAGAGAGGTACCGCGGGGACGTGCGTTCGGTTGGTCTTGTTTCATGTTTCATTAATGATCTCCAGGACAGAACGAGCAGCGTGCTCGCTAGCTCTGCAGACGGTACTGAGCTAGGAGGAGTTGCAGATACCAAAATAATTCTCTGGAGGAATTAGAAATAATGAAAAAAAGCAACTAAATTGCTTTTGCTTTGACAAAAGCAAGTTAATATATCTAGGGAAAAGCCCTGAAAGAAATACTTGGTGGAATGAGTAAAGCTGGACAACAGGCTGAAGCTGAGGCTAATTAAAGGTAATAAATTGGACCGTGCAGATGTAGTGGTAGTTAAGCGGCCATGGCCAGGGTCAGCAGGGTTAGGGCTGTTGAGACTAGCCACGTGGCTGGGACACGTGGATGGAGCAAGGAGCAGTGAGACTTGGAGGCAGCGTGGACGGGCAGGGCTAAGGAATGTGCGGTCCAAGGTGATTTAGGGAACGGGAGGGTGCTAAGCCTGCAGAGAAGGAGGAGAAGGCTGGGAAGAACTTCATCCATTGCAATTTCAGTGTATAATAATTTGATGTGTGAGTACGTGCAACTGTGGCCCGAAATCAGTGGCTTTGCTGGGAATGGGATGGCGTGAGCAAACCCCAGCAAGCACCATGACTGGTGCTGGCGGGGAGAAGGGGTGCTTTGTCTTTGGTGTGCTTTCCGTCTCCTGCTTCTGCAAAAAGTAAAGGGTGACACGTTCGGTAGGCAGTATTAATCCGTAAAATGATAGTACCAGTTTTTAGACTTAACTAGGGCTTACATTAAATAGTTGCATAGTTTTGGTAAAACTGATGATTATTAGCAAAATACATGGCTAGGCCAGGAAAGACAGGAACAAAAAACAAACCTCATCCACCAGAGATATTGCCTGCCAGGCCAAGCCTCAGATGCACCCTATAACTGCAAAAATTATAGGATATTTTTCGCTCCTCCCTTCAGGTGTTGGCTGCTGTCAGGCGCAATTTGCTAGGCTGGGTGGATGAATGGTCTGAGCAGTATGGTGAGACCCCATCCTCCGAGCAGAGTGCTTGCGCTGGTGGCGTAGTGAGCTCGAGGGACTTGGTGACGTAGTCCAAATCTGAATTGACATGTCCCATTTGGTTGGCCAAACTCGTAGCTGGTATGAGCAGGCATCGCTCTATTAATATCGCTGGAGCTACATATATCAGTTGCGATTTTGGCCCAGGAACTGTAATAGCTCCATTTACCTTTTACTTGATCTGGAGAATCTGTGGATTTGCTGTAGTGTCGCTGGAAAAATTTTTATTATTCTTGTTAACATGAAAATATTTGGTCTCACTTGCACTCATCCTCAAATCTCTCATTAAAATTGGTAATGCAGTTATCTGTGTCAGCATGCTGTTCTTTTGAGATATCCTGAAAATTCCCGTATTTCTTTACATTTACTATTGATGCAAATATAGAAAGTACAGGAGACTTTTCATAAACAGATCAAAGCAGCATGTGAGGTTGTGTTCAGTCTTTCACAGGAAGGGCTATTTTTAGAGGGGTCGTGTAGAGCTGACTTTAATTCACTGTATCTGTACATTTCAGTGTAAAATGTAATGTGCAGGTACCTTTGTTATGTTAAGCTTTTCCAAAGAACACAACTAGAGATATTAGAACACGTTGCACAGTTTGTAAGGTGCTTCCTAAGACTGATTTCCTAAAGGCAGCTAATTACAATGGTGGATCGAATGGGGTTATTTTGAGCTTTTTGTGTCTTCAGCCTTGAACTTAGGTTTGAATATCTCAGTACAAATTGCAGAACAGAATACGCAGTGAGGCAGTGATCACCAGAGTCAAAACAAAGGAGGTACTTTGGGTGCGCTGATGTCAGGGGCAATGATTCCACTGATGCCAGCGGGGTGATAATTGAATCCAAAGATACAAGGCAGTGGTGATGTTTGAACAAGAAAAATGAGGAATTAGGTATTTCTGTGTGTGCATCATGGTCTACAACTAGCACTATTTGCTGATAAAGCTGGGTAAGATACTTTAAATTTAACCTAATTTATATTAAATAAAATAAAGCCCAGGTGTGTCACACTTACTCAGGCTGGATAGCTCTTCATTCTCCAGTAGCCCAAGGCAGTGAGGTAATGTGCATTTTTCCTCCTTCACCATTCTGCCTTATCCTTCCCCTTGCTTTATTAAATTGAACCTTCTTAGCCTTTAGAATGCAGCTGCCAAACTTTTAACCTCCCTCTGGCTATGTCTTGCTGTATTTCCTAACCTATTTCTGCATTTTCACCGGCGAGGTTAGGATAAGGTATGCATTCGCTCTTCCACGTTGTGTTCTGTATTTGCTGCATGTCTTGTATTGTCTTACGGATGTTTTTTAATTTATTTTTTTTTTGTCGAAAGGTGCCATTTAGATTCTCTCTTTTTTTTTTTTTAATGTCTGTATGCTTAACAGGGTTTAAGTTACCACCCCATTAAACAGTCATTTCTTCTGTGTGATTGTGATTGCTGGAATGTAGGCTGCTATTATTAATCATCTTGCCATGTGCACTGTTACATTAATCACGCGAGGAGATGAGAGTGTGTAAGTTTGGATCCAGCAGGATGACAACTTCTTATTCGTGGTGGCACGAAATTCAACTCGAGGGCTAAGGGAATGACTTTTTACGAGCCATTTCCGTGTTTGCCAATTTTGAGCCCCGCTCTGTGCCACCCTGCAGGGCTCCGTGCTGTTTGTGACCCGTGTGGACGTAGGGATTTCATGAATAAAACATGCGGTGCGGGAGCAGTCAGAACAAGCAGATTTGCGTGTCGTTTTTGCCGGGGTTCAGCAATGGGTTTACCCTCGAACGCAGCCACCGGCGAGAGGATGGCTCTGCTTCCCGGGGCCTCACGCCGTGCACGCAGGAGTGGCTGCAGTCGTGCACGCAGGGCTCCGGAGCTGCTCCCCCTTTGTTCCCACATCGCATGTGCTCTGCTGTGTCCGTGTGCCTTCACGTAGCCCTACAGGAAATCTGCTTTCACGCACAAGGGGAAGAACGTCTAGCGCGTTTTCTGCACATAAGCGTATTCTCTGGGGAAGCGTGCTTGCGGAGGAGCGAGGAGGACAGTACAGCTGTAAGCAGTCTGCTCGGAGATAATCAGAGCCCCAGCAGGAGCACCCTCCGAGCACAGCTGCACAATTCCCTTTGCTCTCTAGAAGGCACTGCACCCTACGTGCAGTTTCCAAGCTACATTTAACACAATTGCCCATCAGCACTTAGGAAGCAGTTACCACAGAAACCCAGCAGAGACCAATTAGTCACATGATTAAATTAATTAAAATAACCCAGGGTATCTGCCATCTTGCTTCTTTCTGCTACACATAGCGCATGACCCAGACAGAGCTGTAATTGGGCGGCATCATTGTGCCTTTTAATCCTAGAATCGTCTTCGTACTGTAGTAGAGGTGGTCTTTGATTTCTCCTTTTCCATCGCCCTGCGTAAATCCCTTCCCAGAGATCCGCGTCGCTCCCTCGCCGCGAAGATGCATTATTCCTTTTCTGTGGATCTGTGCTGTTGCACAAAAACATTCTCCAACCCCCTCAATAAGCCAAGTAGTATCAAATTTACAAAACATCAGATTTAACAACAGCGAGATTTGTTATGTTTGGGATAAGAGGATTTGGAAACATTTTCAATTGCGCAGTTAAGACTTTTGGAGGTCTTTAATGACAGCTCTAACAATACTTGCCAGAGAGAGCTCTGTAGTATGTATTAGCACTTGACCTGAGAATTGTAAAGCACTAAGAAAAGGCTGTTATGTTGTGTCTTCATTTCCCAAGTAATTCTGTTATTACAGTGGGGTGCGTTTAAGTGGAACAAGCTGTCGGTGTTGTAACGCTGCTTCCTGGGAAAGACAGGCAGCCCGGTTGTTTCCTCGGTCGTTCTTAAAACCTAGAAGCGCACAGCCTTATTCTAACGGAGTAAATCACTCCTTTGTCCTTGGTCCTTTGGCTGGCCTGATAATGGCATCCCCCAGATATCCGTGTCATCTAGGGTTTCCTTCTATTATACTGGTGTCATACTTCTGCATGCACGCAAATCATCTTTACCTGAAGCCCCATAAAACATGGGACTTTGCAATTTCCATCTCGTCAGAGATTTCCTGGTGACTGCTCTGAAGTTACCTTGATCCACGGCACCGATGGGAGAAAAAAAATAAGTGAATACTATTTCTGGCCACAGAGTAGAGAGCAGCTTGCCTCTCCAAAGCAGATTCCGTACAAGCAGACTTGACAAAATAGCATGCATAAATTACATGCCTCTGATGCATTAATTCGTGCCTAACGGAGCAAGTGGCAACAACGCCACATTTACAATGGATAGTATAAGATGGAAGAAATAAAGTCTGTGGGTCTTGTGTATAAATAATCAACAGTTATAGAAATTGTGAATATTAGGGAAAAAAGCTAGCAGGCTTTGTGTGTGCTATATCGCTGAAGAACCATACACAAACACATTTGCTAGGCGTAGCTGGCTCTGAGTAGCCCTTTGGGAAGGACGTGCGTGTCTGGCAGTGCTGAGGCACGGACGCACCAACCTGCGATAAGGTCTCATCGTGAAACGAGGCCACCAGGGTGATGGCAGTGCCATAAGAGAGTCTCCACCGAGTCACAGCACGTTTCCTGAGGGGCAGCAAGCCTCGTGCCAGGTATAACGCGGTTCCGTGATTTATGGAAATTATCCCCGCTGACCAACAAACATCACCTGCATCCAGGACACACACAAATTACCAGGTGTAAATGAAAGTAGTGCTCCGAGCGTTTCCATTTTCCTCGTGCTTTATTTGTAAATTGTCATATGCTCCTGCAGTGTGTGCAATACCTGCTGAAAATAGCCCCTCGTGTAATGTTTGATAACGCTATTTTTGCAGTAAGTGACAATAAGGGCACTGAAAAAGAAATTCTTCATGGGATCACCCAGTTTTACAAAGGAGCGGTCCTATGGCAATTGGCTGAATTACGCTTTTATAAAACTGAAGTAAACTATTGGGAAATCTGGTTTGAAGATTTTAGATGCAGCGGCCACATGCTGTTGTTTCCAGAATTAAAAAATGTCCCATAAATACACTCATAAAAAGGACCACAGGAAGGATGCTTTCTTTTTCGTATTTAAAGTACTTCATCAACAAACCTGCCTACTAAGTCCTGAAAGCTTTTCTTCCTTTATAACTCAGAAGAAAATCACTTTTTTTTCAGACTAGAGAAATGAAAAGGTTTGACTGCTGCTTTTTGTCATGCTGCATAAAATAAATGTGTCTGAGAGCAAAGGACAGGCCCTTCAGTAAGAGCCAAAGTGATGGCAAAATTTTAGATGGCTGTTTGGAAGTTTTCACTGTAAATAGGAGGGGAAGGGGGTTGCTTCGGTATGTCCTTGGTATGGGATTCTGGCTACGGGTGTCTAGTTTTTTCCAGGGAACAGGCAGGCCCCATTAGCCGAGTTGTATGAAGAATGGTGATGCAAACAAAGGGTCCCTCTCCCAGTCGTCCTGGGTTTTGTAAAGGAGAGAACAGCGACTAAAGCGGGTCGGTACCTGCCCCTGTGCCGTGCCTGCATTGCGGGGAGCTGTGCCACCCTTCCCCAAGGGGTGCTTGGGGTGTTCACAGCAGCACTTGTGCAGTACGGTCACCGAGGTGCCGCCGGGACGGGCACTCCGGCAGCGCGCAGATTAGAGGTAGGGATTACAGAGAAAGAGGAGTACTGGGGAGTAAAGAACATAAAGTTTCCATTGTGGAGGTCTCGGGCAGTGGGAGGTTTGCAAAGGACTTCAGCAGGATTCCAGGCTTCCTTTATGAGAAGGTGAATAAATTATATCTGCCCTCCTTGGAATAAAAAAGGGGAGGATATAAAAGGAAACTTGATGAAGTGCAAGCAATTTTAAAATAGCTATTGTGAATAAATGTTATAAACGCACAGCGTATTACGTGCCAGAATAAATGAAAGCAAATCAAGATAGCACAAGAGGTTTGGTGGAATACTTTGTGCTAACCGCAGTGGCAGAAGCAACATGTAAGGAGCCGTATCGCAGCGGTTTGATTTTTGTTGGTGTTGTGAACACCTCATCAGTCAGGAACTGCGATGGTCTCAGCTTGACGTCCGTGTCTGGGAAAGGCAGGGCACCTCTGGCTCGCTCCTGGTCAGGCTGAAGGCAACAGGGAGCCCAAGCTGAGTGGCAGTAAAGCAGTCGGTATTTGGCTGACGTGATTTTAAACAGTAGGAATGGATAAAACATGTACTTCTGAATCATTTATGTGCGACATTTTTGTGCGGTAGAGGACACGTAGGAGAGTCTTCAGGCCCAAGTAAATAATCTGATGCAATACCTTCAGCACATGAGGAGGAGTGCAGTGCCAATGGGAAGAAACACAGTGCCCTCGTGGAGTCAGGGAGAAGGCAGCATAGGTGAGAGAAGGATAATTTGGTGGGGTTCCTTTTTGCAAGAAGCCACTGCTGCCACTTCACAAAGCTGGGGGACCTACCCAGGATTTGTCCATTCCTAATCTCTCCGCTGCTTTGTATGCCTAAAATGGCTCTAACGTAGAAGTAGTTAGGGCAGAAATAACCTCCTGGAGGCCATCCAGGCACTTCCCTACATTGCAGCAGGGTTTGCTTAATTTAATCCTAGTCTATGCTTATGGCAGTATTAGACAAAGGCATATAATAAATAAATAGCCTGAGAGATCGCAAGGAGGTACTCTCTCTTTTGATATATTTCAAAAGCTTTCTTCCACTCATTCTTGAAGAAGTCCGTATAGTTTATCAGAATAAGTTGAAGCTCACAATTATATTTGTGTACAGTATGAACTGTGTAGGCTATAGAGCTGAATTCTGGTCATTCTCGTCAGTTTATCTCAAGTGATTTTAATAGATTAACTATTTATTTTGGAGCAGCTGTATTCACAAGTGGGTCATTGCTTTAGGCATGGACCTGCTAGTATGAAGAATGTTGCTGGTATTCTTGATTAGAAAGGGTATATGTCTTTCTGCCAAACGTCTCACTCAGAGGGAGGGGAGCATTTCCCAGTGAGTGGGGATAAAAGAAGAGAGGTAGGGGTGATTCCAGATAAGGCAGATGCAGGTTGTCATGACACTGAGGCAATTTGGGTAGGACCCAGTTTCCAAAACCATATCCTGTATGGCTTGTGTCATACGTTCAGGATTTATGTGGACTGGATGGGAGTCATTTGGCTGTCGCTCGTTTCTCCAAAATTCCTTTGTCCGAAAGCTCAGCACTTTCTACTTTCTCAGCAACATTTTCATTAGTCTTGATTTCCTCTGCCCGTCCTTCTCTGCCTCCTGCCGCCAGCTTCTGCGAACTCACTGGGCTCTTCCCGTTTGTGGTACCTGCTCTGTGGGTCTGCCCTCACGGGTCCTGCAGGATATGCCACTAACACTGGGAACTCTGCAAGAAATCAGAAAAAAACTTTATGAATTCTGTATCTCTAAGACTTTTTTTCCTAGAAGCACTACATTGTCTTTTAACATACATTTATACCTATTCCTCATGCTAGGAAGTGACAGTGACGGTCCCTCTTACTCCCCTATCACTGTCAGTAGATTCATATCATGATGGCCAAATAATATGGCCTGCCTTGGGAGCTGTGCCACTGCACGTGGCAAGGGGCAGATGCCCAGTGTGTAATACTTTTGTTTACTTGTTTTCAACAGATTCTTAGTAGTTGTTCTCTACATTTCTGCAGCAGTTCTTGGTGAGGAGCAAAGAGTGACTCCAGGGAAAGTTTTAGCTTGTAGATGTGCTCTGTGGATTCCCATGCCCCTTTTGCTCCTCAGCTGTCCCCTGGGCTTCCCCCTAAGCACACCTCCTGGTTCTTTTCCTTTCACGGCTCTTTGGGGTCTAAATCCTGGCCCTTTCAAAGGTAAACCTCAGTTGGCTTCCTCGGCAGCAGGATTTTAGCCCAGGCGTCCTTGTAGAGCAGATGCAGAGCCCTCAGTGCAGGTGGGTTTGCCTTGCCTTCTGCTGGGACCAGGCAGCGGTGCAGCAGGCTCGGTCAAGAAGCAGCTTTCCAGCTAGTGCGAGAGAAGATGCTGAGGACAGTAAACCAAAATACGTCAGTTTTATTATCTCTGCCTTTCTGAGCCACTCACAGCACAGCGTGCTCCTCTGTCAGTTCCACTCAGATTAAAAAACACAGTGAAATGTCTCTTTTTGTGCTTCTGGACGGGAAATCAGAGAGAACTTAGATACCTAATATGTGTATGAAAAGATAAGCGTTGGTGTTTTTTTCTCTTCATTGAAGTGTGTTGCAGAAAGGAACAGTTGTCATGAACTATCTGTAAGATGGTTGCCTTCTCCAGAGAGCTTATTACCCTTCATCTTTCATTACCCCGGGTTATTTACAGGTAGCGTATTCATTACCTTGAACGTTTCCGCGTGCTTGTACGAGCGTAGGGCATAGATGCTGGAAGACAGGCTCCTCGGTGCGCAGCGCCAGGGTTTCCTCATTTACCGTTTTCGTTTCACCGCACCAAACTGTGGAGCTGCAGCATAAGCAACTTAGGACGGATTTACTCAGCACGGGAGACTGAGCGAAACGGGGAGTTTTGACTGGTCAAATTATGTGTCATGTTAAAGAGCCTTTTGTCTCCGTTCAGGCTTTCTGAAACAAGACAAATTATGATATTTTCCTGTTAATTTCTGTTAATTTCTTTCCTTAATGAGTTTCATTAAAATCAAAGCTTCCGGAAGACTGAGCCATGACAGCTGTCTAAAGACTGTTTCATTTGCTATGGGCTGTTTGGGCTGAATAATTATTTCAGCTTTGTGAGGATTATTTCTTTAAATAAGAACAATGATACTCTGTTAGCGAGGAGAAACGAGTGCTTCGAGTGATTTGGTATTGCCGGCTTGTACTCGGTGGCTTTCAGGAATACCTGGGAAAAACACATCTCCCTCAGTCCGACACGTTTTTTAATGATTTCGCTGACGGGTACAAAGGCAGCTATTTCAGCTGGCAGGAGAGAGAGGGCTAAGGTTTTATTGCAGTAAATCAATTCTTCGAAAGAGAGAAGGGCTTATTCTTTGCCGTTGCCTTGCTGTGAATGTGACCCAAGAATGAAAAGTCAAGTCTTTCCGTTTTGCCATTCATCAAATATTGCTACAAGCTGCGGGCCTGATCCTTTGGTGGCAGAATGGCAAAATAGTTCAGTTCTTTTACATTTCCCATACTGTAAAATCTGCATTTTGCAACTGTTGCAGTTAAAAAGACATGGCTTTTATGGTGTGGTTCAGTCTGTGTGCTGCGCTGACCGTGTTGTTTTGACACGGAAATTCTGAACGCGAGGGGTGGGAAGATGGGAATCGTACAATAGCCCACTGCATCCAAGTCTGAACTGGACACTCACCACCTGTTTTCGCGAGCTGTTGCACTGAATTCCTCATCAGAGTTGCAGAAAACCCGGCTGGTTTGACAGAGCCCGTGTTCATGTCGCGGGGCTCAGATTTCAAGGCCCGAATGGCAGATTTTTGTTTTGGGAAAGGGAGCATTTTCTGAGATTAAGGGACCCTCTCAGCTTCCTAAATCCCCGCTCCCTGTTTCTAATCCTGTGTCCTTCTTGGGGCTGATTTTGTCACAGAGCTCCTGTTCTTTGGAGGACAGAGGCAAGCGACCTCTGCTTAAAATGAGAGTGTATTTAAGAAACGGGTTACGCAGAGACGGCACCTCCACGGTGGCTCTGCATGCCATGCATGCTTTCTGCATTGACCCAAAGACATCTTGGCCCCGTCAGACGACTGGGAAGCGACTAGATAACTTCCCACCTCAGCTAGCATCAGCAGGGAAGTCTGACACGCAGGTTTTTAGTGCCACGAGTGACAAAGTGCAGCTTAATTTCTGAATCACAGGTTGATTTTATAAGACAGACAGAAGCGCACAACCTTACCGCCCCGAAAAACCACCACTATAACAAAAAATGAGGCTGAGCCGCAGGAGGGAGCTCAGGTTCATGTTGGTGCCGTGGGGCTGGTTTTCCCCAAGCTGCCTGCTGGGTGCCAGGGGCACGGATGGGGTCAGGCGCTGCAGCTTTGCGAGCAGCAGGGAGCACCTGGAGGGAGCAGGAGGATGCCCCACGGCCCTGCCGAGCACCGCGGTCATCACCGTGGCTCTGGAAGGAGTGAAAATGTTTCCTTTTTGCTGGGATTTCCAAAAGCGTGTGACGAAATTAAGCAACCAGCTTCCCCGAAGGAAAGTAAACAATGGGTTTTGTTTGCTTAACCTATGCTGGTTGTGCTGGGAGCCCGAGTGACCTTGGGGGAGCGGGTCATGCTTGCTCTGGGCTCCAGCACTGGTTATAAATCGAGAACCCACATCGTAACTTCTTTCTGTAATTTCTTCATT
Organism: Anser brachyrhynchus; assembly: GCF_964034855.1. Lineage (NCBI taxonomy): Eukaryota > Metazoa > Chordata > Aves > Anseriformes > Anatidae > Anser > Anser brachyrhynchus. Next base: position 77,940,619 of record NC_137696.1, on the reverse strand, counting down.
ACTATTGGGACATGATTTTAATGGGGAATTTCTTCAAGAAATCATCCCCTCTTAAAACTTTCTTCTGGTGAAAAATGAGTATAAAACATGTAGTTCTGGCTGGCTTGAAGAAGGCTGCTTGCTCACTGATAGACGGGACAGAAGAGCTGCCGTGATTTTCTCCTCATGTTCATGTTTATGCGATCTTCCTTTTACTTCCATTTTTTTTCCTTAAAAAAACAAACCAAAACAAGACGGCCACTTTTCAGTCTGCCCCTTTATAAGCATCCAGCGTTGAAAAAGCATGCGTTTATAAAAGTACACACACAACTGCCTGTTTGCTAGTTCAGTCTCAGAACCCTGGATTTAGTCGCTGCTTGATCTCAAATACTATCATTATAGAATCAGTCACATCCAAACGCTTTCCCTAAGGGACGTGCTGTACTTCCCATCAGTTGTTGGCTTGTTTTGCACTGGGAGTTCAGGACCTGCCTCTCTGCCTTTGCTGTTCCATTAAGTTTCATGGCGGAGGGTTCACTCCCAAACCAGGAGAGCTGTCTCAGATTTGCTTAGAGCACTGCAGCTTCTATGTCCTCGCAAAGCAAGCCTGCCCTGTGGTGCAGGCTCTGCTCGGCCACCTGGTGCTCCAGGGCTAAAAGGAGCAAAAAAATTCCCTGCCTTTATTGTCGGGTGGCGGGTTTCAAGAGTCAGCCCATCTCCTGCATATCGGGCATGCATAAAGGGTATAAAAGAGACGTGTGCTTTGTTATCACCGGAGGATCCCCTCGGAGGAATGCTGAGGGTTTAACATCCTTCCAGAAGCATTGGTTGTGTTTTCACGTTGATCCCCAAGAGTCAATAGCCTGGCAGGCAAGCTCCAGAAGTCCGTGCTTTCAGCCTGGGTGGGTGAACCTGAAACACAATTATTTTTAGTGTACATTGTGCATGGATTTCTAGCTGTCTCTCAGTGATGTGAAAGCTCTTAATTGAATGTAATCCATGAAAGATTTACCCTCCTGATCAGCTTTCTAGCAGGAAGTGATTTTAACTCATCAGATTCCAGCTGTTCCTTAAATCCATCCAGCCATCGAGCCTGTCAATTTTATTGTGAGTATTGCAGTTCTGTTTCCTGCTGAGCCCGAGACCTTGGGCCCCCTATTCTTCTGTTTTCCGTATGAGTCAATCCATTGAATAACACAGGTCTTCCCTGGTGTGTGGGGAGATGAGCAAGGATGTGGAAAAAAATGGAAGTTGGTCTGATCTAGCTGATCCAACAAGGGTTGTTGAAAAAACCCTTTTCAGCTTTGTTCTTAAAATCCTTCTGCTTCCCGCAGTGACCCTTCTGCAGCAGCCAGCACTTAATGCCCAAGAGGGATGAAAAAGGATTCAAAAAGAAAACAAAACCGCGTAGACTTTTGTGAGCTCTCAGAGCGTTTGACCAGCCCCAGCTACATGTGGCAGCTCCACCCTCTCTTGAAGCAACTCAGTTGTAGCTGTAGGACGTGGAGAGTTGGCTCGAGAGTTTCCAATTACTTCTCACAAACAGCGGAACTAAAGCTAGAGGTTCACACCCAGCTACACGTAGATGTGCACGACAAGGCTTCTGTGTGTTTTCCTCCAAAACATCTAAAGAGAAATGGCATATCTTGGCACAGCCTCTAGGTTTTACTTCTTTTCCATCACTACGCTCTCCTTTCCGTGGCTCTGTGCTGCATAGATGTTCCCCATTACACCTCTTATCACAATGTGTGGCTGCCCCTAGTAAGAGGCTGGGGATTGGGGGATTTCACGGAAACCAGTGGGGCTGTTGATGGCTCTGAAAGACCTGGGTAGTATAACTGTTAAAGCTGTAGCATCAAAGTTTGTTAACCATGTGTCCAAGGCTGGTATTTTCATTTTAAAATAAACCCTAGTTTTAATAAAGAAAATGTTACGGGTCCTGCTGAGTGTCTAGACAAAATCATTTCCTAAGGTCTGTAATTTCCCTTCCCACTCATGTGTTACAAGGAAGGTGCCTATGTAACTAGTAATACTTCAGCAAGCTCCCATTCCAGTAGTGTTGTTTTCTAGGATGCTCTTTTGTAATCGTCTGAATTCCTTTGAGCAGCTCTGCATTCCTTAGATGGGGAGGGAAAGTTTTAAACTTCTGCTGAGAGGCATCATGAGAGTGGTGACATTTCTTGTTAATTCATGTGTTTCTATGAGTATTGTCTAAGTTGCATTCCTTGATAACCATGCAGTCAAACCCAGAAATGCAGGAAAGGTAGAAGAAATGAAAATTTGGAATCAGAATGAAATTTATCTCTCGTAAATCGTACTCCTCATTATATTTGCAAGCTTACTTGCAAAGCTTACTTATATTTGCATATCTGTGGGCTTGAAGTATAGTTATTTCATTCTGGCCCAAGTCAGGATATTCAGAGTTGTTGAGTTTCAAGAACACTGAACTTTCTCACAACAGAATTCAACATCTGGAAAAATTGTTGTGGTGTGAACAGACATCCAGAAGGCCAGAGAAGCTGTGATCTCTTACCTATCCAAGAGCCCTTTAATGACAAGCCTTTCCTAGAGCATGTCTAAGAAGAAAAGCTGCTCCATGTCCAGTGCCATCAGGAGGTTTGCATGTGTGTTGCCCTTCCATCTCTTGGCCAACATCTAGTGTAACCAGGTGCACTGGCTGTGCATGTTAAACTCAACCCCGTGTCCCTAAAAGCCTGTCACCACTTTCAGAAACTATTTATCTACCTTTTTCTGAAAGTAGAAATGATAGCCCCAACGAATTTCCACAGGTTACTTTCAAGTTTTGAAAACAGATCCCAAGCTGCCATCTCCAAAGAAAATTTCTAGAGCCTGACGACAGAGAAGCAGACAGAGAAGCAGGAATGACGCCAAACTCCAGCTGAAGTCAGCCTGGCAGCCCCTGTATCCCGTAGGCAAGGTTCATGGCTCTGTACGCCAAAGCCACCACTTCTGTACCAGTTTCTTGAAACTATTCAAGTGTGGGAGCTTTTGTACCGTTGTTGCTAACAGCTCGTGAATGTGTCCCTCGAGAATGGTTTGCCCTCCTTTTGGTTTCGTGTGTAGTTTTGGCCAGGGTACAGTGTGGTGACTTGTTCTGCAAAGAAGAATTTTCTTTTGTTTATGTTTCACAAATGTATTGAGCGTCTAGCTTTTTGCATTGTGAGAAACAATGCATAGTTAATGGATAGTTAATAGCCACATTTTTGGTAACTCAAAAATATGAGGTTTTTTTTTTTGGTAACATAAAATACAGCAACTTAAAAACGATCATATGCAATCTCAGTCTTTTTTTTTTTTTAAGGGGATAAGTCCTCATCATTTAGTATCTTCTTATATAAGAGTTGTTTCAAACATCTGATTATCCTTCATTGTACATTTTCTGATACAATTTCCTCAAATACAGACCTTGGCCTGATTTAAGGGAGGAGCCTGCCATGCATTTTGAAATAATATTTCAATAACATTTGAAAATAGGTTTATCCGATGTGGAGATGGAATTAAAGCCGGTTGCTGAAAATGGACTAACATCAGTAGCAATTAATGCTCAAGGCAAGAACATGTTATTTTCCCCTTCCCTTCCTTCTATTTCAGGTCTTTGATAGGAGACGGGACAAAATGTCTTGCTGAGACTTAAATTGCTGTTCCTTGTCTGCCTGCCCCCGGTAGCATGACAGCCACGTCTCCTTTCCCCTTGGCCATGCAGCAGGCAGGGAGTCACGGATGGGGCTAGGGAAGAAGGCCGTGGATGGGGGTGATGGCAGAGCCACGCGGTGTGCTCCCATGGGATGAGGCAGACAAGCTAAACTTAGCCAGGGGTTGTATTTCGTCCTCCCCGGCATGGAGGGGAAGCACACAGGTCAGCCCTGGCAGCTCGTGGGTTTGTTCCTAGGGGATCAGGGAAGCAAAGTGATGTCTCCATTTATGGCTTTTGTGTCAAGGCAGACCCTCTGCATCCTAAAAACACCATCCCACCTTGTATTTCCCTTCCCTCTTTTGCTTACTCACCACGTTTCCTCTGCCTACACCTACACGCACATATGGAGTCCATCAGAAGGTCGGAAAGGAGGTGTGCTATGATCTCTCCTAGCTCCGTGCCGTACAGCAAGACATACTGCAAAATCCAGTAGCTGCGGGCACGCAGGCCAAGCTCGGTTATCAAACCTCTCGTACGCCGGTCCCAGTGCCCTCAAGGCAGGTCTGTAGGCCTGGAAGGACTGGTGGCCCACTGCTCCTCAGGTCGTGCTCGAGAGCTTGATACTGGCCACTGCTGGAGACAAACCTGGCCAAGGGGTCCTTAGATCTGACCCAACGTGACTGTTCTTCCTCAGATTAAAATAAGGAGTCCCCGTTTCAAGGTTGTAGTGGAAAAAAAGCCTACGCAGACATCTGGCCCAGCCAGTGCAGGAGAGTTTCCTACCGTATGTTTCCACTGCCTTCAGCCCCAAGAGCTGGGGGAGTAGGAGGCACAGGACTGAGCACAGCTTGAAGGCTACCGCGTTGGGCAAGGAAGAGAGCTGCTACTGCGATTGGGCTTGTGCCCATGGCCTCCCCACATCCCTCCCTAGCTCCGGCTGCCTCCAGGCCATGGGGGGCACTGGGGGTGATTTGCACACTGTAGGCCGAGGTTCGGTGCTGGGAGCTGTTGTCCTAGAACAACACATGCTTGGGACCCAGGGCCGCGAAAGCCCATGACATAAAGCTGGGGCTGACACTCCCTCCTTAACTTGAGCCGCTCTGCTTTTCATCACGGTGCCAGGAGTTGTCAGCTTTAACTCCGGCTTTTTTTGGCTTGTGTCACAACCTAATAAGTTATAGGCCAGCTTCTCCTGTCGATGTTTTTGCTGCACAGAAGGCTTCACATTTTGTAAGCTTTTACAGCACAGCTGTGCGCGGAGATAAAACAGAATGTGTATACAGTACAGTATGCATTCAACTGATGCACTAGATTCTTCCCACCATATGTATAGAGTGGTGTGCATTTCACTCCGATACCTCACTGCCAAAACTGCCAGAAGCAAATAAACAAATGGCGGAAGAGAGACACCATATGACGCAGTGCCAGGCACATGACCTAGACTTTCAGAAAGAGACCCTGGCTGCTTTTAAAGGATTATAGCAGTCCAATTTTTTTAAACCTCGCCTCTGCTGTGTGAAGTTTTCTGCCACTGTACGCTGTGAAGCGTGCCGCTTGTTGGAGAATCTCGTAGATTTCCCCTTCCCGTTAAGCAGCTGATGTTTCAGCTCCTCGTTTCCACTTTCTTTGGTGCCAGTCATTCCCCATCAGATTTTAAAAACAAGAGGAACAATGGAGTTGCGTGAACTAGTCTAATTCTGGAAGGAATGTGACTGTAAAAAGACATAACACATGCAATTAGGGTAATAAGATTAATAGTAATAATAGCAACAATTCAACGATTTATATATAAACAATGCAAGTGAGGCAAATAGTTGTTCCATCTCATTCCCCACAAAAAAGTCACTAAGTTGCATTTCACAGAATAGATGGTGAAGATGCCTGTAATAAACTGACATGAATGCTAATTACATGGTTAGACGTAATTAATTTAAATTATAATTCTGTTCCTGGAACTCACACTCTGAGTACAAAAAGGGAGCTCCTTGGCTTCTCTCCTTTCTGACCAGCTAAAGAAAGGCCAACGATGGCCACTGCTGCGGTGCTCCTCTTACAGTGGTGCCGGGAAGCACGCACTGATCCTCCTGCCTGTTGGCCTGCAGGCTCAGTCTTGAGCATCTGAGTCTGAACAGGGCTGAACATCTTTCAGTGAATATCTTGCTTGCCCTCGCCTTTGTCTAAGCTCAGCTTTGCTGGTGGATGTGCGCAGGCACGCAGGTGCTGTCTTCACTTCAGAGAAGCTGGAGGCGCAGACTGAAGCAAAGGTCAAGACCTTTGCTGTGCTTTAACGTACCCGGTGTCTGGATGGAGGCAAGAGAATTGGGTCTTGGATGTTGATGGGGTCAGGTATGAAATAGAAAGTTACGTCAATTTTTTTTTTCAGCTAGCAGCAATATTCAGTAGAGTAACAACGTGCTTAAAGTGTTTATTTAGAGCTGTTTCTTTGCTTGATGCTTTTCTGCCTCTGTGCAGTGGTAGTGACAAGAGCATAGGTTTCCCCCAAGCCTTGCTGTCTCCTGCTGTAAGATGTACTGTGTCCAAGATAAATGCCTCTACATCTTGGTTAAACAACAGGGAATTAGTGGAGCTGTACGTGGAGGATGAAAGGCCAAAGGCCATATTTCTACAAGTTTCTCCAGGCTTTGCTTAGACATATATGTCATTTCAACTCTGCCCTAAAATGAGATACATAATTCTCTGCGCTGGTGACAGAGAGTCGAGCTTTGGTGTTACAGCCCGGGAGTAGAGGAACACCAGGAGCACCTCACTGTCCGAGCATCGCAAAGCCCACCTGGCTGCCTCAAGCACAGCCAGGAGGAGCAGGAGCAGGGGGCAGTCACTGTGCTGGGGGCTGCTGTGATTTTGGCAGCTCCCAGGTGCACGCAGGAATGCCCTAGCCCCGTCTCTTTTCTTCCCTGTGGACACAATAGCTCCATCTTTGAGGAAAACATGACAGGATCACCTGTGGCAGCAAATATCAATAGGTTTAACTACGCAATGGGTATACTCTTGATGTGACACCGAATAGTCCATCGGTCAGAGAGGAAACATGAAAGAAGGACAGAGCTGTAAACAAGACTATAGTCTAAGTGTCTGTTGGAAGTGTTGGACAAGTAGGAGTTGTGTAAGAGAGCATGGGAGAGGCTGTGGGAGCCTGTGGAAGCTTTGAGAAGCTGATGGTGCCCCCTGAAATGGTAGGGATGGCACGGATGTGCTGATGCATACCCATGAGGAGACAGCGGTGCTGGGAACGTGCGGGAGTCCAGTGCAACCTCCAGGGATGCTTCTCAAGACAGGAGCTTCAGGCGAGAAGCAGGAAAGAGTAAATCATGATTACAGCGGAGGTGACAAAACAGCAAAAAATGCAGGCCTCTGTAAGAGGCCGGGCAGGTCTGGCTAGGGAGAGAACTAAACAAGCCATTTGAGTCAACGCAGAAGACAAAGAAGATGTTGAATATGTTTCTGCCTGCTCCTTTTTCTAGTGGAAGCATCTTCAGTTTTAAGCCTGCCTTTAAGAGGTAGAATAGCATATATGTATATATATATGTATGTATTAACAATGCACAAAGTTGAAAACAAGACTGTAGTCAGACACTGGGGCTTGAAGTAAACTGCTGGGAATGGATAGCAGTGGATTCCTGTCAGCGCAGAAACCTGGCCAAGGATCTACCTCCAGCTGTTCCCCGTGGAAGAAAGTAGTGAGGGGAACTGGGAAGAAAAAGGTATTTTTCAGCAGATTTCATCTTACTGTGTCAGAAAGGAGAAAACTCAGAATGGGACTTTTCAAATCCCAAGGCAAGCCGGGAAGATAAATTATAGTTGCTTGCCTGAAAAGGTCTGTGCGCCCTGAACTTATGGGCTTGAGTAGACAGTTTCCTGTTTTTAGGCATGATATATGTTACTGGAGTCCCTCCGGGTGATAGAGGGTTGCAATAGAAAATGGAAAACACAGGCAAGTTATTTAGAAATAACTTTTTGCCTGTATTTGGAGCAAGCTGAGAGGTGTTTGAGTTATGTCCTGTTTGTCAGTAGGAGTGTAGCATCCTCTGTGCCCATAACTTTAAAGAAAAGTGGAAATCCTGGAAAAGGGGGGGGCTTCCTGATTTGTACTACATCCACCTGTCTTTGAAAGTAAAACTTTGAATAAAGGCCTCAAAAATGGTGGCGGGGAGGGGAGGGAGATGTGCTGTATGTGGTGCTAGAGCCAAAGCCGGCGGTGGTATCGCGGCCTCAGTCCCCGACCTCCAGCTGGGGTGTCTGGAAGGATAATGAATGCTCCTCACCACCAGCCAGGTTTTGCCTTTGTCCTGCTTATAACTGTCACTATCCCACCCTTTATTGCAGCCATTCATCATCGGGAGAAAGGCTGGGAGATGATATTAAGGTTGTAGGAGATGTCATTTGTATCAAAGCTTCCCCTCCTTTCTTTTCACCCTCTCCTTGCCCGTTCTCCTGCATATGCTCCATTCCTGTCAGGTTTTGCCCCCCTCAGCAGACTGGTCATCCCTTCACCCAGCTCGTAAATGATTGCTTTAATAAATATTACGGCCCCCCTCCGTTTTCATGTGTGAATGGCCCAAGTGGCATGTCACTCGTAGCCGAAGCAGGGAGAGATTTCTATTTTCACACTTTAAAAGGCCACAACAAATCCAGAAATAGGTTCCTGCCTGTCTGGCATTGATCACAGCTTAGTGTTTATCACTGTGCAGTAGCTCACAGACGCAGCCGATTGAAGGGAAAGCTTTACCAACCGGATCTGGTCGTTGTTTTTCCTTCCCCGCACTTATTCAAAGCGCTGAACTGTTTATATACCACAAAGATGGGAATTAAGAAAAAGGGTACGTGTAGAATTTGCCAGCTGTTGAAGTCTTATTGTTATCTTCTGTATCGATCAAACCCGTTGTCTCTTAATTGGATATTGACTGTTGTGAGGCAAATAAGGCAAGCTGTCAGAGAGGGGAGGGATGGGGCGCGAGGTTTATCTTAATGGTATGTTGATCATTGCTAGTCTATAAAAGCCAGTGGGAGAGGAGTTCATTAAACCAGCCTGCAATTGCTTTAAAAAAAAATATGCTCTGAGTCAAGATGATTAATCATATATGTGATACCACAATCAGAGAAAATCCGCATTGTTGCTTTGGTATTTACAATGCTGGAGCTTGAAATAAGCAGATGCACTGAAACAAATTCATTAGGGACAGCGATTTGTTTGGTCTGTGAGCCTTAGCTAACCGTAACCAACATTCAAGGATTTTAAAATTTTTTTTTCCCCTGTGTTGTGTTTTGTTTTTCTGCCTCCCTGCATCTCTGGCAGGCTGACTGGAAATGCGTGCTTGCCCTGCGCAGGAGCCTCTCCTCTCCTCTGCGCTTGGGGAATCCTGGTAGGAATGGCAGCGGGGCAAAGGAATACTTGAGCTACCTGACAGTGAACCTCACAAAAGGCTCTGGAAAGTGCTTTTATCCCATAAATTGTAATAAGCCAGGGATGCGAAGAGGGAGGGAAAGCTTTTCGGGAGCGATCGGCTGCGCTGGCGTGAGCTGCCCATTACCAAAATGGAATCTGCTGGGAAGTCTGTAGTATATTTTAATTTCTTTCCTGGCTATATTTTAGTCTGTGTATTGAATAAGTTGCAATAACTGTCAAGCAGAGTCCATTAGTGTCTCCGAATCGGGCCTGCCATGAATCAGAGGGGAGATTAGCAGGATAGGCTCACTTTTATGAAGGTCCCGCGCAGCTGTGACTTGTCGAAGAAACGTTCAAAGGGGCAATAAACTAAGTTCATTTCGAATTATCTCAGTGTGATGCGTTTGTTATCATATTTATTCTTTGACAATTCAGGACTGGTTATTAAAAATTTACGATACGGGCAGAGGTTTGTGCAGTTTGAAAAACGAGCGCTCGCAGCAGCCACCTGAACACACCTCGTATATCACCGTGCTGGCGGCAGGAGGGCAGCGCGGTCCCGGGGAAGCCAGGAAAGCTGCAGAAGCTCCCTGGTTGATTATTATCCAGGAGAGGAAGGAAAAAGGTGCCTAAGTCTGGAATGTGAAGGGAAGAGGAGGCTTAACGGGGACTTTGAGAGCGGAGGGCAGTTCCTGACTGGAGTCTGGGCCACCTTCACCTGCTGGGGGGCCCCAGGCGCTGAGCTGCTCGCTCCTTGCACCCCTCGTGGAGCCGTGGTCCAGGGCAGCGGGTTTTCCTTCAGTTGCTCTTTCAGGATAACACTGAAACTGAAACCCATCATCAGTTTTGGCCAAGTGTTTTCTAACTGATAGAAGAAGGAGCTATAAGCGTGCAGCACTGCAAGCTCTATGAGAAGAAAATCCCGATATTTTCCCAGCAGGATGAGCGAGGAGTCCAGCAGGAAATCAGGGTTCTTCTGCAAAGGATACGAAACAAAACTGGGGGAGAAAAAGGTGTACTGAATCCAGAAAGCTGAATCTTTTTTTCTTTTTTTTTTTTTTTTGGTGCAAGTTTTGAGTGACTTTTAAACACAGTAGGATGAAAGTTATGAGTTTAGCAGGCACTGGGGTAGTACTGTTATTAGTATTTCCTTTTGATTCCCTTATAATATTACCTACATTATAATAGAATTTGCAGCTTGCATTTTAAATACAAACTGTGGATAATTTTGTACCATGAAATTGAGTGAAAAATTTAATACATAAATCTGTACCATTCTGAGACATAGACCTTGGAAGAAAAGCATTATTTAAAGAAAGAAAAGATCCATAAATAACTGTTTATCAGATTTGCAGGCACATTTGTTCAGAGTTTTTGGTGTGCTTCAGTTATGCACGAAAATGAACGTGACATTCTTCAGTTGCTTTGACAAGGATAATTTCAGAAACACTGCCCTATCATTCCACAAATTGGCACCTTCTCCTTCTTTGTCGTAATGCATTTTTCTGGGGCAGCTTTTCTCAGCAAAACTGCCTGTTTCCCAGGAGTTTTCACACCTGTTCAGAAAGGGACAATGAGGAGGAGTGGGATGGATTTAGTTAGAATAGCAGCTTCGACCTGGCGACCATTTATTTTTAAAGTCAGAGAGCGTTTCTTATGTCAGCACAGTGGAGGAGGTTGCAGGATATTCGGAGTGATGCATTTTCTCCTGTTTTAATCACACTAGCCAGATCCCTGCCTCCCTCAGTCATTTCCACACCAAACCTTTTCCTAAATGTGTGGATTTAAAAAGCCTTTCTAATCCAGTCTGCCGTCAGTGCTGTTGTGTCCAGCCTTTGCATTTGCTTTTGGTAGTTGCAGAAATTAAATGGCAACTAAAATTTGAACAAAGGCTGGAGTCTGGGTCCAGGTTCATCAACGTCTGTCATGGACATACCACAGGAAAGCACCAGCAACTCTTTCCAAGAGGCAGGCTGGCCAAAGGGTCCCATTTCTTGCTGAGGATGCCTTCAAGGAGTTGAACCCCAGGCTCTGCTCTTGGATGGCCTCTTTGCAGGGACATCTCCCTTCCTTCTCTGCGATGACGCAGCTTCACTTGCTCTGAAGGAGAATCCAGCGTGGTGGAGTCTGTGCCGTAATGTATGGGAGCCAGGAGCAGCTGAGTGCCAGGGAGAGCTTTCGAGGGAGGCTTTGGGCAGATCCCAGCAGCAAAACGGCACAGAGCTGCCTGCAGGCTCAGTCCTGATGCTGATGCTGCTCCTCTTGCCTCTGCTCGCTGGTGACTTCCTCCAGGGTAGGCGAGACCTGGGCTCCCGGCTTAAATAGCGGCGCTGAGGGTGTGGGAGAGGGGCAGCGAAAGAAGCTACCAAAAGCCCTCCTGGTTTTCTTCCGTGCCCTTAATAAAGAAGTTACAAGAGGGCACATTCCCAATTCCTTTTTAACTTTGTAGATCACCTCCAGCAGACAGATTGTCTCGTGGACCACTTCCCCTCCCCTTGGCGATCAAATGACATTCCTGCGGTGGCTACAGCAGTTGCTTACATGGAAAAATAACATTAGGAAAGTATTTAATGTATTTTTAGCTGTCTTTAAATGCATTTTAGCAGCTGGAAACAAGGGGAGCTTGTACCACGTGACCTGCGGGCTCTCCATAGACCACCACTGAGTGCTCAGAGAGCCGCTAGCGGCAGGGAGCCCCCGGGCTGGGGGGCAATGAGTAGTGTGGGCACCCTTCGGGCAAAGGAATTACAAACACAGAGGTTAGTGGGCAGAGAGCTGCTCAGAGGGGCAGCAAGCTAATGGACTCTGCTCACTCCAAAGCTCTGCGATTTGGGAAAATCCTGCAGTCCTTGCAAGGAGCAAACCTCCTGTAGAATATTAGCAGGGGCTTCCCCAAGGGAAGGACTCACTCCCCAGCTGCACAGCACTGGGGTGTCCTCTCCAGGCTGTGCTCCTGGCCAGGCTCCGCTCCTGACCCTGGGCTCCCACCAAGCCCCAGTCCAGGCCAGGGCGAGTACGTTAACATTTCTGGAAAGAATATGCTCAACAGATGGAAGCTGAGTACTATTTTTACCGTTGCTGGTGCAGTGAATGCAGGGACCATGTCAATTGATTATGTGGGACAGCAGCAGTCCACAGGAACTAGAATTTCAAGGATTAGGGTCTCCCCGAGGATTGCTTCGGCTTGCAGCGAGATGTGTTTGGAGGAGGAGGAATTCCTCGCCCCTCTGGCCAGAGGGATAACCTTTGTGGGGAAAACAGAAACCGGGCTTTCTGCCCCCATCTGAGCCAGCCTCCCAGGACAACAGTGTTAGGGGCGATGTGAACTTCCTGCGCTCATCGCAACGGGATGCAAGCCTTGCAGGAGTTGTCTGCACTTCAGTAGCAGTAGTGTTTTGACTTTCACAGCTTTTTTTGTCCTACCAGAGATGCTCAGCTAATGCCTGCCTGTAATACGTCTGGGGGTGACTGTCACATGATTCACCCATTTTAAAGGACATTTAGGGAAATTAGGTGGCAATTTTATACTGAGTAAGCAGACTAATATTCTGTCACTCTGCATTACTCAATCGGCCGTCGCTCCAAGAAATTAGATGTTAGGTGCTTTCAGTTAAGTGGCATTAAACTTTTGTGGACCGAGCAGTAGGATTTCATGGCAAAAGCATTGTCCCATTTTAGTGAAAGCTTTGCATTAACAAGTTCCATCTTAATAAATTATTCTGTTCAGCCTGCCTCGTGACTTACGCTATCTTAAGATCCTGCCCTTAATATTAAAATGCAAGCACAGATTTCCTTTCTCAGTACTAAGGCTGCGTGAAAAGACACTGAAGCTAAGAAATCCCCTGTCTGCATCAAGATAATTTTTCTCTGAGAAGGAGAAACAAATATCCGTGCTGAAATTGAAGCACTGTGGAGAGGAGGAAATTCTGCTGTAGATTGTTCTTCCTCCTTCTTGTTAAAAAAAGAAATCTCGACTTAATATATAGTCTGTTTCCAAACTACTGGCATCTTTCACAAATATAGGCTGCTTGGCTTAGGAACAGATAGCACAGTTTGTGTAGCCAAAGATAGTTGTCATGATGCACTTATTAATGAGTACACATATCTCTGAACATCAAATGCTGTGCTATTTTCAGAGAGGTCCTTTCAGATCTCTCTCTCTGTTCTTTTCAAAATTATTTTTCCTTACCCTTCCTGCCATCTTCCTTCAAAGCTCAGGGGCAGGAAACAGCAAGAGAAGGGACCTGGGAGAGGAGATGTGCTCATCCATCCTGTTTCCCCAAGTCAGGAGCTACTCCGTGCATGTCATTCCTGACAGATGTTCGCCTAATCTGCTCTTAAAAACCTCTAGTGATGGGCCTTTGACAGCCTCCTTAGGCAATCTACTCCAGCGCTTTGCTGTACCTATCATTAAGAAGGGTTTCCTGATATCTAACCTGCAATTAAAGGCCGTGATTTCCTGTGCTACCCGTCATCACGCTGACCCTGCAGTCAAGCCAGCTCCACCAAGGCGGCTGTAGATCTTCCCTGCCATCAGCACGTCCTGGGTAACGTGCTCTCCTCTGCCAGAAGTCCCTGGCGTGGCGAGATGGCCAGGTTTCCCTCTCGGACCCTACCCAGCTGGCCAGCTCAGGCTATCGAAAGGGGAGACTTGGAAGTCCCAGGCGAGGCGCTGCCGTACAAAAGTTGCAGCAGTTTTCTGCTGATAAAGCTGAGAGTGCTCACCATGGGCTCCCAGGGCTCAGAATAGGTGCTAAAACCTTTTTTCTCCTGGAACAAAATGTACTGTGAGAGCAGTCGTACCATACATTGCGTACATGCAATCAATTGCATCTAGCGCTTTGGGCATGCATTTTTTGATGAGAGCATTTCTGTAACAATTGAGGAGTTTAAAAGCACTTAAAAAATCACAGAGATGACAGGTTAGGTTTGCTTTTTTCCCCCCAGTTGCTTCCTTTAAAACAATAGCACGCAAAATACATCCCACGGCAGTGGGGCATGCTGGAGAAGCTGTAGGTGCCAGCGTGCTGGGAGCACGACAGCGATGCAGGGGGGCTGAGGCAGGTGCTTGCTGGCGTGCAGCAGTGATTGAGGGTGAGCCAGTACAGATACAGGCATATCGCAATATTGCAATGACAAGATAAACTCCGAGCCACTCATAATACACTTCTAACAGCGCTGAACGTTGTGAGAGTATTTCCTTCCAGGAATTATTTACAACGGGAAGATGGTGGTGATGAATTCATGTAAGGCAACAGGGGAAATAATTCTGACTGCTGAGGACAGGTGTTTTTTACCATGGAAAGGAGCTAGCTGAGTATGCTTTTGCTGCCTGAGTAAATGACAGCAGTATGCAGCTAAACTGGTTTGAAGACAAGGAAATTTTGGTGACATCCAGAGTTAAATGATACGAGGATAGGTAAGCAGGGAGCGTGTTGCTGTCAGCAGAGGTGATCAGCCGTTGTTTAACCAGCAATTTTGGCAAGTGGGTCAAGGTCAGCGGGGCTTTGTCTCTGTATTTTGACACGTGCACCACAAACACCCTGATATCCATTTCACGTTGTGGGGTGCGTGCGCCGACACAGTGCCCCCCAGACAGGCTGTGACGTGCGGCCCGGCGCGTGCACGGCATCCACCACAGTGCCAAGGTAGGGTTTCGGGAGTCTGGGGGCACCGGCAGCGCTATGGGCCCCGTACAACATCCCTGCCCCACGTAGGGTCCCGCCTGTCCCCCGTCACCTGGCCACATGCAGGTTTTTCTTCCTCCATGAGCGTTTTTGCTGGGCTGGCAGCTGCCTTTCTGTTTGTGCAAGGCATTGCTGAGCCGCTCGTCCCCCCGTTGAGTTCTAGCTTGCTTGGAAGGGCTTCAGCGAGCCGGCCATGTTCTTTCACTCAGAAGAAAAAAAGACAAAGTTTGTTTGCAAAATGAGCTTTTTTATTATTTTTTATTATTATTTTTTATGAAGCACTTTCGGATTTGGACTTGGTATTCCACGCGGTATGGGAGGTAGCTTTATCGCGTGGGAAAGGTCTCGGTTTCAAGCTAACAATTAGAAGAATACATTTCAGCCTTTGTCGATAGAAAAGTGATTTCAGGTGCTCGGGAACGCTCTGCCTCTTCTTTGTGGTTCGAAGGAAAAAATTTTAAACATTTTCCACCCTGCAGCCATTGAGGCAGTGAAAGACAAAACCCACAAGCTGCTCTGATACATACATAACAAGCTACTTCTCAGCTGCCCGCTTCTTGTAATAATACACAGGTGTAGACGCCACTTGAAATACACTTTTGGAGAAGCTTGGCGCTTTTAAAAATTGCATTATCTCCAGCGTGCAGTTTGTTAACTCCGCAGGACGGCCAAGCAGAGGCCCGAGGCACGGTTGGTGTAGTCGATGAGGTTGAAGGGCGTCACGTTTTCCCGAACACCCCCAGCGCCGCCAGCCCGCTGCTCCCCTTCCCCAGCCCTCCTCTAGAGGAGAGGCAGGAGCCTCTCTGGAGGCAAACAAGCCGCGCAGCGCGCGAGGTGCAAATATCTTTCACAAATGCCAACGCTAAAAACGTCCCCGCGCCGGGAGTGTGACACACGGCGAGAGGCGGCAGCTCGCGCCGCACGAGGCGGGGACGGTTCGGCAGCGCTGGCACCGCTGAGGTGCCGCGCTCCGGCCCCGCGGCCTACCCGGCGGTCCCCACACGCCACCCTCACCACAGGGCCTACCCAGTGCCCCCCGCCATGTCCCCTCCTTGTCACCCCCTCTCCCAGCCCCGCTTCCAGCCCTCCACCCTCCCCCCCCCCCAGCTCATCGGGGCTTATTTAAATAAATAGGCTGGCGGGGAGCCAGGATCTCATCATTTTAATGCAGTGTAAAAGGGAATGTGCATAATTATATGCGAGCCATATGCGAGGGAGACAGCTCAGCTGCGAATTTCGGGAGGCTGCGAGAGGGAGAGAGCGAACAGCCAGGGATCAGATGAGACGGAGCGGAACAGAGTGCAAGTGTCACCCAAATGAACAGTGTAATGAGCGCGCTGCCGACACTCCTCCTCTCACCCACGTCTCCCTTTCGCTTCAGCCCGAAACCGGAGAGCGCCGTAGACGAGGAGGCAAATGCTATCTGCAAGCAGTGTTGCTAATGGGCTCTGTTAATGTCTCCCATTTAAACTTCGGCTTTCTTAATTAACACTGCAGCTCCAAATAACCAGGAACTTTTAATGCATCTTCGTAATTAAATATTTTTACCGCCTTTGATTGAAGGATCGCTGTTCTTGCTAGATGATTGCTCCTTTCAGGACTTTGCTTAAGCACGGGGGGGGAGTCCATTTATCCACAATAGTGTTACATGTAAATTACAAAGTATGAAAACTTATTTATTTTTTTTGGCCTTGATGTTAAACTGAAAATACATTATCTAGGGATTGCTTACGCATGTCAAAAAGTTTAAACGAGTACGTATGTAATGTAATCCTGAAAAATGCAATGAAGTATATTGAAACCCTGAAGTTACTCACAGTTTCCAGCTCACATATTTCATTTGGGGTTTGTCTTTTGTTGTTCTAATTATTACACTGCAATGAATTTGCATGTTCAACTTACGCTGTGTAAGAAAGCAGCACCCCAAGTTCTCATATCTAAAAGGGGTACTGCGTATTTAAGCAAACTTTTTAATAATGTTGTATTTGGGGATTCCCGTCTGTTTTAATGATCTGAGCTGTTATGCTTTTAGCTATTTTTTTTTCCTTCCATTATTTGTAAGTCCCTAAATAGGCCATTATATTTCCCTTCAGGCTAGAGATGAAGATGGACATGCTGAAAATTTTCCCCAGCAGCACTATGCTAAGGAAACTCCAAGACTTGCCTTCAAGAATAACTGCGAACTACTTGTAAGAATAACATACTTACAACAAGTCTAGATTGTTACTTTAGCACAGTGAAAACCGTTTTTTTTTCTGAAAGGCTTTTGTTCATTATGACATACATTATGAAATATTACAGTTTTTTTTCTTTTTATTCTTTTTTTTCTTTTTTTCCTGTTTAGCATTGTAATGCTAGTTCTGGTATCCGTGAACAATTTTAAGATCTCAAATTGCTTGAAAATCTCGTGTATTTGATGACAGAACGTGAGCGGCCTTGTGGCACTGCCTGGCTCGGCATGGTGCATGGGGGCAAGCTGGGTCGGGGGTGGTTGGCCAAGCTGGGAGAGCCTCCGAGGACCTCCAGACCTCAGGAAAGCCTCCGAGGTCCCCCAGACCCTCCAGACCCCTCGCCCCCATCTGCCCCCATCTACCTCCCAGCTCTGCATCGCCTCGGGCGCCTGTGGCTGTGCAGGGCTGGCAGGCAGCGCTCCCGTAGGGCTCAGCTCTTCCTCCACCTCCCAGCCCTCTCCTCGCCTCTCTTTTGCTGCGGGGAAAGAGCGAAAGCCAGGAAAGCACTGACAGGGAGCCTGGAGTGTTTACGAGCCGAAGGAGAGCCGATATCAGCTGCGAAAGGATCTCTGTTCCAAGGCAGGGTTAATTCGCTGTTCATTTTAGCATTTGCAGCTAGGCAAGATTAAAAGCAAGCAGGAATGCCTATTATATTTCTATTAAATGAATCTGTTGGGACCTAATGTTCTTGATTAGCTTGCGAAAATGAGTGCTCCACGATGAGTTTTTCTGTTTACCTAAAGTAAACAGAGAATGAATTGTAATATATTTAAAAGAGATTCACACACTGCGCTTGAAAATGGAGTCTTAGATGAAGCGGTAGGTCTCTCCCTCACACTCGCCTTTCTTCTTGGCCGCACCTAAGTAAAATGTGTCATTTGGCTAACTGGAAATATTTGCAGAGAACTGTAACGCTGGGTTAGATTTGGGAACAACCCACAGCGCCTTTTTTCTAATTATAATGCACGGGAGGGGGGTGGCGGCAGCAGAGCAAGCTGCGCTCCCACCGCACCAAAACCCGTGCACGCCTCCCCTGCAGCAAACACGGGACCAAACGCCAGCCTTGGCCCCCCAGGTGGGGTGTCCAGGGGAGCTGAGCCCCTGTGCTGGCATGACCCAGCACAGGAACCAGCCCCAAGATTGCTGTGGTTCATGAGAGATGCCCAGACTCTGCCGTCCCTTTGAGAAGGGCTTGGCACTTGTGCTGGGGGACCATAGGCTGATGTACTCCCCAGAGCATCCCCGGTGCTAGGCCAGCCCCTGCTGAGTCATGACAGAGCTTTCAGGATGTTTAGAGCCACCTGTGTCACTCAGAAGGGTCAGCGGGTTCCCAGCATAGTTCCCCAGACAAAAAGAGCTTTGAACCTTACGACCCGATCTTGCTTCCTCTTGAATCCTTCGCGAAGTTCCTGTTGGTTTCAGGGGCAGCAGGGTTGTGTCCTAAGGTGAGGAAATGAGACAAACACAAAAAGGGATTCCCCGCTGTAGTCACAATTACTGTGCCAAGTAAGTGGAGCGGTTTCTTCAAGGCCTTGCTTAATTACTGTGCCCCAGCTCAGGCCAGGTCTGAGGAACCATCGCAGCCCACCACGTGCCCCTGAAGTCAGCAGGGCTTCTCGGTGTTGCAGGAGTTCAGGGCTAGGGTCGTGAGATAACAAAATGGCATGTATACAAAATAAGAAATGTATTATTTTGACTGAAAATCTGCTTTATCTTTAGTGCAAGCTATCAAAGAACCAATTAACCCCCCTTGTACTATTAAAATCAAGCATTCTTTCGGTGCCCAGTTAATTACTCCTCTATCAGTATGCATGTAAGTTACTGCATTGTTATAGCGCTTCTGTGCCTGGCAGAAGCTCAAATCATCCAAGTTAGTCTTTCATGTGCTTTTTTGGACAAGTTTCAGTTCTTGTTTGAGGAAGTAATAAAAGCAATTTGTCATAGCTCTATTTTTCCTATGCTATTGGAAACAAAATTGGCAGGGATGTAACCTGTACTCAATTCGCATGCGGGGAGAAAAAATAGACAAATGATGAGTATATACCTCTGCTATCTTTAAAGGTGTATTTTAGGAATTTTCAGAGAATATACAATGCTGGGCTGTGATGATGGCTTTGGTGGGGGGGATCTGGTGTTATTATTTGTTGAAGATGCTCCATATTTTTCAGAGAGGTAGTGGTTTTCCTTCTGTATTTGCACTTTTCTGGAAACAATGCTATATTAAAATGTGCTTGAGAGTCAGATGAATTGCACAGGAACTGGCCAGTAAGACGGTATCTTTCTCCTGAAGGCTAGTCAGTATTCCTGTGTTTTTACTAGCAACTATCTCTTCAGGTGGGGAGAGGGAAAAAATACGAAGGAAAGGAGTAGGGACAGCTGCTTCCTCTAGAAAATATTTTTCCAGTGCTAATACCTTACCCAGGCTCTACCAGTGCCAGTCAGATGCTGACTTCTTGCTGTTCGAGGAGCGAATAGCTGAGATTTTTAAAGGAAAGAGAAACTGAAACTTGTTTGTGCTTTTGAGAACCGGGAAATCCTTGGAGTTTTCTTAGTGCAGCTGAGAGCAAGTGCTGTGATAGCCTGTCAGGTGAGCTGGGAAGCCGAGGCTCAAAAGTGCTTTCTTTGCTTTAGGGTTCAGCTGCCATTTTCCGGCAAGGCTTGCTCCAGCGAGCGCGGGCTGGGGAGATGCTTGCGCTCCGGGGGCGCTGCCAGGCGGGGTGCAGGGGCTGGGCGCTGATGGCTCTGCACGCGAGGAGCCGCGCTACACGGGCTGCATGCTAATAGCCTGGGTCACGGGCACCAGCGAGAGCTTTAACTCCTCAGTACTTGGAGGGATTTGAAAGCGCAGCAGCCCACGGTGTTGCAGGTTGTGTGCTTTCTTCGTTGCTCGTACTTCAAAGAAGGAGGTGCTTTGGCTAGAGAGGTGCTGCTCAGCTATGTGGTTTTTTTTGAGAGAGATAGATGTGAAATAGGAAGAAGAACAAGTTACAATTTGGGCAAAATAACCCCCGAGTGCTTACGGTGGTTGTGTGCATTAAGAAAAGCAGAGACAATTAAAGATCTTGGTTGGCATAGAAAGCCATTATGCAGTTATGGGATTAGGCGAGGGTATTCATGCCCCGTGTTAAATCCAGATATGCTCTGTGTCACGCTGTGTGTTGTAGAGCACGGAAGGCAAAAGCGGATGGGATGCTCCAGTCATTGAGGACATAAAATTTTCCCTGTGAGCTTTTCAGCAGCTTTGAGGATCTCGTTTTCTTAAGGTTAGCTACCCATGATAAATACTGGGAACTGCATAATATAAAATTTCTTTTTAAAGAGCCGGGCCAGCATGCTGTTCTGGCCAGCCAGCCACCCTACTGCCATCGGCACTGCCTCAGTATTTTAATTTCTTATTCCACGAGTGGCTGGAAGCTTTCCTTTTAGGCTGGAAGCTTTCCTTTTAGGCCCATCTCTTTGCTTCCGTGCGGCAGAGGCAGAATTCAGTCCTCTGGAAGCTGATTGTAAAAGAGCAGTACAGTCCAGCAAATAGTGGATACGGGCAGAGAGATGGGATTAGCTGCTGAGAAAGGGCAGGCCGGGATGAAAAGGCCACTGAAAAGACCGCAGCCCCAGCCCCAGCCAGCTGAAATTCCTCAGCCATTGCCTAGAGAAAGGGAAAATCCATCTGGCACCTACCCAGGTTAGTCAGGGTAGGAAGAGCCATGCTTGGGTGCCTTTTAACAAAAGTGGGAAAGAAAAAAACCAACGGCTCGTCCTTCCCCCCTCCTGGCTGCCCAGAATATTGAGTCAAGGTTTCAGAGCGGCGCGCTGCTGTATGAGCACAGGAGGGCCTGATGGGTTAAGGAAATTAAACGCCAGGTTGCTTTCCAGATCATTTGTTTATGGAGATGATCCGAGTACCACCCACCACTCTGGGGTTAGATGTAAAGCAAGCGAATAACAAAACAAAATACAAACACCCTGAAAAAAAATGCATTTCCAGTCCCACACCCAGCCGCGATCCGTGGTTTTGCTGCAGTAAAACCGTGGTCTTTTTCTCTTTGAAATCAAAAAGTGTGCTCCTAGCAGTTCTGCTCGGGGAGGATAAATTTGTGACTCCAGCGTGCGATGAATTAGGAGATAGTCTTGGTGTTTGGAGGCCGTTGTGTAAAAGACACAAAATGAAACGCTTGTTATTGGATTTAACGCAAACTCACCCACAGCCAGCGATCTTTAATCACTAACAAAGAGAGGGAGAGAGAGCTCTGAAAAGACATCCAGCACAAATACGAGCAAAACCCGAGATGCAGGCCCTACGAGCAAACCCTACAAGCAGATGCTCGAGGCGTGTGGCTGCTGCTGCACTAGAGGCAGGGTCAGGAAGCATGGCACACACGTGGGACCCACGAGGGTGCGACCAGGTCGACTTCAGGTACACCGTGCTCGAGCAGGGAGATGCTTTAATACTTAGCAGGCTGGTTTAGGAAGGCACGGAGGGTGTTTGTGACTGGATGAGTCCGGTGGTTTTTGTAGTCCTAGCCAAGGTAAATGTAAACGCGCGCATCAGTGTTCTCTGGAGGCCACGAGGGTTTTGGTTTTAGAAAGCAGGGTTTGGATTCTCCTTTTTGAAGGTACCTGGCCTGTCTGCTGCTTGCTGGCAAGCAAAACTGCTACCAGACGTTGCTTCAGCACTGAAGGGAACTGCCCGTCAGTGCGCTTACAGTCACAGTGCCCTCACAGGAGGACCGGATTAGGGGGCAACAGTTCTGCTCATCCCCTCGCTTTCCCTTCCCCCCTTTTTTGTTGCCCATGCTGCCCCCTTATTTTAACGGAGAGCAGAGCAAAAGCAGAGCCTACCTGGTGTAGCTCTCCCTTCTGCTTTCAGGTTCAAGCCAGCAGAGGGAGAGGGAGAGCACCTCCTCGGCCTTGTCTCCTCAGCCTCATCCAAGGCTGGGACACCAGGGCTTTCTGCCCGCAGCCCCGTGGCTCACAGGGCCGTAGGGACACCTCCAGCCTTCAGGGCATGACCCCACTTTGGACATTTTTCAGCCGCCGATGGAGAGCCCTCCGTTGGCTTCAGGGCCCTTGGAGCAGGCCCGGGGAGCTGCCAGCACTGCAGTCGTGGCTCTGGAACAAAAATGCCGAGAAAAGGAATTGTAGCAGAGAATTGGTGCTGATGTTCTTAAAACCTCAATAGTCTTGGCCACACGAAATTCAGCCTTTCTTGTGACTGAAATAACAGCGAGGCTTAGGTCAGGCTGTAGCCTCATCGCCTGTAGCATTTCATTTTCAAAAGCTAAATTGCTCGTGAGTTATAGGAGAACATTTGAAGAAAGAGCGTCTCCCAAACCCCACCAAAAGTGTAGATGGTGGCCCCGTGCTTTGTAGGCCCTGGGGAGCTGGAGGAGGTTGCCATCTTTTCTTCGCTCATGCCGTGTTTAGGACTCTGCCCATGTCTGGTCCAAAGCCCTGTGAAATCAATAGGATCCCTTCCCTAAACTCGCAGCGGGCTCTGGATCACACCCTGTGTTCTGTAGATGCGGGAAGCCAAACGACTCCTCAGAGGTGCCTTCCCCCTCTGTGACCAAAAAGTGCTGGAGGCCTGCAAACAGATCATTGGAAGCGTAGCAAACATGATCTTTGTTAATAATATCTAAGCTGAAGGCTGTGGTCAGAGACCATGGGCAGCAACCTGCAGAAAATACACCCCTGCCAGACAGAGTAGCAAGCCCAACGTAGCAGCTTTTGTGGAAACGAGACCCACACCTCATTTCTTTGGGGCTGGGGGTCGGCGAGGGCGGCCGCCGTCCACAGCACCAGGCAAGGATGTGACACATTAGGATGTGACACTTGGCACGAGGTGAGCACAAGCTTTTCTTTTCTCAGAAGGAGGCAGTTTTCTAGTTTTTGACATTAGCGTTATTATTATTTCAAAAAAAAAAAAAAAAGAAGAAACACTCATTTGTTAAAAAGGAAAATAATTAAAATCCCATTACTGCTCCAGTTCTGTCATCTTCCTTCCCAGAACCAGCATTAAATATTTTATTAATAAATGTGCAATTATTGGTGACCTCTGAATAATTTCTCCACCCTTAATTTCTCCTCGCTGCAGTGCTGTGTTTTATTGCTCTATTTTTACTTTTCGCTTTACTCTTTGCTTTCCTCATTTGATGTGTTCACTGAAGTTATAATTTTCATATTAAACATGTTCTCATTGAAAAACTGCTTTTTCAAAAATGATTTTAAAGGAATGCCAATCTTTTTATTGGCTGGGAATTTAAACAATTAAGAAGTTAAGAAACTGTTAGCTGAAAATGCATTTTAGTGGGCTGTTTTTTTAAATAATGATTGCAATAAATTTAAAGGTAAAAATGCGTGAAAAAAAATAATTTAGTTCTCCTCCCACCCAAACCTCTATAAAACTGGAAAAAAAACACACAGGTTTGTATCTCTTGGAAAGAAAACGAGTTGTGAATTGTAGCCTTGCTTTATGAAACTGGCATTCATAACCGATTTAAATAAAATTCAGACAGTTTTTATAGAATGTTAAAGAATAAAGATTTGCCTTGTTCCAAAAGGAACTGAAGTGTGGTGAAATAAAATTCATCACATTTCCTTCCTCCCAAATTGGAAATAAAATTCCCACAGTCGCCCCCCCAGAGCTATAAATATTTTCCTTTTGGGGTATGTGCAGAAGGGGCAGACGACTCCACAGAGGAGATGTCATGGGGCACCCCGGGAGCCCTGCACACCTCTGTACCTGGAGCACCAGGGTCAGTCCTGAGAACTGGCTCCTGGTCCTGGTCCTTGCTGCACCTCTACCTCAATCATGCAGGGGTTCAATGAGAATGGGGTTTGTAAGGTCCGAGAAGATGCTACATGGGCCGGGGGAGTGTCTGTCAAGCTGCGGTTGGCTTATGCCTCATATTGCTGAATACGTTGCCCTCCACGTTAAAAAGGACAAGAGTTTGAAGAGATATTGCTTTGCCATCCTTCAGATAAAGAGAGCCAACTTTAAGACAGCAGGGTTTTGACAATCAGGAGCCGACGCTCTTTTTAGTTCTCAGAATTAAGGCCCAGCCTGTGGCAAGCCCCTGTCTTTGGGAACCCTTAGGACCGTGCAGGGCTTCCAGGAGTGATGCCCCAACAGGGCAGGTTAACTTCACACAGCTACCTGAAGGCACTCCGAGGAAAACCTGTCTGCAAGGAGTGTCCTCTCTGTAGCAGGGTGCCGTTTTTACATCTGTGACATGTATTGTGGTACATCAGTGACATGTATTTATTGTGTCGCTTCCAGGATGGGGGGAAAAAAATCCCAAAATATAAATCCTGCATTTTATTACGGAAGTTAATACCAATAATTACTTAAAATTTAATGAATTTCAGTTCTCACTTAATTGCTTTTGAGTAGTTCACTTAACTTATTAAAAAGAAGCAAGGACATACTCATTTAATGAGCAGCAGAAGCCTTGGCCTAGCATCTGCCTACATTCTCTTTTCAATTAATCAATTATAGTCCAATGGTGTGTAATTACACATTAAGAAAGTTATTGGATATCTCAGCATGGCTGTCCCAGGGGGCTCATGAATACACTAATATAACACACCTGTAATGACCTGTTCTCAGATCTGCAAATTGCTCCCATTTCTCTCTCTCTCTCTCATTGCTAAATGAAGATGAGAGCAATTACCATTAACTTTTTGAGTCACATCTAGTCAATGAGAGAGAGAGAAAAAAAAAAAAAAAGAGCCCTACCAGCATTCATAATAAATCTGCCTTTTGGTGCCGGGTGCTGCAGCAGCACCAGGCATCGCGCTGCTCTGGGGGTACCGGGGTGGCCAGGACCGAGCACGCCCCTGTAGGTGGGAGGAACAGGCAAAATGCGTCTGGTCACATCCAGGAATAATTCACCCGGCGTGCTTCGGCTCGGGGCAGACTCCGGAGCTGATCCCTATGCAGAGGCTCTAAGTCCGAGCATAGCAACTAAGCCATGTTGCTGTTGTGCCCGGGTTTTTTTCGAGCGCTCGAAAGAACAAAATTTACTATGTAGTGGCACAAAGGCTGTGCTTGTGCGAGGGGATACGCTCGCCGATGCTCCCTTATTAATGCATAACAAATGAAACCGAGGAGAGGCTCTTAATCTGCATAATGAAGTCTGACAGATTCTAAATTGGTGATTGAGTCAACTGAAGGGCCCAAAAACACTCCGTGGAAGCGAGCTTTTGATGGCTCCATAAGTCAAATAGGGGGTGATATCTGTCAACATTTTTATAAATGTTGTCTTGCACAGCGTGATTTCGATGCGCTGCTGTCGCTCTCTCTGAGAAGCAGTGTCTGTTTCCCTACACGAAGCGTTCTTGTTAGTGCTTTCATTTCTAGATGGGGATCTTTCAGGTGGGTGTACATGCAGGTTAACACACAGGAGTATCGTGAGCACAGCTGTTCCTGGCAGACAGGGTCCGTTTTGCTCGTAGCAATCTGAATTCAGATGATTTCAGTGCTGCACGCCTTGCACCACACTAGTATTTGCAACTGCAGTGAAACCTTCATCATGCTGGAGGTTGCGTCCCTCTGTGAGGACGGTGTGCCTTGCTGTAGGTATCCCACAGGGTGACGCTGCAATTCAGGTGGTCAGACGTGGCTCTCAGGTGCACTGATAGCTGAGGCAACGGGTATTTCACTCTGGTTCCCACCCGTGACCCGTGTCTTCCCAGTCCCGCAGCACCCTCTGGCTTAGGACACGCTTTGGTTCACGTCCCTACCTGTAGCAGCATCTCAGGGTTCAACATCAGGGCCAAGCTCTCTGTTCAGGTCCCGCTGACAGTAGATGGAAGGAGGCAAGCACCTCCAGAGCGTGAGTTCCTCAGAACAATCAGGCGCGGATCTAGGATTGGTTACAGCATCTCTAGAGGTGCCTGCATCTGCCCATTAACTAGATAAATACTTCCCATGTGACACCAGCATTTTCAGCAGCTCTAATTGTCAGTTGAGCGGTGTATTTCTGCATCTGTACAACTCCAAGCTTGCTCATAGAGCCATTCAGTTCAAGCAGAGGACTCTCTTGTAGGCTTAAAGTTATGTCTGCTAACTTTAGGTTGAGGTGTCTACAGCTTTGGATTGAGGATGCTGTTATTTAATTACTTTTACATGCAATTGGAGATGGAGATTAAAACGTTAGAAGTGCAAAGCGATATCTATTATTTAAAGTTGTGTGATACTCTGAATAGCTAGCAGCAGCACCCTTGCTGTTTGCAGAGAGGTTCATTTATTATGAATTGCTAGCCGACATAATGGTGCAAAGCTGGTTCCCCGCTTTACCTTGAGGTGTTTAAAAACAATTTGCCTGCACAGGCAGTGCACAGGAGCTGAAGCAGGCAGTGTAGATCCCACAAAGTGATCAAACTGTGCATGTGTACAATGTTCTCAAATTCTGCTCAATGCACAGCTTTGTTTATACTTGGGACCCAAATTAAATTCTGTGCTTGGGTTGCTTTTTCTTTCTTTTTCTTTTTTTGATCTGTGCATGAACGATCAATTAAAAATGTTTTAAACAGAGAAAGGAACCCGATTATATTATAGAGCTTTAATACACAGTACAATATTCTGTTGCGCAGGCTAGTTAGATATGGGTCCTCAAAAAGCTGTCAATTGGCCCTTAAGTTGTTTAGATTTTGCACGTCTGATGGGGAGGAGGGTGGTATTTCATTCAGCAGCAAAAATTCATTTCTATTTGTATTCCCCGCAAGAGGCTGTAACTCTTTGCATGTCACGTTCCTAATTGAGCAATAAACTCTGCATTGTACTAATACTTTTTATTATGAGGAATAAACACGCTTCTTCTAGACAGGCAGAAAAATAATTGACCACCTGTGCCCAGTCCTGAATGAACACTACTGCACATGCCACTGAAATTAATGTCAAGATGGGGAAACAGTCGTTTTCTGAGGTTTCTTTTTTTTTTTTCCTTCCACCACGGAGCTCGCACACCCGCTACGTGTCCACATTGTACCAGGGTGGATTCCCAGCCGCCGGGGGAGTCACTGCCCCTCTCTGTGCCTTTGGGGTCCCAGCAGCAGCTTCCCTTGTTAAATGTATTAAATAGGGGGGGCAGATTCTGGTTTGAGCCTGGGATGCCTTTACATCCCCCCTGTCGATAGGAAGAAGTCTGAAAAGGTGGTAATGGCATTTGATGTACTCCCAGGGTGCCTTTCTGCTGCTGGAGTGGTCTAAAGGGGTCTCCAGTTGAGGAGAATCTGGCCCAAACGCGGGTCTGTGCGGTGCTGGAAGATAGTGTCAGGGCATGGTGCTGCTTGGTCGTCCTGCAGCCGGCCCGGCACCGAGTGTAAGGGGTGAGGGATGCTTGAAGCTGAAATATTAGAGAGCTAATAGACTGAGGACAGAGGAAAGGCAAATGCTTCTCTTGTCGGTTATTCTTCACTTTCTGTTAATAAATCTCACCTCTCAGCTCAGTCAGCAGGTATTTGGGAGCCAACGGGGAGGCAGTGAGCACAGAGCAGGCAGGCAGTGCCCCAGGTGTGCTCGCACGGCTGGATGGCTCTGCCCGGGGAGGAGCCGCCTGCGCGGCGGGTGCACGCACGCTGTCACAGGGACAGGCTTTGTGCAGGCTCTGGAAAACATCTCCAGCTTCATCGTGTGCGTATTTCGGTTCTTTTCCGAGAGATTGCAGGAGGCTGAGCTGTTTTTCTCCCCAGAGGGTTTGCGCAGTGCATTGCCACTGGGCGCTGCGCTGTCATCCTCCTCATCCACCGTGCCGAGCTCACTTAATGAGGGATATGTAGCTGATGTGTTTGCACAGGCCAGGAGCCCAGCTTTTTGTCTCGTTTTTCCTCCAGCCACAAACCGGGGCTGAAAGCTGAGGCCTGGGTGAGTGCCAGCTGTCCAAAGGTCGCCCCAGATTAGCTGTGGTCAGCCAAGGGAGATAACCAGAGGGCCTGGCTGACCGCACGGCCCCCACATAAAGGGGGACATTTCTCTGCCTTTGTTACCAAAATCCTTCCCTGGGACCTAGCCGAAACGTCAGCTGCCTGAAGTAACCGTGATCTCTGCTGGAGAGCTGCCCTTATTTTTGGAGCCTCCCTTCTGTGTCAGGGTGCCCGCACATCGCTGCCACGCTGCACCGCCACAGCCGTGTCCTGGTGGGCAAAGCCCCGGTCCTGCACCAAAACCCTGAAGAGAGAGAGAAGGGAAACCCAGGCAGAGAGAGAGAAAAGGGCACGGGCTTTTGGTGAGGACAGGGAAGTGACTTCAGGTTGCTGCGACGCCACGCGAGTGTTGGATGCCTTCCTGAGCACAGCGTACCCAGGAGGGGGAGGAAAACATAGCGGGTAGAGAGGGGTGGGGGAACAAACACCTCCTGCAGATGTGGCATCCGAAAAGATCCCCAGACAGCGCGACTATTTTTAGCAAAAGTGCAAACAGTGATAGATGCCACGGGGCTGCTGTCACTAAAATTTGGCTATGAGCAGCACATTCATATTTAAACAAGTCAGCTTTGCAGATCGAAACGAGCAAACGCTGCCTCTCTGCTCGCTTGCTTGGGCAGAAGCCATCGGCTTCGCTCCTTATCCCTTCACATCGGGGTCGTGGCGATGGATCGACTGCCTCTCCAGCTTGTCCGCGAGGCCACGAAATGCTTGTGTCCTGCACGCTGCGATAGGCTGCTCTCGTGCGACGGTGGAAATAGGGATCTGGGCCTGCCCTTGCAGAGGTAACATCTTGTGCACAACGCTGCCATTCCCATAAGCTCGCTTGGCACAGTTTGTGCAGCCGAGCACAGCCACCGTGAAACCTAACCCTGAGACGCCCATGAATAAAATCACACAGAATCAGGAGAGCTGCGAGCATCAGAGAAGCCTTTGAACACAGGGGGCAAACCGGCAAGGATGGAGCTCCTGCAGCTTCTCTCCTGCTTACCGTGGGCTTGTGTCACCTCTGGTGAAAGGCCTCCGGCTTACACCAGCATTGTATTTGGCCAATTATCTTATTTAGGTATCTCGCAGATATCTAGGTCTTGAAAAGGTCAGCAGCAGAACACGGCTGGGCAGCAGCTTTTTTGAAGCTATAGGACTGGAAGCTTTGCTTCTAGCATCATTAGAAAATAATTGCCTGTGAATGTCCAGGGATTTGAATCTACATGTGGAAGCTCTGGAAAGGAGGGCAGGAGGGTTTAAAACGTTATTGAAACAGCTGCTGCTAACACTGCGCCTGCTGCAGCCGCTGAGCAGCCAGAGCAGAGCACGTCTGCTGCCTCTCACCTGCCCCGGTGCCTCGGTGCCAGCATCTCGTCCCCCTGCGCTTGTCCCCAGAGTGAGCACACTCCTCCATCTAGAATTCATCCTTTTTTATTTTTCTTCCCCTTTATTTGTTTATTTATTTATTTTTGTTTTCTGCTCCTTGCAACATTTTCCTTCGGTCTCTCTTCCCCTTCGGAATGTTTTCCTCCATTACCAGCTCCCTTTCTCTCAGTTTGGCTATCTTCTTCCCCATGTCCACGACAAACTACGTCACAGATTTTTGATGTCCCCAATTCCTGTGCTCTTTGGCTCCTCGGTTCTGCTAGCTGTAGAAAGTCCCCTTCCCTAAATGCTCTAAAGCCCAGCTATTACTAAATGGGGTTCTTAGCATCGAAGAGAGACCAGGCTGTTGTCTCCTGCTATGCACAGCTTGATTTCTCGATATATCCAAACTGTGAGGCTTGTGACTGAGCACAAACCATGAGTTTATTACCAGGAAGGTGGCCGTAATGCCCAGTGTTAGGCCAGCCCTTAATGAGCTCTGTTGCAGCCATCGCCTGTCACTCCGGCCAAGTCCCCTCATCTCTCTTTGTCTCTGCTCCGTGCTCATACAATGGAGATACTTGCACATCTGAAGCTGATACAGAGTCGTGACGATAAATTCCTCCTGCCTGCTTTGCCCTCATCTTGTCCCTTTTGCCCACACCGTTGTCGGCTGGGGTAAGACGCCTCCAGCTCAGAATAGCCCTGCCCAGGACAAGGCCTGTGCTGGACATGGGGTAAAGGATCTGTGAGAGTGTCATCCCTGCCAAGTCGTGCTAATAGCACTTTATTTCTCAGATACCTCCTTCTGAACACTAGCGTCATTTAATTATTGTAATGTTGCAAATTAAGGTGCCCACACACAAATTCAATATAGCTTTAATTATTGTACGTGCGGTGCCAATTAGGCACACACCAAAAGCGAGCGGTGCATTTGTGATTTGACAGCTGATTTATTATGGTTCACCTCACACACCTCAGCCAGCACTGCCTGAGTCAGGGGCAGAGAAACCAGCCCTTTGTGTACGGACAGCTTGCTCCTAACCCCGTGCTTCACAAGGAAGCAGCAGCCAACAAAAACATTTCTTCTTAAAATCCAGCGGGGAGTAGTTTCAAGGTATTCCCTCTGTCTCGGGGAGGGAATGCAGGGAAGGTATGGTTTTTGGTTGACTCATAAACATCTCCAGAAAAGGCACCGAATGCCGTAACATTCACACACGTAACGTGTGTCAAAAGGGCTTCAGTGAAAAAAAAAATAATTATGCAGGGATGAAAACCCAGCCCGCAGCCGGTTTAAACGTGTTGGCCAAGACAGCCAAGATCTGCGGGCTTGCGTTTCAGCAGCTAGGGGCACATCGTCTTCCCACCACATAATTACCACGGGTTTTGATCTTTAGGTATCTCCTAGTGTTGCATTTCTCAATCCTGGTCAGTCAGCCTTGCTTTTTGGGACAAGAGCCACAGTGTCCTGCCTTGCTGCGTGCAGCTGGGGCGCGCTCGGTGTCCTCCTGCTCTCCCAGCCTGGGCAGGGCCCTTCCTCTAATGCCACGCTGCTCGCTGTGCAAGCAGCTCATTATCCCAGGCATTTCAAGGCTAATTTATAGGACATGTGGTTGATTTGCATAAGCCAGCCAGTACACAGAAGATGTCTCCACAATAAAGTAGTATGCCAAAATCAGGATTTATGTGAAAACATGAATTCTGGGGGGGAAAGGCATTTTTGAGAAGCTGTTATTAGCACCGATCTCTAAACCAGTATCTCTGATAAAAGTCACAGAATCCTGTCTACCTACTGCACGTGAAGCTCCCATATAATTTTCCACAATGAATCGTGCTCGCCTTTTTATTGAGCAAGATGGGTTTTGATCCTTAAAACAGCCTTGAAATGTGAAGACTGTGCGCTGTTGGCTTTGTCTGAAAGGGAAACAAAATCCCCAAACGGGATCCAAAGGGAAGGCTGCAGGTTCGGCCGTCGCAGCGAGGAGCCTGGCGCGTGCACTGCTCTGATGATTGCACTGACACCAGCAGCACCTTGAGCCGGCTGACATCTGAAGCACGGGTTCTGCCTGTGCTTTGAGTTAGCCGGGCCTTGATCTCGTGGCATCCTGATTTTCTCTCGGAGCTGACCTCACGGTCTCTGCTCGCGCAGCCCCGCTTGTGCTCTGCTGCTTGGAGATGCTGGGTTTGCGCTGCACGGGTCACAGGAGCAAACGGGAGAGTCGTCATTATGGGATCCGGTGGCTGTCCTTGATGTATGCATTTTTATTTTTTTTTTAAAACAATTACAAAATAAGAGCACTGGGAGAAGTGTTTGAAGCGCACCATTCCCCTGCAAGGTGACAGTGTAGGGTTGCCACGGAGCAGAATGGCTACTGGCTTTCTTTCTGTGATTTCTAACACCAGTCTGCTTCACCTCCAGGTACAGATGTTTTTTCTCCCTTCGTTGCAAAGACCGCCAGGGATTTGAAAGCAAAGTCGGTTTCTTTATTCTATCCCTAATACGTCTTCTGCCATTATGAGGCCTCTGAAGAGCACATTAAGTCCATATTTACCCCTGTGCAATCTAATTAACTTCCAGAATAACTGTGCAGGTGTAACTGAGATCTCAGTTTGAAGGCAGCTTTGCTCCATTTATTATAATTGAAGGAACTGTTTGGCCAGCAGCATTTCTATTAGTCGTAATTCTGTTTGAAACGGAAATAACTTCGTTGTACTTTCGGACTGAGTTTGCAGGAATGCCAGCTAGAATTGCATAAGTGAATGCACATATATCTGCTTACTTATAAATAGGAGCTAACATGAGCTGGAAATCACGTGCACGATAAACATGTAATCCTGCTGCCGTTGCTGCAGATTCATTTCCCAAGGCAGAGCTGGGGTTTCAGGAGCCTGATTTCAGCGCCTCAATTGTTTCAAAGGTCTGAGCAGCACTGGTCGTTTGCTTGGGTGCATCGTGTGTAGTCCCAGCTAGGTGGAAACTGCAGGGTGTATAACACCTTCTTCAGCTTGAACCTGAAGTAAACAGAGGGAGATAACATGTCGTAGGAAGAGAAGTACTCTAGATAAAGATTTGTTGTTGTTGTTTTAGGTCTTGTTACTGTATCTGTTATTCTAGCTTTTGAAATTAGCTTTTTTCAATTGCAGAAAGGTGTTAATTTTTTTATCAAATTGTACTGCAGGTGACACAGGACTGATCACATTAGCCTGAATGTAATGGGTATGTTCAATAGGAACTATATATATATATTTTCACTCTTTTCTAACTCAAATCACTTTTTGCTATTCTAAGATGTTTGTTAGAAGCACATTTTTTCCTCTGGGGATTTACAGCTTCTCTTGGTGTTTTGATTACTTGTGAATAACTGATAGAAAACCCCTTACACGTGTGTCTGTGATGTACAGCATTGAGCCGAATTGGATTTTGACTGATCCCA